>NC_136418.1:100081872-101304372 GCF_052625555.1 Lactuca saligna | reverse complement strand
TTCATAACTTTCGCATACGAACTACGTTTTCGATGTTCTTTATATCGACGCGAAGGTGAGATTATGCTCTACAACTCTCGTTTAGACTCCATTGGCTAATTTTGACTTTATTTTGAATATATTATAAGTATATTACTTATATATTATCTTTAGTAGGCCGGGACAGGAAAACTCCATTCGAAATTCATAACTTCTTCATCTGAACTCCGTTTTCGTCTATCTTTTTATCGTTGGAATACTATCGAAGAAATCTTCGACTCTCATTTAGATCACTAAGGATAGATATCTATCTACCTTAAATTCACTATTTACGTTGCGCTGGGTCGCGCTGGGTCATGCCGGTTCTGTTGTGAAACTTCGACAGGTCATAACTTCTTCGTTATAACTCGGATTTTGGCGTTCTTTATATGCACAGAAACCTTGTGACATATACTACAACTTGGTTAAGTTTAATCCTTCTAAATAATCTTCCATCAAAAATTCATTTTTGATCCTTATTGTGTCTAATTTGACTAGCCCGGATCTACGGGCGTTACAATTATAAACTAAAATACATTGTTATAATAAACTAATGTACATTGTTATTATTGTTTAGGTATTGAATTGTGTTACTCTTTTTTAGGTTCATAGGTTGCATGTGCAAGTTTCTACCATGGAACAACAAATGGAAATGGTTGAGGATGATGGATATTTCTTGAAATTAATACCGTGGTCCCCCGATAATCCACCCGAGGACGATTGATAGGTATTTTGAACCAATTGAATTTGTAATTGATATTGTTTGTTTGTTTTGCTAGTGCTTAGTTTGTATGGTATTTGGAACAATTGATTTTGTAAACACTTGGTATTCTTTATGTATTGTTAGTGCTTATTTTCGTATGGTATTTTGGACAATTGAATGGAATGTATCGAACTCGGTATTAGAGACATTTTTTGGTGTATTTTATATGGTATTTGGGACAAATGTGAATTGAATGTGGTATTTGACAAAAAATTGAAAATTTTTAAATTTTAATTTTTTTTAAATAAAACGAAGTTAGCTACGGAGTAGCTACGAATTTCCGTAGCTATCTGGATCTGTAGCTATTCCGTAGCTATTTGGATCTGTAGCTATTCCATAGCTATTTAGTTCCGTAGCTATTCACTTCTGTAACTATTCCGTAGGAAATCTGTAGCTATTTATTTCCGTGGCTATTCCGTAGCTATAGTAGCTACGGAAAATTCCCTAGCTATTCTGTAGTGATTCTGTAGCTAATCCGTAGCTATAATTTAGCCACGGGCCATTATGCTACATCTAACTTTCCGTAGCAATTCCGTAGCTATCCGCTTATAGCTACGGATTGTGTTGTAGCTATTCCACCAATTTTCTAGTAGTGTATGTATGTGAATGGAAGCATTTACTCCTCTGGTGGAGTTTTTGGAAAGGTATAAGAAGTGGCATTTTTTTAAGGAGAATGAAAGATACGAGAGAGTTTCAGGTAAGTTTTCAACTGTTGATCAGGAAAAATGAGGTTATTTGACGTGTTATGGCCAGGGTTGTGTTCATACAGTGGAGGTAATAAGCAGATATCTACGCTAGGGAGGGTAGCCAGGCATGGGATTCCAATTCATATGCTCTCTAATAGGGACATACAGTTCACGTCTCAGTTTTAGGAAAGATTTCAAGAGTAAAATGGGTAGTTAATTGCAATTTAGCACAACCTCCAATCTTGTATTGGCATGCCGTCATTCATTTTTTTGTGTGGCAAGAAGTGTAGGATATTTATGTGCTAGGCGAGGTTGTCATTGATTATTTATGAACACGGACATCGTGTTTAAGTCGAATGAGTTGAACCATATGTCATGGAAACGGATGGTAACCATGTAGAGTCGACAGAAGGGCCACATTGGCATGAGATGTTTAGATTTGGAATTTTTAGGTGGAAGATTATAACCTGTTGGTAGTTTTACGTCGGTAGGAGTTGATGATATTCGTAAGATACGAACTTGGGATCTCGGTGCATAATTCCATAAAAGATTATTGTTTGAGTGGGGAAGGTTGAGTATTGATTAGAACTAACAGATGAGTTAAGGTGGATACATAACCTTTGTTATGTGTCTCAACTTTGTAATTGGTATCATGAATGAAACAATAATGTCCTCACCTGAAAGATTACAAATTTCCATGTGGCTTAACTACATTCAATAAACGGTTGCTATCGAGGAGTGAGAAGCAAAGATTCCATGGAACACAGATGTCGAGTAAGTAAAAGTTCAGTAATAGTAGTATGAAGAGGGATACGAGTAGAACTCGGAGTCGAATACAAGGATGTAGGTATATTATTTAGAGTTATTTCGCTTGTAGTGACTTCTAGGACAAAATCTGATTTAAGCGGAGGAGAGTTGTAACATCCTGATTTCTGGTACATTATTTTTCCTATGTCATATTCAATTAATTTGGTTATTTTCGGATTCTAAATTAAAGTGGTAAATTGATAAAAAGAATGAATATTTATAAATTGGTTCTAAAACCTTAAATGTGTATAAAGTGAGGGTTAGGGGTTGAAAATGAGAATTTAGGAAACCTGGGATGTTAAGGATTTTGTTAAAGGGGCTGTTTTGGTCATTATGGCATAGCTGAGGCCAAAATTATGAAAAATATGAAATTACGTCTTATTTTGATAGGATTATGACCTCATGATTGGCCTCTTCTTGCTAGCCCATTTGACCAATATTTTAATGTAATACATCCTATACCTAGAAGTCTAAAAGTCCAAATCGTGAAGTGTGTGTGCTTGATTTTGAGTTACGGCCGAGGGAGCAGGAAAGAAAAGAGAACCCAGAACCAAGAATGAGAGGAAGAAAGAGATCGAGAGGGCAGAAGGGACAAGACAGGGTTGCGATCAAGTGAAGAGTTGAAGTTTGATTTCTAGTGTGTCATTGTTTCAAGGTAAATATTCATCATAATCTCCTTTTCTCCCTTTTTTTGGTAAAACCCACCATCACCACCGTTTGGGTGGTGGCAGCCACCTCTGGGCACCACTTCCATGATGGTAGTGGTTGGTGATGTTTCCAGCAAGGTTATTAGGTCCTTATTATGACTCGGGTGTTGAAATGTTGTAAGCTAAAAACCCTAAGTCCATAATTTATCTTATAACATTATAATTTCATTTTGCATATAAAAGCATTGTGTATTGAGTTGGATTTGAAGTGGAAATTGTCATTTTGACTCAAGACTATATGTCTAATGTTAAGGTCTTCTTTTTTAGGTTATAATTTATATTGGATTAGGTCTTAATGGGTTAAGAAGCTAATTAACCCAAAAATGTTAGGCTGTGAATTTCTGGAAATGCCATAATCTGTCCAGAACTTTGAAAGGTTGTATCTCAATCATGAGAGAACCTTTTTAATCGAAACTAAAGCCCAGAATTTTGTTCTTTAGTCCTCTACATTTCATTAGTTTTGACCGAAGGTCAGAAATGCCTCTAACTAGGGTGAAATCAACCATTTATCAAGACTGATACGTAACGAATTGTTTTGCGATGCGGTTTAGTAAAAATCACCAAAAATTGTACAGAGGTGTGAAAATACTACTTTTAAAGCTATGGACCTGAACTTTATGCATATAAAACAATTTTGGAAAATAAGGTGTTTAAGAGGGGTAAAATAGGTCTCGAACAGACCACAACTTCTGTGTATAAATCTGAAAAAAAAACCCATGAGTCATTGTACTTTTGAGATATCAAAGGACCATAACTTAAACTTTTTTTGGTCATTATTAGGAAGTGAAAGGTTGACATGGTGTGAAGGGGTTTTTGGATTATTTGAATCGTGTTTGACTACTCGAGGTGAGTTCCTCACTTCATAACCTTAGGGTATTATATGCCTACGGTTAGGTTGGATGTGACTAGGAACTATATGGTTGATAGTTAAAGTAAAACTTGTTGCATTAGTTATATTTGATGTACTTATTTGTTATGTGGAATGTATATGCACGATATTTTTGGGCTCGACGGCTGCACACCGAGTTAATATGTTTAGGCTCGACGGCTGAATACCGAGCAGACTGACACGAAGGCCAATGTGCCAAGTCAGGGGGGCCGAAGGCGGAAACGCCAAGTCTGTGAACTCGACGACTGAATACCGAGTCTTTATTTGGGTGTTGTTTGGGATGTGTTCCCAAATAGACACGAGATGTATTATTTTGATGTGTATATATTAAATGGATGTTTGCATATTTGGTGATAGCATGAAATATAGGAGTAGGGTGTAATACTTCTATTGTTATGTTGTGTTAGGATTCACTAAGCTTTGTGTTTACCATTTCCTTTATACAATGACTAGGTTATAACCCGTGGAACCATGGTCGGTATATTTAAAAAAAATTTATAGATAAAAATAATAAATGTTAAAAAAAAACAATGATATTGTCGATTGTAAGTACTTATGAATTAATTTGTTAAGCAAAATAAACATAATAATATTATTAGGACATGATTTTGTATTTTTAAAATTTGAATTGAATTTGGTTTATTATAAAAAAGGAAATAATAAAAATAATAGAAAAATACCACGTATCAAAGAGACATTCTAAAAAATTGACATGTGTCATTTTTAGATTTTATTTATTAGAAAAGATAGATTTTTAGAGGTACATATGCTATGAATAATGCTTTAGCTTGACTGTACAATGGCGCTATTGAAGATTGGATCCTTATCATAGACTATTTATATGAGATTTTAAGAATATTAGTTTTCCGTTGTTATTTTGAAGTATAAATTGATAAATGTTGTTGAAAGTATGTTTTGATTTTGAAATGTTATTTGAATACTTGAAACTTAATAGTTTTTGTTAATTGATGGATTTTATGGTTTTTATTATAAATATAAATGTTATCAAAAGTTTAAATTTATTGTAATTTTTGGGACGTTACATTATGTTAAATTGTGAACTTTGTGTATTAAAATGTTAGTTGACTACGTTAAAAGGTGAATTGGCTATATTAAAATGTGAATTAACTGTATTAAGTTATGAATTGACTGTATTAAACTGTGATTTTTTTATAAATTCTTTGTTTGCTTCTAAAATATGAGATGAAAGAAAAAACACTTTACACATATCTAATTTTATCAATTTTTGAATAAAATATGTTAAGTTTGATTTCTAAATATTTGTATAAGTAAACTTTGAAAGAAACACTAAGATGTAGATCCAAATGTGGAAATAAAAGCTTTAAGTTGATATTATGATTGTGAATGTTTAGTTATTGTGTAGTAAATAGTGGATTTATCATATTAAGATTTGAATTTTATGTAAATAATTGTAACTTGACAGTATTAAGTTGTGAATTGACTTTATTAAATAGTGAATTCTTAATGAATATTGTGTTAAAATTTGACTTATTTATTTACGAATGTTTGTATTACTTTCCTTGTAGATATATAATTTTTTTATGTTGTATAAATATGTTAGAATATATTAGTTTCTACTATTATTTTTCGTTAAACATCGAGCTATTTTTTAAAATGTTTTCAATAAGAGATTTTGAATGTATCCAACATTTATATTTTATTAAACAAACTTTTTCATTTCTTAGTTTATAAACTACTTGCTTGCAACTTGTTGTCGGACAACCATTAGACCGTCGACGGACCATCGTCGGACAACCATCAGACTAACATTAAATTCAGTAGCATTTTTCTGGTGGTATTCACAGCTTAATAAAAACATATTGTAACTATTATTTATTTGCTAATAATTTTTTATTTTTCCAGCCAAAATATACAAAATTTTAGTAAAAAAATAGAGTTATATCATGAAAAAAAAAGCAAGTTTCTTTTTTCTAAATTTTAGACTTCTTAAAAAAAAAAAAAATCATGTATAAGAAATATTTAATATTCGCAGTTTAATAAACATATTAATTCACAGTCTATTAATTTCATTCATACATTCTTTCATATTTTAACACAAATTTTATATAATATACATAACTTAATACAGTCCTCTATCAGTTTAATACATATTACACTAATTTATACATTCATAAAAGCCAAACTCAAACTTTATCATCATCACAAACTACCACACATCGCCATCACCCACATGTGTCATTGTAGCAACTATTATTCATTCCAAATCATATATGTACACATCATATTCATAGTTTAATAAAGGGAAAACTACAATAAAGTTCATATATATTGACCTCATAATCGATTTAGTTCTTATATATTTTTTTTATTCAATTAAGTCCCAAATACCGGTAATCGTATTCAATTTAACCCTTTGACCCGGTCAACATGTCATCCAACTTTCAAAAATTACATATTCGGCCCATTTCAAAATTTATTACAAATTTGGTCCAAAATTTACATTTTTGGCCCAGATTCTAATTTTTTTTACAAATTTGGTCCAAATTTCACACTTTTTGCCCAAATTTTAGAATTTGATTATGAATTCATCCTAACTTTAGTCTTTTTTACAACTTTTTTTCTTAAAAGTTTGTTTCTAATAAGTTTTTTCTTTAAAACTCATATTTATACGAAAAAAAACATATTTTCACATAAAAATCTTATTTTTTCTATATAAAAACTTTTTTTAAAAAACTTTTTTATATATGAAATATCTAATTATAAAAATAGGTTTGGATTATTTGTGTGATTTCTTTTAAAAAATCAATTAAAAAATTTAAAGTAACCCTAAATTATACTATTAAATTATAGTTTGTCAAAAACTAGTTACACTAGTTACCTTAAATTAAAAGTAACCCTAAATTATACTATTAATATAGATATTTTAATATATGTTCTATTTAGTGTGTATTCTTTTTTCTATGAGATTTTAATATAGTTGTTTATATGTATTTTTCAATCTGTTGCATCTTCGTAAATTAAATCATACCTTCGATCACATATATATGACAAAAGGTGTGTAAAGTTATTCTAATCTCATATATGACAATCCATATTGATTTCAGTAGGAGTTGTACCTATCGACGTTTGTAATACTTTTTTACATTTGTTAAATGCCATTTTCTGCCAAAAACCTTCTTATCGATAAATGACAATAGCTCCATTCTAGATAGTTATTTTTTGTTATTACAACAAACAAAATTGACACATGAATCCGATTTTACAAAGAAGTTTAAATAAAGAGATCCAAAGTGATGATGAACTATATGTATGAACATGTATTCAACGAGAAACAAAAAATATGAAGTTTTCAATATGTAGCATCTTTTATTATTTAATCTTTTCCTATAAATGTGATTAAAGAACAAATAAATAATATTAAAATGAGTGTAAGTAGTTTTTGACAAACTATAATTCAATAGTATAATTTAAGGTTACTTTTAATTTCTTAATTGATTTTTTAAGAGAAATCACACAAATAATCCAAACCTATTTTTATAATTAGATATTTCATATACAAAAAAGTTTTTTAAAAAAGTTTTTATATAGAAAGAATAAGATTTTTCTGTGAAAATATGTTTTTTTTTTTTGTATAAATATGAGTTTTAAAGGAAAAACATATTAGAAACAAACGTTTGAGAAAAAAAAAGTTGTAAAGAAAACTAAAGTTAGGATGAATTCATAATAAAAATCCTAAAATTTGGGTAAAAAGGGTAAATTTTGGACCAAATTTGTAAAAAAATTTAAAATTTGGGCCAAAAGTGTAAATTTTAGACCAAATTTGTAAATTTGTTGAAATCTGGGCCGAAAATGTAATTTTTGAAAGTTAGATGACCTGTTGACTGGGTCAAAGGATTAAATTGAATACGATTACCAGTATTTGGGACTTAATTGAATATATATATATATATATATATATATATATATATATATATATATATATATATATATATATATATATATATATATATATATATATATATATATATATATATATATATATACTAGTGGTGCACCCGCGCAAAGCGGCGGCAAAGAATGCAAGCACGAAGTAAGTAGTCTTTTTCGGGAATTATCTTTCGTTTGACATGTGCCATGTAGTTTTCTTTTAGCAAATATTACCTTTTGGAACACATATCGAATGGTTTTGTTTTGGCTAGTAATTACCCTAATGTTTTGGGGTTTTTGGATTACATGAAATAGATGAATCTAGTTCAATTGCCATAAAACATATGCATATAAAGTATGGGTGAGAATGAAAGTCGGGTATACACCTTCAGAACGGGAACCTGGTTAGAAATGTCAATTCCATAAGCAGAACCCATGTGAATGGGACTGGTTCTTGTTCCTAAAATTTCGTATTAGTCGATTTTTTTTCTCTCTGATCATAAAAATATTATTTGATGAGGTCATTGAATCAGTTAGTTCTCTTGTTTCTCTTCCTTTGTTTCCCTTTCTATTGAAATATCTACAATTTTTTTTATTTCTATTCATGTTTTTTGGGGGTCTACAACCATTATGTGGTCTGGGGTTACATCCGGTATGGGATCCGTTCTTATATTTATAGAACCTTTACCCGATGGGCACTCGATGAATTGAGTTTTTTAATGAAAAAGAGTTTATAAGTATAAATGAGTGATCTTTTAAGACCGAAGTTGAAGCTCTTTTAAGTGTTGTGGGACAGTAATCACATAAGACTATCATTCCAATCACGAATTAGTTATCTCAAACAATGAAAATTGTCCCAGCTTGTTGCGGAACCCTGTTAGTGCACCCCTCTATCAAACCGGGTATGAAATGTTTAAATAGATGTTATCTCATTAATTATTAATATTATGAGGGTATAAACTTATAGGACAAAATAATGACACTACCTATACCTTGATGACCAACTACATCAAATGTTCTTATAAAGTTACCGAAATCTAAAGTTATCCCACATTAATAGTCAAAATTCAATGTCATGGTCAAACATAAATTTGTTGAATCGAAACCTGAATGCAAAACAATTAGTGTATTTTAATTATTTTAATATTTAACCAAATTATATACAGATTAGTTGAATTTATGCATTTTTTCGGAATGAATCTACAATGTAATGAGATTTTGGTAATTCAATTTATATTGGTTTTTTAAAACCAAAAATAAAGATTTTAGATATATTGTTTTTTAGTTAGGAAAAAATAAAACAAATAATGATGGTAAATAAAAGCAGAATTGCAGTCCATCAATAGAAATAAGAGCAAGATACATGTGATCCAGGTGGGGATCATTTTGGTATTTTGGCACCAGTATAAAATCATCATGCAAGAAAAAGCAACGCATCGTGTTTCTTTGTGCAGATTCAAAAGCCATATCCCATGGTTTTAGAACCATATTCCCAATATGCTTCTATGATGTCCATGGCAACATGACACATTTGCATATCATCTACACCTAGTCTGCGCACACCCAAACAAAAACACAAATATGAAGAAAAAACTCAGTCCTTATCAGATCACAAAATGGAAGATGCAAAAATAAAATATAAGAATTAAAGTGAAAATCAACCAATAAATTTTTAATAATTTTTTTTAACATAATCAAACCAATAGTAACAGAGCATCCAGGATATGAAAATTTTAAGGGTTCACAACCCTGTATTTGTAAACTACATTCGATAGACATGACCGTCCCAAAAATATAAAATAAAAATGTTAAAATCATAAGGATAAGGTCCACAACCACCAAACATAAAATGTGAAAAGTCATTTGTAAAAAAAAGTATGCATAAAAATGAAGAGAAAAGTAACACCGGAGGAGAGAATTACAAATGAAGATGATACCACGTTCTCATCTTATCTTCGCTCATGTCAAACAATATATGTATTCCCATATGTATCATAAACTAAGTCATAAAATTTTGTTCCAAAATATAATTAATTTTGTATATCTAACATAATCATAATAGTCAAAAGGAAAAGAACTATTACCATAATGTTTACAAAACAGATGAAACTGATCCATTGGTTGTTCCTGTTCGTTGTGCAAGATCTAAACACACAATAGATAAACATTAATCAAATTTCTAGTTACTATGACATATTTCAACACATGTTGAATAAAAAATCCATACAGAATAGGGTAAGAAAAAGATGAAGGCGTAGAAATTTACATCTAATGGACAATAGATCATTTCCCTTACATAATCACTTTTGAAATCGTATAACCATCTCTCCCAAATAATTTTTTATGGTCTGTACATCCTCTATAGGCCATCGACTTGTATAAGCCATATGTTGAATCATCATCAACATTTGATACCATTCTCAGGTAATCTGATAAGTTGGAACAACAGAAAAACACAAAATTAATGCATATTTACCTAATCAAAATGTATTCTTGATCGGTGCAAGGTGTTGGGTTTCTCGATTTGTTAAATATGAAATCAACAATCGAGGAGAAAAGAAGAACCTGGAAAACTAAAATCAACATAAGCAATTTGATCAGTGTTACAATTTTTTCTTTTGGTGTGGTTCATCACTGGAATAATGGTGCCAGGGCAAAGTCTCTGTGGAGACGACATTAAGAGACAATAACTGGAGGCAACCTAGGGTTAGGGGTGTGTGACGTTGGCATTGATGGTGACGGGATATGGTTAGGGTTTATCTTTTCGACAAAAGTTATAAGCCTGGTGACATACGGGGTTACGAACGGCGGTGGCGACAAATGTGGACTTCAAGGGCATCGATCATCCAGTTGAGTGGGAAGACCATTTGGGGTGGTCAGTGACTTGCTTCTAGGTTGTAGTGGCAATGTCAGTAGGGGTGCTAATGGAGGCCTGTCGGAGATTGAAGAGAGAAAGTAGAGAGACGGAAGACGGAAGAAACGACGACTGATGGTGTGTAAATGGTATTAGGGTTTTCTACCCTAATTTACAATGAAAGGAGAATGTAGACGTTTTCATTGTATGCTTATAAAAATTGTACATTATGTTCTAATAGGTGTACCTCTTAATTTTCAAGAAACATCAAATATGTTTTATATAATAGTAAAGAGATATATATATATATATATATATATATATATATATAAGGGTTAAATCGATTATGAGACAAATATGTAAAGACTTTATTGCAGTTTTCCCTTTAATAAACCAATTAATTCTTTAATTTAAATTTTTAGGGTTCTTAACCACACACACATATACACACACACTCTCTATCTCTATCTCTCTCTCTCTCTCTCTCTCTCTATATATATATATATATATATATATATATATATATATATATCTACGTTTCTATCAAACGTCTAACTCAGGGGCGAAGTTACCTTCATACAAAGGGTGTCCATGGACACCCCTAAATTTGAAATTTTATTTACAAGATATATCATAAGAGGACACCTGTTGGAAAAATAAAATGGACACCCTTTGGATGTAATATGGATGTAATAACACAAAAGAGATAATAATAAATTGAATGTTTACATTTTGACAATCGATTCTAAATTATTAATGCTTACAAAAAAAAAAAAAAAAATCAGAAGCATAAATTTAGGAGTTAAACAAACAAAATATTTTTCAAAAATATAATAACAAAATCTTTCAAATATAATATTTTTGGTAGAAAATTAACGAAGGAAAACTAAAAACCTAAAAAACAAATTACGATTTTTCTAGATCCGCTGCCAAACCCTTCGTCTTCTCAACATTGAATTCCTGTCGGCCGGAAGCAATTATTTAGTCTCGCCGACGAGCACAGTTGAGGCCCTTTACGATCTCTGGCGACCGCAATCTGCCTTGAACCTTTGTTGGACTCTTGTTTCAACGTTCTTGACTTCTGGTTCTGCATCTCTGATCTATCAATTGTTGCATCCGTTTGCATTTCTTACCATCTCCGTCTTCAGTTGAAACTTGAAAGGGCTTCTCTTGCACTTGATTTACTTTTTAGGTAAAATTGTTTCTCTTTTTTTTTTAGAACTCTGGCATATTGAATTTAGCTATTTGGTGTGGTGTAAAAGCATCCAACGAGTGTTATGTATATGAAGTGTATGAAAAGTCAAAGTCTATAAAACTAGAAAAGTCATACTCTACACCTACAATAGTACAATTACTTTTGTGATGATATATGTCAGGCACTAGAGACTAGAGTCTTGGAAGTTGGTATAATAAATAATAAACAATTACTCTATTAGAACCTAGTTTACCTTTCGTGATTCTATTTTGATTTACATACAATTTATTTTGACGATTTATTTCTATTATATTCATATAAATTTCATTTTGTTTCATATATAATTTGTTTTTTATTTTATACATAATCTGTTTTGATGATTTATTTAGGCATAATGCTAAAGTTTTTTAAAAGAAAAGGTGAGGCAAGCTCTTTATCTCATGATCATGATATTCCACGACCAAACGATGAACGAGCACCTTCTTTAAAGTACACGAGAGTTGATTTAATTACACTTCCCGCGGACCTCGGAGAAAGGCCAAGTATGGGAGTGTATCATGTAAATCAACGAGATGAGATTAGAAGAGCCTACTTGCAAAAAGGACCTTATCAACCTCGTGCTCATTCTTTCCAACAAAGAGAGATTGGAGGTAAACTTCGTAGATTTAGTTCCTCTTGGTTTGATGATCATAAATACCGGCTAGAGTATAGTATTAAACTAGAAGCCGCATTTTGTTTATGTTGTTATCTATTTAAATCTGAGATAAAAAACAAAGGTGGATCAGATCATTTTGTAAAAAATGGATTTAATACTTGGAACAAGAGAACAAATCTAGATCTTCACAATGATGGAAGCCCACATAATATGGCAATCCAAAAGTGTCAAAATCTGATGAACCAAAGACAATCCATAGCTACTGCTTTTGACAAGCAAACTGATTTGATGAAGACCAACCAACGCATTAGATTAAATGCTTCTATAGATTGTGCTAGATTCTTAGTGTGACAAGCGTTACCTTTTCGGGGTCATGATGAAAGTGAGGACTGGAATAATAGAGGTAACTTTCTTGGACTTCTTCAATTTTATGCTGATCGAAATGATAAAGTGGGCAGTGTTGTGTTGAAGAATGCTCCAAAGAATTCACAAATGACATGTAGTTCAATTCAAAAGGACATTGTACATGTTGCAGCTAAGGAAACTATTAAGGCTATTGTGAAAGATATTGGAGATGAGCCCTTTGCAATTCTAGTAGACGCAGCACGTGATGTGTCTTGTAAAGAGCAAATGACATTGGTTTTGCGGTTCGTAAATAGTCAAGGAGTTGTTGTAGAGAGGTTTATTGGCATAAAACATGTCAGTGATACTTCGGCTTTGTGTCTAAAGGCGACTATTTATTCTTTTTTGACAGAATGTGGATCAAGTCCACATAGAATTCGAGGACAAGGTTATGATGGAGCTAGTAACATGAGCGGTGCATTTAATGGATTGAAGACACTAATTATGAAAGAAGTAAAATCTGCACATTATATTCATTGTTTTGCTCATCAGTTACAGTTAGCACTTGTGTTTGTTGCAAAGAATCATCCTGACATCAATGACTTTTTTGATTTGATTTCTCGTTTGGTAAACATGCTTGGTTCTTCCTATAAACGTCGAGACAACTTAAGAGAGAAACAAGCAACAAAAGTGGTGGAAGCATTGGCTGCAGTTTTCTTTTATTCTATCTTCTTTTTATTTTATGGTGTTTATGTTTTTTTGGTAATTTATTTTTTATGTTAATTTTAGGTGAAATTCAAAGTGGTACAGGTTTGAATCAAGAAGTCGGTATCAAACGACCTTGTGATACTCGTTGGGGTTCTCATTTTGGTTCACTCTTAAATATCAAGAGAACGTATTCTTCAATTTGTGAAGTACTTGAAGACATTAAGGTTAATGGTTACTGTCAAGATCATAGAGGGGAAGCACGTCGTCTCTTGAGGTCAATAAAAACGTTTGATTTTATTTTTTTCCTACACTTGATGGTTGATATCTTAGGGATCACAAATGATTTAAACATAACGTTGCAAAAAAAAGACCAAAATGTTGTAAATGCGATGCATCAAGTGAGATCCTCTAAGGCCAGACTCATACAAATGAGAAATGAAGGATGGGAACTACTTTCAAATGATGTTACTTTGTTATGCGAAAAATGTGAAATTGATATTTTGAATATGGAAGATCCATATTACAATGGAACAAGTCGTCGCAAAGGTTCACAGGTTAGAAACTATAAAGTTGTTTATTTTTTCAAGTTTCTAAATTAATCATTAACACATTTTTCTAATTAATTCACAGATTAACTACTTACATCACTATAAGATTGATGTATTTATTGCGGCCATAGATATGCAATCTCAAGAGCTTAACAATCGATTTAATGAAGTAAACACATCATTACTTGTTTCTATGGCTTCTTTGTGTCAAAGTAAGTCTTTTCAAGCGTTTAATGTGGATGAACTACTCAAGACGGCTATGTTTTATTCTAACGAGTTCCCAGAACGTAACATTGGAGCACTTAGAGCAAGTCTTCAAAATTATATTGTGGATGTACGTGGAGATGCAAGGTTTAATAACTTGAAGGGAATTGGAAACTTGGCAAAGATGATGATTGAAACAAACAAGCATACAATATACCCAATGGTATATCTTCTACTAAAATTAGCATTGATATTGCCTGTTGCAACATCCACAGTGGAACGTGCATTTTCTGCGATGAAGTTGATAAAGAATAATTTGTGTAATAAGATGAGTGATCAATTTATGAATGATTGTCTAGTGTCATATATTGAGAAAGATGTGTTAGATGGTATTAGCAACGATGTACTAATAGATTTTTTTAAAAAATATGTCAACACGTCGTGAACAATTGTAAGACATTTGTGAGTATTTTTTAAATTTATTTTGATCTTTCTTATTAAAGTTAATAATATATTTGGTTAAGATGATATTATTAACAAATCGACCCGATAACCAAATTTTTTGACCAATTTATTTTATCATTTCGTTTAAGTGGGACACATGTGAGTTTGAATCCTAGATTCGCCACTGGTCTAACTCCAAGAAAAACCGTTACCGGTGTCTAACTCTCAAGCTAGTGTCTCGTCTCATTAGCGGTATCCAGTGTTACCCTCATTTCTTGAGGTTGAGGATTCAAGTGTCGTCGTGGATATAGGTGGATTTAAGGAGTATTTTAGGAGAAAATTTGATTTGCATTTCAAAAAAATAAAAAAATAAAAAAATAAAAAAATAAATAACTTACTGTTGACTATTATAAACTGAAACAAGTATTATGAAGCCAAAATTGGTAAAATACAAATTATCAGGTTTCATATCGAGTACACTAACAAACAATTACCGGATCATATGATACCACTAATTCCTTCTAAGCTCTGTAAAACTTGTTCAATAGATGGTCTTTGTATTGATTCAGCTTGAGTACATTTTAGAACAAGTACAGCACACTCATAGGCACCTTTCAACGGGTAGTCTTGACCAAGGCTCGGGTCCACTATTTTTTTCACCTTTCTTTTGCTATGTAGCTTCGGCCTTATCCATTCCACCAGATTTTGCTCCTTGTTGGGCCGTGTCTTGTCAATAGCCCGTAGGCCCGTAAGAGTTTCCAATAACACCACTCCAAAAGCATATACATCGTTCTTCCCATTCAAATGACCTATACATGTACATGCTACATCGTGTTTAGTTGAAATCTTATTGTTACCAAATATAGGACAAATTTATACTACGTTTGGCTTATTTCAGTGTGCTAATAATTCAATTTTTTTGTCCCATGGATCATTTTTGATGTTTCATCTATGTAAAAGTTGTGAAGAAGAGTAATGAATTTAGAGGAAACTAATCACCTGTTGCAACGTACTCAGGAGCGACATACCCATGTGTCCCCATTACATCTGTCATAATATGTGTATCACCAATCGTTGGACCATGTATTGCCAAACCAAAATCACAGATTTTTGCATTGAAATCCTTAAAAAAAACAACCTTTTTGAAATGATATCATAAGATACAACGATTAATTAAATTAAGTACAATATGATACCTGATCAAGCAATATGTTAGAACTCTTCAAATCACGAAATATGATTTGGTTCTCGGTGCTATGAAGAAAGGCAAGTCCTCGAGCTGTTCCGATCATGATTTTGAGTCGCATTGACCATGAGAGCTCTAGTCCAGATCCTTCTACATTAGTTAAAAACTTTCAATTATATGTACATTTAGCTACCAATATATCATATTGAATAATAATTACATGCTTACTTTTTAATATGTAATTTTCTAGGCTCCCTTTGTTTAGAAATTCATAAATGAGGAATAGGTCCTTATCTTCGCAACAATATCCTACTAAATGGACTAGATTTGGATGATTCAACCTGCCTAAAATCTTCACCTCCGCCTGCATCCATGGTACCATTTCATCATTATATTAACGTTATCGCACCCAAAAATTAATTTAACAACCAAAATCAACAATGCAAGATATAGATACAAATTATGACGTCAGACAAAAACAAGTAGTGACACTTGGTGCAAAAAATTGGGCTTATATATAGATTACCTGCCATTCTTCGAATCCTTGATAACCATCAGTATTGAGTTTTTTAACAGCAACAGCCATCCCAGAAGCAACTTTTGAAGGAGCAAATGTTTCATGATCGACCCAACCATTGAAAACTTTTCCAAAGGCTCCCTCACCCGCAATCATATCATGACTAAAGTTCCTAGTAGCAATTTTAAGTTCAGCTACAGTGAATACTTTCAAACGAGAATTTATTCCTTCACCTTTGAAATTAACTTCATGGAAACTATTTGTTGTCTTGCTTTGCAACTGGTCTTTGTTAGACAATGTACATGGAAGAAGGCATATACTTTGCCCTTTCTTCTTTTCAGGTCGATCGACTGAAAATAAGGTCAAAGGAAAGACATTAGATCAATACAAGAAATTTAGACACTAGAAGCTAGAACTAAAAGTTGGCGACTATATTCATGGACATGTAAACTGTAGATATCCAACCATAACACTTCTTTCTCCCCAAAAGGGTAATATTTGGTGCAAAAAATGTTTCATCTATGGTATATTATTTTATTTTTTACAACAAAAAGAATATTCATTTTCAATAACTTATATTGATTTTCAAAATGTTTAATATTTGGTGGAAAGAATGATTATATATGTTCAACATATTACTCCATTTTTATACCAAAAAAATATTCTAGGTATATTTTTATTTCTAATATATATAGATTTTAAAAAATACCCTTTATAATCAAGAGTTTTTTTTTATGTAAAATTGTCTTACTTCCTTTATATATAACTTTGTCTTACTATAAAGTTAAATAAATTAGACTTATCTAAACTCAAACTTAGAAGACCAAATTGTAATATGAAAGTATAGCGCAAAAATTGTTGAAAATAATGGTATAACAGCAGATTTGAGACGTTATAAAATTTCTTTAAACCATTTTGGTGCAACAAATGGTGTTTGGTAAAGTAAAATGGTGAAAAAAAATAGGATTTGTTGGTTGGAAATGTAATACCGTATGAAAAACAAAGAGACAAAGAGGTTAATTACCAGGTGTGGCAGAGGTTTTCACTGGAAACATACTTCGGAACATTTTTGAGAAAGTTATCTTTCCACTCTTTAGATACAAATTCCCTCGTTCTTCGTTCTCATAACGACTACAACTTTCGAGTATAAAAGAATTCGCTTTCTCTTGCATCACCAACACAGCTTCAAGTTCGACTACCACCTCCGTCATAGTCGGGCGTTCTTTTGGACGAGTCTTTAAGCATTTTTCTGTGATTCCCACAAAAGCTTTTAAGCAATCAGGGATGATTTGGCCCTTCAAACCCTGGTCAATTATATGACTTAAATCTCCTTCTTTGATGAACCCCATGGCCCACCCAACTAGACCGAGTTCATTGTCCACAAGAGTTGGATCAATCGCAGGACGCCCACACAAAACCTCCAATAACACAACCCCAAATGAATAAACATCGGATTTCCTTGTGAGTCTTCGTGTCATGAAGTAGTTCGGATCGAAATACCCGAATGAGCCTTTTACATCTGTGCTCACATGGGTGAAAGGTTGACCTAATGGACCAATTTTCGACACCCCAAGATCCGAAACCTTAGCTTCCATGTATTCATCCAAGAGTATATTTGAGCTTTTCACATCCCTATGTATGATTCGGTGGTGGGAGTTTGTTCCAGTGTGAAGATAATCTAATGCACGTGCAGCCCCTATACATATTTTCAGACGCTCGACCCAAGAAAGTGGAGAGTTTTTAATCTTTTCAGAAACTTTATGCAAGCGTTCTCCGAGGTTTCCACCTGAGACATACTCGTATACTATGATCATTTCATTGAACTCATCACAGTATCCGACAAGAGAGACGAGGTGGTTGTGTCGGAACTTGGAGAGCATCTTGATCTCGTTCCAAAACTCAGTGGCTCCTTGATTAGATCGAGAATCCATCCTCTTGATTGCAACCCTAGTTGCACCATAGTCGATGACACCTTTATACACCTTACCAAATCCACCTTTTCCTATAACCATATCTTCACCGAAATCGTTTGTTGCCAATTTCATCTCTGTAAACGGAAACCGGCGGCATAGATGTTCCTGTGAGAAAGATGGTGGTTTTTTGTCGTTGGTTTCTTGAAGTTGACTCAGCTTAAAGACGATGATATTGAGAATAATCATGACAAGTATCATTCCAGTGACTGCTGATGGACAAAGTCCGAATGTTGATACTTGTTTTGCCTGTTGATCTACCCATCGATGATTGTTTCCGAAGCAAGAGCAATCGTGTTTTCCAATGGTGTCAACTGGATGGAAACCAGAGTTTGTGAAACTATCGGTCGATATGAATAGTAAACTGTGCATTAACATTGAGAAATAGCCTTTACACAAAGTCATCCTCATGGATTTTAAAGTTGACTGAAGATGAACAATTTCTGTAAGTAAACTTATAACTTATTAGTCAGCTTAACTGTTCTACGAGGAGAGTTTTACACAGGGTAACTGAAATTAATAACTTTCGAAGAGATTGCTCTTGCTGAATCTTTGTGAACGTGTTGCAGTTGAGTTACACGCGTTCGGGGGTTAGTGGTTATAATTTTCTTCCAATAGTTAGCAGCCAAATGTGTCATCATTCAACGTGAATGAGTCAGAGGGGGAAGGTGTCTAGACGTGAGTGACGTTGATTGACTTTCACATTTGTAGTTTACCTATGGATAAAAAGTTGTTTTGAATTGTTCTTGTTGACTTGTAAGGTTAGTTAGAGGAAGTAAACATCCCACATCAAACATTTTATTTGCCATCTAAGTTTTTTTTTTTAAAAAACACAAAAATTTGAATTATAAAAAAAGAAAAAACAAAAAAAATAAATGGAGAAGAACCAATGAGAATCATTTGTTTTTAGAAAAATAAAAATAAAAAACAAATACAAAAGGAATGAACCAATAACAGCTTTCATTTTTCTATTGATCCTTCTCTCTCTTCATCTTAAGCAAATAACGAGTTTTTCTTGACACCTCATTTAACACATTCTAGACGGTGGTGTTTGCATTCTGCTAGCGAGGCCAGCGAGGGTCTTGGCGACCCCCACTCCCATTAACTTTAGTGAGGTGGGAGTCCCAACTGCCACATCATCATTTCTCTATTATTATTATTATTATTATTATTATTATTATTATTATTATTTAAATCTTTATCAACTCACAATATATCAAAATCTTATTTTTTACAATCCACTCAATTCACTTAATTTTTTATTTTAAAATAAACACAAAGTAATAAAAATTATACAAAACTAATTTACATAATATTAAAAATAAATAAAGTAATTTAAAAACTAATTAAATAATATAAAATTTTAATTTGGTATAAGTTTTGATGCATAATGTACAAGTGATTATTGCATAAGTTGAAAATGATATACGGGTTAATGAAGCCGTATATATAACCCACTCAACCCAAAATATTGAAACTGTTCAAGAAGGTGTCCTAACTTGGAGGTACCGCCAGTACATCTCTTAAAATGTTCATGATACTCTCTTCCTTCCGTTACAATAGTGTGGTATTTTTTTTACTTATTATTATTATTAGGGCTTTTGATTTAAAAGTCCTTAAGTGTGTCAGATGTTGATGATTTTGTCCACATGATGATTTTTCGTTCATTAATATCCAAAATTTTCCAAGGTTTTTTTTTCCCTTGCTACCTATCATAGTAGGTGTCTAGGGATAAAACCGACAAAATTTAACAAACTTAAGGATTTTAATGTCAAATTTAGAAAATATACTTAGGATAAAAACATATAAGATTTATAAATTTGAGGGTTTTTTTTTTTTTTTTTGCAAATTTGAAAAATACACTAAGGGTATATACATCAAAGATTTGTAAAAGTGACAAAAGTGAAAAAAAAACTCAGCAAATTTTGGACATTAACAAACAAAAAATTGTTACAGGGACAAAACCAACAAAACCTGACAAACTTAAGGACTTTTATGTTAAAAGTCCTTATTATTATTTTATTTTCATTCTAAAATATAGACCTCACAATTTAATACACGACACGAACACGATACTAGTTTTTCGTGTATGTGATTTAGAAATTCATGTTTTGTGTTTATTCGTGTTTGACACGTATTTTAAATTTGTGTTTCGTGTCTTATACATGTCAAATACGAATTTACCTGTTTAGACACGAATAAGACATAATAAAAATCCGTGTTGACACGTGACACGTACAAATATGTATAAACACGTATGTATACATATATACTTTAGGGTTAAATTTTATATTTATAATATATTAGAGACCAAGTTTGTAAAACATAATAATTTATTTATAGCCCTAGCATAAAAAAAGTCATTAAAAACGTGTATATTCGTGTTTTTTCATGTTTTCGTATAACACGGTTAAAAACATGTTTATTCGTATCATGTCACGTATCACACGAATTTTTTATGTATCGAGTTCGTGTTTGATACCCTAAACACGTTTTTATAATTCGTGGTGTGTTCGTGTTTAACAAATTCGTATCATATAAATTCGTGTCTGACACGAATACATGACACACGGATACGAATTGTCAGGTCTCCTAAAATAGTTTGAAGGAAGTGGCTCGGTGCTACTCCCATGCAAGATGACAGACTCTACAGTGCCAAAATAGCACTTCCCCTTGGCCTCAACATGGTAATCAGCTGAGCTTCATTCCAGACGAGAGTATGGAGAGAAAAAGTCCAAATTTAAGATCTCTTCGTAATTTCCTTTTCCATTAATTAAAAAAAACGATAAATACGGCATCACAATCCCTCTTGAATAACAAGATTTTTGAAAAGGTATAGCAAATTGACGTGATGTTGACGTCGAGTATAAAATAGAAAACCATATTATTTGGTTTAATAACTTTTCTATAAAAAAAATTTTCCAAGCAAATTCAAAGATCTTAAAGTTATTAAATTGTAATTTTTTTAGATAACTTATTAAGAATTTTCTATAGAAATTATAGATCAATTAAAAAAAATTACGTAGGTCCTTAGACTCAATTTACTTATACATAGTCTGATTAGTCTCGCCATTGTGTGGCCCCTACGAGACTCGAAAACTAGTGTGCCAAAATTGATGTCCCTACCTTCAACTTTATAAGACATTAAATGATTATTTTGTATATTTTATTTTATTTTTTCTATTCAACTTACAATTAAGTAACGATAAAGAAAAAAAAAAAAAAATACAACCCATCACCTTTATTTATTATATTTCATGAACACAGTCTATTACATTTCATGAGCACAACCTCGTATTTCGTCTTCGTTTTTTCAACAAGCGGTGTAGATGTGGAATTAATTTTTCTCTACGTATCATTTTATGAGTTTTATTTTTTATTAAATTTCGTAATATTTTATGTGGTAATTGTAATAAATGTAGTAATAAATGGATATTAATTTCACTAATAAACTTACATTTAATTTTCAAATTCTTAAAATTAAAACACATTAGTTCCTTTTCTTTATTTAAATTATTTGTTTAGATTTAAAAGATAAAAGTATTTTAATTATAATAAATCATTATTTTTCTTATTTTCTTATAAATTCAAAGTTCTTAAATATTTGAACATTTATATTTATTTATATTTTTAAATTAAACCATGTAATACATGAGTCTTACAACAAGTGTGCGTGTGTGTGTGTGTGTGTGTGTATATATATATATATATATATATATATATATATATATATATATATATAAATTTTGCCTTATTACTTTTATATCTTGAATTTGTACTAACATCCCAAACATCCCGACGATGTCCAAAATCCTGGATTTAATTAGTATATTGGACCGCTATCGTATCTATTGCAATATCTCATATAGGAACTTAAAGCTTGACAAAAAAGGAATAGACGAAGTTAACTACACATGGTCAATGCCTTATGGACGTTGAAGACTTTCGAGAAAGCCGGGTCAAAAAGAATCAAGGAAAATCCTAAGAATGTCGAAATTATAGATATTCTTGTTGTGTATATAAAGACTAGCTAATCGATGCACACATGAACACTTCCACTACTATTTTTTCTTTGATTCTTTCAACACTTAAATAAATTCATTTCATTACTAAGATCAGCTAGTACCTGTAAATTTATTTCGAATTAATATAAGTTCTAAGGCAGGCGATTTCATCATCCCCTGATATTTTATGTTGGAGATCCAAAACGGTTAAGGGCTTTCCTCGTAATTCTCTATTTTCTTGAACTTATTTTGATTTACTTACTGTTGTTTAATCGACATACACTTATTTTATTTGTTTTCTTAATTGTTAACTTGTTTTCAAATTGAAATTATTAAGATATTTTATGGTATCTTAATACCTTTCTTAGTATCTTAAAGATTTTGTAACATCCCAAAAATATAGTCCATAAATTTCATTTTTTAATAATTAATTGAACAAGAATTACTAAAAATCATATATCTAAAGCACAAACCATAATATCTCAAATGTCAAAACAGTGTATCCATATCAATCATATGTCAAATAAATCAGAGTAAAACTGAAAACTGTAAACTGTAAGCACAAAGCTTAGTGAAACTAAAGCTGAAAACGGTAAGCACAAAGCTTAGTGAGTCTCTCCAAACTACCACATACCATACACATAATTATATAATAACATACATTAGGCCTTGCCCACTACATCGGGCGCCTCCCCGCATCAGACGAATCCGACAATGGGCCTCACCCGACATCGGATCCCGCCCGGCATCGGACCAAATCTGGTATACATATAACATATGAACAAACACATAACATAAATATATAAGCTAAATCCTTCCTCGGGCTTGCCTTAACATCGGATAAAAAATTCGGAACATATAACACATAGCATATAACTAAACATTCCTCGGTCTTGCCCCGACATCGAACCAAAATCCGAAACATATAAACAAACACATGCAAGAATCACGAAGACATCAAGCATACAGAAGTTCCTCAGGCTTGCCTCGTGTCACACCCCAAAACCGAGAACGGTGGAATCGTTCTGGGGCGGAGGACATCATGTAATGTATCACAACAATGTAAAGTAGTAAACAAGCAACAACATCATCCATTGCATTAATAGTATAATTTTAATTACAAGTGTGTTCTTTCATAGTATAATACAACATAATGAATAATCAAAATAAAAGATGAGTCTTGACTGATCTGTCTTCACAAACCTGGTCGTCGTACCTGTCTATTTGTGACCTGAGAATACAAGTTATTTTGAAAGCGAGTATTAGCCAAAAAGCTGGTGAATTCATAAGTATTAATGTGTCTTTGATTTAAAGACTTGTAAATGTTTGAAGAAAATTTTGTATTGTCACACCCCCAAACCAAGGATGGCGGAAACGTCCGGGGGTGGAGGACTTCATGTATAGTATCATAACCACAATTTCAATAGTAATTTAAGCAAACACAACCAACATATATATAATTGAAAAAGTTACATCACTTGTATGAACTACATGTTTCAAAATCAATTACAATATGTTGACAAAATATGAAAAGTTTGACGCCTTAACGTCCCATCCTCAAAAGCACTTGATAACCTGATTAGTGTTTTCCTGTGAATACAAGTTGTTTGAAAAGTGTCAACACAGTGGTTGGTGAGTTCATAAGCTTTTATTAATAAACTTAGTAGAAGTCTTTCACATGTAAATGTCGCGTTTGTTTCAGAAAAATCCGATATTTTCCTTGAAATCCGAAAAATGTAGCCTTATAACCAAAGACTAGAATGTATGAGAAATCATCGTTTCTTAGTAGAAATGTTGTGAGTTTAAAATGATATGGAAAGTAAATTTCTTTTATCAACCTAAAACCTACTTCGGTTTTATGAAACCCCATAAACTTTATGAATTGTTATCTCCCTAAGTGAGTCGCTATAATCATACTGTGACTATGTGAACCTGCCACAACGTTTCTCAGGCGTCGCGAAAATGAAATGACATTTGTCACCCGTAGACCTGCAGGTCCCATTGTAGCTAGCAGCAAGGTGTGGGGTGTCAAACCCAATATAGATCTATATACAAGTGTCACGTTCTCCCTCAAGGAGATTCTGATTATAACTACCAGGAATTATATCCCGCACTCAGACGTACGGGGAGAGAGAGAGTCTCACAACATAGGTTAACAAGTTTACGTGAAATGTGTGTGAATATAAATCTTTCTTGTATGAATGTACCCTTTTTGTACGAGTGCGTTGAGTGATGTATCATAAACTATACCTATTATAGTTTATCTAAAATGTATGTAATATGTATGAATTCTTTTATGGAAATGTATTAGTGTTATGAATTTATCAAACTATACTTTTTATAGTTAAATAATACGTGTTCTAAATGAATGAATAATATTTAATATGAATGACTTAGTTTCAGTTCATAATGATAAACTAACAAGGAAACACATTCAAATATTAGAACTTCTGATTATACACTTTGCTCAACATAATACAAAGTGTTATGATATTTACATGCTGTTGGCTAACTTTAGCCATTCTGCCCTGTTTTTGGAAAAATCATAGAAAAATCATACGAAGTCGAAAACTAGATCCGTAAATTCTGAGAGTTCACAAAATGTGTCTAGTTTACTCATAATTTTTATCACGATTTTTAATGACCTCAAACTTGGATGAAAAAGTCCAAAATCACAGACTGGTCCGGATTGTTGTTTGAAATGATAGGCAGTTTTGTAAAAATCACCATAAATTGTAGAAAAATCGTATGGAGATATGCAAGTAGCCATTTTAAAGCTAAAAACTTGAACCATTTGCACCTTGTACAGTTTTGAAAACAAAAATGTTTAAGATGCCCAAAACAGTCCGTGAACGGAGTTGAACTTTTCTGATGAAGGCTGTTAGAAAAATTTAGTTATGTTCTTAGTGTTTTAACTTGTATTTCCCCCTGAAAACTTGAGAAAACATGAAAATGTAGGGGTATGAACTCACCTTAAGTGATTTCAGTAGATGATTGTTGAAGAATGGAAGTGTTTAATTCAAGAACACTTGGAGATGCCTTGAAGGTTTTCGAGAATCTAACATTATAATTAGGGAGTTTGTGTAAGCAATCAAAGACTTGAGTAGAATGAAGTGAAATAATAATAGGGAGGATGAATTTTTACTTACTAAGTGTGGAAGAACACTTGAAATCAGCCTTGGATCTCGAAAATTTGTGTAGAAGAGTTTGAGAGAAAAGTGGTGTTTGTTACTTAGTGGAATGAGAGAAATGAGAGAAAATGAGGAGTGTGGTTGTTTGTTCCAGCTCAAAAACGTGGGAGTGAGTGAAATTTGAGTGTAAGGGAACATTGAAGTGACATAGGTAAGGTGGGGAGGTATGGCTAGTCATAGAGTGGGTGTGGGGTGGTTGCTTGTGTCATAAGTTAAGGCAAAGTCAACACTCCACCTTAAATAAATCCCCCATTAGATCTTTATTATTTAGATAATGATTTTCATAAAAATATGTTTAAATTATGAATATTTAGAGTTTATTATGTTAAAATATAATTTCCGGAGAAAATCCCGCTTTAAAATCACAAAAAACGGGCTTAGAATGTTAAAAATATCAAAAATGGGCTAAAAGTGACATTTTCCCGAAGTCTGGACGAGGTTCGGCCTTCTGGTGCTGAACCGAGAGGGAGGGAGGCAGAAACCGAGAGGGGAGAAGAGAGAGGGAAGGAACCGAGAGGGGGAAGGAGAGAACAGAGGGGGCGCGAAGAGACAGAGAGGAGAGAAGGCAGAGACCGAGAGGAGCAGAGCGCGAGCAGAGCAGAGACCGAGCGACACCGAGCAGAGACCGAGCGACTAGAAGAGAGACCGAGAGAGGCAGAGACCGAGGCTCGGTCTCGCATGCCTCATCCACCAGAGGCTCGGTTCTGGTCCCTAAGAGGCCTCTCATTCCGGTTTCGGTTCCTAAAGCCTATTTTTCTCGTTTTCGCCCCGTTTTAAGCCGTTTTTGACCCGGTTAAGGTCCGGAATGACCCGAATGATTCTAAAAAGTTACGGAAACTATTTGAGGGAGATTTGGTAGAGATTTCTCATACTTGGAGAGATTTGGGAGAGATTTGACATTCTTGGAGAGATTTCTCATACAAAGCGATATTTGAGAGAGGTTTCACATACTTGGAGAGATTTGGGAGAGATTTGACATTCTTGGAGAGATTTCTCATACAGAGAGATACTTGAGAGAGATTTGGGAGAGATTTCACATACTTGGAGAGATTTGAGAGAGATTTGACATTCTTGGAGAGATTTTTCATACAAAGAGATATTTGAGAGAGATTTCACATACTTGGAGAGATTTGGGAGAGATCTGACATTCTTGGAGAGATTTCTCATACAGAGAGATATTTGAGAGAGATTTCAAGTGTGGCATTTGTGAGTGTTTGGCTCCGTAATGCAAGTCTCTTGAGCCCCGTTAAGTCATGATTAAGGATCCCACACACTCCTAATGAGTATGCAACATGGTTTTCATCAGTTTAGTTCATTGATTAGTACTAGGGCTTAGGAAATTTTTAACACAAGACTTTTCTCAAGTGATGTTTTCCCATTAATATAGCAAGTTATACAGTATGAACATAACACAAACCCTAATACACAAGGTTTAATAGAGTTGACCGGCTTGACTTGATGACTTGACTTGACTCAAGATTGACGATTGTCACATGTATGAGTATGAAAGTGTTTGTACATAATTGTAAACGTTTGAAAACCCTAGAAAATCCCATATTTCCTACTAGTATAAAAGTAGCCTTCTCCCAAGACCCGATTGTTTTGTAAGTAAGAACCACTGTAAATATGACGGTTTTTCCACTGTTTAACTATTATTATAAAAGTTATAGTCTACCTCATCGTTTATGTGTATGCGTCACAATATAAAGGTGATAAGGAAAATAGTTTATCTATATCAAATATATCATACCTCGTTGTTCATGTGAATGTGTCACAAAGTAAAGGAAGGAAAATAATATAATAACTAAAAATGTATCCTTTTGCACTAGGATATTCACGGCGTGGAAACTCGCCGAACAGTACAATCGTAGACACCCGTCGATGATCATTTTCCCTATTGTAGCTAACAGCCTTGGGGGTGGAATGGTATGTACAAAAACGTTTGTAACAGATTCTATGTAATAGTATCTATTAAATGTATGAATGTAAACGTGTTCATGTAAGCGTATCTATGTAAACGTACTCATGTAAGCGTATCTATGTAAACGTATTCATGTAAGTGTATTCATGTAAGATGTAATGTATTAGTATAGACTCATGAATGAACTGACTCTTGTGTGATTCCTTGTACTTGGAATGGTAAGTAATATCTCCTAACTATACCTATTATAGTTACTAGTAATGTACGTGTATAACCGAAAGTATGCCTTTACTACCCAAAGGTACTGAACTGACTGGAGGAACTTTTATGTATATATATATATATATATATATATACATGATCTATAACTAATATTTAGACGACATTTGGACGGTTAACCGATGCCCTAAGGCCACATCCCAACGAGGAAAAGGAAATAAAGCGAGCTAACCATCCTAAGTCCTTTAAACATTATTTATATAAATATACATATCTAGGCATGCATTTGACAATATAAAAGGATAAAAGAAGTTTTTATAAAACCTTTGAAAAGTTTAATAGTAAGAAATGATGACTTGATGCCAGTTTATAAAACGATTTGAAAGTGTTTTGTTTGATAAGATAGTTTAAGTATAAGGAAAACCTTTGTTTGAAACACATTTGTAACAAAGTTTGAAAGGAAACATACAGTATGTAAAGCAGTTTGATAAAGAGTTTTAACATGTAAAAATGTTTATGAAAGTCATTTAAAGAAATCTGTTTGGTAAAGCAGTGAACATATAGTAAATCCATTTGCATGCTAGTTATTAATCACATATTATTGATATAATAACTAGCGTGATTCAACTTGTATCCCCCCCCCCCCAACACACACATAAAGCATTTATAAACATTTACAAAATATTCAAAATGTTAATTAATGGGTATGAAGTCACCTGCAGTGAGTGGATTGGATGGAAGTGTCGTACAAGTGTTCAGTGTCAAGTGAAGACTTAAACACACACAATGATCCTACTAACATATGAAGACATATATATCTATATATATATATCTATATATATATATACATATATATATATATATATATATATATATATATATATATATATATATATATAATTAGTGATTATAACACTAATTAGACAAGTATAAACATTCTAAGGCGTGGAAAACACTTTGGTCAAAGTGTTAGGAGGCTATCAGGTTGCAACAAAGGAGTGCAAGGCCTTATAAGGGATTTTATGGTCAATGGACCATACCTTTTGGAGTTTACCGCCCAGGGGAGTTTACTCCTGGAAATAAACTCTCCATTGGGTCACCAAATGACGCTTAAAACTATTATGACTTAAGTGGTTAAGTGTTCCAAGGCTTAAACAAGAGGCTGGGTGGGTTTAAGGTCCAAGAATGGCCTTGTATGGTGTTTACGGCCTAGGGACCACTTCCCCACGAGTTTACAGCCGTAAACTCATGGTATGAAGTACCATTTCGTGTAGTGAAGTCCTTAGTTCAATGGTGTAAGGTTCTATGCTAATATCCAAGGCTTACTAAGGTGTTAGGGTGTCATTTGCACCCTTAAAAGGGCTTTACGGCCCAAGAACATGTCTTGGCCGTAAACTCCTTGAATCATGTGATTCTTTATGTTTTATAAGCCCTAAACATGTTTAACCAAGTGTACAATGAGTTGGAACAAGAGTACTTACGATCTAGGAGCTTGAATGGTCGATTTTGGTCAAGAACACTAGTGTGTGTTCTTGGTGTTCTTGGTGAAACTTGAAGATCTACAAAATGGAATGATTTCACGGATGAAATCATGTAAGATTACTAGTTCATGCAAGATATCAACTAGTTAGGACATTAAACTTACGAGATTTGAAGATCGGGGACGAAGATCGGGATGATAGTGTAGAGCATTTCAGCCAAAGGGAAGGGAGGAATGAACAAATGACCAACCTATCATCTTATAAGCAAGAGTTTATGGCCTACATGGAGTTTATGGCCGTAAAATCCTATGTGGTGGCCGTGAACTCCTTGTAGGGGTGTTTAAGGTCATTTCTTTGAGCTATAACTTCAGCCGATAAACCCCGACACTTACGCCTTAAGTGTACAAGACTTAGAACGCTCAAATAAACTCCTAATTGTGCTAAAAGATAATAGCAATGAGTTTGACTATTAATGAAGTGTTCAACTGAACTGGATGGAAAATTTCGGGTTGTCACTATGGTTCTTCCATGAAGGCGAGGATCTCGTTGATCTCGATCTCGTCGAGTGGGATTTCGAGAGTCCTGACGGAAAGGTACATTTTCAAGTTCGAGACGTGAAGGGTAAAATGTACGTTATTAAGTTCACGGTGTAGGATGGGTTTGTGAGTTGCGGGGCCGATTCTGGCAAGAATCTCGGAGGTCCTAACTATCTTGGATTTAGCTTACCACGCTTTCCGAAGCGTATTAAGGCATTCCAGTGTGAGACTTCCAAAAGGATTTGGTCTCTCACTTGGAATTCCAAAGGTTTCTTTTTCTTGTTTCTCTTCCCAATCAAGGAGCACTCCCTTCTGGGTCAAAGTCGTAAGAGGTTTCGTAATTCGCGATGAGTTCTGAATGAACTCTCGAGTGTAGGTTAGCGAGACCTAGAATTTGACGAATTCCCGTCGGCATCTTCGGTGCTGACAAATTCTCAACGGTTTTGATTATTGGAAGGGTCCTCAAGAATACCCACATCACTAATAGTGTGGTTCAGGAATTCGACTCTTTAATATCCAAAACTCGTATTTAGAGAATTTCACAAAGAGTTTCTCTGATGGTAATGTTTCCATGGTTTGTTGTAGATGCTCTTTATGATTTCCTTCTTACTACGAGAGTAGATAAGTAAGTCATTTATGAGGACAATGACGAACTGACCCAAGTAAGAATGGCGTACCTTATTCATTAAGTTCATGAATACCACGAGTGTATTGGTCCTATCCGGAGGATATCACTACGGACTCGTAGCGTCCACATCGAGTTTGGAAGATTTTCCTTGGGACATCCTTCACTAACACTCGTAACTGGTGATATTCGGATCTTAAGTCCATTTTCGAAATGCACTTCATTCTTTGCAGTTGGTCAACCAATTCATCTCTGCGAGGCAGAAGGTAATGATTTCTAATGAAAATCCTATCGAGGTCCGCACCACGAGGGCTTCCCAAGGTGTTTCCCATCCTAGTACTTCTCTCGCCCAAGCTGTTTAACTGCGGAGTTCTGATGGGATCCAGTTCATTAGTGCTGGTATGATCGCACCCGCTGAAGTCTGTCTTCTTGAAGAATAAGACAGAAGCTCTCAAAGGTGAGGAGTTTGGTCTTCTCATTCTATTCCTGAGTAGTCGTTAAGCTATCTGAACAGTTCTTGTATCTCCATGGGCATAAGACCGTAGGGAGATCTAGTTATAGAAGTCATATTGGGTTCTAAGTTTGTTCGCATGGCAATGCGATTACTCGTAGTCTTGGACAGTCTCCATCCTGAAGTTCATATTAGAAGTCATACTTGGTTCATCAATCACAGTTTCGTGTATACGAGTCGTATATAATTAAGATTGAAAATGTAGTCGAATAAATGATTCTTCCTTAACCTCACATCCCAACGAGGAAAAGAAGTTAAAGTGGAATCATCAATTCTAAACCTGTAGAACCTTGATTATATACCACCCCAATGTATACATTCTTCAGTGATAGATCAACCGTATGGGTCTTTGGATTGAACTTGACGTACTGTACGAGTGGTACTTCGGGGAGGTTTTTCTATGGTTTCTTCGGAAAGGATAAGAAACATGAGGTACTCTTTGCATGAGTACTTCGGTGTTCTGGAATGACGGCTTTGCTAAAAAGGCGATTTCGGAGAAAGAGATGTGTGCACGAAACTGATATTGTGCGGATCGAATTGACTCAAGTTTTATGATAATGTCGGACTTACTTAGAAGTAAAAGAAATTAGATTTGAACATAAAGGCGTTACAGACAAAACACAGCGTTGCAACTTTTAACAGAGTTATAGTACTTTAGAGTAACTACAAGAATACTGCTACGAACAAAGTATACTACAAAAGGCAAGTATACGCAGCATGAGGGTCCCTTTAACTGACGGGATCTCGCAAAAGATAAGACTTGAGTTGCACTATTTTTAAACATGTTTAAAAGCATACATAATACCGACGATTGGAAGTGAACCTATACTATATTAGGGGTCCTTCGTTTCCTTTTTCCATTCTACGGTCAAACTCCTCCTGATTCGCCGTCGTTCTTCTTTGTTGGGCAGTCCCTCTTGAAGTGTCCCATTATGCCACATATATGGCATATCCGAGAGATTTCGACATTGGTGGTTGAAGTAATTTGTTGGATCCGAGTCCTACAACAGCTGGTAGTATGTCCATTCTTGTTGCATTTAAAGCAGTGTAACGGACGACAACTACCCAGATGATGGAAGCTGCACTTATTGCATTTTGGTAGGTTTCTGGCATACTGACTGGCTGGTGTAGGGACAATTAGGATACCAGAAGGGATGGTAGTAGGAGGTACAGATGCCGTGGCTGCGAAGGTTGCCATAGGTTGTTGTTTTTTGCTCGCCCCTTAGGGTGATTTTCCTTTAGCCTTAGCCCAGAACATTTGTTTGTTTTTCTTGGGCTTGAGATCCGGGGTGTCGTGGTAGTTTGTTGCACGTTGAGGTACTTGATTGTTACTTGGGTTGGAATTATTGTTAACAATCCCGCTAACATTCGCGTTGTTAGCGTTAAGGTGAGTCAGAACAACTGTAACGACCCAAAATTGAAGACCAAAAATTTCTTTTAATAAACATTACTTTAAGCAAAGTCATCATTCCAAAACATAATCAGAGTATTAATTTTCAAAACACGTGTTCGTTATCAGAGTAAACATTCTCATACTGTCTAATCTGTGGTGTGTGCCATGCGATCACCCCGAGCTCTTCCCTCCGCTACCGGTAGTACCTGAAACCAAAACTGAAAACCGTAAGCACGAAGCTTAATGACTTCCCCACCCTACCACATACCATGCATAACCACATACTGCGCACACTGGGCCACGCCTCCTGCCTTGGGCCTCTCCCGCTATAACGGCCCCGCCGCTCCAAGCCCCACCTGGCTTCGAGCCCCGCTCGGATACATATCTGTTTCACTAAGGCTTCGCATGTCACATGGCCTCGCCCGCCAACAAATAATAACACATAAACATATCACAACACATAAGCTAAACTCATACAACTGATCCTGTCCTAAGGCCTCGCCTATCCTGGGCCTCCCCTTTGTCCTGCTACTGATGAGTCATGGAACCCCGTCCACGCTCCTATTCGTAGTGAGATACGGGCCCAACCCACTCTCACTCCTTCCTTAACTTGGGCCTCGCCCCTGTTCTGCTACTAATGAGATATGGAACCCCATCCACACTCTGCTATTGGTGAGATACGGGACCTCGCCCACACTCACCTCCCTACTAGGAACATACATGTGTCACACAGACAACTAGTATAAACTATCATATAAACAAATCCTTGGGCACCCGCCTGCTATTAATGGACCTCTTCCTGAATATCATACTAGCATACTGTGCCTAGGGCTAACCCCCGGGCCTTCTACTCATAACTACATGGGTCGGCATTGTGGCCGTAGACCCATTCACACAAAGGGAAACTCACTTGCACTAGCTGAACTTGCTGATGATCTCACTAGCTGTTGCCCGACAACTCTCTGAACTCCTGCTCCCCTTGCTCCCCGAACTACCAATATCAAAGCAACACTGAGTCTAATTGACCCCCGAGAGACAACCAAGTCAACTTTGGTCAAAGTCAAAGTCCTGGTCAAAGTCAACCTTCCAGGTCAACCCTACTCGCTGAGTCACCCTACTAACTCGCCGAGTCCATATGTTCAGAATCCTTCCATTCGCGTCTCGACTCGCCGAGTCAGTCCATGACTCGCCGAGTCTACCGATTTCTGAGTCCTGACCTGTCCAACTCACTGAGTCTCTACTCGACTCACTGATTCGATTCTCAACTTGAAGGGTTTGAGGTTACGCGACCTGACTCGCCGAGTCCAAGAACAGACTCGCCGAGTACAAGGCAATCTTCATCTGACTCGACGAGCTGTTCATCCACTCGTTGATTTTCTCTTACTCTTCATGCTACTCGCTGAGTCCACTCAAAGAACTCGCCGAGTCCTTTCAGATCTCCTTACATGCAGAGGACTTTTGGGTCATGCATGGACTCCAAATTATAGATCTACCCTTCCCAATCCTATTCTTCACGTAAATTTGCAAACTTTACGTGTAGAGAAGGAGATCTAGGCAAAATACACCATAAACTAGGGTTTAAGGCAAAGAGCCTCCATAATCAACTCAAGGGAAGATACTTTATGCTTCTCAAGACCATAATATGCTTAGATCCGAAGTAGCAACTTCAGACCTGGCTTCTAACTCAAAAGAGGTAGCTAATCATCGCTAGAAAACACCCAAAAACTGACAACCATAATAGATCTAAAGGAGGGAAATGACTTAATACCTTCAATAACTCAGAAAGCTTCCCCAATCTTTAGATCTAAGGCCAATCCTTGAAGCTTCAATGATTCCCCTTCTTTTTCCTTCAAATCACCCAAAAATGTCTTGGAAGCTTGAATGAGCAACAATGGGGCTTAGGGTTCTATGTATAGGGTGAAAGAGGCAGTAAAGGAACCTTAGGGGAGAGAATGAGACGTTTAAATAGGCTCCAAGTCCTGAATTTAGGGTTTTCCTCACACAGACCAGACTCGCCAAGTCCCTTTAGCCGACTCGCCGAGTTGGTCACTTACTCCTCGACCCGGATCCCGCTCGGACTCGCCGAGTTACTCCTTGGACTCGCCGAGCCGCCCCTGAAAATTAGGGTTTTCTTTCCTTTCTTGGCCTTCTAGACTTTGGGTGTTACAACTCTGCCCCACTTAAACTAAACTTCATCCTCGAAGTTTGCTATGTTCCACCAATTATTCTAACACCAGTTGTCTACCTTCGCTGGCCTTCCGCTCAGTCATTCAGACTAACATCAATCCTTACGGATAATAATCTCGGGTCCATCCTGACCTTGAACATTCTAAACACACAAATTACTCAACCGACAATCCTTCTGGTAATCTCCAATTACTGCACTGTCCCCATAGGGGTCCACCCCTTCTTTCCTTGCGCGATTTCCTTGCCTTCCCAAGGCAATGCTCCATAACCATCTATTTCCTCTACCACTGTGAGGATCCTATCTTTACCAAATTCGTCACTCCTGCTACCTCCAGTACGGGTCATTATCGCCAGTATCGACTGGGCATTATTTCTACTATCATTTGGTGTCGAGCACCCCACGATCAACGAACTGAATTCCACCATATGATGCGTACTCGCACTGCTACTGACTGGAAATTCTGCTATTCCTTATCTGGCTTCCAGATGAACTGAGACCACCTTAGTCCCTACCAACTTATCAATATCTGGATTACCGGCTCCCACCGATCGCTGACCCAACACAACTACTGGTCGCTCCCAGCGACTTTTGAAAAAACTTCGACCACATAAAATTGCTCAATCTATCCTGCCATGCAAGCACTATAATTTCCAGGGATCCCCGATCCCCTATCCAGACACTATGATCCCTACCAGGTCTCACCTGTGCTGCTAAAACTCACGGGTCTTTCCCATGGGTCTCACCCACCTCTAACCTTCTAGTCCCACTTGTCTAACTACTCTCGCTTGGGCCTCGCCCACGGGTCTCACCCAACCATACTACTGAGCAACCCTGCTCTCAGGTCTCGCCTATACTGCTACTCTCATACGGGCCTCGCCCACGGGTCTCACCCAACTATATCTTAGAACGGCCTCTCCCAAGGTCTGACCACTATAGGGCTATACAGGAAAACTTCCCATCATTCTCATCCATTACCCATTCCTGATACCTATCTGAATGCTAGGAAATAAGGGCCTCTCCCCAACTCTGCCAACGAAGCTACTACAGAATGCTACATTTTACCCACAGTCTTACATCACCTTCTATCGCCGTCTGCTAGTGAATGCTACGGTTGCCCCGTAGTCTGACAACACTTTCCACCACTGACTACTAGTGAATACTACGGCTGCCCCGTAGTCTTACAACACTTCCCACCACTGACTGCTAGTGAATGCTACGGCTGCCTCGTAGTCTTACATCACCTTCCACCACTAATCGCTAGTGAATGCTATGGCTGCCCCGTAGTCTTACAACACTTTCCACCATTAACTACTAGTGAACGCTACGGCTTCCCCGTAGTCTTACAACACTTTCCGCCATTGACTGCTAGTGAATGCTACGGCTGCCCTGTAGTCTTACAACACCTTCCACCACTGATCGCTAGTGAATGCTATGGCTGCCACATAGTCTTACAAATCTTTCCACCATTAACTGCTAGTGAATGCTACGACTGCCCCGTAGTCTTACAACGCTTTCCACCACTGATCGCTGCTGAAGAAGGATGAGGCTCTCCCGTCGCTCTTCCGTGCTCTACATGCTGCCTCGACCACTGTCTACTAACACGAAAGCATCCCATGCTATCTGTCCTCAAGATCTTCATTTTGACTCACACGAGTCCTACCGACGATCCTTCAACCTGAATTCCGAACCACATACTCAACATCACAATTACACGCACGAACTAATGGGGAGTTTCTCAAACTGCCAACCCTGAACTACTCAATCCATCAAACGCTGAACTACCTATTTTCCTTCTCATAAATCGCGTAGTCGTTCTGGATTTGTGTGCTCTTACCTTTGCACGCTCTGAGAATTCTCCCCCACTCCGTTTCTAAAAATTATACGCCTCTGAACTAGCGATACATACCAAGTCCCTCCAAGGCATGCTAACGTTACTGTACCCTAAGTAACCTTCTCCAATAGAACCCATCCCTTAAATACTATCGAAATATCCAAGGTATGCAGATGGCATATAACTCGATCACAATCAAACCGCTCAAAAATAAAATACTCATACCGATAATGATGCAGAACCATAACAATATAACCATGCACAAAAAAAGAATTGGCAACGGAAGTCGCATACCTGCAACGTCCGACGCTGCTCGCATCCCCAAGGTAGCTATCTGAGAAGCCCTGCCTCCTACCGCAAGCACCTCTACACGGCCCTGACGGCCGTCTGTGATCCTCAAGGTTGCAGGGGCAGGTGCCATCACCCATCTTGCTGAAAACAAACTAGGGCACTGGGCCTTCTTGTGGCCGCGCTAATTGCAGTGAAAACATATCAAGTCTAATCCCTGAGTGGTGGTAACAGTATAATCCCTGCTAAAATGACCGGTCCGACCACACTTGAAGCAGCCAGACTCACCACCACTACCACTCCTACACGCGCCCCCGTGCGCCCTGCCACACTTGCCGCATCGGCTGCGGTCCTGATAATCTCTCGATCTCGAATCCGATCCCTTGGGCCTTTTGCCCGAACTTGTGGCTACCTGAACCTCATCCGGCTTCCTCTTCCGAATCTGCTCTAAATGAATTTCCCTCTCCCTGGCCCTAGAAATCATATCTTCCAGCATCTTACAGCCAGACCTGCTCACGAACACCCTGATGTCAGCCCTCAACATCTCGTGATATCGGGCCTGCTTCATCTCCTCATCCGCGACATACTGCGGTACGAGAAGAGCCCTCTCCCTGAACTTGGCGGTGATCTCCTCCACAGTGTCAGTGGTCTGTGTCAAATCCTGAAACTCCCGTGCCAACTGCTGCACCTCAATAATTGGCGAAAACTCTGCCCTAAACCTGGATGAAAAATTACCCCAAGTCATCGCGTCCAACGCGGTGTCATCACCCAAAGCATGACAAATCTCTTCCCACAAATCCCTCACTCTGTCCTTCAGAAGACAGGAAGCGAGTCTGACCTTGTCCTCCTCAGGACACCGGCTCGTACGGAACACGTTGGCAACATCAGCCAACCATCTGCTGCTAGCGATGGGGTCCCTAGCCCCATGATAATCTGGTGCCCCGCAAGCCACGAACTCCCAAAATGTCAAGGTACGCGCTCCCATCAATGCCATCATCTCAATACAGAAGGCTCCCAGCCTTTCATCCAAAATCTCCAATATACCCTCCTTGACCGTGCCAAAGATCACAGGAGTCCGATCTAGAATACTGCGCGTAACCTCAGCTGATATCAACTCCCTCATCCGCTCCTCGAGCTGCTCGGTCCCTGAACCCAAGCCTGATCCCTCTCCTGCGCCTGATCCGCCCACTGGTCTCTCTCGCAACGTCACCATGCTGAACATATAACACAATCACTATCAGAATACTCATCACTGCTGCGAGACCAAACACACGCACTACCAGGTTCCCGGTCTTGTCTCAGCCTTTCCCGAATCAAGTACGGATCCTCTGCTTTCAGTAGTACGGGCCCATACTACCTTCCACAACTATCCGTACTTTCCTCAAGAACTGCTTCGACTCCACCAGGTCCCTTTTCTACTACTACTGCTCCCAATACTATCTCATCCTAGGCTTACCCTAGGGAAAACCTCTAACTCCACTCAAACCAATCCTCAGCTGCTGAAGGTCTCCTTGTGATGCCAATTAGCCATCACCTGGATACCATCACATTTGACAAGGCTCAGATAATCCTTCAAGTAAAAGACTCGTCCCTACAATGGTTGGACTCAAACAAGAGCTGCACAATAGGGCCAAATCCAACACTCTGAGGTTATTCAACCCTGATCACATGTGATGTGTCGTATCCACCTAATGGCTAACTCCTATCACTCAGAATCCCACAATGCACAAAGCAAAGAGCATTCAGAATAAGGGAAAATCTAACCATAACATACGCAAGGAATCATAATACCATACCAAGAATCTGAACTAGCATGCAACACAAACTCATAAACTCAGGCATAACCTAAACAGGTTATCCTACTACTATCTAGTCAGCACTATTATGCAACTCAAAGCACATATAACATGCACATAAGGCATCCTCCCTAGATCCTTAGTCCTAATCTAGCATGCTGTTCTATTAACTGATAATCAAAACATAGACTTGTATGGGTATTTTGGGGTACTTACTTGAGCTCGGTTGATTGCATGCACCACACCCTTTTTTATTCAAAGTTCTTTTCTTTCTGAATTCTTTTTACCTTTCTAAAACTGTTTTCTTTCCCAAAACTCTCTTTTTACAATACTGTCTTTTCATTTCAAAAACTTCTATACCAATTCCTCAGTTTGAGTTTAGACACACCCGAGAGCATGTACAAATCCCTCAACCCAAGGCTCTGATACCAACTTGTAACGACCCAAAATTCAAGACCAAAAATTTCTTTTAATAAAACATTACTTTAAGCAAAGTCATCATTCCAAAACATAATGAGAGTATTAATTTTCAAAACACGTGTTCGTTATCAGAGTAAACATTCCCAGGCTGTCTAATCTATGGTGTGTGCAATGCGATCACCCCCGAGCTCTTCCCTCCGCTACCGGAAGTACCTGAAACCAAAACTGAAAACCGTAAGGATGAAGCTTAGTGAGTTCCCCACCCTACCACATACCATGCATAACCACATACTGCACACACTGGGCCACGCCCGCTATCTTGGGCCTCGCCCCCTTCCTTGGGCCTCGCCCGCTATAACGGCCCCACCGCTCCAGGCCCCGCCTGGCTTCGAGCCCCGCTCGGATACATATCTGTTTCACTTAGGCCTCGCCTATCATAGGGCCTCGCCCCGCCAACAAATAATAACACATAAACATATCACAACACATAACCTAAACTCATACGACTGATCCTATCCTAAGGCCTCGCTTATCCTGGGCCTCACCCTTATCCTGCTACTGATGAGTCATATAACCCTATCCACGCTCCTATTGGTAGTGAGATACGGGCCCAGACCACTCTCACTCCTTGCCTAACTTGGGCCTCGCCCCTGTTCTGCTACTAATGAGATATGGAACCCCATCCACACTCTGCTATTGGTGAGATACGGGACCTCGCCCACACTCACCTCCCTATCAGGCACATACATGTGTCACACAGACAACAAGTATACACTATCATATAAACAAATCCTTGGGCACCCGCCCGCTATTAATGGACCTCGTCCTGAATATCATACTAGCATACTGTATCTAGGGCTAACCCCCGGGCCTTCTACTCATAACTACATGGACCGGCATTATGGCCTTAGACCCATTCACACAAAGGGAAAATCATCTGCACTGGCTGAACTTGCTGATGATCTCACTAGCTGCTGCCCGACAACTCTCTGAACTCCTACTCCCCTTGCTCTCCGAACTAGCAATATCAAAGCAACATTGAGTCTAACTGACCCCCGAGAGACAACCAAGTCAACTCTAGTCAAAGTCAAATTCCTGGTCAAATTCAACCTTCAAGGTCAACCTTACTTGCCGAGTCACCCTACTAACTCGCTGAGTCCATATGTTCAGAATCCTTCCATTCGTGTCTCGACTCGCCGAGTCAGTCCATGACTCGCCGAGTCTACCGATTTCTAAGTCCTGACCTGTCCAACTCACCGAGTCTCCACTCGACTCATTGATTCGAGTCTTAACTTGGAGGGTTTATGGTTATGCGACCTCACTCACCGAGTCCAAGAACAGACTCGCCGAGTACAAGGCAATCTTCATCTGACTCGACGAGCTGTTCATCCTACTCGTCGAGTTTCTCCTACTCTTCATGCTACTCGCCAAGTCCACTCATAGGACTTGCCGAGTCTATTCAGATCTCCTTACATGCAGAGGACTTTTGAGTCATGCATGGACTCCAAATTGTAGATCTACCCTGACCAAGCCTATTCCTCACGTAAATTTGCAAACTTTATGTGTTGAGAAGTAGATCTAGGCAAAATACACCATAAACTAGGGTTTAAGGCAAAGAGGCTCCATAATCAACTCAAGGGAAGATACTTTATGCTTCTCAAGACCATAATATGCTTAGATCCGAAGTAGCAACTTCAGATCTGGCTTCTAACTCAAAAGAGGTAGCTAATCATGGCTAGAAAACCCCTAAAAACTCACAACCATAATAGATCTAAAGGAGGGAAACGACTTAATACCTTCAATAACTCAGAAAGCTTCCCCAATCTTTAGATCTAAGGCCAATCCTTGAAGCTTCAATGATTCCCCTTCTTCTTCTTCCTTCAAATCACCCAAAAATGGCTTGGAATCTTGAATGAGCAACAATGGGGCTTAGGGTTCGATGTTCTCAGTGAAAGAGGCAGTAAAGGAACCCTAGGGGAGAGAATGAGACCTTTAAATAGGCTCTAAGTCCTAAATTTAGGGTTTTCCTTGCAAAGACTAGACTCGCCGAGTCCCCTTGGCCGACTCGCCGAGTCGGTCACTTACTCCCCGACCTGGATCCCGCTCGGACTCGCCGAGTCACCCCTGAAAATTAGGGTTTTCTTTCCTTTCTTGGCCTTCCAGACTTTAGGTGTTACAACAGCTGTCACGGCAGCCGAGACTGCAGCTTGAAAGGTAGCTGCATCAATCTGTAGAGTTGGTGTTTGGTTGATGGGTTGATCGTTTTTCTTCGGCGACATGATTCTGTTACACGGAAAGAAAATGAATTTGTGAGCGAGTACAATTGAACCTAGATTTAGTTCGATTGTTCATGTAATGAACAGAAGGGTGTTCTCATGGGTTCGACCTACATCCCTATGATGCAGTCCTAGTAAAGAGTAGAAGTAAGTTCGTACAATGGTCTCAAGACGTTTTTCGTTCAAGCCGAAGTATTATAGGTTGGTGGGTAATATGATTCAACCTTCGAAAGAGACTTGAAAATGATTTCGAAGTTAAATTACCCTAGTCCAATAAGTTGACTAGAGTGGGTTTCAGATAGACTCTAATGAAGGTATGATGAAAGTATTTGAACAAAGAGTGACACAGAAGTTAGCCGACTGTCAATATCATCGATGTTTAAGATGTAAATAGTTCGGGGATACATTGACCTTTTAGTAGGTCTTGCATCACATCCGGAGTAGAAAAGTCCTTGAAAAGATAAAGGCCTAACTAAAATTACTTACAGTACAAGGTAGTCACATAGAAAAGTGCTACATAGAACATAGATAGGAACACGGTTGCTTAAAACAAAGAAGGGAGGTAAACCATCTCCTACTGGCGACGGTCACCCCTATGGTGAACCCTTAGTTTAGCTAGTTGACATTCCATATCAAGTAGGTATCTTTCGTACACTCTCTGGCGTACTTGGAGCTCTATGACTTCAACTCGGGTTTCAGCTAGTGCTTGCAGTAGGGTCTCATGGTTTCTCTCAGATCTCTCACTTGTGTGATCAAGGCGATTGGTGAGAATGGTATGCATTCTTGCATTGGCATTAACCTCTTCGATACGTTGGAGAGCCGTCCTGCCCCGAATTTTGTTTCGGGCAACTCTACGGATCAGGATTGGTAGAACTCTATCTGTTGATCTCCCTTCGTTTACATTGTAGAAGCTTCGGTCTCCATTAAACGACATAGATTGATCTTTCTCTTCGCTCCATGTTTCCAAGCATTCTACCCAAGGAGGTTTCGGGCCATGAAAAGTCGGAAGAGGGTTAGGATTTGGAATGGGAGCTAGCAGGGGTAGGTTCTCAACCTCGGGTTCAGAGTTATCATCATCCGAAAGGTCTCTAGCATGGTGATCATTCAAAGGTATTGGGTGATCATTCTCGGGTTCTTCTCCAAACCATCCAGCATTGCCTTCATTTGGAAGGTACGGGTTGCCATGGGGATGGAGTCCATCCATATTATCTACGCGAGAATTGGGGTAAGAAAGTAATTATTAGACGCCCTATCTAGATAATTATTAGATGATCTTTATCAGTTATGTCAATACTTGTGTAGTGTATACCAGCTATATGAAATTCAAGCAAGATAGTCCTTCGAAAAGGTGACCCTAACTCCAAATCCACAATCCAACGAGAACCGGAAGTAAAGCAAAGGTCGCGGATTCTGAGTCTATAACACCTAAATTTCATATAACCTTAGCGTATCCACTTAACAACTATTGACCTACTTGATAGAGACATGTTTAGTTCTCATGTAAGTAATTATAGTAATACAAAATACTCCTATAGTATCTTAGACTTAGGTTCTGTTATAATGTTCTCATTGTGGTAGTGTTGGTAAGTTTTTAGACTTGTTGACACATCACAACCATTCTTGGGCATGTGCTAATCACTCCTCGGACCAACATAGTTGATCAGGCTATGCCACTCCCACGATTGACCATACATCCCCGAGCTTACCTGTGATATTCAACAATCGTAATACTTTTGTTCTTGTCACTGTGACATGGATTTTAGTATGAATGCAAGCACGTATACTTAGTTAAATATTTTATTATTTAAAAGTATAAACTCTTGGTCAAATTGTTTTTAATCCCATTGTATTTATAGTTAGTATATCTTTTATGGGTTGATATACTCGATTCACTATAAACAATGCTCTGATACCAACCTGTCACACCCTAAAACTGAGAGTAGCGAAATCGTTCTCGGGCGGAGGACGTCATGTAATGTATCACAACAATGTAAAATAGTAAACAAGCAACAACATCATCCATTGCATTAATAGTATAATTTTAATTACAAGTGTGTTCTTTCATAGTATAAGACAACATAATGAATAATCAAAATTAAAGAGGAGTCTTGACTGGGCCGTCTTCACAAAACCTGGTCGTCGTACCTGTCTATTTGTGACCTGAGAATACAAGTTATTTTGAAAGCGAGTATCAGCCAAAAAGCTGGTGAATTCATAAGTATTAATGTCTCTTTGATTTAAAGACTTGTAAATGTTTGAAGAAAAGTTTGTATGAGTATGAAAGGGTTTGTACATAATTGTAAACGTTTGAAAACCCTAGAAAATCCCATATTTCCTACTAGTATAAAAGTAGTCTTCTACCAAGACCCGACTGTTTTGTAAGTAAGCATCACTTTAAATGTGACGGTTTTTCCACTGTTTAACTATTATTATAAAAGTTATAGTCTACCTCGTCGTTTATGTGTATGAGTCACAATATAAAGGTAATAAGGAAAATAGTTTATCTATATCAAATATATCCTACCTCGTCGTTCATGTGAATATGTCACAAAGTAAAGGAAGGAAAATAATATAATAACTAAAAATGTATCCTTTTGCACTAGGGTATTCACGGCGTGGAAACTCACTGAACAGTACAACCGTAGACACCCGTCGATGATCATTTTCCCTACTTGTCACAACTAGAAATTTTGTGTAATATAAGCTATATACTCAAGTAAAGGTTGAATCAAAAATTTTAAAGCATGTTTGATGCCTATTATGTAACATCAAAATTTCAATCAAATACATCATACAAGTACTACACATAGTCGTCAAACAATTGGAAACCCTAGAAGTTCTTGTTAAATCCATTTTTGGACTAGAACTTCCTTATTGGACCTAAGTGAACCAATAAGCTTCCAATTTGACTATTATGGGCTTAGAACCCTTAAATGGGCTCTAATTGGACCCACATCTATTTATTTCAACATTTTGGGCCATATTGGGCCTAGAATGAAATGAATTAAAAGCTTTGATCCATGATTAACCTAATCTAGCTTAATAGAGCATAAAAATCACAATTTTATCTTATAAGGCCAATGATCACCCAAACTAACTCTAATATTGGGCTTTGGGGCAAAAAGCCCAAAAACCTTTCTTCCTTTCCAAATTCTCGTCCCAAGGCCCAAACCCAAGGAAGGTTGAAGAGTTGACTTGCCATTGCCACCTCATTTTTATCTTTTGGACATCCATGCAACATATCACATATACCCATGCATACATCACCTCAAAGTCACTCTTCTTCTTCTCTCCTACTCACTCTCGGCCAAGCAACACCCACACACACACAAATCTCTCACAAACTCTCTCTAGATCACTCAAGGCTTCTTTCTTCTTCTCCATCCAAAATCTCGAGATTTAGGAAGCATTCAAGGGAGTTCTTCCACAAAAATCATCATCTAAGGTAAGGTTTTGCTTCGATCTATGACTTGTATTCCTTGTTTTATCAAAAATCTCTTCCTAATCCATGCAAAAATCATGATCTTGCACTCTAGAAAACTCCATAAACTCGAAAACTTCATCAAGGAGTGCAAAGGCCAAAAATCACTTCATTTCTTCCATTCTTTCTTCAAAAACCGAATCAACACCCAAGGTGAGTTTCATACCCCCTTATTTTTGGTTTTTATAAGTTTTTGTGGGGGAGAATACAAGCAAAGGTGTAGATCCATCATTATGTGTATGTTGTGGTTGATTTCTATGCTTATATGTAGGTTTTGTATGATTTTGATGCTAGATCTAGTTATGAAATGCTAAAAACCGAGATATGTATTTCATTATAGCAGAAAATATACTACTACATGCAAAGTATACTAAGAAAAATAGCCAAATGGATTGACAACACTTAACTTGGGCTAAAAACTCATTTTTTTGACATAAAATGTTGAAAATACAAAGTTGAAGGGCCTAAAATGAAACATTTCGAAATCTGAAGGGTGAGATGAGTCAAAACAGTTTACATAATGTATTTTCTGAAAATATACTATTTGGAGGGTTAAAAACATAAATTCCAAGCTTATTGGGCTAAATATGACATTTTCGGCCCAATGAGGCCCAATATGCGAAATTTTCTATTTTGGAGGACCAAAACTGCATTTTTCTGTAAAACAGTGGACTATAAGTGTTCCATGTACTTTTCAAAGGTTTAAAATGCTTTTCAAATTTAAAAAGGACCAAAGTTGCAAAAATTTTCCAAATTGGGCCAAAAATGTAAAAATTGCGAAAAAGAGGGGTTATAACTGAGAAAACTGCAATTTCAAGGACTTAAACTGTTTTCTATGAAAAATATGCTGGAAAGTACTTATTTCAATAATTTTTGGTGTTAAAATGTCAAGAAAATTGATTTAAGGACCAAACCGGAAAGTTTTTAAATAAAGGGGTGAAAAGGGTAAATTTTACAAAGAAGGAGGGACTGAAAACAGAAAATTCTCAAGGCTAGTTCAATACATGCAATTTGACCAAATGATGGTACCACGACTATCGATGAAATACAATACATTACAATACCAAAAGTCGTTGTCAAACGAATTGGTTCGGTCTCGAACCAATAAAAATCCGAAACTACTAACACGACGACACTACGACATTACGACATTACGATTCATAACTAATAACGATTGGGAAGTCACTATACATGCGAGTGTGCACAGACGTCTACGCACCATCTTTGGGCCCCAAAAGTGTAAAATCTTGTTTGTTGAGCCTAGCTAGCCCAATGACCTGATCTTAAGGCCCGAAGACCTCTCTCTTACGAAGTGTTGGGTTTTACCGATTCGACATAACGTAAAAGGACTTTCAATGGCAAACATGCTGCTGGTCCCCAAGGGTCCTTCAGTGCTGCTAGTAAAGTCTGTAACTCACGATTGCGGGTTAGGCTTCGGGCCCTTCGCAATTGCAATGGTCTTGAACGACGCGGGGAAATACCGAGGGTTTCGCACCTTCTCTTCTTCCCTCCGGTCGTGGGACTACACAAGTCCGGGAGGATTGAGTTGTGTGAAGAATTATGAGTGATGCCTAAGGGATCGCTTGTAAGGTTGTCGATTGGACGTTTTCATTAACGTACGTCACAACACTTCACCACCCACTGTATTCTCAATGCCTCCGGAGCTCAACGGTTTCCTCTAACGCAACGAAACAACGGTACACAAACTAAGTAAAGCAAAGTGATAGGAAAATGTCGGGTTTTCCTAGGGTTTTCAACAATTACAATTATGAATTACCGGTCGAATTTCACAACTCTTACGCTTACATCTATAGAATTCAAACAAGCATACTCATGGATCATCACATATTTTTACACTATTCTATTTTTAGAAAATATCGGATTTTCTGATGGTTTTCAAACAATACATTGGATTTCAAACACTACTTATGAACTCACCAACATTTCATATGTTGACGTTTTCAAAATACTTGTATTCTCAGGTAACAGATAAGGTGAAGGATGATTTGTACTCTATGACGTTTTGCTGTGGTTTAAGTAGTATCAAACAGTTATTTTTTTTGAGAATGTAATGTTTTGAACAATGTAATGAATGTAACGTTACCAGTTGTATCATTCCAAATGTTGGTGATGTATAATGTTATGTTTCATGTATATGCATTGTGATGGTATTCAATGAGTCACGATAGCCCTCGGACGTTTCCGCCGTCTGGTTCGGGGGTGTGACACTACTGTAGCTAACAGCCTTGGGGGTGGAATGGTAAGTCCCGAAACGTTTGTAACAGATTCTATTTAATAGTATCTATTAAATGTATTAATGTAAACGTGTTCATGTAAGCGTATCTATGTAAACGTACTCATGTAAGCGTATCTATGTAAACGTATTCATGTAAGAGTATTCATGTAAGATGTAATGTATTAGTATAGACTCATGAATGAACTGACTCTTGTGTGATTCCTTGTACTTGGAATGGTAATTAATGTCTCATAACTATACCTATTATAGTTACTAGTAATGTACGTGTATAACCGAAAGTATGCCTTTGCTACCCAAAGGTACTGAACTGACTGGAGGAACTTTTATGTCTATATATGTATACATGATATATAACTAATATTTAGACGACATTCGGACGGGTATCCGATGCCGTAAGGCCACATCCTAACGAGGAAAAGGAAATAAAGTGAGCTAACCGTCCTAAGTCCTTTAAACATTATTTATATAAATATACATATCTAGGCAAGCATTTGACAATATAAAAGCATAAAAGAAGTTGTGTAAAACCTTTGAAAAGTTTAATACTATGAAACGATGACTTGATGTCAGTTTATAAAACGATTTGAAAGTGTTTTGTTTGATAAGACCGTTTAAGTATAAGGAAAACCTTTGTTTGAAACACATTTGTAACAGAGTAACTTGATGTTATAAAATGTGTTGTTGTGTATTATTTAATGAGTAAATAGTACAAGCATATAAGTCAAAGTTTATATTTCCTTTTATCCTAAGAGGATTAGAAGTGATATCTTGGGCCCCTCGATGATTTTGTGTTGACTTATGTGTCGTGCCCGGTCAAAACTAAATTGATGTGTTCAATTAAGTTCTATGTCAAACAAATCAAAAATCGGGAAACAAACAATTGGAAATTGAGTATGACTCTATTCCATGTCATTGTCCACATGTTATTTGAGAACGAAGGATTACATCATCCCTTATCTATTGGGCGTGTCTTTGAATATGTTAGAGTTCGACAACGACTTTTGAGAGTTACGATTGCCAATCGGATCCTGAAGTTACATTGGCGGTTATAGTTATTAGACTTATCCAAGTGGGATACGATCAGATTAGGTGTCTAAGCACATAACTATAATTGGGATGTACTTGACCTGATAGCAGCATCATGCTTTTGGGTTGCATTCACACTAGTGACTAGACAGGATGACTGTTAAAGAGACAATTTGATTTATTATTAAGAATAATGAACTGGAGCATAAATATTATTTATTAATATATTATAAGAATAATTACATTAATTAGAAGTCATATTATTAATTAGTATTTAATCAGAAATTAATTTGAAATTAACTTTGGGATTAAAGGAACTGATTAAGAGTGCGGGGGCTGTTTTGCAATTATATGATAGTTGAGGTTTTGGGCCATTCGACCACCTTATTTAGCAAGGGCCAAAAATCCTAGAAGGATCTAGGAGTTTTCGTCCAAGTCTAAAGGGTAAGAGGTCCATGGACTTACTTAGGCCTTCAGCTAAGGAATTAGGGTTTCTACCCTAAAACCCCAGCTAGCGTCAAGTATAAATACACCCCCTAGGCATTGGATTTTCAGCTAACCTTCAAGAAACCCTAGAAGTGCGGATTTGTAGAGCAAGCCATCTTCTCTCCTTTCTCTCATATTAATCCTTTCACCTAGTGTGTTTGTGAACCATTAGAGGTACTACAATTGTGGTATTTGTTCTCAAGAGCTAAGGAAATTGAAGGAACTAGTTATTATTACTATATCGCAACAAAGGTATGTATTTTAATATTTTGTTTGTGTATTTCGAAATTTAAGAAGCATTCTAGGGTTTAATTTTGTGTTCATTTGTTGTATGTCTAATAGTGAAAACATATATTCAAACTAGGGTTGCATGCACACATAGGATTGTGTGTATAAAACCCATCAATACATACATGTATTCATGTATAAAATTTTGTTTCTCAAAAACTCTTAGCTTGAGTTTGATGTTTTGATCTTTAAAAATCAATTTTTACACTAAGATCATGAACATGAAACCTTGTTTTCATGTATTCATGGTGTTAAAACACATCCTTGATGTTCTAAGAAGCATTTTAACCATAGGAAAACAAGTTTGAAGAAGATGAAGGAGTAGATGTCGATTTTTAATTTTATTTGCACATATGTGGCTTAAATCAATATCTTAACATAGGTTTGATCATGGATTTTCACCATCTAAGAATCATGCAGGATGTTCTTGGTAAAAATATACAAACATAATCAATAAATCCAAAATGGGGATGATCTTATAAAAAGAAGAGATGGAGATAAATATTTAGCACATAAGATCATAAGAAAATAGTAGAAACTTGCCTGCATGATTTAGTTAGGTGTTTTTACCTTGAGGAGTCCTTATGGGTGATGGATATTTTTATTTAAAATGGCGGTTTTTGCTAGAAATTTTCATGGATGAAAGGAAGAGAAAGAATGGGGATTTTAGAGAAAAGAAAAGAGACAAAATAAAGATTTCATCTCTCTATATACCCAATCTCTCTCATAATCTCTTTGGGGTTTCTCTCCACCAAAATTGGCCACCAAAATACACATATGTATGAAAACTTATGAAGTATTGAATGTAAAAATATCTCCTAGTTATTCTGCATCTAACATTGTATTTCCTTTAGAGAGAAGGAAGAGAGAAAATTTGGGGTGAAGAATGAGGGTGAAAGAGTGGCATGTGACTTTTGAGGGAGAGATGAGAGAAAGAGAGAGGTAGAGGAGAGAGGTCCAACCTTTTTTGAATGAAGAGAGGGGTTCCCTCTTTTAAATTTTATAAAATCCAAATCTTTTATAAAAAAAATCAAATATTTATAAAATATGCACCTTATCCAAGTTTTTATTCATAAAGCCTTGATTTTTGACTTATAAATTAAAGGTAAATGTTAATGACTTATTTTTTATTTTCCTTGATTATACTTTGCTAAATTTAATTATTTTAAAGTGATATTATAAGGTTTATAACAACTTTTATGGAGTTTTAGGTGTTAGTTTTTAGGGCTTTTAGGGTTTTGGAATTTTCTAAATCTTTGGATATAAAAATAATAGGATTTTTGAGACCTCAAATTATTTAGAGTCTCATATCTGTTATTCAAGTAAGAAATAATGTTTGTAATTTATTTTTATTGGTTTATTGGAATTTTTATGTAGTTATTCCAAGATTCAATCGAAATTGAAGAATTAAGTATACTAGTCATGGTTTTAACTTTGACTTAATTTCCTATAAGACTTGGACCTAATTTCTACTTCTAGGTCAAGTGCATGAAGTGTCTACATGATTCATGTGAAGATGTTCGTGTCAAAGAATGACCCAAATATGGATAGTCACTACAGTTAAGTAGTTTTAGAATTCACGTATCAATATGAAATCTAAGTACACTATCCATTATTTCTAATTGCTTCGAAGTTTCTAGTAGTTTATAACTTAGATTGTAGTTACTAAGTCTAATATGTGTCATGCCTATATATGCAACTAAGTTGATTTAAATCTAGAACTGTCTTGAATTTTCACGATTGCCAAAATATCGTCACCGACGTCCTGAGTAGAATTGATCAAGCACAACTACATGCCGTGTCTACTACAAAACCGGGATGGCTCACTGATCTTCGATCATTCTACACTACCACCAATGGAAAGCTCTAATGAAAACACTCCTTACCAAAACCATACGGTCAAACGACTTTCACATTCACGATGGTCTGCTCTACCATGCTCACCACTTATACATATCGGATCAGCCAACCATACGCACCACGCTTCTTCACGAATACCATTCAAGTCCTCTAGGTAGCCATTCTGGTACCCTACCCACCATCAAAATCATTTCCACCACCTTCATATAGACCAAATTGAAGGCTGATCTCACTAATATCATCCGTGAATGTGCTGCCTATCAACAAATCAAGTCACCAAATCATAAACCTTATGGTTTATTGCAATGTCTCCTAATTCTATCTATAGTGTTGCAAGATATGTCTATGAATTTTATCACAAACTTACCATTATCTACAGGGAAGACAACTATCTGTTTCATATTGGACAATTTCTCCAAAGTTGGACAATTTATCGGCCTCTACACAATTTTTGATGTAGTCACATTAGCTAACATATTCCTTAGCAACATCTACCGTCTGCATGGAATCCCCAGGAGCATCGTATCGGACCGTGACCCCATTTCTCCAAGAAACCTATCTACCGTCTGCATTCATTCACTAGTGACGAGCAAAGAAACTAGTCCAAGTTCCTATATTTAGAAGAGTTATGGTATAATTCTTCCTACCACAATGCAATCAACATGACACCATTCTAGACCTTTTACGAAACACTTGTACGAGACTTACATCGTTACCAACCAGGAAGCACTACTACCATCACCATTGACACAACACTCAAAGAATACCAAAGGCTACGTACCAAACTTAAAGACAATTTCCATCAAGCACAACAAAGCATGACTGCCTTGGAAAATTAACATCGCCTTGACAAAGAATTTCAAGTGGGCGACATGGTCTACCTCCGACTATGGGACTATCGTCAAAAATTAATCCATTCTCAGGAAACAAAGAAGCTAACAAAAAGGTTCTTCGGTCCTTTCCAGATTGCAAAATGTGACAGCATTGTTGAATAGCGTCTCCAAATACCACTGAAAGCCCGCTGTAACATCCGGATTCCCAGGTATTGTATTTTTATTATTTAATTTTTTTAGAAAAAAGAGAGGGACTCGACGAGTTGAGTCATAGACTCATCGAGTAGGACCGCGAATGTTGACTGGATTAATGAATGGACTCGACGAGTCGGGAAGGGTGGACTCGACGAGTCCGCGCTGTGGATTGAAACCCTAATTCTCGGGGTTTGTGCCCTATTTAAAGGCCTTTATGGCCTCCATTTGCGGCTACCAATCCATAGAGAAAGACCCTATCGATTGTGAGCAAGTTGTGAGAGAGTTTGAGCATTTTGATCATATTTGGTGTGATTTTTGCAAGGAAAAGGTGTTTCCAGGAAGGGGAGGTCAGGAGGATTGCATTCCAGTGGGTTTCCAGCTTGGCTCCTCAGGTTTGAGGTAGCTATTTGATCCTATCCTTCTGTTTTGCTTAAGAGAATTGAATTTAGGGTTTTCTATACCCTTTTATGGCTTGTATAGATGAGTGTAGTATCCCACTGAGTGCTAAACCCTAGATTTGGACCTTTTGAGGTCCAGAGAGCCTGAACCATGATGCTTTTTGTTGTTCTATGGAGGAAATGGACTTTGGTTGCCATGTTAGAAGAGATTTCACCAAAATAATTCTAGATTGCATTCCACGTGTACCAAGATTCAACCTTTACGTGTTTATTGGTCATGGGGAAGTCAGATCTATAGATTAGAGAAGCAGATCTGACCTATGGAGGTCAGATGAGTGTTTTCATGGGAAGAACTCGCCGAGCCCATAAGGGGATTCGATGATTTGAGTCGGGTTACCCCGCGATTTGCGACCTGTGATAAACCGTTGAGTGTTTGTTTGACTCAACGAGTCGAGTGAGGACCAGGGGCGAAGAGGACACGCATGTACTCGCCGAGTCACATGAGTGCACTCGACGAGTCGGGTCAAAGTTTGACTTTTGACGCTTGTTGACTTTTAGGGTTTAGTCAGTGTTTGGACTTATGAGCCATTAGAGGGGTATAATGGTCTTTTACCCTTCTTAGAGAACTTATAGAGAAGGGTTAACCTATCCTTTAGAAGTTGTATTAATTAGAGTGACTATTTATGTGATTAGGCGGAGGCTAGTGTAATATTTCAGAGTTCGAGGTTTACCGAGTTACCCGAGGTGAGTCTTCTCACTATACTTCACCTTGATTGGTACTTAGAGTTATGCGATCGAGTATCTTGTATGCTATTTATGTGATGTGTTGCACAACATTATTTTTATGTGATTATATATCAGAGTTACAAAGTTAGGACCGGAAGGTTCACAGAGTTAGGACCAGAGGGTCCATAGAGTTAGAGCTAGAGGGCTCACAGAACTATAGCCTCGAGCGGCTATTATGTGTTACATGTGGTATTTTGGGGAACTCACTAAGCATTTATTCTTACAGTGTTTTGTGTTATGTGATACAGGTACCAGTGAGGATCGCGGGAAGGCGCCGACATGACCAGTACACACTATTGGAGTTTTTATACATTTTGATCTTGGGATGTGCTTTTTTTGGAGTTGAAATGTGATACATTGAGATGAGAGATGTGTATGGTATTAAAATTATAAATTTTAAAAAGTGAAAAATTGTTTTGAAGTTTGTATTTCAGAGACATCATGGTTGGGACATGCCATAGACCAGGGACCAGCAGGGTGAGTGATGAGGAGCTCCACCAGATGATCCATGAGGAGGTGGCTGCAGTTATCCATGCAGAGATTCCAGAGATTTCGGGTCTATTAAGACCACTTTGATTGAGACTTTCGATGAGAGATACGCAGCGGTTACTGAGGTTGCAGCCGCTATAGCTACCATAGTTGTTGTTGCTGCCAGCGCAGGGTGGCAACTCGTTGTTGTTCCAGGAGTTCAGCAATATGAAGCCACCATAGTTTGATGGTACGCATGATATAATTGTTGCTATGAGATAGGTTTCCGATATTGAGGGATGTTTCTATACGTGTTCATGTCCATAGCATTTGAGGGTCTGGTTCGCGCTGAACCAGCTTCACTTGGGAGCGAAGGACTGGTGGAAGTTTGTGATGGTGCACTTTTCATCTCCTAAGCTTGTTGCAGTGACCTGGGAGAGGTTCACCGCTATGTTTCGTGATGAGTACGTTCCCCCGGTGGAGAGGGAACGTTTGGCCCAGGAGTTTCTGAACCTCAAGCAGGGTACTGAGTCTGTTACTGTGATCACCATGATGTTCCATGAGAGGGCGATGTTTTACCCTGAGCACGTGTCTACCGAGTAGGCACGTATGAGTAAGTATTTGAGTATTTTAAGGAGGGACAAACGAGAGTTCGTGGCGAACTCGTCATACCGAATATTTTCCGATCTTCAGGAAAATGCTCGAAAGAGGGAGATAGAGCTGGAGATTTATGTTAGGGAGGAGGCGGAGTCTCAGGGGAGGGATCGATGATCGGCTAAGTCCCAGTCGGTAGCCAAGCGGGCCAAGCCTGCCGATTCGAGAACAGGGAACCAGAAGGGTCGTACTTGTGGCAAGTGCGGAAAGGGTCACGAGGGAGTGTGTAGAGCAGGGTCTTGCTACAAGTGTGGGAAGGAGGGGCATATGGCCAAGGATTGCCCCAAGGGATTTGCAGTCTATTTTCACTACAACCAGACCGGACATCGGATGGCTGATTGTCCGTAGCTACGGGGATCAGCACATGGAGCATCATAAGGATCTGCCCCTGTTGCTGTTCGAGCTATCGAGAGTCGGCCGGTGAAGGCCGAGGCACCGAAGGCACGAGGCAGAGCCTTCCAGTTGACCGTGGAGGAGGTCCGCACAGCGCCCGATGTTGTGGCTGGTATGTATTCTTTCATGTATTAACTATGATGTTTGAGATACTGTGTTTATGTTATTTATTGCATAGGTACTTTTCTTGTGTGTTCTGTACCTGCCTTGGTTTTATTTGACTCGGGTGGGAGCGGATATTTTGCATCATTAGCCTTTAGTCAGCACATCTATATTCGTCGAGAGGCATTAAGTCAACCTCTGCGAGTTTCCATAGCTGACGAGCGAGTGGTGTACGCCACCGATGTGATACAGGGATGTGTACTTGAGATCTTTGGAGTTGAGTTTCCGATTGATTTGGTTCCGATTGTGATGGGGGATGTCTGTGTCATCGTGGGCATGGACTGGTTGAGCAGATTTGGAGTGGTTATCGACTGTGAGTGGCAGCTGGTGACCATACTAGACCCTAGTGGGGGAGTTCATACAGTGTATGCCGAGGGTACCCGTCCTGGGTCAGCCTTTTGTTCGGCTGCTAGAGCGAGGCAGAGCCTACAGTAGGGCTGTAGATGATTTATGGCATATGTAGTGGATACGGCAGTAGATGCAGAGAGGCCAAGATCGGTCGATGAGGTCCCGATAGTGCGGGAGTTCCTGGATGTTTTCCCCGAGGAGTTTCCAGGTTTGCCTCCCGAGAGGCAGGTAGAGTTCCGTATCGATTTGGTTTCAGGGTCTGCACCTATCACTAAGGCTCCCTATCGCCTTGCACCTCCAGATATGTAGGAGTCATCCTTGCAGCTTCAGGAGCTGCTGGGGAATGGATTTATTCGGCCGAGTCGCTCGCCGTGGGGAGCGCCGATCCTTTTTGTCAAGAAAAAGGATGGTTCTCACCGGATGTGTATCGATTACCGGGAGTTGAATAAGTTGACAGTCAAGAACCGTTACCCCTTGCCGAGGATCGGCGATTTGTTTGATCAGTTACAGGGAGTGTCTTTGTTCTCCAAAATTGATCTGATATTTGGATATCACCATATGAGAGTACGCGATGAGGATATCTAGAAGACAACATTCAGTAGCTTTCTGAGGTTGGCCGGGTATTATCGGAGATTTATCAAAGAATTCTCCAAGATTGCGGTTCCTCTCACCAAGTTGACCTGGAAGGGCGTAACATTCAATTGGGGCCCAGAGCAGCAGGCCTCATTCGAGACACTTCACTAGAGATTATGCGAAGCCCCAGTATTGGCCCTTCCTAAGGGGATGGAGGATTTTATGGTATATTGTGACGCGTCGATATTAGTATTGGGTGCAGTAATGATGCGGAAAGGTCATGTGATAGCATACTCATCGAGGAAATTGTAGCCTCATGAAACGAGATATCCCACCCACGATATGGAGTTGGGGGTTGTGGTGTTTTCCCTCAAGATTTGGCATCAGTATTTGTATGGATTCCGGTGTACCATATATACAGATCACAAGAGCCTGAAGTACCTGATGGATCAACCCAACCTAAATATGCGCCAGAGGAGATGGTTGAATGTGGTAAAGGATTATGAGTGTGAGATCCTGTAACACCCGGATAAGGCTAATGTTGTGGCCGATGCCCTGAGTCACAGGGTGGAGAGTGCCCCGATACGAGATGTTTGTTTGAGATTGACAGTGATGACTCCGGTTTTTGACACCATTGGGGAGGCCCAGGTAGAAGCCATGAGACCAGAGAACCGCAAAAGAGAGTGAGTGATCGGACAAATATCTAAGTTCGTTGCCAATAGCCGTGGGCTTATGACCTTCCAAGGTCGGATTTGGGTGCTGTTTGAAGGCAAGGCATGTACCATTGTGATGGAGGAGGTGCATAGGTCGAGGTTCTCGATCCATCCCGGGGCCACTAAGATGTATTTGTACCTAAAGAAGGAGTATTGGTGGACCTGTATGAAGAGGGATGTCGCGTGGTCGTAGAGAGGTGCTTGACCTGTTGCAGGGTGAAGGCAGAGCATCAGCGACCGCATGGAACACTGCACCCACTTGAGGTTCCCGAGTGGAAGTAGGAACAGATTACCATAGACTTTATCACCAAATTGCCAAGGATTGCAAGGGGTGTCGATGCAATTTGGGTGATTGTTGACCGGTTGACGAAAAGCACTCACTTTCTTCCTATCAGTGAGAGCTCTTCTGCTTAGAGGCTGGCAGAGATATATGTGAGAGAGGTGGTATCGTGGCATGGAGTATCGATCTCAATCTTGTCAGATCGAGATGTACCTTTGTCTTCCAAATTCTGGAAGAAATTCCATGAGGAATTGGGTATGAGGTTGCACTTTAGTACCCCATATCACCCACAGATGGACGGTCAGAGTGAGTGGATGATTCAAATGCTCGAAGATATGCTGCGAGCATGTGTGATGGACTTCGGAGGAAGTTGGGAAACGTATTTGTCATTCACTTAGTTATCTTATAACAATAGCCACCATTCGAGTATCGACATGCCTCCCTTTGAGTTGTTGTATGGGTGGAGGTGTCGGACTCCCATATGCTGGGGAGAGATCGGGCAATGAGTGATGGGCAACATTGCGTTAGTGCTTCAGATGACTGAGCAGGTCCAGTAGGTCAGACAGAGGTTGTTGATAGCTCAGAGTCGCCAGAAGAGTTACGCAGATAGGCGAAGATCCGAGATCGAGTTTCAGGTGGGGGATTTCGTACTCCTAAAGGTATCTCCTTGGAAAGGAGTCATCCGATTCAAGAAGAGGGGCAAGTTGGGGCCCCGATACATCGGTCCGTTCAGGGTGACTACGAGGGTGGGCAGGATATCATATCGTCTAGAGCTACCCGCAGAGTTGAGCGAATCCATGATACCTTCCACGTATCTCATTTGAGGAAGTGTATAGCCGATGAGTCAGCGGTGGTACCATTGGAGGATATCCAGGTGGATGCCAACTTGAATTAAGTTGAGAGGCTAGTTGCGATTATGGATCGGAGGATGAAAGTACTGAGGAACAAGGAGGTGCCCCTGGTGCAGGTTTAGTGGCAACATCGGAGAGGGTACAAGTTGACTTGGGAGCCAGAATTAGAGATGCGTGAGCAACATCCAGAGTTGTTTGCGAAGTAAGACTTTGGGGGCGAAGTCTTATTCTAGTGGGGGAGAAATATATCATCCGGATTGCCACGTATCGTACTTTTATCATTTAATTTTTTTAGAAAAAAGAGAGGGACTCGATGAGTTGAGTCGTAGACTCGTCGAGTAGGACCGCGAATGTTGACTGGATTAATGAATGGACTCGATGAGTCGGGAAGGGTGGACTCGATGAGTCCGCACTGTGGACTGAAACCCTAATTCTTGGGGTTTGTGCCCTATGTAAAGGCCTTTATGGCCTCTATTTGCGGCTACCAATCTAGAGAGAAAGATCCCAGCGATTGTGAGCGAGTTGTGAGGGAGTTTGAGAATTTTGATCATATTTGGTGTGATTTTTGCAAGGAACAGGTGTATCCACCAAGGGGAGGTCAGGATGATTGCATTCCAGTGGGTTTCCAGCTTGGCACTTCAGGTTTGAGGTAGCTATTCGATCCTATCCTTCTGTTTTTCTTACGAGCATTAAATTTAGTGTTTTCTATACCCTTTTATGGCTTGTATAGATGAGTGTAGTATCCCACTGAGTGCTAAACCCTAGATCTTGACCTTTTGAGGTCCAGAGAGCCTGAACCATGATGATTTTTGTGGTTCTATGGAGTAAATGGACATTGGTTGCCATGTTAGAAGAGATTTCACCAAAATAAGCCTAGAGTGCCTTGCATGTGTACCAAGATTCAACCTTTACGTGTTTATTGGTCATGGGGAAGTCAGATCTATAGATTAGAGAAGCAGATATGACCTCAGGAGGTCAGATGAGTGTTTTCATGGGAGGAACCCGCCGAGCCCATAAGGGGACTCGATGAGACGAGTTCGGTTGCCCCGCGATTCACGACCTGTGATAAACCGTTGAGTGTGGGTTTTACTTAGCAAGTCGAGTGAGAACCACGGGCGAATAGGACACGCATGTACTCGCGGAGTCACATGAGTGCACTCGACGAGTCAGATCAAAGTTTGAATTTTAACTCTTGTTGACTTTTAGGGTTTAGTCAGTGTTTGGATGTATGAGCCATTAGAAGGGCAGAATGGTCTTTTACCCTTCTTAGAGAACTTATAGAGAAGGGTTAACCTAGCCTTTATAAGTTGTATTAATTAGCGTGACTATTTATGTGATTAGGCGGAGGCTAGTGCAGTATTTCAGAGTTTGAGGTTTACCTAGTTACCTGAGGTGGGTCTTCTCACTATATTTTACCTTGAGTAGTACTTAGAGTTATGCGATAGAGTATCTTGTATGATATTTATGTGATGTCTTGCACAACATTATTTTTATGTGATTATATATCAGAGTTACAGAGTTAGGACCGGAATGTCCACAGAGTTAGGACCAGAGGGTCAATAGAGTTAGAGCTAGAGGGCTCGCAGAGGTATAGACTCAAGCGGCTATTATGTGTTACATGTGGTATTTTGGGGAACTCACTAAGCATTTATGCTTACAGTGTTTTGTGTTTGTGTTACAGGGACCAGTGATGATCATGAGAAGGCGCCGACATAACCAGTACACACTATTGGAGTTTTTATACATTTTAATCTTGCGGTGTGTTTTTATGGATTTGAAATGTGATACATGGAGATGAGATATGTTTATGAATTAAAATTATAAATTTTAAAAGTGAAAAATTGTTTTGATATTTACGTTGTTACTCCTCATACACCCCGTCTTCCATGTTTCCCTCCTATGCGAAGCTCACATCCAATCTATTCACATTCATATAATGCCTGGTTCTTGGTATGCATTTAACTTATTTATTTATTTGTTTTAAAAGATGGACTCGATGGGTTGTTGGACCTAACTCATCGATTAGAGGGCAGAGTATGAGCGGGGTTTGAGCTATCTACTCAACGAGTCAAGAGCCCTCGACTCAAGGAGTTGTTTAGCCAAAGTGAAACCCTAATATCGGGGTTTTCACAATATTTAAGCTCCTTAAACCTCACCCATTGGCCTCATTTCCGGCCTCCTTGTCCTATACCCTAATCCACGAAACCTTAGAGTGTTCTTTGAGAGTGTGAGGCAGTTGAGTGATCTTGGTGTGTTTTTGAAGCTTGTAGATAAAGTAAAAAGAAGATAGAGGGCTCAAGAAGGGAAGAATAGATCCAAGAACTACAACCCATTTGCTACACTTTCTGTTAATCAAGCTCTTATCTTGGCTATTAGTGTTGGGTTTTGAGCACTATAACACTCCTATGGTACACATCTAACCCTAAATGATTTGGATCTATGTTTTCTCTAATTATACATGCATTTTATTTTTCCAAAGCATTCTCCCTATCTAGCATAAAATTGAAGCTATGTAATATAAAACTTTGGTTTTGATGCTTACCTCTTCAGTATGGTAGTGTTCTTGACCTTTGAAAGCTTTAACACCTCAAGTGTGATGCCTCTATTGGTTCACAAAACGCCAAAATGAAAAAAAGAGGCTTCAAATAATTTGGTTATCTCCAAGATATGTTGTAGCCGATTTTGGCTCTATAGGGTTTCTATTTAAAGTGTTGCTCAAGCTAGGGTTACACTTTGCAATCCCTAATAACCCATGACTTTCCACATTCTCATGCTCCATGGGTTTAACCTCCATGGACTATCCATGGATTAGTTTAGCCTACCTACATTATCATGGATCATTAGATCACACTAAAAGAATGATTGATTTACATAATTAATCTCCCCATATTTAATTAGGCTCTTTTGATCAAAAAATTAATTCCAAACTATCAATACTAATTAAATAATTATATGGTTTCATATTAATATATTATACTTGTAATATATTGATAAACCATATACAACTTTATTCTCAAAATCCATTCTATCAAGTTGCACTGATGAAGGAAATCCAAAAAGAACTATGCTACAATCGGGTCAAGTACATCCTAGTTATAGTTATGGGCTTAGACACCAAATCCAACAGTCTCCCACTTGGATAAGTCTAGTAACTATAACTGCCAATGAGTATGATCCGACCTAGCAATCGTAAGCTTTGAAAAGTCGCTTTCAACTCTGATCCAGTTAGTAACACATCCTTTAGATAAGGAATCATATAATCCTTTATTCTTAAGATATCTACTGGACAAATACATGGGACAATGTCACACTTATTGTCTAGCAGTTTGTTTCCCGATTTTCCGATTCGTCTGACATAGAACATAATTGAACACATCAATTTTGTTCTGACCGGGCCTGGCACATTGCCAAAGCAGAATCATCTAGGGGCCCACGATATCATTTTTAATACTCGTAGGATAAAAGGTAACAGATAAAACTTGACTTTATATGCTTGTACTAACTATTCATTAAATCATGCACAACGATACATTTTATAACATCATGTAACTGATGTGTTGTCGTATCATCAATGCACAACTAAGTTATAGTCAACAACTCATATGTCTAGGTTTGAAGACTTATACCATCTCATGATCACTCAAGATAAATTCCATAAAGTGATTCAAGTGAGTGCGGGTTGATCCAATACTACAAATCTTATTTTAGAAGTACTCATGAATGGTGCAGCAAACATGTTATGCCTAACTCCTTAGACAAATCTACAAGCTAACTGATGACAGTCTTTTTTCATACCTACTTCCAAATTATGATCAACTATGGATAGTTTGAATAAATCTTATTATTCTAGAAGTCAAAACATGCAAAGTGAAACAATAGTAAACGATTGACACAAGACAATAACTTTACTTATAAATAAAACTCATTTTATTCATCATCAAATTTCAATTACAATCTAGATATTATACATTTCGGTTTATCTAATCACTAAAAATAATATCGTCCTTTAGCCCAATGCCCCTCGCATGCTACAAATGCTTAACCCAAGTCAGCCCCTTTGTAAGAGGATCTGTTGGGTTGTCCTCTGATAATATCCTCTTCACCACGAGGTGCCCTTCCTCTACTTGATGTCTTATGAAGTGGTATTTTCTGTCGATATGCTTGGATCTTCCATGATCTCTCGGTTCCTTGTTCAAGGCAACCGCCCCTTCATTATCACAAAAAATTTCCACAGGTTCCTTTATGGAGGGAATAACTCCAAGATCTCCGATGAAGTTTTTCAACCATATCACCTCTTTCGTTGCTTCACTTGCTTATATGTACTTTGATTCACACGTTGAATTAGCTATAGTCTCTTGCTTGGAACTTTTCCATGTCACTACGCCTCCATTCAGGATAAACATCCATCCCGACTAAGAGTGGAAATTATCTCTGTCGATTTTGAAAGTTGGCGTCACTATACCCTTTCACTATCAAGTCATCACTCCCAACAGGTAAGGACCTAGTCCTTAGTCCTCCGTTTGTAGTTGAAAACGTTCTTAACCACAGTCCAATGAGCTTTACTAGGGTTCCCTTGATATCTGCTAACCATGCTCAAAGCAAAGGCCACATCAGGAGGAGTACAAGTCATAGCATACATGATCGAGCCAACTGCACAAGCATATGGAATTCAACACATCTCTGCTATTTCAGCCTCTGTACTCGGACTATGAGTCTTTCTTAGTTTGGTATTACTTAGGATAGGTAGGTTACCTTTTTGGAGTTCTCCATGCTGAAACGCTTCAGCACCTTGTCCAAGTAGGTACTTTGACTAAGTCCTATTAGTCTTCTACTTCTATTTGTCAATATACTTATCCCTAGGATATAAGCAGCTTCTATGAGGTCCTTCATAGTGAAACACTTCCCAAGCAGGACATAACCTCCTGTAACATTAGGATGTCATTTCCTATGAGTAGTAAGTCATCTACATACAATACCAGAAAAGCTCACTATACTCACTATAGCCTTGACATATACACATGACTCATCCTTGCTTCTTGAAAATCCAAATTCTTTGACTTTCTCATCAAAAAAAAGATTCCATATGCGAGATGCTTGTTTCAATCCATAAATGGATTTCTGAAGCTTACACACTCTATTTGTGTACTTTGCATTGACAAAACCCTCTAGCTAACTCATGTAAACATTTTTAGCAAACTTTCCATTAAGGAAAGCGGTTTTGACATCCATTTTCCATATTTCATTGTCATGAAATGCATCTATGGCTAGCATGACCCTAACATACTTAATCTTCGATACTCGTGAGAAGGTCTCATCATAGTCAACTCCCGGAGTTTAAGTAAGGCCCTTTGTAACTAGTCGTGCCTTATATGTATGAACTTTCCCATCCATGTCGGCCTTCTTCTTGAAGATCCATTTACACCCGACCATCTTATGACCCGATACATTATCAATTAAGTTACAAACTTGATTTTCATACATGGACTGAATCTCGCTGTCCATAGCCTCTTTCCATTTGGCAGACTTGGGGCTTGCCATGGCTTCTTTGTAATTATTAGGTTCATCTAAATTTACCAGCATGCTATTTCTAATAAAAGTATCACCTTCTGTAGTAATATGGAAACCATAAAACTTTGGTGGAACTCTATCTCTACTGGAACGCCTCAGAGGTACGGACTCGTCAATCGGTTCAACCGAAGTTTTCACCTTAGGTTGATTACTAGTGTTTGAGGTTCCTTCATTGCTTGACTCTTGAAGCTCATCAAGGTCAACATGCCTCCCACTGTCCCCTTGGCATATGACTTCTCTCTCATGAAAGACTCCTCTCCTTGCGACAAAGACAACATTGTCACTCGGCCTATAAAAGAGATATCCAAAGGACTTCTGCGGGTAGCCGATGAAAATACATCGCTCACTTCAAGGTTTGAGCTTGTTGTGAGTTTCGCGTCTCAAGAAAGCCTTGAAACCCTAAACCTTGATGTGGTCTAATTTGGGAAACTTCCTAGTCCACATCTCATGAGGTGTTTTGGAAATCCTTTTGGTTGGGACTACATTAAGGATATGGACCGCAATCTCTAAAGCATACCCCAAGAATGAGACAGGTAACGAAGGTCGACTCAATATGGAACGAACCATGTCTAGCAAGGTTCTATTGTGCCTCTCAGCCACACCATTAAGTTATGGTGTCCTAGGTGGCTTCAACTGTGAAACAATTCCACATTCCTTAAGATATTCAAGGAACTCGATACTAAGATACTTTCCTCCTCGATCGGATCGCAACATCTTTATCTTCCTGCCCAATTGATTCCCCACTTCCTTCTTGAACTCTTTGAACTTTTCAAAGGCTTCCGACTTATGCTTAATTAAGTAGATATAGCCATAACTGTTGTGATCATCAGTAAAAGTCACATAGAAGTGATTAGCATCCCTTGTGGCGGTTCTGAATGGTCCACACAAGTTAGTGTATATAAGATCCAACAGACCTTCACCCCTTTCACAAGTATCAGGGAAGGGTGACTTTGTCATCTTTCCAAGTAAACAAGATTCGCAAGTTCCATCCGACTTTAAGCCAAATGACTCCAAAACTCCATTCTTTTGGAGTTGGGCTATGTGCTTCTTGTTGAGATGTCCAAGACGACAATGCCACAAGCGTGCTTTATCCAAATCATTGGATGAATCAATGTGTAATGCATTAATTACCAGGCTATTTACAACATTCACAGTTTCATATACACCATCGCAAGGTAATGCTTTAAAATAAAATACACCATTGTACTAAGCATTAATACAACCAATTTCATTATTAAAAGAAAAGGTAAAACCTTGTTTGTACAAATGGTGAAAGGAAATAATATTTCTTTCCGTATCGGTCGGGTAACAACAATTATTCAAATCCAATATTAAACCATTACTAAGAAATAAAGAGTAAACTCCAATCTTGGTCACATGAGACATTTTCCTATTTCATATGATTAATTTTATCTTCCTAGGCTCCACATCTCTACTTCTTTTTAGTCCCTACAAATCAGAACAAATGTGAAATCCACAACCTATATCAAGGACCCAAGAATTAGCATGTGATGAGTTTTTAGATTGAATAGTGTAAATACCTTCAAACGGGGGTTCGATCTTCCTATACTTTATATCCTGCAAGTACTGTGGGCAGCTTCGTTTCTAGTGCCGTTTTTCATGGTAATGGAAGCACTCTGCATCCTTCGGATTAGAATAATTAGCAGAACTAGCTTTTGTCCCACTAGAAGAGGTTCCGTCAAGAGAATTTCCCTTGTAGCTCTTAGAGGGAGCCTTCCTCTTCTTTCCTTTTCCATGTCTGATTGCCAGAACAGGGGTAGTAGTAGTAGAAGTAGACACAACCGATTTGCCTTTCAAGTTGCTTCCAATAGTCCTTAAAAGACCTTGAAGCTTGCTAAGAGTGACGTCCTCCATGTTTATATGATAAGTCATAAAAAATTTACTATAACAAGGAAGTAAAGAGTGTAGAATAATATCTATGGCCAACTCTTCATCAAAATTGACATTCAATTTAAGCAAGAGGTCCACGAATCTTTGCATCTTTTGCAAGTGGGCTGTGATGGTTTCACCATCCTTCATTTTGGTTATTATCAGGGAGGCAATGATTTCATACCTCTACTTCCGAGCACTTTGATGGCATCATTCCATTAAATCATGATACATTTCATAGGGATAGTAATCCTCATAGGACTTCTGTAGCTTAACAGTCATGGTAGCAATCATAAGACACGACACCTTTGTTGCATCCCTCTCATGAGTAGTATGTTCAACGATTTGTTCAGGAGTAGTCGTGGTTAAGTGAATATCTATTAGCTCTTTATCAATGACATATTCTTTTTCCTCATAACAAATAGCCATTCTAATGTTTCGAATCCAGTCATTGAAGTTCGAGCCATCGAAAATGACCGTCCCACATAGGTTCATAAGGGAGAAAGAGCCTGAAGGAATTTGTGTGGAAACATTATTTGGAATAGACATCTGAAAAAAGAAGAAGAAGAAATTTTAGATTAGATGGTAATCCTTAATGTTAGACCCAATATGATATATTAAGGATAGGACCCAACACAATATCTATAATTGCGAAGAGGGATGTTGTAATCCAATTGCAGAATATTTGAAGGTAGGTAAATGACGATTTACCAATTTTCACAATTAAAATCAAAATATATTATTTAGTTTGAATTGGTTTGAAATTCCAGGATATTTGAGATTCATTGAAATTTTCAATGGCATGTTTAAATCTCGGTGTGCCCTTCAAGTTTGTGACCGCGATGTTGAGGATCACAAACAAGGTGTGAATAACCATGCAAATTAGCTTGGTACACCCAATGTTACAAATCAACTAACCAATGATTTGGTTAATCACACACGTTCCATTGATATATGATTAACAAAGGGTTACCGTTTTCCAAACCTTGTCAGTTCCGTATTAGTGTGCAGATTTACCACATGCTCTCCACTAACGACTTAACAAAGGTACAAAGCGTAATTTCGTGGATTAGCACCATTTTCACATTTTTCCTAAAGTAACTAAGACTGGGAATTTAATAAAGTTTAGTTACTTTATGTTTATCATTATACTTTTAATGAAGGGAGAATTAATGTTATACCCTACCCGTTCGGCTAACAACCCTCCACCATTTAAGGAAGCGGTGGGTGAGAGTGGACACCATTAAACCACCATTTTATACACAGTAACCTTATACCCCCCTTATAGACCGGCTTCGTGAATAAGGGCAACTAACGGTAAGATTGACTTGCTCTTATATATATATATATATATATATATATATATATATATATATATATATATATATATATATATATATATATATATATATATATATATATATATATATATATATATATATATTATCAAACTTATAATACTATAAAGTATAAGGGTTGAATTTTAACTTTTAAAACTCTAGGGATTGGAATTAAAGTTTCATTTAATGAGACTTTGAAAATTCCAAAACTTGAGGGAAAGTTTTAAAATTTGTCAAACTCTTCACATTCATAACTTATGAGTTTAATTTGATTTTAATGATGAGACCTTTCATTTTTCATAACTTGAGGACAAGTTATGAAGGTCATTAAACATCAATTATGTAATTTTTTCTAACAACTAAATGATCACATAAATCATGATCTAACTAAACTCATAAACAAGATAGTTCTAAATGAACAATTTTAGAAACAATTTGTTATATCACATAAAACAACAATTATTTTAAAAACTTTGACAATTATCTTGTGGTTGGATGAGTACAAGCACTACCATATCATAAAAAACCATTTCTAATGATACAAAGTAATTTGTGGTAGTGTTCCTAATCCAAACCAGGCCAAGAAACTCGAAATTCTGTAAACAGGGCCTTCACCTCGTCATGTGCATGAACTGACTCGCAGAGCCGTGTTACTGAGTGGACTCGTTGAGTGTATTCATTTACTCAGGGAGTTCACCAGTCAGAGGCAAAATTTCAACTTTTTACAACTTTGAAAAACTAGTAAGCATCAAATATAATAGAAAACAATCCTAGCCTCTGATACCACTATTGGGTTTTGAGTACTATAACACTCTTATGGTGCACAAGCAACCTTAAATATTGTGGATCTATGTTTTCTCTAATTATACATGCATTTTGTTTTTCCAAAGCATTCTCCCTATCTAGCATAAAATTGAAGCTATATAATATAAAACTTTGCTTTGGATGCTTACCTCTTGAGTAGGTTAGAGTTCTTGACCTTTGAAAGCTTTAGCACCTCAAGTGTGATGCCTCTATTGGTTTACAAATGCCAAAATGAAAAAGGTGACTTTAGATAATAAGTTGGTTATCTCCAAGATATGGTGTAGCCGATTTTGGCTCTATAGGGTCTCTATTAAAAGTGTTGCTCATGCTTGGGTTACACTTTTCAAACCCAAATAACCCATGACTTTCCACATTCTCATGCTGATGGGTTATGGGCATAAGAACATCCTATGTGCTCATACAAACACTAATGCTTGGATCTAGGTTTCTCTATTGTACATGCAATTTATCCAAGAGTATAAACCCTAGATCTAGCATATGATAATCAATATTAACATAATAATGGGTTTAGATCATACCTTGATTTTTATGTAGCAATAACAATCACAATTCCTTCTTGTAATGACTTTAGAAAGCTTAGAGTCACAAATGTCACTCCTCTAATGGTTCACAAACACAAAGAGCAAGAGGATGAAGAGGAGAAGAGAAGGAGGCTGCCCAAAATCGTCCAAAACCCTAGAGAACAAGATCACCACGTTTTTTTGGGCTTAAGGGTACTATTTATACATGTAGGCTATTAGGGTTTTAAACTAGGAAACCCTAATCTGACTGCTTAAGCCCTAAGCAGCCCATGGATTCCTTTCTTAAAGGCCTTGGACGATTTCTAATGGGATTCCCCATAGAATTCGTCCAATCTTATAATATAAGGTAATCCATAGCCTAATTGCAATTATCTTATAATTACAATTCCAGTCCCTTAAGTTTAATTAATCTCTTTTAGCCACAAACTTAATTCTTATTAATTCTTGACTAATATTAATTAAACAATATGATTTCTCCTTTAATATATTATTCTCATAATATATTAATAAATCATAATTAATCCTCTCTCTCCATAATTCATCCTATCAAGTTGCTTTGGTGAAGGCAACCCAAAAGGACCATGCACCATCGGTTCAAGTACATACCCAAATAGTTATGGACTTAGACACTAATTCAAGACATGCTCCATGCGTTTAACCTCCATGAACTATCCATGGAATAGTTTAGCCTACCTACATGATTATGGATCATTGGCTCACACTACAAGAATGATTAATTTAAATAATCAATCCCCCATATTTAATTAGTCTCTTTTGATCACAAAATTCATTCTGAACTAATTCTTGATCAATACTAATTAAATAATAATGTGGTTTCATATTAATATATTACATTTGTAATATATTAATAAACCATATAAAACATTATTCTGAAAATCCATCCTATCAAGTTGCATTGGTGAAGGCAACCGAAAAAGAACCATGCTACAATCGGGTCAAGTACATCCCAGTTATAGTTATGAGCTTAGACACCAAATCCAACAATTAGTTCATTAGATCTCCTTATGTCTTCTTTATGTGGGTTTTTGTTCAAAAAAATGATGACCTTTAGAGAATGGTTGACCCAAGAGGCCAATCTTCTAGATCTAAGACCTTCAAGGGCTGGAATGGCATAAAGGTGCAAACTTTATGTCATTAGAGCCCCCATGCACGCTGTAAGGACGTCATTATGGCCTTTTAAGCTCAAAAAGGCCATGTATGGAAGCAAACTTGAGACTTTACGTGTTCAACTGGTATCTAGGACCTAGATCTACGTTTTCATGCTTTTGTTTGGGATATTAAGGCTTTTTGGACAAGATCTATGTCCTAAAAGAATGTGGGTTTTAGCTAAACCCTTCAATAAGGGCTATAAATGGGTAAAGTTGGAAAATTTACCCTTAGAAATATCATTTCTAGTGAACAAGCAAAGTATGTACTTTGGATCTAGAGAATAAGGGCTTAATCTGTTAAGATTGCCAAACAGACAGAGGGACTCATCGAGTCCATAAGGGAAATCGACGAGTCGGGTCGGGTTGTCCCGTTCGAGTTTAAGGTAGAACTCGACGAGACTGTAGAGGGATCGACGAGTTGATTCACCAAGTTGCGACTATAAGCAGCTCGATAGGACTCGACGAGTCATAGGAACGACTTGGCGAGTCGAATCGTGATTCCAGGATTTCTAAGTTAAAGAACTTGACGAGTTCAAAGGTGGACTCGACGAGTTGGTCAACCTAGTAGAGTTTGACCAGAGCATTAACTTTGATCAGGGTTAAATGGTCATTTTACCCTTAGAAGGATTTTCATTTTTTGACTAAATGTTTTTGTAAATGTGTAGTCGGGGAGTCGTTGGAGTAGCCATCGGGGATTCCTCACTTGAGATAACAGCAGCCAATTTGAGAGGTGAGTTTTCCTTCAATAGGAATGCGTCGAAGGCATGAATGTCAGCCTGTTTATGTATGTTAGCATATACCGGACTTCAGTACGATATCGGGGCTAGCCCGATGTATAGTGTGTGTTCCGGAATTCGGTCCCAAGAAGTCTTTATGTGTGCTTGATGTCTTTGTGATTCATGCATGTTATGTGTTATGTGTTATGGGCCAAGGTCTGATGCTGGGGCAAGCCCGATGCATTTTAGCTTATATGCTATGTCTTCCGGGATTCGGTCTGATGCCAGGGCAAGCGTGATGAGTGCCATATGTTTATGTTATATGCTTATGTTATGTGCTTATGTTATATGATATGTTGTGTGTATGCCGGTGCAAGCCCGATGTTGGGCGAGGCCTGATGCTAGACATGGTCTGATGCCGGGGTAAGCCCGATGTCGGGTTCGTCCCGATGCAGCTGGGCGGAGGCCTAAAGTTTATGTTATATGTTATGTGTATGGTATGTGGTAGTTTGGATGAGCTCACTAAACTTCATTCTTACTGTTTTTAGTTTTGGTTTCAGGTACCTCTACTATCAAAGGGAAGGTCTCGGGTTGATCTCATGGCACACACCACAGTTTTCTAGCTTAGGATATTTCACTATGATATTTGATATGATAGTTCGATACTTTGACAGTTGTTATGTTATTTTTGAGATACATGGTATATGATGTTCATATGATGATGATATTTATGGTTTTAATATTGATTTCAAAACGAAATTTTTGTACCGTTTTTCTGGGATGTTACAAGTTGGTATTAGAGCCTTGGTTTGAGGGATTCGGGCACACTCTCGGGTGTGTCTAAACTCAAACTGAGGACTTGCTATGAAGATTTTGACGGGTTTTATGCATCAGGATAATCCTATGTGCTCATACAAACCTTATTGCTTGGATCTAGGTTTCTCTATTGTACATGAAATGAATCCAAGACTTACAATGATAGATCTAACATGTATAATTCGAAATTAACATTATAAGAACAGATCTAAGTGTTTACCTCTTTCAAATTGCTTGGAATCCTTTGAATCTTCTTGATCTTGAGCTTAGAGTCACAATTGTAACTCCTCTAATGGTTCAAAAACCCCACAAGCAATAAGTCTATTAAGAGAGAGGAGGAAGAACACTAAAAATCAGCATAAAAGTTTATGTTATGATATGTTTATGAGAATTGCATGCCATATTAGGGATAAGGATCTAGGGAGGATGCCTTATGTTTCTGTTTTGTGTGAATCAGCTTTATGAATTGCATGCTAGTACATATTAGTTAGTATGATGGCATGATTAGAATTTGCTTGATTAAGTGTACTCAATGCTCGAATGTTGCTTGCTTTGTTTAGGAGTGCTAGTTATCTTTTACTAAGTAGTAAACAAATATGTTAAGTTACATATTCCAAGGACTAAATAATTTTATAAGGTTAGGTCTAGCTCTATTTCCTAGCTCTTGTTTGAGTCGAACCGTTGTAGGGTAGGATCTCTCATTCGAAGAATTATCTAGTCTTAGTGATATGTAATGGTATTCATGAGCTAGATAAGGGGGATAGCAAGGACTTATTATGTAGCTGATGGTGGAGAGTGGGATGGTGATTATGTTGAATTAGTGTCTAAGCCCGTAACCATATTAGGTAAGTACTTGACCCGGTTGTGCATGGTCCTTTTGTGTTGCCTTCACCAAAGCAACTTGACTAGAGAAATAATAGAGAAAGAGGTTATTATTATTTATTAATATATTATTGGAATAATATATTAAAGGAGAAATCATATTTGTTTAATTAATATTGGTCAATAATTAATTAAGAATTAATTTTGTGATTATATGTGATTAATCAAACTGCAGGGACTGAATTGTAATTATGTGATAGTTGTACATTAGGGCAATGGATGACCTATGGGAGAGGTGGATGAATTCAAGGGGGATAAGGCCCTTGAATTTGTCCAAGGATACAGGTTATCAAGGCTTATCTTTTGGTTACATGGTGGGCAAGCACTATATAAGGATAAGGACTGAAACCCTAATCTCTGCTCTATATTAAGACCCCTAATCCTAAGGAAATCAGCCACTTGATTACCTAGGGTTACTAGAGCCGATTTCTAACCTCTCTCCTCTCTCTCTATTTCCTCTCCATTTGCTTGTGGTGTTTGTGAGCCATTAGGTGTACTACGCTTGTGGTACTTGATTTCAAGATTAGGAGATTGAAGATTGGTGTTGTTATTGTAATATAACAACAATAGGTATGTGATCTACTCTTGTATCCAAATTTTGAAATATATACCTGCAAGCTAGGATTCTTATTGTGTTCATAAAGTTATGTATCTAATAGAGAAAACATAGATCCAAATCTAGGGTTGCATGCACACATAGGATTGTTTGTACAAAACCCATTAGTGGTATCAGAGCCTTTCGTTGAATTGTTTTCAATTAGTATTATACAATTGTATGAATTTGAAACTTTAGGTTTTATGGCCAATAAACCCTGGGAGTCTTGGATTTCGATTTTTAGGGTTTCTTGAACCCTTGTGTTTGCAAACCCTAGATTTTTGCAAACCCTAGATTTGACACTTTAGGGTTTCGAGATCTAGGGTTTGCGAACCCTTTAGGTTTTATGGCCAATAATCCCTGGGAGGCTTGGATTTGACACTTTAGGGTTTCGAGATCTAGGGTTTGCAAACCCTAGATTTTTTAGATCATGCCTCCTCCCCAATATATGTCCCTAAAATCTAGGGATTTGGATAATCCCATATCTTGTAATTATCTTTTAATTGTTAAATATGGTAATTAAGGATTTTGAATTATCCCCTCCCTAATTTCAAATTTTAGAGGGATATAAGGGATTAGGATAAATTTAATTGTTTAATTTATACCAATCCTTTATGATTTAGTAATTATAATTAATTGTTTAATTTAGATAATTATTAAATCAAGAGTTTTAATATTTAAAACTTTAATTTAAAAGTGATAAATTTTGAAAATTTTAAATTGAGATTAAAACCCTAGTATTTTTAAAATGTTTAAAATACACCCTATACTATTATATTATTACAAGATTAATATATATATATATATATATATATATATATATATATATATATATATATATATATATATATATATATATATATATATATGCTAGTCTTACCGTTAATAGGCCTTATTCACGAAGCCGATATATAAGGGGGGTATAAGGTTATGGCCTATAAAATGGCCGTTTAATGGGTATCCATTCTTACCCACCGCTTACTTGATTGGTGGAGGGTCATTAGCCAAACGGGTAGAATAGGGAAATCCTTTCTTCATTAATAAGTATAATGAAAATATATAAAGTAACTAAACATTTTTACAAAATTCCCAATCCTAGTTACTTTAGGCAAAAGTGAATTGATGCAATCCCATGAAATTACACTTTGCACCCTTGCTAAGAAGTTAGTGGAGCGTGTGTGGTTAACCGGCACACTAATTGGTTCTAAACAAAGGTGGCCAAGGGTGACTCATTGTTTGTCATACTTCGATGGAGCGTGTGTGGCTAACCGGCACATCTAATAGGTGGCTGTAACAATGAGGGCACCATGTGTATTTGCATGGTTATTCACACTCGCTTTGTGATCCTCGGCATCCCAGTCACAAACAAAAGGGGAATTTAGAGATTTAAACATGCCATTGAAAAGTTCTATGAATCTTAAGAAATCTAGGAATTCACAATACATTTAAAACCTAAAGCCTTATGTTTTTCATGGTGAAGAATTAGTGAATCGTCATTCACTTACCTCCAAATTACTTGCATGTTAGATTACGACATCCCTTTTCTAATGTGTATATAATGTTGTTGGATCCTAGCCCTCATTTCTCATTTTGGGTGTTTAATTAGGGATTCAATTTGCATATGTCTATTGAAAACGCAAACAACACTGCTGCTGGTTCATTCTCGCTAATGAGCCTATGTCAAAAGGTGACATTCGACGGATCAAATTTCAACAAATAGATAAGATACATTCGCATGATTTCCCGCTACGAGGACAAAGAATATGTCCTCGATGAGAAGCTTGAAAAGATCAATCCGGAAATTGCTACTCTAGAAGACATGGCCGTCTTTGAGACCCATGAGCGTGATGCAACGAAATTCTGTTGCATTATGATGGCCACTATGAATCTTGAACTCCAAAAGTCCTATGAGGACATGTATCCCTATGAAATGCACCAAGATTTGCTCGAGAGGTACCACTAAAGCGCAAGGAAAGAGTGCTAGAGATCATTAGTAACATGATCACCGCTAAAATGGGAAGTGGAGAATCCCTAACCTCGTATTTGCAAAAGATGCAAAGGTATGTTGATCGTCTTTGCAAGTTAAATGTTAACTTTTGGGAAGACTTGGAAATCGACACCATTCTCCACTACTTGCCCTCATGCTACAACCAATTTAGGATGACCTACCACATGAACAAAGAATAAGTCACCCTAAGCAAACTCCAAGGACTCCTAAGGACTACTGAGAGCAACCTTAAGGACAAATCTGTTGCACTAATTCCCACTCCACCCGCTGCTCTTGTTTTGGCTATTGGGCAAGGGAAGGGCAAAAAGAGGAAAGATCCTTCAAAGAGCTAGCACAAAAGGAAAGTCCCATGATGGTTCCTCTACTAGTGGAATGAAAGTTGGCCTCGCTAAGACCAACTCAAACCCTAATGAGGCAGAATGTTACCATTGCTACAAAATAGGACACTGGAAAAGAAGCTGCCCAGAATACCTGCAAGCCATCAAGGATGGGAAGATCAAGCCGTCTTTCACAGGAATTTACACAATTAAATCTAATGATTCATCATGTACTATTTATTGGGTTCTTGATACAGGATGTGGTTTTCACATATGTTCTGATTTACAGGGACTAAGAATAAATAGAGATGTGAAGCCTAGAAGAATAAATCTAATCATGGGAAACAGAAGATCGTCGCCTGTCACCAAGATTTGAGTGTATTCTTTAGTGCTTAGTAATGGATTAGGTTTAGATTTAGATAATTGTTGTTATTCGCCAGATATGGCAAGAAACATCATTTCATTTCATGGTTTGTTTAGACAAGGATTTAGATATTCGTTTAATAATGAGAAAGGTTCAATTTATGCTTATCTAAATGGTGTATTATATTTTGAAGCATTGCCTTGTAATGGAATTTATGAAACTGTTATGGTTATAGATAACTTAAGAAATGATGTGTTGTGTGTGGATTCTTCCAATGGTTTGGATAAAGCATACTTGTGGCATTATCATCTTGGACATGTCAACAAGAAACGAATAGCCCAACTCCAAAAGGATGGAGTGTTGGAGTCATTGGACCTTAGGGATGATGACGTGTGCGAGTCTTGTTTACTTGGAAAGATGACCAAGTCACCCTTCACTAGCACTTGTGAAAGGGGTGAGTGTTTACTGTATCTCATACATACCGATGTATGTGGACCGTTTATATCCACCACAAGGGATACGAACCGCTTCTATGTAACTTTCACCGATGATTATAGTAGATATGAGTATATTTACTTAATCAAGAACAAGTCGGAAACCTTTGAAAAGTTCAAAGAGTTCAAACAAGAAGTGGAGAATCAATTGGGCAGGAAAATCAAGATGCTTCGATTTGATCAAGGAGGAGAGTACCTAAGTCTTGAATTCCACAACTATCTCAAGGAATGTGGAATAGTTTCGCACTTGTCATTGCCTAGGACACCGCAGTTGATGAGTCATGCTTCACTACCTATCTCATTCTGGGGGTATGCCTTAGAGACTGCCGCCCATATCCTTAACTTAGTCCTTACAAAGAAGGTTTCCAAAACACCTCACGAGATGTGGACAGGGAAAGCTCCCTCGTTGGCACATATCAAGGTTTGGGGTTGCGAGGCCTTCGTAAGACGAGAGACTCACGACAAGCTCGAACCTCGTAGTGAGCGATGTATTTTCATCGGTTACCCGCATAAATCCTTTGGGTATCTCTTCTATAGACCGAGTGACAATATTGTCTTTATTGCAAGGAGAGGGGTTTTCCGAGAGCGAGAACTCATAGAACAAGGAGACAGTGGGAGGAAAATCGATCATGAAGAGATTCAAGATTCGATCGATGAAGGAACCTCTAACGCAGGTGCTCAACCCGAGGAGGAAACTCCGGTTGAACCGATTGACCAATCCTTACCTCTTAGACGTTCCGAAAGAGTTAGAGTTCAAGCCCAGTTGTATGGTTTTCATCTTACTACCGAAGGGGACACGTATGTTAGTGATAATACACTAGTAAATCTAGATGAACCTAACAGCTATAAGGAAGCCATGGCAGGCCTGGAGTCTGCAAAATGGAAGGAGGTGATGGACAGCGAGATTCATTCCATGTATGGCAACCAAGTTTGGAATTTGGTTGACAATGTGCCCAGACGTGAGATGGTTGGGTGCAAGTGCATCTTCAAGAAGAAGACAGACATGGATGGGAATATGCACATCTATAAGGCGCTATTGGTTGCGAAGGCTTTACTCAAACTCCCAGAGTTGACTATGATGAGACCTTCTCACCAATTGCCAAAATTAAGTCTATTACGGTGATGCTAGCCATTGCTGCATTTCATGATTATGAAATATGGCAAATGGATGTCAAAACCGCTTTCCTTAATGGGAAATTCGCTGAGGATGTGTACACGGCTCAGCCAGAGGGTTTGTCGATGCGAAGCATCCCAATAGATTGTGCAAGCTTGAGAAGTCCATTTATGGACTTAAACAAGCATCTCATAGATGGAATCTTTACTTTGATGAGAAAGTCAAAGAGTTTGGATTTGTATGAAGTGAAGATTAATCATGTGTATATGTCAAAGCCAGTGGGAGTATAGTTAGTTTTCTCATGTTATATGTTGATGATACATTAGTCATAAGAAACGACATCCCGACACTACACGAAGTTAAGTCCTGGCTCGGGAAGTGCTTCGCTATGAAGGACCTCGGAGAGGCTTCCTATATTTTGGCAATAAGGATAGTGAGAGACCGAAGTAAGAGACTAATAGGACATAGTCAGAATACTTACTTGGACAAGGTACTAAAACGTTTTATTATGGAAAACTTGAAGAAAGTAGAATTACCAATCCAAAGTAATGCCAAGTTGAGTAAGACTCAAAGTCCGAGTACCGAAGCCGAGATAGCAGAGATGAGTCGAGTACCTTATGCTTCCGCAGTTGGCTCAATCATGTATTCTATGACATGTACTCGCCCTGATGTGACCTTCACCTTGAGCATGGTTAGTAGATATCAAGGGAACCCCGACAGAGCACATTGGACCACAGTCAAGAGTATCCTTAAGTACCTTCAGAGGACCAAGGAATGGTTTATGATTCTCGGAGGGAGTGATGACTTAAAGGTGCGAGCGTATAGTGACGCCAGTTTCCAGACCAACAAGGATAACTACCGTTCGCAGTCGGGCTGGGTCTTTACCCTTAATGGAGAAGCAGTGACTTGGAAAAGTTCCAAGCAAGAGACCGTAGCTGATTCAACGTGTGAATCAGTGTACATTCCAATGAGTGAAGCATCAACTTCATTGGAGACCTTGGAGTTGTACCTGCCATAATGGAGCCTATGGAAATTTTCTGTGATAATGAAGGAGCGGTTGCCTTCACCAAGAAACCAAGGGATCATGGTAGATCTCGACATATTGAGAGAAAATATCAATTTATTAGACATTGGGTAGAAGAAGGAATCCTCGTAATTAAGAGGATATCATCAGAGGAGAACCTAGCAGATCCGATTACAAAGGGACTGAGTAGGGTTAACAATTTGTAGAACGCTAGGAGCATTGGGCTGAAAGACGATGTTAGTTTGGATTAGATAGTTTAGATTTGAGTAATAGATAATTGTGATTGACATTTGATGATCAAATAAAGGAGTGTTATTTATTAGAATAGCTATTGTCTTATGTTAATTGGTTGACTATTATTTTGCTTTGCATGTTTTGACTTCCTGAATAATTAAGTTAATTAAGAATAATCAAATAATTCAAACGATCCACAGTTGTTCATATATTGAAAGTAGGTATGAAAGAAGACTGTCATGAATTCGTGTGTAGATTGTCTGAATGGTATTAGACATAACAAAGGTTTGTTACAACATTCATGAGTGCTTATAAATAAGTTTTGAGCATTGGAATAATCCGTCACTTGCTGGAATCACTTCATGGAATCTATCACGAGTGATCGCAAGATGATAATATCATATGATCTTAATCAAACTGCACGGACTGAATTATAATTATGTGATAGTTGCAAATTAGGGCAATGGATGCCCTATGGCAGAGGTAGATGAATTCAAGGGGGATAAGGCCCTTGAAATTGTCCAAGGATAAGGGTTATCAAGGCTTATCTTTTGGTTACTTGGTCGGCAAGCAACTAGATAAGGATAAGGACTAAAACCCTAATCTCTACCCTATATAAAGACCCCTAAGCCTAAGGAAATCGGCCACTTGATTCCCTAGGGTTCCTAGAGCCGATTTCTAACCTCTCTCCTCTCTCTCTCTCTATCGCCTCTCCATTTGCTTGTGGTGTTTGTGAGCCATTAGATGTACTACGCTTGTAGTACTTGCTTCTAAGACTAAGAGATTGAAGATTGGTGTTGTTAATGCAATATAAAAACAAGAGGTATGTGATCTACTCTTTTATACAAATTTCGAAATAAATACCTGCTAGCTAGGGTTCTTATTTTGTTCAAGTTGTGTATCTAATAGAGAAAACATAGATCCAAATATAGGGTTGCATGCACACATAGGATTGTTTGTACAAAACCCATCAGATTACCCTATGGAAAGCCTAGGAAGAGAGTAGCGCGTGAAGCATTAGTAGTAGCAGGGACATGGTGAAGTCAAAGCAGTTCTTGAGTTAAGTACGCATTGATGTGGAAGGTAGTATGGGACCGTACTACTGAAATCAGAGGATGCGTACTCGAGTCAGGTAAGGTTGAGATGAATCCAAGGAACTTATAGTATATGGGATCCCTCAAGAATTTATTAGCTTTCTGATTTTTTTTATGATGTGTTTTCAAAAATGGTGGTTTTACGTACTAGACTAGTTGGCAGTTCTGGCGTCGGTGAGCGATCATGCTTAGGCTCAAGAGTCAGGCAACTAGACAACCTGACTAGGGAGTTCATCTCCTCTAAGATCATGTGTTGTAGCCTAGATCAGACTCCTGTGATCCTTGGCATGATCAAGGAGGGTATTTTGGAGCTTTTTGATGAGAGGTTTAGTGCTTTCCGCACTGAGGTGGCGGCCATGATGATGTCGCGCACACTGAATTTCAGGGAGTTCAGATCTTTTGGAACTCTCGACTACCATGGTGTAACAGCCCAAAATCTTAAGTATTGTTTAATTGCATTTTGGGGGTGTTTTAAAGGGGAGACTCGGCGAGTTGGAGCCAGACTCGCCGAGTAGGGTCGCAGTTGTGGTCGCGGGTTCGCGGCTGGACTCGACGAGTCCAGGTATGGACTCGGCGAGTCGACGCTGTTCAGCGGAAAACCCTAGCCGTTCAGTTTGGGACGTATATAAGGGATCTTATGCCGTCATTGCTCGTCTTTTGGCCGATTGAAGAGAACCCTAAACGACTGAGGCGTCTAGAGCAAGATTGAAGGCCATGGGTGACCTTGAAGGAATTGTTGTGCAAGGAGGAGAAGGGTTTTAGTTAAAGGAACTGCAGGGAGTTCGAGTTCTGAAGTTTGGGGACATGGAAGGTACATCATTCAGGTAATAACTCGAATTACATTCTCCTGTGATTGATGTATATATAGATTTAGGGTTTATGGAACCCATTTGGAGTCTAGATGGTTTGTTGTGTTGTTATTCAACGTTTATAACCTTGCATTAGGACCCTTAGAGGTCCAGAAGGATCCATGTTTGTATATTCGGGAAAATATGTACCTCAGGAAGCAGTTCGATCGACTGCATGGAGTGGACTCGCCGAGTCGGATGATCGGACTCGGCGAGTAGCTTGAAGATTCACTGGGACTCGCCGAGTTTGTTCTTCAGACTCGGCGAGTGGAGTCGGGGTGGCCCCGCGATTCTTCCAGGAGTAACTCGTCGAGTTAAAGGGGATACTCGACGAGTAGAAGGGGAATTTTAGAGGATTAAAGAACGACCAGACTCGCCGAGTCGCCAGGGAACTCGCCGAGTCCAGTCGGGCTGACAATGGATTGTTGACCAGAGATGACCGGTGTGATTTCTTAGGGTCAGTTAACGTGGAAGATAGAAGTGTTAATAAGAGATATATGATGTTACAGGGAGCTTGTAGCTCGGAGGATCAAGTGCAAGGGACTTCAGGAGTGCTATCTCCCAGCGTCCGCGAGGTGAGTCTTCTCACTATACTTTACCCGGAAGGGTTTGATTGTGTGACCAGGAGGTTGAACATGTTATGCGTTATGTATTCATACTGTAAATGGAAGTTAGTAGTTACGCGTGATATGCATGTTATATGGGCCGGAAGGCAAAGTATTATGTGACAGAAAGGTCAGGTATGATATGTGATATATGTGCTTTATGTGTTAGAATATGTTTCGGGCCGGAAGGCAGGTCGATATATGATATATGTGCTTTATGTGTTAGAGTAATTGTATTATGTGTTATATATGTGTATGGGCCGGAAGGCAATTATTCTATGGGCCGGAAGGCAATTATCTTATGGGCCGGAAGGCAATTATCTTATGGGCCGGAAGGCAAATATCTATTGGGCCGGAAGGAGATTATCTCATGGGCCGGAAGGCATTGTGCAGTGGACCGGAAGGTCAGGGCCTGGAAAGGCGTACGTGCGTAAGGTGTATATTGGGGAACTCACTAAGCTTCGTGCTTACGTTGGTTATGTTATGTTGTTTCAGGTGCTTACAGTAACGCAGGATGGCAACGGTTCGATTGTACACACCGAAGAAAGAGTTGTGTTTTGGAGGATCCTGGTTTTCTATTTAACTGAAAATGAAACTACGTTTTGTAATTCTATTATGAACGAGGTTTTAAACAAGTGTATTAATATTAAATTGATTATTTCAATAAAAAAATTTTGTCTCGAAAATCATGGTGTTACAATTGGTATCAGAGCCTTGGTTTGAGGGATTCGAACGCGCCTACGGGTGAATCTGGACTCAAACTGAGGAAGTAAGAAAAAGTTTTCAAATAAATAGTTTTCTAAAAGTGAATAAGAGTTCAAAGAGAAAGCAAGAAAGAGCAGTGTGTACAATCAGCCAGAGCCAAACGGTGATTTCCCAAAATACCCTTACTTTTGTGTTATGAAATATCTATTATGCACTTTATGAGATATTATTGTATGCTAGAGACAAGCTAGGAATTTCATATCTTAGGACTAGAGTGGCCTGATTTGTGATGCCTTAGCCTAGGGTTTGTTGTTATATGTGCGTTATGCTTTTGTGTGTATGTGATGAGTGAGGGTATCTAGTTAGAACGCACGAGGGGTAGAGCTACAGAGTACAGTGGTACTTCTGAGGATGAACCGAGAAGGTGGAGCTATCAAGGATAGGGAGTCCTATGTATGCTTCGATGCTCGAATGCTACTTGCTTCGTGCTTTGTGGAGTTCTCGATGATGGGAGTCAGCTACTAAGTGAGTATGACGATACTCAGGAGGTAGATGGCTGGCATCATTAGGAATTCTTCAGCAGCTGATAGCAAAGAAGTGGGGGGACGGCGGAAGGGACTAGGGAGTAAAACTAGCCAGATGAGTGCGCTGGTAGAGTAGAGGATTTCGCTGGAGAGCGAGCACGCACGATGGGACTGGTGAAAGAGTAACTCGATCAGCTACTTAGGAACTCTGGGATGGTCCGTGTGGAAAGTATGGGTAGATGTGGCAGGTAGTATGGGCCCGTACTACTGAAAGCAGAGGACCCATACTGGATACAGGGAGCATTTTGAAGGTCCTAAGGAACGGAATGAGGGGTGATGTCATGGTTCGAGTACCATACATCGGAGCAGATTGCGGGGTGATGTTATGGTCCGGGCACCATACATCGGAACAGATTGAAATAGATGTTGTGGTTCGAGTGCCATACGTTGGAGCAGATTGAGGGTGATGCTATGGTTCAGGTACCATACACCGGAGCAAATTGAGAAGGCATGTCATGGGATGAGTACCATGGTTCGTAGTGGATGATGCTGGTGACTATCTTGTTATCCGGTTATGATCGAAGGGGTAGAGATCGGACGCTATGGGTTTTAGGCCTGTGGACCACGATTGAGGATGGAAAGGCGTTCCTTGAGAGGAGGAAAGGCGAGTACCTATCAGAGTAGTGTGGTAGGGAGTTAAAGGGTGAGGGAAATTTCGGTCTAAGTCGAGAAATCAGTCGATAAAGGAGAGGTCACCTTCTAGGTGGGTAGTGCCATTTATGTTCGTGTGCAAGACACGAGGGGTCTGGTGTTTCAGTTCTGGGTTTGGGAGTACACCCTGCAGGTAGTTTTCGATAATGGCTTCCCACAGAGCATCAGGTAGCGGGTGTGCCGCGAGACAGTGATTTACTGTGAGCAGACAGTCAGTTGGGACTGAGGTAGTCGAGAACCACACCACACCTAATTGAGAATGACAGGTTGTGTTATAGTGGTAGCAGTGAAGAGTTCAGTCGAGTTTTGCAGTGCAGAGAGTTTCGTCTATGTTGAGAGTGAGTTCCTGTCCTTGGGACAAATCCGGCGTTGGATATGGGTTGATGAGTTGAGATGAGAGGAACGATGATTTTGCGGTGCAGTCTACGAGTCAAAGATGTTATCGAGCAGTGCAGGCGCTTAGTATTAGATTGGTATGGGATTTGGAATGATTAGAGGCAGCCGTGATGAGAAGTTCTTGGAGAGTTAACCAGAGGTTCTGAGAAGTTCTTCGAACCCTAGTGGGGGAGAACCGGGTGCAGAACGTAGGAAACAAAGAATTGCCAAGAGTAGTTATAAGTGGAGTATAGAGATGCAGTAGGAAATCATGAGACCAGAGGTGTCGATGATCGAGTAAAGGGGTCAGAGTGAGTTAATGCGGGAAGTACTTGAAGAGGAGAACGAACGTATTCATGACAGGTGATTGGTGTTGTTGCAAGAAGATAGAGAATGATTGAGCAGTCAACTTCCGGAGTCAGTATGCGTATCCTTGTTTGGATTTTGAGTGTCGGGAAAAAGGGATTTGGAGAATTATCAGCGCATTTCGTACGTCAACGTTATCTCGCATTCCGATCGAGAAATTAGATGCACCAAGGTTGTAAGGCGGGGAAAATATAGATTTAATTATGGGGTGCAGGAGATCATTGGTGGTGGTAGTATTCCGGGATATTCGGGTATGATATCCTTATTTTGGAGTTATTCGGGAATCCCGAACTGAATCGACATGTGGCATATCAGGTATCTGCGGATTTAGTAGGAGTTTTCGGGTATGGGCATTCAGGGAGATTATTTGAGAGGGTGGATTTTCGCAAGATGGGCGTTCGTTATGTTGATTGCCTCCATAGACTGTGGTGGATGTTCGAGTCGCAGTACTCACTAGTCAGAGGGTGTTGTGATACTGCGTGGAGTTGCAGTACTCACTGGGTGGCAAGAGAATTTTTAGGTTGGAATATTTTCGAGCAGCGTATGAGGGGGAAGAGCTTCGAGTTTGGGTAGCCCTGATATTGAGTCTTTGGAGCTTGGATGTTGAGTCGGGGGTGAGACGGGGGTCTTCGTCTCTGTCGGGAGATGCGGGGAGATACGCAAGGAAGAGGCACGACAGAAACCAGAGATTAGAGTTGAGACGATCCTCGGTGGGATTGTATTTTCTCTCACGAGGAAAAGAAGATTTTGTGACTTACGTGTCACTGGGTCGGGATAGTGGTCACGGGGAGAAAAGTCAGTGGAATATTTGGATCGCGAAATGGGTGACCGTTGGGGGCTCGGATGTGGAGCCAAAAGTTGATCTGGTACTTAGTCTTGAAGAGGAATATGGGAAAGGAGCTTATCATGATGACATCTGAGGACACTTTAGAGAGGGCGAACGATGCGGACGTTCGAAGACATGTTTCGGGCATGTGTATTAGCTGTCGGAGGAAGCCGCGGTACGTAATTATCATTGGTTGAGTTGTTCCATATTAACAGCCATCATTAGTGCATTAGTATGCCGCCCTTTGAGCTGTTGCATGGAAGGTGATGTCGGAATCTCGTTCGTTGAGGAAAGGTAATGCATGGACCCGAGAGTCCTTGCGAGCAGATCCAGTGCATGTGTGATACAGGGAGTAGTGGCAAGGTTGTTAAGCGGATTTCACTAAGTAAGGGAATGGAAAGGTATGTTGGGGCGAGTGTAGCATGTGTATACAATTGCAAGAGGTGAACTCGTGAGAGTTGCCCTGAGAATTGAGAATAGGTCCCTCAGTTGTTCCGATATGGATAAAGTGGGCTTGGGATCGGGGAACCGGTGATTCAGAGTTTCATAACCCTTACGGGTCGTGTGAGCATTGAGATTTAGAGCAGAGTCGCGTCTTGGGAAATTCTCGGTTGCAGGAAGTGGTGGACAGTACAGCGATCGTGTTTTGGTCGACAGAGCAGATGCAACAGGTTAATCAGAGGTTAAAGATCGTTTAGAGTTGACAGGAAGGTTGTGCAGACAGACGCCGTTACGAGCATGCGTTTCAGGTCGGCGACTTCGTATTCCTGGCGGTCTCTCCCTGGGAAGGGGTGTTTCGATCCAGGAAGAGGGGTAAGTAGGGGCCCGGTATGTTGGGGTTTTGCGTGAAGGTGCGAAGGTAGGAAAAGTGGCCTACCGGTTGGAGCTGCCAACGGAATTGAGATGGATCCATGACACTTTTAGGTGTCGTAATTGAAGAGGTGTATAGCAAATGAGTCAGCAGCGGTTCTACTAGAGAACGATTAGGTGGATGCGAGCCTGTGTTACGCCAAGAGGTCAGTGGCCATCAGGGATCGGAAGATCAAGTTTCTGAGGAACAAGGAGGTACCTCTGGTATTGATTCAGTGGCAACCTCGGAAGAGATCGGAAGTGTCTAGGGAAGCCGAAACGTGTGGTGCGGGAGCAGCATCCAGAACTATTTTCAGAGTGAGACTTCGAGGGCGAAGTCTAATTCTAGTGGGGGAGAATTGTAACAGCCCAAAATCTTAAGTATTGTTTAATTGCATTTTGGGGGTGTTTTAAAGGGGAGACTCTGCGAGTTGGAGCCAGACTCGCCGAGTAGGGTCGCAGTTGTGGTCGCGGGTTCGCGGCTGGACTCGACGAGTCCAGGTATGGACTCGGCGAGTCGACGCTGTTCAGCGGAAAACCCTAGCCGTTCAGTTTGGGACGTATATAAGGGATCTTATGCCGTCATTGCTCGTCTTTTGGCCGATTGAAGAGAACCCTAAACGACTGAGGCGTCTAGAGCAAGATTGAAGGCCATGGGTGACCTTGAAGGAATTGTTGTGCAAGGAGGAGAAGGGTTTTAGTTAAAGGAACTGCAGGGAGTTCGAGTTCTGAAGTTTGGGGACATGGAAGGTACATCATTCAGGTAATAACTCGAATTACATTCTCCTGTGATTGATGTATATATAGATTTAGGGTTTATGGAACCCATTTGGAGTCTAGATGGTTTGTTGTGTTGTTATTCAACGTTTATAACCTTGCATTAGGACCCTTAGAGGTCCAGAAGGATCCATGTTTGTATATTCGGGAAAATATGTACCTCAAGAAGCAGTTCGATCGACTGCATGGAGTGGACTCGCCGAGTCGGATGATCGGACTCGGCGAGTAGCTTGAAGATTCACTGGGACTCGCCGAGTTTGTTCTTCAGACTCGGCGAGTGGAGTCGGGGTGGCCCCGCGATTCTTCCAGGAGTAACTCGTCGAGTTAAAGTGGATACTCGACGAGTAGAATTTTAGAGGATTAAAGAACGACCAGACTCGCCGAGTCGCCAGGGAACTCGCCGAGTCCAGTCGGGCTGACAATGGACTGTTGACCAGAGATGACCGGTGTGATTTCTTAGGGTCAGTTAACGTGGAAGATAGAAGTGTTAATAAGAGATATATGATGTTACAGGGAGCTTGTAGCTCGGAGGATCAAGTGCAAGGGACTTCAGGAGTGCTATCTCCCAGCGTCCGCGAGGTGAGTCTTCTCACTATACTTTACCCGGAAGGGTTTGATTGTGTGACCGGGAGGTCGAACATGTTATGCGTTATGTATTCATACTGTAAATGGAAGTTAGTAGTTACGCGTGATATGCATGTTATATGGGCCGGAAGGCAAAGTATTATGTGACAGAAAGGTCAGGTATGATATGTGATATATGTGCTTTATGTGTTAGAATATGTTTCGGGCCGGAAGGCAGGTCGATATATGATATATGTGCTTTATGTGTTAGAGTAATTGTATTATGTGTTATATATGTGTATGGGCCGGAAGGCAATTATTCTATGGGCCGGAAGGCAATTATCTTATGGGCCGGAAGGCAATTATCTTATGGGCCGGAAGGCAAATATCTATTGGGCCGGAAGGCGATTATCTCATGGGCCGGAAGGCATTGTGCAGTGGACCGGAAGGTCAGGGCCTGGAAAGGCGTACGTGCGTAAGGTGTATATTGGGGAACTCACTAAGCTTCGTGCTTACGTTGGTTATGTTATGTTGTTTCAGGTGCTTACAGTAACGCAGGATGGCAACGGTTCGATTGTACACACCGAAGAAAGAGTTGTGTTTTGGAGGATCCTGGTTTTCTATTTAACTGAAAATGAAACTACGTTTTGTAATTCTATTATGAACGAGGTTTTAAACAAGTGTATTAATATTAAATTGATTATTTCAATAAAAAAATTTTGTCTCGAAAATCATGGTGTTACACATGGGGCACAGGACCCCGTTGCGAGCACCAAATGGATGGTAGATGTCGCTAACACATTCCACACCAGAAAATGTCCCGAAGGGGACAAGGTTTGACTTACGTCATGTCTTCTAAAAGACAGGATACGTGATTGGTGGGACGAGGTTGGATATGCCATGGGTAATGATACAACTCTTGATGCTATGACTTGGAGTGACTTTACAGCCAGTTTTATGGCCAATTTTGCACCCGTGATAGAGGTGTAGTAAATTGCAAGGGAGTTTCAGGATCTTGAACCGACAACAGAGAGAGTAGTGGAGATCATCGCCAACTTTAGGGAGAGGGCCCTTCTCGTTCTATAGTACGTGGCAGACAAGGAGATGAAAAAGGCTCAGTATCATGAGATGTTGCGGAGTGATATCTAGAAGTTTGTGAGCCGCTCCATCTGCAAGAAGCTGGAGGACATGATTGCTAGGGCAAGAGAGAGAGAGAGAGAGAGAGAGAGAGAGAGAGAGAGTTGGATTTGGAGATGGAGAGGAAGAGGAAACCCGAGGGGGGTCAGTCCAATAGTTCGGGAAAGAAGTCCAAGGTATCAGATCATAAATCTTGGAGCCAGTAGAGCCACGACCGTTGTGGAAAATGCAGCAGGATGCACAAGGGACTGTGCAAGGCGGGGAGTTCAGGTTGCTACAAGTGCGGCCGAACTCAGCATGTGAGCCGAGATTGTATAGCCAGTACCACCACCACGACAACATCAGATCTAATTTACTTTCAATGCAATCAAAGGGGACACAAGCGGTCCTAGTACCTGATTTTAACAGTAGCATGGAAGGTGGCAACACCTTCTCCTGCCAAATTGAGGATTACATATGGCCTCCGGGTCCGGGCTGAGGTGCCTACGGTGCGGAGCAGGGCTTTTCAACTTACTGCAGATGAGGCACTAGCAACTCCTGACGTGGTGATAGGTATGTATCTTTCCCTTATCTCTTTATTGATATTGATTGTTACTTATGTTTATATGTTTTGTTATAGGATTTTTCTTAGTGAACAGTATATCGGCTTTAGTATTGTTTGATTTGGCTTCCACCTAATCTTTTGTGTCGCTCATGCTTAGTAAGCGATTTGTAGGATCTCCAAGAAAGCTGGATTGCCCACTTGATGTGGAGATAGTAGATGACAGGACCTTCAGGGTTGCAAGGGTTCACAATGGATGTACACTACATTTATACGATGGGCAATTTTTAGTAGATATGGTTCTTATTCCCTTCCGAGGGAATAAGGTTATAGTAGTAAGGATTGGTTGAGCCCCAATGCAGTAGTGATTGACTGCGAGCAAAAGCTAGTGAGGGTTCACACTCCCAGTGGGGGTGTGCATGTGATCCAGGGCGAGAGGCCACATCGTGGACCAGTTTTCTATTCAGCAGCGAGGGCGAGGCGCCACCTTCAGTAGGGTTTCACGGGATACTTCGCCTATGTCATGCATACACAGGATAAGGGTAAGGAGACAGTTGATGATGTATCGGTAGTGCGAGAGTACCCGGGTATATTCCCGGAGTATTTACCTGGGCTACCTCCAGACAGACGTGTTAAGTTTAGGATTGACCTAGTCGTTGGTGCGGCTCTGATAGCCAAGGCACCATATTGGTTGGCTCCTCCCGAGATGTAGGAGTTGTCTACACAACTGCAAGAGCTGCTAGATTAGGGACTTATCAGGACGAGCACTTCGCCATGGGGAACCTCGATCCTGCTTTTGAAAAAGGATGGGTCACATCGCATGTGTATAGACTACCGGGAGCTAAACAAGGTAACAGTGAAGAACCGTTACCTACTTTCGAGGATAGATGATTTTTTTGATCAGCTTCAGGGAGCATATTGGTTCTCCAAGATTAATCTACGGTCAAGGTATCACTTGATGTGAGTAAGGACGATTATATGCAGAAGACGGATTTTAGGACTCGCTATGGTCATTATGAGTTTGTGGTGATGCCTTTTAAGCTCACAAATGCTCCAGCCGCGTTCATGGACCTCATGAACCACGTGTGCAGACCGATGCTGGATCAGTCTATAATAGTCTTCATTGATGACATCTTGGTTTACTCCAAGACTCAGGAGCAGCATGAGGAGCAGCTGAGGGAGGTGCTGAAGCCGTTGAGGAGGGAGAGACTTTTTGTGAAGTTATCTAAGTGTGAGTTCTAGTTGCGTGAGGTGAAGTTTCTTGGACATCTTGTCAACCAGAAGGGTATTCTGGTTGATCCTGCCAAAATAGAGGTCGTGATGTAGTGGGAGGTTCTGATGTCTCCAACTGAGATTGAAAGTTTCCTGAGTCTAGCAGGTTATTACAGAAGATTTATTCAGGACTTCTCCAAGATTGCAGTTCCTTTGAGCAGATTGATCAAGAAGTCAGTGGTTATTTGATGGGGGGCCTGAGTAGCAGGCATCCTTCGAGATGCTCAGGCAGCGGTTCTGCGAGGCACTGATTCTCACTCTACCATAGGTTATTGATGATTTCATGGTTTTCTATAACGCTTCGATCACGGGCATGGGTGCGGTATTGATGCAGCAGGGTCATGTGATAGCTTACGCTTTGAGGCAACTGAAGCATCACATGGCAAACTATCCGACGCACGATTTAGAGCTAGGGGCTGTGGTTTTTACCCTCAAGATTCGGCGGCATTACCTCTACGGGATCCATTGTACCGTTTACACTGACCATAGGATTCTGAGGTACCTCATGGATCAGCTGAATCTGAACATGAAGTAGCATCAGTGGTTAGATGTCGTGAAGGACTACGATTGTGAGATCCTTTACCACCCATGCAAGGACAAATGAATGGCCAACTCCCTGAGCTTCAAGGCGGTAGCGGACCCGATTCGACACACATGTCTGTGGATGATAGTGATTAGCCCATTATTGGAGCAGATCTGAGAGGCGCAAGTTTAGGTTCCTAAAGAGGAGTACCGTAAGTGCGATCGAATCATAGGCCATGTGGCCTCCTTTGATTACAAGAGTCGTGGATTGTAGACCATACATGGGTGTGTCTGGGTACCGTACTGGGGCAAAGCACGACATATATTGATTGATGAGGCCCACAAGTCCAGGTTCTCCATCCATTCTGGGGAGACGAAGATGTACAAAGATTTCGTCTTGATTATTGGTGGCCCTGCATAAATCGGGATGTAGCCTGGTACGTAGATATATATGCCTGACCTGCAGTAAGGTCAAAGTAGATCCCCAGAGGCCTCACAGAAAGTTGTAGTCATTAGATATCCTCGTGTGCAAGTGGGAGGACATTACTATGGATTTCGTCACTAACTTTCCCAAGACCGCACGTGTGGTTGATTCGATATGGGTCATTGTGGATCAGTTGACCAAGAGCGCCCACTTTATCCTAATCCAGAAGATCATATCGGTCGAGAAGTTGGCTGAGATATATGTGCGAGAGGTGGTGGCATGACATGGAGTGCATGTCTCGGTCGTATAAGATTGAGATGTCCGTTTTACTTCCAGATTTTGGAAGCGGTTCCATTATGAGATGGGTACTCGTCTCCACTTTAGCACCACTTTCCACCCACAAACGAATAGGCAGAGCGAGAGAATGATTCAGACTCTCTAGGATATGCTTCGTGCGTGTGTTTTGGATTTCGGTGGCAGTTACGATACATATCTTCCATTAGCGGAATTTTTGTAACACCCTAACTCCCAGGTATTAATTTTCCAGCTTTATTTTTCATATTACGAGATCTATTCGATGAGTTGGATGTCGTGACTCATCGGGTTTGAACTTTTGGGGCTATGTGTTTAAAGGACCAACTCGCTGAGTTGGAGACACGACTCGATGAGTTGGAGATGGAGGATGAAACCCTAATTTTTGGGGTTTTGCACCCAATTTAAAGGGTCATTAGCCTCCCTTAGCCTCCCTTATATCCCCTTGTGAGTCCAGAAACCCTAATTCGTGTGTGTGCTCAGTTCTTGTGTAATTTTCAAGCTTAGAAGGTGTTTTGTAAGGAAAAGACTTTATGTATAAGAAGAGTAGTGCAAGAGGAGCTAGTACATCTGACTCTTTTGCTTCTTCACATCAGTTTGAAGGTAACAAGTCGTTACCTTGACCTTCTTTTCTTCTAGATCTCATTATGTTGAAGATTAGGGATTTCTAGCCTGTATATTAGCCATTTTTAGGAATGGACTAGGATCTGAAGTTACAACTTCAGATCTGAGCTTACCTTGGTCTCTATAGCTATAAAGTCTCCAGCTTTAGCAAGTATGAACCTTCCCTTGTAATTTAAACCCCATTACAAGCTTGGATTTGACATTTTAAGCCTTTAGAGCCTTGCATGCACGTAAAGTTTCCAACTTTACATGATAAATATGCATTGGGAAGCTTGATCTACAATATGGAGCTTTGGAATGGCTTAAAAAGCATCTTAATGGAGAAAGGACTGAAGGGAATCGATGAGTTAATGGCTAACTCGGTGAGTCCAATGAATATTGTCATGCAAGGATTTCTGCATGGACATGGCGAGTCAGTAGGATGACTCAGTGAGTTAGTTAGGGTTTTCCTGACATTTGTACATGCATGAAATCGGTGAGTTTCAGGGAAACTTGACAAGTCAAATGGGGATTTCACAACTTCTCGAGTTCAAGAAGGAATCGACAAGTTAGTGAACTAAACTCGACGATTCGGGTGAACATGGAATGTTGACCTTGACCATTGACTTGTACTTTGCCTAACGGTTGACTAGTTGGCTTCTAGGGTATTTTTGTAAATCAGAAATTTACGAAATGATCTTTTGGTAACTATAGGTGGTAGACTTCATGGCAGGGGTTCGAGCGTTTGAGTTATCACTTTGATTCGATAGTTGAGAGGTGAGCTATCCTCAATATACCAAGGGATCGAAGGCACCAATGCCATCCCATTGGATATGTTATCCTAGCAGTTGGTACTATGTTAAGTATGAGTTAGTGATGCATGCTAGTTGCTATGCCAATTTGGTAGATCTGTTGGACTACATGTATTATTTTGCGATTATCTGTATGTGCATTAATTATGTTATATGTCTACATATTATGTGGGTTGGGTTGAGGTTATACTGTTTCGTGCGGTAGCCAACAAACCTAGAGTATTCCAGATATGAGTTGAGGGCAGGGTGGGGCATGCCAGACTCATACTGAGGACTCGGGTACATTCCAGATATGAGCTGAAGGCCAGGTAGGGCATGCCAGACTTATACTATGGGCTTAGGACCATCCCGGATACGAGCTGAGGGTCGGGTAGGGCATACCTGTGACAACCGTTAAAATTCGAGTCAGCTCTAGATTTGACTAAACTTAGTTGCACATAAAGGAACGACACATACTAGACTTAGTAACTAGAAGCTAAGTTATAACCTACTAAAACTTGGAAACAAGTAGAATCGAAGGATAGTGTACTTAGATTTCACATGTTATGTGAATTCTAGAACTACTTAACTATAGAGACTATCCGTATTCGGGTTACTCTTTGACTCGAACACCTTTTCATGAATCAAATACACACATTATGCACTTGACTTAAAAGTAGAAATTAGGTAAAAGTCTTATAGAAACTTAAGACAAAGTTAAAGACTAGGACTAGTATACTCGATTCCTCAATTTCTCTTGAATCTCGAAACCACTACATAGAATGTCAATAAATCGATAAAAATAAATTACAAACACTATTTTTTAACTATAAAAGAGTTATGAAAATCTAATATAAATTGAAATCTTAAATAATTCAATTCATTTTGATATCCAAATATTTATTAAATCTCAAGACCGTAAAAACCCTAAAAACACAAATTTATAAACTCTAACACCTAAAAATCCATAAAAAATTGGTATGGAATTTATAATATCAATTTAAAATAACTCAAATTAGTAAAATATAACCAAGGAGAAATAAAATTTAAGTCATTAGTATTTAACTTTATTTTCTAAGCCAAAAATCAAGGTTTTGTGAATGAAAATTAGGATAAGGTGTATATTTTTTAAAAACTTGATATTTTTATAAAATAGGGTTATATTTTATAAAATTTAAATGAGGGAGACCCTTTCTCCATTGAAAATTAGGATTACTCTCTCTCTTTCTCTCTCACTCTCTCTCTCCTCTCTCTCTTATTCCCAACACATTCAATCAATTCCCCTCTACACTCCATTTCTCCATACTTCACTTTCTGTCTCTCTCTCTCTCTCTCTCACACTCCCTCACTTCATTTTATCTCTATTCTCTATTCCTCTCTCCACCAACCACGAAATTCTCCAGAAAACGGGTCATAGAACACACCTTGAACTCAAAATCTTAATCATCTTGAGGTGGTCTGGAAGGTAAAATCAATTTCTACTTGACCATTCCTTCAAGTTTTACTTGTTTTTCATGGATTTTCTCCATACTCTACTCCATTCTATTGTAAAATAATGATCACTTGCACCTACTCACGGTTTTGATGATGATGGTGGTAGGATTTCACCCAAAAACAACATACATGTTGTAGATAGTGAAGTCCCATGACCTAAACCTATCTCAAAAATTTGGGAAACACACCTTTCTACATGTTTTGGTAGAAAAACACCACATGCATCCAAAGTTTTCTTTCAAAAATGAATTTTGTACATTTCAAACTCATTAATGGTCTTCAAACAAACATTCATGTGATGATCTTCAAGCTTAGATTCTAGATAATCAAAGTATGTTGTTAAAAGCTTTCAAATGTGTTCATGAAGGATTTATTTCCAAATAAATATCTAAAACTCCTTTTTTGACCAAATCCGATTTTTCCCAGATTCTCATCAACAAAATAAGATGATCTGTAAATTTCAAGAAAATAAGTCATTTATCTTGAATTATTATAATTAATGAAAGAAAATAAGGCAATAAATCATATAAATACTTTCTGAGGTCTATAAATCCGATGTAAATTCGTGGATGACCCCTAAGCTAAGTAATGATCCTTCATAGAATTTCATCGATTTTTGTTACTTTTTAGTATGGTTTTGAATTTTCTTTTTATTTATCTCTAATAAATCATAAAACCAGTTTAGAGAAGGTGAAATGGCTACCTAATAATATTCGAAGCTTCTACTCTATGTAGAAGACTTAGAAAAATCTTTTCAGAATTTTTCATATTGCTTTCCTATTTTTCCCTGATTTTTGTATTTATAATGGCCTAAAAAAATAGTTCTGCTCATCGAAAATTCATGAAGATTTACCACAACACCTTGTAGTACATTAGGATAATACATAAAATTTTCATGACTTTTGTCTTCTGTATACTATTTTTCTTCTATTTTCCCATGATTAAATACACTTAAACCCACTTTTTATTAGAATAAATCCACAAAAATCATAAAATTTGGGTTAATAAATTTAGAAATCCATTCTTATATTTTCCCAGCTTAATAATGTTTAATAATAGTAATACAAAAAGTTTGAGTAATTTTGAAAACTGTTTTCTATTTATTTCAATTTTTATTAGAATAAATGCACAAAAATCATAAAATTTGGGTTAAACATTTTAAAAATTCATTTTTATACTTTTCCCAGCTTAATAATATTTAGTAGCAATAATACAAAAAGTTTGGGTAATTTTAGAATCTATTTTCTATTTATTTCAATTTTTATTAGAATAAATGCACAAAAATCATAAAACTTGGGTTAAACAGTTCATAAATCCATTTTTATATTTTTCCCAGCTTAATAATGTTGAATAATAGTAATACAAAAGGTTTGGGTAATTTTGAAAACCGTTCTCTATTTATTTCAATTTTTATTAGAATAAATGCACAAAAATCATAAAATTAGGTTAAACAATTTAGAAGACCATTTTTATATTTTCCGAGCTCAAGTATGTCTAATGGCAGTAAAATAAAAACTTTGGGAGTTTTTATCCTTTGAATGCTATTTTTCATGAATTTATAATGTTATGATTCCTTAAAAATTTGTAAAATAGTTAATCACATCAAAAATTCAAGGGAAATTTTCTGGAAAACCTCTACTGTATTTTCAATGAAAATCCAAAGCTTGAAATTTTTTGGAAACTTTTTGATAATATTTCTGATTTTTAGGAGTTTAAAACACCTCTAAATATGTTGAAATACCCTCAATTAATATTACAAAAATTTGGAAATTAATATCCAAAATTATCTTAATCACATGAGTTATAAAATTTCACCATTTTAGAAAACAAATGTTTGTAAATTAACAATATCAAATTTTGACACATTATTGACATAATTCTATTGTAGTAGAAAGTATACTAGTATTAGATTTCAATTAGAGATTCATTAGTGTGTAAGATCGTTCTAGGAAAACGATAGTGGTACGAGTAGAAAAGCATGTCCGAAAAAATATTTATTGTTCGTTGTGTTTAAATTGATTTGTATCAAACTTGATTGGTATATTTTTCTATATTTCTCGATGTATGTCTATGCAACACGAAACATGAGGCCTTATCGTCTTAAATCCATTCCCTTTACACTTTAATCCAACCATTATCTCTTTGAGCCAATGGTCATTGTGGATAGCGCTATTAGGAATTGATAACATCTCACTCGCCCGATTGTTGGAGTGCATGATACCATAAAATCTATGGCACGATAAACATAGATCTTGATAGGGCATCAGTTATAGGCTTGGTTGGGAACTCATTGTTTGCTCATACACATACAAACTTGTTATTTATTATGGCAATAAACATGTTTATTAATTATAGCAACGAACTTTGTTTCTCATTACAACAACGAACTTTGTTTATGCAAACTTAATACTCATTTTTGCAATATATTTCTATTTATGGAAACTTTTATCACAACTTTGATTTCGATTCATGAAACCAATACTATTATTATTATTATTATTATTATTATTATTATTATTATTATTATTATTATTATTATTATTTATCTGTGAGTACTCACCAACTATTTTTATAGTTGACGCTCATTTTACATGCTTTTTCAGGAATCATTGAGTAAGTGGCACTTAGGGACACTTCACTGTTAGAAGCATTCGCATGTGTAGTATTCCAATTTTCATTGTAATTTCTTTTAAAAGTTTTTCAAACCCATTGTAAATTTGTAATGATTTTAATACTATGGTTGGTGTTGTGTTTTAACTTTTGCTATGAAACCCTTTATTCTATTACGCCTTGTGTTTCCGCTTTAGCAGGGTGTGACAATACCAGACTTATATTGTCGGCTCGATGGCAATCTAGATGTGAGTTGTGGTCTCGAAAGGCAATCCAGACTCACATTATGGGTGTAGGGGTAATCCAGTCTACAAAGTTGTGTACCTAATACATGCTGTTATATGTATATGTGTTATTTGCAGTGTATCAGTATTTTGGGGGGAACTCACTAGGATTTGGGCTTACATTTTCTGTTTTTGTTTACATCAGATGATCACGGGAAGGCAAAGGCATGATAACTCTTCATGTTTATGATTTGTTTCTGGGATACTTTGATATTATACTATTTTGAAAACAAGTTTTGTAATGATTTATGGTTTGAAATATTTTGAAAAAGTTTAAATTTGGCATGATTTTCACGAGTGTTACAAGTTGGTATTAGAGCCTTGGTTTTAGTGAATTGGAGGAACACTTATGTGAATCTAATCTCAAACTATGGAAATGATTTTCAAAAAGGTTTTAGTAAGCAGACCCCGAAATACCATACAATTATTTGATATTGTAATATGTTAGAACATCATGCTAGTACTAGGCTAAGGATCTTCAGTAATTACATGATAGAATTGCCTGATTACATAATGTCTGATAGCGTACGTTTCTCTTATATGAAATTTACATCATTACTATAGTTGCTTGTGTATGCATCACGGTTATACATAATAGGAACTTATAGCCTAAGAATGTTTGGTTTGGCCTTATTTCCTGTTCTTGTTTGATGAAGGGCTTAGGGTAGGATCAGGTATTTGAAAGTCTATAGGGGCCAATGTTATGTATGGCTAGCATAAACTTGTGCTGCAGGGTTGGTGGAAGTTTCATGGGTGGGATGTGTGAGGCTGGTAGGTCAGCTATGAGATAGTTAGCTTTCTTCTAGGAGTGAGGAATTAGCGATCACCATGCATATTTATATTGCTAGGGTGTTGTGATGATACTTGAGACGATTATTGGTATGTATGGAAGGTAGTGTGGGCCCGTACTATTGAAAGCACAGGCTCCATATGTGTAGCAAGGAAGTCACAACCCATATGGTTTAGTTGGGAGTTGGTTCCCTGTTATTATGTGATTTATTTGATATCTTTCAGGTATATTTTCAGAATGGTGGTTACAAGACGCTTTGTGGTGGGATCAGGATCAGGACCAGGAGATGATGGCCAGGAGGGGCCGGCAGCACCCGAGGTTGTGATATAGATGAGGGAAGATGAGCTAGAGGCCAGGATTTGACAGATCATGCACGATAAGGTTGCCACTTTGCTCCAGACACAACTACCAAACATGTTTGGGTCAATTAAGACCGCCATGGTCGAGTATTTAGACAACTGTTAGGCAACCCTTGCAGAGACAGCTGTCGCCGCAGCTGCATCGGCTGTAACGACATCAGGGGGAGAAAACAGTCGGGATTTTCATTACAGAGACTTCAATAACACGAAGCCTCCTACTTTTGATGGGACTCAGGATCCCATCAAAGCAATAAGGTGGGTTTCTGATGTAGAGGGGTGTTTCTTTACATGTTCCTGTCCTTCTGAACAGAAAGTCAGGTGTGCCCTAAACCCGGTGAGGTCCGAGCCAAGTACTAGTGGAGATTGACGACTCGGTCATATATTGATGATCAGAGAGCTGTTGTTACTTGGGAGCAGGTCAGGGATATGTTTTGCGCTCGTTACAGTCCACGAGTTGAGCGGGAACATTTGGGTCAGGAGTTTTTGGGATTAAGATAAAATGGGGATTCGATGACGAAGATCACCCACATGTTCACAGATAGGGCAATGTTCTGCCAAAAGTTTGCTTCACAATAGGCTTAGATGATACATTATATGAGCATGCTCAAGACTGACATTTGTCAGTTTGTATCTACCTATCAATGTGATACTCTACTGGAGTTGCAGGAGGCCGCTAGGTGTCGTGAGTTGGAGGTTGAGCTGCAATTGAGGGAGCAGCGGCAGGTCCCGACACAGTCACAGCTGGTGCCAAAGTAGTCTAAGATCGCTGATTCATGGAACGGGAGTCAGCAGAGCCGCACTTGTGGAAAGTGCGGCAAGGGTCATTCTAGGGTTTATCAAGCTGGTAGTGGGTGCCACAGGTGTGGCAAGGATGGTCATTATGAGAAGGATTGTCCCCATCTCGCCTCAGTTCTCAGTATGAGATTGTGTTATCACTGTGATCAGGTTGGCCACATGAAGGCCAACTGTCCGTTACTTATCGTCAAGCTAGTGCAGGCTCTCGCGCCAGCTACACTTAGGATTATAGATTGGAGACCAGGTAGACTAGAGCCCCTGAAGGCTCAAGGACGCGCCTTCCAGCTCACAGCAGAGGAGGCCACGGCAGCACCCGATGTGGTTGTTGGTATATTTCTATCCCTTATCTTATTGATTGTACATGTTTATGCCCATCCGTTTATACCTGTGATTAGGTAAGTTTTTAGTGAACTCCTTTCATGCATTGGTTTTGTTCGACTTGGGGGTAAGTCGGTCATTTGTATCTAAGACGTTTAGTAGGGAGTTCAGTGTGCCAGTAGGAGAGCTAGAGTGTCTTTTGTGAGTCTCTATCGCTAATGAACATGGGATTTCCGCTTCTTTAGTCTACCTGGATATGAGTTATAGATCTTCGGGTTATCTTTTCCGATTGACCAAATTTTGATCCCCGTGGGGGATGCATGTGTGATTGTAGGGATGGACCTGCTTAGTGGATTCGGTGCCATAATTGATTGTGAGGGTCAGCGGGTAATTGTTTGAACCCCAAGTGGGGGAGAGTTGATTATCTATGGAGAGGGTATTAGAGTGGGATCAGGGTTTTCTTCAGCTGGCATGGCTAGACAGTATATTCAGTGCGGGTGTGCGGGTTCTCTAGCATATGTGGTGGATACGTGAGACAGAGATCAAATTTCAGTTTCAGAGGTTCTAGTGGCCAGGGAGTGTGCGGATGTGTTTCCGGAGGAGTTACCAGGGATACCTTCGAAGAGGCAGGTCAAGTTTCGGACCGACCAGGTGCCAGGTGTGGCCCCTATCGCCAAGGCGTCGTACTGATTCATGCCACATGAGATGCAGAAACTATCATCACAGCTGCAGGAACTGTTAGGTAAGCAGTTCATTCGTTTGAGCAGTTCTCCATGGGGAGCATCGATTGTTTTCATCAGGAAGAATGATGGTTCACACCAGATGTGCCTTGATTACCAGGAGTTGAATAAACTGCTGATGAAAAACCATTATCCACTCTCGAGGATAGATGATCTCTTTGATCAGTTGCAGGGAGCATGTTGGTTCTCCAAGATACACCTGAGTTCTGGGTACCATCATGTCAGGGTTAGAGAGGAGGGCATGGAGATGACTGCATTTCAAATGCGTTATGGGCACTACGAGTTCGTAGTGATGCCATTTGGGCCCACCAACACCTCGACAATATTCATGGACCTGATGAGTCGTGTGTGTAGACTGATGCTCGATCGCTCGGTCATCATGTTCATAGATGATATATTGTTATATTCCAAGACCCGAGAGGAGCATGATGAGCATTTACTGGAGTTATTGGGAGTTCTGAGGCAAGAATGGATTTATGTTAAGTTCTCGAAGTGTGAGTTTTGGTTACGAGAGGTTCGGTTCCTCGGACTTCTCGTTAATCAGGAGGGGATTTTTGTCGATCCAACTAAAATCGAGGCGGTTATACAGTGGGAGGTACCGAAATTTCCATTGGATATCAGGAGTTTTCTTGGATTGACAGGGTACTACCAAAGATTCATACATGATTTCTCTAAGATTGCAGTTCCCCACTCATCTGATGAGGAAGGGGTGGATTTTTGGTGGGACCCCAAGTAGCAGAGGGTGTTTGAGCCCCTCCGGCAGTGACTATGTGAGGCTCCGGTCTTCACTCTCTCGGAGGGAGTTGAGGATTTCATACTGTTATGTGATGCATTCATCACAGGACTGGGGGCAATCCTTACGCAGAAGGGACGGTTGATAGCCTATGCATCACGGTAGCTGAAGCTGCACGAGACGAGATACCATACTCATGATCTGGAGTTGGGAATAGTGGTATTCGCTCTCAACATTTAGAGACATTACCTCTATGGGGTCCGTTGTACCATATACACGGATCACAAGAGCCTGAGACACATCATGGATCATCTGAACCTGAACATGAGACAATATAAGTGGCTAGATGTAGTCAAGGACTATGACTATGAGATCCTTTACCACCCAGGTAAAGTGAACGTGGTGGAAAATTCTCTGAGTCGCAAGTCAGTTGGGTCTTCCATACCAGTGACATGTATGAGGATATTGGTGGATTATTCATTCATGAGTATGATTAGAGATGCTCAGACTGAGGGTATGCGAGCAGAGAACTGGAAACTGGAGAGGAGTAGGGGTGAGAACACACGATTTGTGCAGGATAGTCAGCGATTGTTGACCCGATGCGGTCGGGTATGGGCTTCGATGTCTGGTGGAGTAAGGAAGACAGTTATGAAGGAGGCTCACAAGTCTCACTTCTCTATTCACCCGGGAGCCACCAAGATGTACTGGGATTTAATTTTGAGCTACTGGTTGTGCATGAAGCGAGAAATCACTTGGTACGTCGACAAGTGCTTGACCTGGAGGATGGTCAAGGTCGAGCATCAGTGGCCGCATGGTAAGCTGCAGCCTCTAGAGATTCCCATGTGGAAATAGGAACAGATCACGATAAACTTCATTACCAAATTGTCGAGGAAGGCGAATGGATATGATGTTATATGGGTCATCGTGGACCGATTGCCAAAGAGTGCCCATTTCCTAGCTATACGGGAGAATTCATCGGTCGAGAAGCTGGCCAACGTGTATGTCCGCGAGATCGTTGCTCGCCATGGAGTTTCGGTCTCTATTGTTTGTAACTGAGATCTTACATTAACCTCCCTCTTCTAGCAAAAGTTCCACGAGGAGTTGGGCATACGAATGCATTTTAGCACAGCATATCATCCGCAGACCGACGACCATAGTGAGCGGACTATACAGACCCTTGAGGACATGTTGACGGCTTGTGTTATCGATTTCGGTGGGAGTTGGGATTCCCACCTACCGCTTGTAGAGTTCACCTACAACAACAGCTATCATTCAAGTATTGGTGCCCCACCTTTTGAGTTGTTGTAAGGGAGCCAATGTCACACCCCGATCTGTTGGGGTGAGGTTGGTCACACAGTGATGGGGCGGAGAGAGGTAGTTTTACAAACTAATAAGAAGATTCAGTAGATTAGACAGCGGTTACAGATTGCACAGAGTAGACAGAAGAGGTACGGCGACCGACGCTGATCATAGTTAGAGTTCCAGAATGGTGACATGGTACTCCTGAAGGTTTCTCCCTGGAATGGGTGTGATCTGCTTCAGGAAGAGGGGAAAATTGGGTCCCCAATAAATAGGGTCGTTCAGGGTCATTGCCAGGGTTGGCAAGGTAGCTTACAAACTAGATCTTCCAGAGGAGCTCAGCCAGATCCACAACACTTTTCACGTTTCGCAATTGTGAAAGTGCATACTGGACGAGGAGGTTGTAGTATCATTGAATGACATTCAGGTCGATGAGAGCCTGAATTATGTGGAGAGACTGTTAGGTGCGATTTTGTGCACCTTTTTGCACAACTTTTAGTCCCATTTCATGCATCTATTTAGCACAATTTTTCTTCCTTTTTCTTGCATTTCATTATATTCATATTAGTCTCTAGAACAACCTTATTTTGCACACTTTTATGTCCTTTTCAGGTAAACCGGAGGTTGGAGCGCACTTTTGGAGGTGCCGAGGGGAATTGGTGAAGATTGCAGGATGATTGGGCGTAAAACGGAAGAATTGAGAAAATCAACACGGGGCGTGTTGTGTTTGGCTCATAAATCCAACACGGGGCGTGTTTAACCATCCCAGGCAGTTTGACCTCACTGAACACGACCCATATTCATTTACTCTATACTGACATGGGGGCATGTTGGTCCAGTTGAACAATTTTTAGCATCATACTTTAGAGTTGGAATCGAAGTTGAAGGGTGTATTTTCACTTAACACGACCCGTGTTGATTTACTCTATATCAACACGGGCCGTGTTTGAATTAAAAACTGTGTTTTGGCAGTTTTTCCCTTTTGCCTTATGTCGAAAATTGGGTCATTTTTTAGAGGGGGGAACATATCAGAGCACCATTTGAGAGGAGAATTCGAAGATTTTTTCAAGGGTTTGTCCATCAATCATTTGGAAACATTAATTCTCGTCTTTGTAAGTTGTAATTACACTTAATTTCATCTTTTAGACTTGTGATCTTGTTCTAGCCATGTGTGGCTAGAACCCTAACTTCTCCAATTTCATGTTTTGACTTTTTGGTCGTGAATCAAATCATCTGACCTGATGTTTGTGTTTAATTTATATCTAGTGAAACTGATTTTACTTCAATCGAATGCTTGATTCTAATAATAATTCTTATTGGCCACTTGAATTAAGGTTAGGTCATTCAAGTTATTCATTTTGCAAAATCTGTAATTGTTTTGTGAATTGAACTAAAGCATTAAATTCATTTCTTATGAATGAATTTAGTGTAAATCTTTTCACACATTCTTACGCTCCCGAGCTTGTGAGGAGTATTGGGTGTTGTTGGGAACATTCACAATAAGCTTAATGGAATCTTTTAATCTACTTCTAAGAGCTTGTTTAGATTAGGTTAGTAAGGTTAGGATTAATCAAAGAGCTTGTTTTGATTGATTAATGTGGTGAATGGAAAGTGGTAGAGCTTGTTAACACTTTCAAGTACCAACTTAGATAGAATTAAACAAATGTCTTGTCATCTTTGATTCACATTGCTGGATTGTCATACATGGAGTTGGGGTCCTTACAAAATCTGAACTTAATTCATTCGTTTGGTTGTTTACTCGTGTTTTAAATTTGTTTCTTTAGTCATTGCATTCTAACCCCCTCCCCCTTATTACTGTTGGTGACCATAGTACCCTACGCAAAGAGGTATAGACTAACTATCTCGTGTCTCTGTGGATCGACCATGCTTGCCTTGTACTACCTTTTAGTGCAATACAGTGGGATTCTTTTGGAGTATATCGTACGCCATTATTTTTTGGGTCTGACACGCCTAACAAATTGGCATCGTTGTCGGGGACACGGTGTTACTAATTGTTTATGCGTAGATCTTTACGTATAGGTACGCCATTGCCAATTGACTCGTAGATAGAGAAGACTACAAAGAAGTTAAGGAAGCAAGCCAAGCTTCGTAAGAGGCAGCCGGTTTCCGGTACTTCTTCATCATCCAATCCCCCGGTCATCAACATTTGGGAGGACATACCCCTCTCAAGTGTATCCACATTAGGAACAGAAATCCCAACACTCTCACAACAACCATCATCACCCATAAATACCACTCCACCCTGTTCACCTGTTCATAATACCCCAAACACTATACCCATAGAAACTTCAACCATTACTCACACCATGGAAGATAACCATGGAGGGAATCCACCTCCAAACCCCCCACCCGAACAAACTCTTCGTCAATGGTCGAGGCAAGAGGTTACTCAACAACCTCTTTGCATCACATATCCAGCTACCACAAACATGGATCTAAAATTTGGGCTCCTCCACTTACTTCCAGCATTTAGAGGTCATGAAAATGAAGATCCTCACAAGTTCCTCACTGAGTTCCATGTTGTGTGTGTGGGCATGAAGCCACACGATGTTACCGAGGATCAAATTAAGCTTAGGGCATTCCCCTTTGCGGTGCAAGACACAACAAAAGACTAGCTATATGACCTTCCACCGACGACAGTTACCACATGGGTAGATCTTGCACGACTCTTCTTGGATAATTACTTTCCCGAAATGAAAGCTTCAGCCCTACAGAGGGAAATTATATGAATTAAGCAACACAAAAGAGAAGCTTTCCACACATATTGGTAAAGATTTAAGAAACTATGTGCCCGTTGACCCAAGCATGGAATTACCGAGTACCAAATCCTCCAATATTTCATTGAAGGAATGACCCCAATGGAATAAAGGCTTCTTAATGCTTCGAGTGGCGGATCTCTACCCGATAAGACTCCAACCGAAATCTAAAATCTAATCAAGAAAGTGGTTATGATGCTAGCCAAAGATAAAGGTGTATAGCCCACACCCTGCCCATGCGGTATTTTCACTCAAGTGGGGCATCCAACCGATATGTCCCCACAACTCCAAAAGGAAGACTATGAAGAAGAAAAATTCATGGGAGGATATTTCGGGTCAAATCAGAGGGGTTATGAGCAACCACGAGGTGATCAGAGATGGAACAATAATCAGGGTTGGGGAGGAAATCAACAAGGTAACTATCAGTCAAATCAATCACATCAATACCAGCAAAGACCACCATTTCCTCAAAATTAACAAAGACCACCCTTCCAACCTCAAAATTACCAGCCAAGGCAGCCACAACACCCTCCTCGACAAGCGGGTTCATCAAGTATGTCCTTAGAGGACATAGTGAAAAGCCTTGCCACAAGCACTCAAAGCTTCCAACAAGAAACCAAGGCAAGCATAAAAAGCTTGGAGCAACAAGTGTCACAACTTGCTCAATCCGAAAGTAAGATGGAGTCACAAGGCAAACTACCATCTCAAACGGAGAAGAACCCGAAACACAATGCTTGTTCCATTACTTTAAGAGGTGGGAATAGCTATGAAGGTCCAAAGATGCCGGATGAAGAAGAGGAAGAGAAACAGATAGAGGTGGAAGAAGCTATCAAAGAAGAGGAAAGGAAAAGTACTTCCAAGTCAAGGAAGCCCATAGAGACCGAAGTGAAAGTCACACCAGCTCCATTTCCTTCGAGGTTGGAAAGCACCAAAAGAGAGTGGGAAGATGATGAAATCATGGCCATGTTTTGAAAGGTTGAAATCAATATCCCTCTTTTAGATGCTATTAACCATATTCCTAGATATGCTAAGTTCCTCAAGGAACTTTGCAAATCTAAGAAAATGCTTAAAGGAAATCAAACTGTGAAGGTTGGTGAAAATGTCTCAGCCGTGTTACAAAAGCGGCTACCAAAAAAATACAAGGACACGGGTGTTTTCACGGTTCCTTGTAATATGGGTAACCTTTTTGTACCACGTTCCATGCTTGATCTTGGAGAATCAATCAATTTTTTACCATATCCAATCTATAAGACAATAGAAATTGGTCCTTTATCAAAAACCGGAGTTATCATTCAACTTACCGACTGGTCTTTGGTACACCCGAAAGGTGTATTGGAGGACGTGTTAGTGCAAGTTAATGAACTTGTATTCCCCGCTGACTTTTATGTTTTGGATATGGGTGATGAAAACACCCCACAATCGAACTCCATCCTTTTGGGGAAACCTTTTATGAGTACCGCAAAAAAAAATAGATGTAGCCAATGGTACTTTGTCTATGGAGTTCGATGGTGAGGTAATTAACTTTAATATATTTGAATCCATGTGTTCTCCTAGTGATATTCATTCTTTAAACTTCATAAATGTTATTGATACATGTACTAACGATTGCTTTGAGATGTCAAGCGAAGATGTGCTAACCACCATCTTGAGCAAACACTTTGATGAGACAGGGATCAAGAATTTGGCTGACAAGTACACTTTGGAGGATGAATTGATTGGAGTAATCAACTCCCTGGAAAAATCACAATCCATAAGAGTTGAACCACCCCACATGAAGCTAAAAAGTTCCAATCCAAAACTTCTCGCATCCATTGTACAACCACCGATTCTTGAGTTGAAGGCTCTTCCCGACCATCTCAAGTATGCCTATCTTGGAGAGGAAGAGACATTACAGGTGATAATTTCAAATAAGCTAGCACGAGAAGAAGAAAAAGAGTTGGTTGGAATTTTGAAGAAGTACAAGGAGGCTATTGTTTAGACTATTGCGTATATAAAAGGGTTCAGTCCATCATTATGCATGCACAATATACTAATGGAAGAGGACTTCAAGCCAACCCGTGAAGCCCAAAGGAGGTTGAATCCACCTATGATGAAGGTGGTTAAAAAAAGAGATCATGAAGCTATTGGATGCAAGTGTAATCTACCCCATTTCTGATAGTAAGTGGGTAAGTCCCGTGCAAGTTGTCTCGAAAAAAGTCGGAGTCACCGTTGTCAAAAACTCCGAGGGGGAATTGGTACCCACCCGTGTGCAAAACAGGTGGAGAGTTTGTATCGATTATAGGAAGTTAAATGCTTCCACACGCAAAGACCACTTCCCTTTTCCATTCATCGATCAGATGTTAGAACGATTGGTCGGGAAATCCCACTATTGTTGCCTTGATGGTTTTTCTGGTTTTCATCAAATTATGGTTGCCTCGAAAGACTAAGAGAAAATCACATTCAAATGTCCCTTCGGCACCTTTGTGTATAGACGCATGCCCTTCGGCTTGTGCAATGCACCCACGACCTTCCAAAGATGTATGGTGAGCATATTTTCAGAATATGTCGAAAATATCATAGAGGTTTTCATGGATGATTTTACTGTTTATGGAAATTCTTTTAATGAATGTTTGCAAAATCTCACAAAAATCATAAAAAAGTGCATTGACACGAACTTAGTCCTTAATTATGAAAAATTCCATTTTATGGTTGACAAGGGCTTGATACTTGGATATGTGGTGTCCCAAAAAGGTTTAGAAGTTGACAAGGCCAAAACAGATGTTATTAAGAGCTTACCAAACCCGAAAAATGTTCGGGAATTATGTTCTTTTCTTGGCCATGCAGGTTTTTATCGGTGGTTTATAAAGGATTTTTCCAAGATCACGGTGCCGATGTGTCAACTTCTACAAAAGGAGGCTGATTTTGAGTTTAATGATGAATGTAAAAGGCATTTGATCATTTGAAAGACTTGTTGACATCCGCCCCAATTATTCAACCGCCAAATTGGGATCTTCCATTCGAGATCATGTGTGATGCTAGCAATACTGCGGTTGGGGCGGTTTTGGTACAAAAGGTTGATCGAGCACATCATGTCATCTACTACGCATAAAAGACCCTTGATAGTGCACAAGACAATTACACCACAACAGAGAAAGAGTTGCTTGCTATTGTCTTTGCTCTAGAGAAGTTCCGACAGTACCTTCTTGGAACTAAAGTGATCATATATTCAGACCATGCAACTATAAAGCACTTACTTACAAAGAAAGATTCGAAGCCGAGGTTAATACGGTGGATGCTGCTTTTGCAAGAGTTCGATATTGAGATCAAAGACAAGAGTGGAAAGGAGAATTTAGTTGCAGATCATCTAAGCCGCATTGTATCACCCGAAGATCGTATACCAATTTGTGACACATTTCCAGACGAGCATCTATTTGTAGCCAAAGAAGCACCATGGTATGCAGATATCGTCAATTATTTGGTCACAAGTCAATTTCCCCCAGATTCATCCCGTTGGCAAAAAGATAAAATCAAGAAGGAAGCCAAACAATACATATGGGACAAGTCGTACCTTTGGAAGTACTATGCAGATCAAATGATCTGAAGGTGTGTTGAGAAAAAGGAGGTACAAACTATCCTTAATTTTTACCATTCCTACGCTTGTGGTGGTCACTTTGGACCCCAAAGAACCGCTAGGAAAGTTTTAGATAGCAGATTCTTTTGGCCTTCTATATTTCATGATTCTTATATGTTTTGTGCAAATTGTGAAAAATGCCAAAAATCCGGGACCTTAAGCTCTAGGAATCAAATGCCCCTTACTCCCATTCTAGTATGTGAGATATTTCATATATGGGGTATTGACTTTATGGGACCATTTATGCCCTCTTTTGGTTGTTCTTATATCCTGTTGGCGGTGGACTATGTGTCCAAATGGGTGAAGGCTAAGGCCACCCGTACTAATGATTCCAAAGTTGTGGTAGATTTTCTTAAAGTATAGATTTTATCATGGTTTGGCACACCTAGGGTGCTCATAAGTGATAGCGGGACCCATTTTTGCAATCGGATGCTCGAATTTGTTTTGAAGAAGTATGGGGTGATACACAAAGTATCAACAGCTTATCATCCCAAACTAATGGACAAGCTGAGATCTCAAACATGCAAATCAAAAGCATCTTGGAGAAGACGGTCAACACAAGCCGTAAAGATTAGAGCATAAGGCTAGATGATGCCTTATGGGCATATCGTACTGCCTTTAAAACTCCTATTGGTATGTCCCCATATAGGCTAGTGTTTGGAAAAGCATGCCATCTTCCGATTGAGCTTGAACATAAAGCTTTCTGAGTTGTAAAGCAATTTAACATGAAGGAAGATGAGGTGGGAAACAAAAGGAAGCTAGACATTCAAGAGTTAGAGGCGATTCGGAATAACGCGTACGAGAGCAACATGATTTACAAAGAAAAGACAAAAGTGTACCATGACAAAATGATCTCCCGAAAGACTTTTGTGCAAGGAAAAAAGGTGCTTCTTTACCACTCAATGTTCAAGTTAATTGCGGAGAAGTTAAGATCAAGATGGGTTCGTCCTTTCGTGGTCACAAGGGTGTTTGACCATGGTGCGGTGGAAATCACAAGCAAGCAAACCAGTAAAACATTCAAGGTTAATGGTCATAGATTGAAGCCATTTTATGAAGGATTCGAGGTGAAGAATGAGGAGCTAGATGTGTTGGAGAACCCCACGTACCAAGATTGAGCATTATTCCGGGGGGGGGGGGGGGGGCAACGTCGAGCCAACGACTTAAAACAAGGGCAGCTAACCGGGAGGCAACCCGGGGGTATTTTTGTCATTTTTCATTCAAACATTTCGTTCTTTGCAAAAAAATTTATGGTTTTAATGTTCCAAATGTATTTTGTCATTGTTTCCAAACCAAAAAACGGACCTTGGGATACAAAAGCATTTCATTTCAATGAGAGGGAATTTTTAAGTTCAAAAGAGTGTGGAATAGCATCCAGTGGGGTACACGTGTCGTGCCCCACTTGGCCTAAACTGGACACGGGGCGTGTCCATAAAAATGTTGTCCATTTTTCATCCAGAGACCAACATGGGTCGTGTTGGATTTTGGCACAAAATCAACACGGGCCGTGTTCATAAGAAATCCAACATGACACATACAGAGAGCAACACAGGCCGTGTTGAGTTTTGCCTTATGCTCATCATGGGTCGTGTTCGTGCTTCAGTCAGCTTAAAAAACCCCAACACGGGGCGTGTCAAATTGGCCTGTGGGAACACGGGTCATGTTCACACATCAGACCTGGTGGTTTTTTAATGATAAAAATCGGGACTTTGCCTCATTTATCCCCACAATCACTTCATAACATCCTCTCTCTCCCAACAAAAAAAAAACCATAGGTCCGATTTTCATCAAAACCTTTCAATTTCTACAAGATTTTGGCTTACATCTCCAAAAAAGGTTTGATTTTTATCATCTATACTTCATCTTCTCCATCCTAAACATCATTTTCTTGCATTCTAATGGTGGAATTGGGGGTTTTGACAAACCCTACGTCCGAAAATCTCATATGATTTTGGTGTTTTTGTGTCTTAATCTCAAAAAGAGCAAGCATGGGGGGATTGAAGAAGGTCTTTCACATCAAGAACAACACAATCCCATGTAACATTCGGTAAATTCCTTCCAAATCTTCACTTGTGAAATTTATGTTCCTGAGTCAAATTGCTTGAAATTCTGGGCATATTGGACTTGAATCTCAATAAGAAATCATTCAAAACCAAATTTCCCACGAAATTTTGGTGGTTGAATTCGTGTTGATCGGGCCCGTCAACAGTTGGCTTTTTGACTTATTGATTGGTTGACTTTTAATTTTCCGAATTTAACTATGGAAGGTAAACCTTCTAAAAGGCTTAGACGCACCAAATCATCCGCCCGTCGTACTAGGCCTAGGTCCCCATCGCCTCCACCTAAAACCCCATCGCCTCCATCTAGGTCCCCATCACCACTACCCAACCCGGATCATGGTGGTGTCGTGTGTCTTGGCCAATCCAAGAGGGCAAATTTGAGTCATTCCTTCAACGGGGTCATGTCATTTTAAAGTTTGCGCATGTGCCATCTCTTAAACAATTGCACATTTATAAACAAGTCCAAACCATGTTTCACAACATAGGATGGCACAGGTTGTTGAAGGTCCACGAATTAAGTTACAAAGTCCCAACAACTGATTTTTTATCCATAGTTTATTTGTACCATGGGATCCTCTACTTCCACCTCATGAATCAAGATTATGAGATTTCCTTGGATCAAATTAATACCATTGTTGGGGCCCCAACTGAAATCACATTTGGCCCCACTGACCCAATTAGAGGATATTTTGATATGACATGGTAAACCCAACTCACCCAGTTGCACCCATACATCTCTAGCGCTGCTGAAGCCTCATCACTTATCCATCCCATGATGAAGGTGGCCCATAGAATCATTGCTTCACTCGTCGACCCTAGAGAGGAGCAACGCACCATTAGCCCGCTGGAGCTCAAAATCCTCTATGCAATGGCTCATCCCGAGGATAACCTCGTTCCTCATTATGGTCAATTTATGTGCCACAAAATCATCCAACTGAGCACATCCCGAGCGGGAAAGATTTGTTGCGGGGTTATTGTCAGGATGCTCTATAAGAGCGCCCAAGTCCGAGCCCCATACCCGGTCCCCACCATCCACTGTCAGGTGAGCCTTATCTCACCACTGCTATCCTTGAGTCCATGCGACTATTCCGTTCGGCAGTGGATGGCACACATCACTAGACCATGGGTCAAAATCATGATCCAAAGCTCCTCATCACACCAGATTTCCGAAACCCCATTCACATGACCGATTGGCAAATCATTCCATACATCTTCCCCCACTTATACTCCACCAAGGTAGATGAGCAAAGTGAAGAAAATGAGGAAGATGGTGATGATGATGATGAAGAGGAGGAGGAGCCCCACCATGCTTGTCCCACCAGTGGTGCCAGCTCATCCCACTATGTTGCACCCCCGTCTTATCATCAGCAGTATATGGATGAATTCCAATCAATCTATACTCGCCTCGACACCTACTAACAAGATATCACAAGCCTCACTCAGAGTTTCTCTTCCTTCACTACCCAGTACACTAGAGATCAAGAGTGCCAACGTAAGCATGGGGATGACTTTTGGGCTTAGACCCGAAACTCCGATTACTATTCTTATCATCCTACTCCGCAATAGGTTGTTCCGCCCTCTTCAAGCATCGGGGATGATGTTTATCTTTAAGTTTGGGGAGGGGTAGAGTCACATTAGGTTCTCATGCATCATTATATATAAAAAAAACTTGTACGAGATGATGACACTCTTTACATACAAGTGCTCCATGAAGTGGAAAAACGAAAAAGGAAAATGAAAAAAAAATACCGAAGCAACCGGATTGTTACCGGAATTGTAGAATCACCTGTCATAACTACGGGACCCAAACACCGTAATTCGAGACCCTAGCCTTAGATAATAAAAAGAATTTATAATGAAACGTTTTATGGGCGGTAATAACAGCTTTAGGATGATTTGCTTCTAAACGTTTAAAAAGAATCTTTATCGGCAACTTTGGACCCACAAAACACGGACCTATTTGTTGACACGCGTTATTAGATCCACATAGTCAAGAAAGAAGGAAGGGTACAACGCGTTATCGGCAACTATGTTACCCTCATGGTAACAGACTGCTTAAGTATTAGATCCACACAGTCATGAAAGAAGGAAGGGTACAACTGTCATATCTAGTACCCAAATCAGAATTTCAAATGCCAAAATGAAGAAATCTCAAGAAATTCCAAAAATGAAGATTGAAGAATCCAAATTCAAAACGAAGTACAAATCAAGTTCAATCAAATCAAAATCCAATTCAAGTTAAATCTGGCGAATGAAGAACTATTCGATATGATACTTGTGGCTCTCGAAAAATTGAAAGCATAGGAGCTGAGCCCTTTCGGGTGGGCTCACTGTTTCAGCGAAAGCTAATTCGCCGTGATGAGTACTTAAAGATGCGTTGATTCTGATTCTTGGCCATCTAGTCTTAAGGACATGAGATCCGGACTGTGTTATTTTCGCCCATAAAGCTTAGTAAGGTATAAAGTTTTAATAAAACTAGAGTTAGATTATTGGGTTACGCCGTTTCGGGTCTTCCTCACTTTGGGAGTCTATGATATATAGAAGGAAGCAGGATGGTTGCCTAGGTACTAATGATTGGAGCAATACTGATGTAAAGTCTGATCGTACTTGTATAAATTATTTACTTGTTCCTTAAATTTCTTTTTGATACATTTTGTTTTTTTTAGTGCTTCTATACATATGTTTTCTTTTCCTTTTCATTGTTTGCATTGCATGGACTCATTTCTAGCCTTTAGGATCCTTCTGTCCCTTTTTGCTCTATGTTTCTTTTTGCCATCTAGAAATCATCCTGTTTTGTTTGATTCTTGTTCTTTCTTGAGGACAAGAAAGGTCTAAGCTTGGGGAGATTTGTCAGGTGCGATTTGTGCACCTTTTTGCACACCTTTTAGTCCCATTTCATGCATCTATTTAGCACAATTGTTCTTCCTTTTTCTTGAATTTCATCATATTCATGTTAGTCTCTAGAACAAACTTATTTGCACACTTTTATGTCCTTTTCAGGTAAACCGGAGCTTGGAGTGCGATTTTGGAGGTACCAGGGGGAATTGGTGAAGATTGCAGGATGATCGGGCGTAAAACGGAAGAATTGAGAAAATCAAGTTTGGGCTCAAAGTCAGAGGACAACATGGGGCATGTTGAGCTTGGCCCAGAAATCCAACACGGGGCGTGCTTGACCATCCCAGTCAGTTTGACCTCACTGAACACGACCCGTGTTCATTTACTCTATACTAACAAGGGGCGTGTTGGTCCAGTTGAACAATTTTTAGCATCATACTTTAGAGTTGGAATCGAAGTTGAAGGGTGTGTTTTCAGGTACATCAGATGATCGCGGGAAGGCAAAGGCGTTATCGTATAGCTCCTCATGTTTATGATTTGTTTCTGGGATACTCTGATATTATACTATTTTGAAAGCAAATTTTGTAATGATTTATGGTTTGAAATGTTTTGAAAAAGTTTAAATTTTGCATGATTTTCATGAGTGTTACAATTGTCATATAACAATAGTTACCACGACATCATAGACCAACCTCCCTTTGATATGATCTATGGGAGTTAGTATAGGACCCCAATCTATTGGGGTGAGGTCGGTTAAAGGGTCATGGGGAGTACTAAGATAGTACTCAAGACCACCGAGCAGATCCAAAAGGTCCAGATCTGGCTCTAGACTGCCCAGAGTCGGTAGAAGACTTACGCTGACAAGCGGCGTTCAGACTTAGAGTTTCAGGTGGGTGAGATGGTCCCCCTGAAGGTGTCACCTTGGAAAGGTGTCATTCAGTTCCGAAAGCGGGGCAAGCTGGGCCCCAGATATATTGACCCTTTCAAAGTCATAGCCCGAGTGGCAAGGTAGCGTATCGATTTGATCTTCCAGCAAAGTTCATCCAGATCCACAATAATTTCCATGATTCCCAACTACAGAAGTGCTTAGTGGATGACTCGGCAGTTGTACCCTTAGAGGATATTTAGGTTGATGACAGCCTAAATTACATTGCGAGACCGATGGTGATTCTGGATCGCCAGATGAAGGAGCTGAGGAACAAGAGGGTTGAGCTAGTAAAGGTGTAGTGGCATCAACGTAAGGGTTTGGAGTGGACTTCGGAGCCCGAGGAAGAAATAAGGGAGCACTACCTGGAGTTGTTTCCAGATGCAACAGACTTCGAGAATAAAGTCTAAGACAAGTGGGGTATAATTGTAACGTCTGGTTCCTAGTATGCATTTAACTCATTTATTAATTTGTTTTAAAAGAGGGAATCAATGAGTTGGTGGCCATAACTCGTCGAGTAGAGAGCAGAGTATGCGTGGGGTTTGAGCTGTCTACTCGACGATTCAAGAGCCCTCAACTTGATGAGTATTTCAGCCAGAGTGAAACCCTAATCTTGGGGTTTTGCACCCTATTTAAACTCCTTGACCCTCACCCCTTGGCCTCATTTCCAACCTCCTTGTCCTAAACCCAAATCCACAAAACCCTAGAGTGTTCTTTGAGAGTGTGAGCCATTTAAGTGATCTTGGTGTGTTTTTGAAGCTTGTAGAAGAAGAAGAATATAGGGCTCAAGACGAGAATAATAGATCCAGGAACTCCAACCTATTTGCTAAACTCTCTGGTAATCAAGCTCTTATCTTGGCTACTAATTCATTAGATCTCTTTATGTCATATTTTTGTGGGGTTTTGGTCAAAAAAATGATGACATTTGCAGAATGATCGACCCAAGAGGCTAATCTTCTAGATCTAAGACCTTCAAGGGATGGAATGGCATAAAGGTGAAAAATTTATGTCATTAGATCCCCTATGCAAGCTGTAAGGACGTCATAATGGCCTTTTGAGCTCAAATGGGTCATGCATGGAAGTAAGCTCGAGACTTTACGTCTTCAACTGGTATCTAGGCCCTAGATCTAGGTTTTCATTATTTGGTTTGGGATATCAAGGATTTTTGGACAAGATCTATGTCCTAAAGGAATTAGGGTTTTAGCTAAACCCTTCAAGAAGGGATATCAATGGGTAAAGTTGGAACCTTTACCCTTAGAAAGATCATTTCCAGTGAACAAGCGAAGTATTGACTTTGGATCTAGAGAATAGGGGCTTAATCTGTTAAGATGGCCAAACAGACAGAGGGACTCATCCAGTCCATAAGGGAACTCGACGAGTTGGGTGGTATTGTCCCATTCCAGTTTAAGGTAGAACTCGACGAGTCTATAGAAGGACTTGACGAGTTGATTCACCAAGTCACGACTATGAGCAGCTTGAAAGGACTCGACGAGTTGGAGGAATGACTCAGCGAGTTGAGTCATGATTCTAGGATTTCTGAGTCAAAGAAGTCGACAAGTTGAAAGTTTGGCTCAGCAAGTTGGTCAACCCAGAACGTTGACTTTGACTAGAGCGTTGACTTTGACCAGGGGTAAAATGGTCATTATACCCTTACAAGGATTTCAGTTTTTGACTAAATGATTTTGAAAATGTGTAGCCAGGGAGTCGTTAGAGCAGCCATCGGAGATTCCTCACTTGAGATATCAGCAACCAGTTTGAGAGGTGAGTTTTCCTTTAGTAGTAACGGGTTGAAGGCACCAATTCTAGCCCGTTTATGTATGTTAACGTATACTGGACTTCAGTCCGATGTCGGGGCTAGCCCGATGTAGAGTATGTGTTCCGGACTTTGGTCTGGTGTCGGGGCAGTCCCGAAAAGTGTTTATGTATGCTTGATGTCTTTGTGATTCATGCATGTTATGTGTTCTGTGTTCCGGGCCTAGGTCCGATGTCAGGGCCAGCCCGATGTAGGTTAGCTTATATGTTATGTGTTTCGGGCTTCGGTCTGATGTCGGGGAAATCCCGATGAACGTTATATGTTTATGTTATATGCTTAGGTTATGTGCTTATGTTATATGATATGATGTATGTATGTCGGGGCATGCCTGATGTTAGGCAAGGCTCGATGCCAGACATGGTCTGATGTCGGGGTAAGCTCGATGTTAGGTTCGTCCCGATGCAGCTGGACGGAGTCCACAAGTTTATGTTATATGTTATGTGTATGGTATGTGATAGTTTAGGGGAGCTCACTAAGCTTCGTGCTTATAGTTTTCAGTTTTGGTTTCAGGTACTTCGGCTAGCAAAGGGAAGAGCTCTGGATGAACGCATGGCACACACCACAGTTTTGTAGACTGGGATATTTCACTCTGATATTGGATATGATATTTTAATACTTTGACAGTTGTTATATTATTTTTCAGATACATGGTTTATGATGTTTATATGATGATGATGATATTTATGGTTTTATTAATGATTTAATAACAAAATATCTGGACCGTATTTTTGGGATGTTACAGTTCCCTTACCACCCGCAGAGTTAACAACAAGTAGCCAAGGCACGCCTAAAGAACTTCTCAAACATCACACTGTAGGACAAGGAAAAAAAGTCATTTCTGAGTGGGGCAATACCGACATGACAAAACCAACATGGTAATCATTTGAGGAGTTATGCCTTCGCTTTCCAGAATTATGCTTCAACAACAACATCATGACATTGCTCCAAGACGAGCTCAATGCTAAGGATGGGGCAATTGATACGAGCCCAAGTCATATCAGTCCAACAAGAGAACCAGCCAGACCAAACGTGTGATCCATAAGTCTGTCATATTTTTGGACTAACAAGGAAAAGAGGAAGAAGTCAAATCCGAGAATTAATCACCAATAGAGTTAGTATTTCCAGTTCTTGATGCTTAAGTTTAGCTCACATATTAGCTGCATAAGGTCCACAACCACTTAGTTTTTCCTTATCTTCAGTTGTTTTCTTGATTATTTAGGTATTTTGTAGTTTGCATTTAAGGTTATCAAAGAAAATATAGAAAATTGCTCCATCTCTTCTTGTCTTTAGTTCTTGGAGACTTTCCATCTCAAATCGGCATACAACAGAGAGTCTAATTACCATTCAATATATTTTACTAGTAATTACAATGTGGAATATTTAATGGTTTCTATGGCCTAACTTCAAAGGGAATCTTGGGAAATGCAACGATTGTACACGGACGGTATCTAGAATTTTTCTGAGTACTCGAGAAGCCGGTGGAGTATGTTATTTTCTCCTGGAATACCTTAGAGCATCCTAGAATTATCTAGGACATGAAGGCTTATCTTGATCCTTATAGAACAATGTAAACATCTAGATATATTATTCTAGAGAAATCTTGTATACAGAAATAAGTAGTAGTATTTAGAATATTTTGATAAGGTGTAATCACTCTATAAATAGGGGTGTAGCCATTTGCTCCAAGATCATCAGAAGTTGCCTTGTATTCTCTTGAATTCGTATAATAAAAGTTCTCTTTTGTTTGTAGTACTTCTCAATTCTTGTCTCTTGCTTTCTAAGTTATTATTACATCGTTGAGATATCGTAGTGGGTCTGGCTTAGTAAAAGAAACACTAAGTAGCACACGGTGACTGAGTTATCCCGTGACACGTGGTATCAGAGCACAGAGTTTGTACAAGCAAGAGATCATGGCTATGGGAGGTGGAAGTAGTGAACTAGCAAACATACCCCCTGTCATCGAGTAGAAAGGAAGAAAGTCCAAGAAAAGGGACCAATAGATAGATGCCTTGGCAAGATTATAAAATACGCTTACAAGGACAGAGATTAACGTCGGTGAGATCCTTGATTGGAAGGATACCGTCGATCAGTTCATTGCAGAAATAAGTGACACGAGCGATGGATTAAAGGAGATCGTCAGTGTCATCAAGGAAGAAGTCCTTGGACTTATCAACACCTTTTGGAATGAGTTCCATGAGAAAGTAGCTATGTTGGAAGCCGGAGAAAACTTATACAAGGCGGCTATTCTTGGAGGAGCTATTGTGAAAGCAACATCACATAAGGAAGTACCCAAATCGCCGAAGTATGGAGGTAACCATGATCCTAAACAACTCGATGATTTTTTTCTGGTACTTGGAATGTTATTTTAATGCTATCAGAGTAAAGGAAGACAAGTCTTTACTTATGTGAAAATGCCGCTCTATGGTGGAGGCGGAAGCACGGGGACATCAAGAAAGGTCTTTACGTCATAAAAGCATGGGAAGAGTTAAAGAAGCAACTTAAGAAACAATTTTGTCCTCACAATGATGAAGATGTAGGCATGAAGAAACTTCGAGGACTCAAGCATGTCGGTTCAATTAAAGATTATGTCGAAATATTCACCTCTTTGATGTTCGAACTACCCGACCTATAGGCAAAGGACAAGTTGTTTTACTTCCAAGACGGACTACAATCCTGGGCTTACAATGAGCTCAAGAGGAGGAACATCCAAGATGTCGATGAAGCAATAGTTGTGGCGGAAGACCTTATGGACTTTCGAAGAGATGCTCCGGCCAGAAGGACGAGTAGGGGAGATAAACACACTCCACGACCACCACAAAGGGATGATAGGCGTGTTGCCAAACCCTCAACTTTCAAAGGAAAGTGGGTTGAAATAGGACCCCGAAAGGAGGTGAAGTGTTATCTATGTAACGGACCCCACCTAATAAAGGATTGTCGGAAGAAGAAAAGCTTCAATGTCATGGTATTTGAAGATGAAAGTGAAGAACCTCAGTTAAGTTCGATGCGACTCCTTAACTCTGTGTCTAAAGAAGACACTGAGACAGAAAAGGGAAAAAAAAGGGAACGTGGTCTAATGTTATTCAATGCCAATTTAAACGAATAAAATGTTAAAACCCTGATTGACACAGGTGCGTCTCATAAATTCCTATCTGAAAACGAGGCCAAGAAGATGAATATTCAATATACGAAAGAAATAGGCTATTTAAAAGCAGTAAAATATCCGTCCAAACCTATCCTTGAAGTTTCTCATGGAATTTTGATCGAGATTGAAGGATAGAAAGGCATGGTTGATTGTACAATCGTGCCCATGGAATGATTATCGACTAGTGCTAGGAATGGAATTCCTGGATGAAGTACGCCCTTTCTCATTTGAAGAATAAACCATGCGTATAACTAAGGGTTCGACAATATATATTATACCCGTAGAAAGAAACAAGACAAGGTCTCAAACCCTATCAATCGTGCAAATTAATAAGGGACTCCGAAAAGGTGAAATGACTTTCTTGGTGACACTCAAAGAGAACAACCACACATCCCAAAAAAAAATACCCACAAAGATAAAGAATGTGCTTGAAGAATTCAAAGATGTGATGCTTCAATAGTTGCCGAAGAACCTACCACCTATGCGAGAGGTAGATCATGAGATAGAGTTGGAGTCGGGCGCACGACCACTAGCGATGGGGCCTTATCGAATGGCACCCCCTGAGTTGGAAGAAATTAGGAAACAATTGAAAGATCTACTAGACATCAAATTCAAGGGCCCCGTTCGGAGCATCGGTGTTGTTCCAAAAGAAGTATGATGGTACTTTAAGAATGTGTATCGACTACCGAGCATTAAACAACATAACGGTGATACACAAATACCCCATTCCTATAGTAGCAGATCTTTTCGACCGACTAGTAAAGGCACGATGGTTCTCGAAGCTAGACCTGAGATCCAGATATTAGCAAGTATGTATAGCAGCCAAGGATGAACCAAAGACGACATGCATAACCAGGTATGAATCGTTCGAGTTCTTAGTCATGCCTTTTGGATTAACAAACGCACCTGTCACATTTTACACCTTAATGAATAAGATCTTCCATCCCTTATTGGATAAATTCGTTGTAGTGTACATGGATGACATTGTGGTGTACTCAGAGTCGTTGGAAGCGCACATTAATTATTTACACTTAGTCTTCCAAGTACTCAAAGAAAACCAACTATATGTTAAGATGGAAAAGTGCTCATTTACCCAACCTGAAGTATCATTTCTAGTACATAGGAATGTTAACGGAAAGATCCATATGGAGGAAAGCAAAGTACGAGCCATCGTTGAGTGGAGCCACCTAAGAATGTATCCAATTTAAGATCATTCTTGGGCCTAATAAACTACTATTGCAGATTCATATCAAGTTACTCGGCTAGAGCTACACCACTAACCGACCTTCTCAAAAAGAAAGTAATTTGGGAATGGTCTGAGAAATGTCAAGGAGAATTTGACAACTTAAAGAATGTTGCACCGAAAGAACCTGTCTTGAAGCTTCCAGATTATTCCAAACCATTCTTTATGCAAACGGACACGTCGAACTTTGCGATAGGAGGATTCTTGATTCAATATGAACATCCGGTGGACTACAAAAGTTGAAAATTAAATGAGACAAAACAAAGGTATCATGTACATGATAAGGAAATGATAGGCATCATCCATTGCCTTCGGGTAAGGAGGCATTATTTGCGTGGACGCCAGTTCTTAACTTGAACTGATAATGTGGCCACCAGTTACTTTCAAAATCAGAAGAAACTCAGTCCCAAACAAGCACGTTGGAAAGATTTTCTAGCTGAGTTCAATTATATCATTGAGTACATACCTGGGAAAGCCAACGTTGTTGTCGACGCTTTAAGTCACAAGGCAGAACTAACAGTTCTTACGTTGGCAACGTGTAACCTTGACGATCGAATAAAAGAAGGATTGAGACATGACCCATTAGCCATCAACTTGATAGATATGGTTAGAGAAGGCATGACGAGAAAATTGTGGGTCGAAGAAGGATTCCTAATCACAGCTGGCAACCAAATGTATGTTCTGAAATGGGACAACTTAAGGCGTGAAGTCCTGAAGGAATATCACAACTCTAAATGGGTTGGACATCCGAGCTCCCATCGTACAAGGGCACTTATAGAACGATCATATTACTGGCCAAGTATGCAAAGCGATGTGGATGTTTACGTGAAGACTTATCTTATATGCCTACAAGACAAGGTGGAACAAGCGAAGTCGGCAGGTCTACTAGAACCACTACCGATTTTCGAACGACCATGGGAGAGTATATCGATATAATTCATCTCGGAATTACCTATGTCCGAAGGATACGGCTCCATCATGGTGGTTGTAGATCAGTTTTCGAAATATGGAACATTTATTCCTGCCCCACGAGATTGCACAGCCGAAAAAGCCAGATGGTTGTTCTTCAAGAACGTCGTGAAGTATTGGGACTCCCACGAAGCATTATAAGTGACAGAGATCCTCGCTATATGGGAAAGTTTTGTTATTTTTTTAATCGTAGCTAAACCCCGTTTCTAAGGTTCTATAGAAAAAATTGAGATTTCAGTTTTGCAAATCTTTTATACCTTATACCCATTTGCTTTTGCTTTTGGTCACAAAATAATATCCTCTAATATGGGTTAAATAAATTATTATATTGTTTTTGTGAAAAAAATTAATGAAGAAAAATTTAGACTTCTAGATTCAATTTGCCAAAAAACGTACTACAGTTAATTTAATTTAAAGATCTAAGTTTCTTCAAGTAGTTAATTATGCCATTATGAAGTACATGTAATTGCAATTTAGGAGTTAGAATATCATCCTTATTTTTCAGTTTTGTTGGTACAGAATTTGTTGTCATAGAAACAGAAAATTGGCATAGATGAGGTGCTACATTTTCCCCCGTTTAGTCATACGTTTTGATTTTGTAATCAAAATGCCTTTACAAAAGTAATTTCTTATTTCTCTAGCTACTTTTGTAACAATAATATAAATACATCATAATGGCAAAGTTGGGTGATAGCGAAGAGTAGGATCTCAGAAGCACTCTATTATTCTTAGGTATTTATATTTAATGAATATATATTTATAATGTGTTGATGGGGATCGGTGGTGATAAAGGGAGGGGAATAAATGTTGTAATTTTTTTGTCACGTTTGGAGGTGATAATCTCCTTTCCGCCCGGAAACAAAGCGGGTATCGGGTCCAATGGATTCAAGAAAATCAAGTCTATTTTGGAGCTGTGCTGGTGAAATAGTTCTCTTAAAACGAGCCGTATAAGACATCAAGAATATAAATAATTAAATATACAAAACACAAGGACAAGTTATGGAAAAAAGCAATGCATTTTACTTCTTTTACCAATATAGACATTGTACTATTTGTTTTAGTTATAAACACAATATACTTAGATTTCTTTACCCTTAATATATAGCAGCACACTTATTATTTTAACCGATAATAACAATATGTTACTAATGATACCGACATAGTTACATTTCTTTACACAATATGAACTCGCTTATTACTTGGAAGAGCAACATAATAGCAATTCTTTACTCGTAACAACATTTATAAAAATAAAATATGCTGCTCATATTGGTAGCAAAATTAGAGTACATTGTTATAAATGGTAAGAAAAATATTTAAGTTGTTGGGTGTGGGCAATATCTTATTGTATGTTACCATACCCAAAGGATATCAAATCATCATCCTAATCATACATGTGTGTTATAATATCCGAGGTGGAAATAGACAACATCAAATAACATGTGATAATACCTTTATTTTCTATGTTATTTTTTTATTTTTATTTTTGAAGTTTTTAATTTCTGTATTTGTGGTTTGTTTTTTTATTAAGTCATAATATTTTTAATTATCATATAAATTAAATCATAGATTAAAAATTACATTTATAAAGTAAAAAAAAATAATAAATCCTAAATTAAAAACAACATTAAAAAATTATAACAAAGGACAAAAACATTTAAAACCTAAAAAAAGGAGATAAGAAAAATTACATTTGTTTGACCTAAATTATTAATCTTCAGTATCATCATATATATGATTTGTCAAGTTTTCTTGAAGTTGTTTGTATTTTTGTTGGTCTTAAATGTCAAAGACTCTATGTAAGTATTATGTTGTCTCCGGTTCAAATTGAATGTGTATTGGTTCTGTAAGCGAATATTTCGTAATGTTTTGTTATTTATCTTCAATCATCATGTTATGCATTATGATACATGCATACATAATATCTCGTAGAATGTCCAACTCATATGGTCGTGTCGCACGATCAACTATGTGTTATTTTGTTTCCGGAACTCCGAAAGCACATTTTATATCATTACGTGCTCCTTCTTATCTTCTCTTAAAAAAAAAGTGTCTCTTGGTTCTATCAGGTGTCGAAACGCCTTCACAAATGTGGAACTTGGTGGATATATTCCATCCGTGAAGTAATACCCGAAATCATACTCATGGCCATTTACTGTGAAAGGAGCATCTGATGCTTTTACTGGCAAAAGTTTCTAAAATATTGGTGACTGATCAAGAATGTTTACGTCTTTAATAGAACATGTAACCCCGAGAAAAGCATGCTAAATTCATAAGTCTTGTGACACAATAGCCACTAATACTAACAAAGGCGATCCAGGATGACCACTTATGTATTGACCTTTCCACGCCATAAGACAATTTCTCCATATCCAATTTGTGCAATCAATATTTCCAAGCATACCAGGAAAAGCATGTCGTTCTTCATGTGCTGCATATAGTTCTTGCATGTCATTCAATGAAGGTTTGCGCAACTATTTGTCACCAAAGGTTTTGATAACACATCTTGCCAAATTATACAAACTTTCTTGTGCAGATCATTTTGACTTCTCATATGTCCTTCTTCACGAATTCTTTTCAACGTTGCACGTCTGGTCAGTAGTGGAGTTAGCTCTGACGGTAGCATTTTCGTAGCATATCGGTACATCATACTCACGAACATATCATCCTCGTCGATATCATTATTGTATGGATCGACGGAACGCATCAAAAAGATCCATCTTTTAATTAAATAGAGTACTAGAAAAAAATGAAATTGAATGAAATGTGAAATGTTGAAACAATTTGTTGAGTTTTGTAGATAAATATTGTGTATTTATATTAGATATGAATAGGGAATTTTCTTTTTATGTTTATGATCGTTCGCAAACGGTCAAAAAGGTGACCGTTCTAAAGCAAATTCAATCGTTTCCTCCCGTTACCACCATAACACTCATTACCGTAACGCCTGAAAACGCCGCCCCGGACTGCGTAGCAAACGTTATAACGCTGTGTTTAGCTTGTCACATTGGAAAAACAGGGGTGTGCATTGCCCACTCTCACCAGTCTTACTAATTTGCAATATAGGTAAAATTAAAAGTGCAATGCTCTAACAATAAATAAGTATTCTAAATTAGTATATGTTACTACTATGGTTATAGTAAAGTACGTTATTGATGATATAAATAAGTATTCTAAATAAGTATATGTTACTACTATGGTTATAGTAAAGTACGTTGTTGATGAGATCAAAGCAAGTGGTTATTGCGTCAGTTTTTCCTAAACTAAAAGAACTATGAAGAATTACTTTTTGCTAATAAATAAATGAATGCAAGTGGTAATGGTTATAAACTTATAATATCATAAATTTCTTTTTAAGTATGGTAGCAAGTGTGAAGGAGGATTAATTGGGTGAAAACTACAATAAACGTGTTTATGGGAAGATAGTTATTTTTGCGAATAAATAAATGAATGCAAGTGGTAATGGTTATAATATCATAAATTTCTTTTAAATATGAAGTGTGAATGAGGATTAATTAGGTGAAAACTACTATAAACGTGTTTATGCGAAGGTGGTTATTTTAATGAATAATATAAGAACTAATGATCAATTATACTAGAAAAACTTTTGTGATAATATATGGATGATTTGGTGTTAATTTTTGAAGAATGCTAATTTTAACGACAATAAATGTTTGAAATGTGACCAGTTTAATTTTGAATTTCTTTTAGTTACAACCATTTGGTCATTATTAATGATGGAAACTATAGATATACTCTTGTAAATTGTTGTCTTCAATTATGAGAATTTAAAAATAAAAATAAATAAAAATAAAAATAAAAAGCCTTTATAAACTAGACTAATTAAGTTTTTTTTATATTATGAAAATAACGTCATTTATCTAAAAAAAACATATGTAAATTTATCAAAATATTTTGTAGTCTATATTTTCAAAGAGCTAAGATGTGTTGGGTAAATAAATCAACATCAAAAAATATGTAAATTTAATATATTGAATACTAAATATCACAACAAAAAAAGCTACCTTTAACCATGACAAATAACATCGATGCCTAAAATTGTCACTATTAACTGGTAGCTAATACTCAAAAGTCGTTACAATTAGTGTCGTCTCTAATAAATGATGTTGCTAAAAGGTCCACTCGTCGCTATTAGTGTCGTCAATGTTAACTTTCCGTCAATATTAACTTTCTGGCCACCGGTCGGAGTCTTTTTCCGCAAAGCTTTCGGGAGGCAGACATATTCGCAATTGGTGCTTGTCATCGTAAAAGCTGTCCCCATTAATTGTTTTTTTTCTATGTACAATTTATATATAATATTAGTTTATATATTATAAAATGCAGATTTTATATATATATATATATATATATATATATATATATATATATATATATATATATATATATATATATATATATATATATATATATATATATATATATATATATATATATACATCATAATCTACAAATATGCATTACATAAAACATCAAATATTGCATATTAAATAAACAATCTAATAAACAAGAAATACTAATCCATGTCATCTATAAATTATCTAATAAACCCAAAATAAGATCATCCAAAACATAAACCAAGAATTACCAAGTATCTTCATATTTTCCATCGTTGTTTTCCTTGTCATTGTTACCCAAATTGTTGAGTTGATTCTTAAACGAACGAATAATATCTCCAATTGCCGTTACAAATATCGTGTTTTCTAGAAAAGTTAACATCCACATCCTAAAAGTAAGTATTCAAATTAAAATATCAAACTAAAAAAACAATTTATTATTACTCTACAATTAAGTCAGAAGCACAATAAGTCTGTCACAACTAGGAATTCTAATGTTTTGTAAACATTAATCATGGATAACATTGTAACTAAAACTTGAAAGCATGTATGATGCATATTCAATGACAACAAAATTCCATCAAAGACCTTGTACAAATATTCAAATAGTCAACGAAAGATTGGAAACCCTAGAAATTCCGGTTTAAGTCCAACATGGACTAGGATTTCCTTATTGGGCTTAATGGACCAATAAGCTTTCAATTTGACTATTTTGGACTTAGAATTGTTAAATTGGCTCTAATTGGACCCACTCTCATGAGACTTAACCTTTTTGGGCCTTTTAAGCCTAAAACGGACTAGTTTATCTTTAATGGGTCTTATTGGGCCATAACAAATCCAAATAGCTTTAACGGACTCAAATCCATTGCTTTATGGTAAAATGGGCCATGAACTACTCTAAAGGCCCAATGGGCTGAAAATCATCAAATTGGGCCTCATATTATGGATTCAAGCACAAAAGGCCCAAGCCATTCTCTTCCTCTCTCTCTCTCTCTCTCTCTCTCTCTCTCTCTCTCTCTCTCTCTCTCTCTCTCTCTCAGCCCAAGTAGAAAAAAAAGGAAAAGATAATTAAAGGGGAAGGGTTGACTTTGGAGTGCAACCTCCATTTTTTCCATCATACATCCATGCAAAATCCTCCATGTATCCAAGCTAGTCATTCACCACTCTCTCTCCCCTCTCTTCTTCTACTCTCGGCCGAGGATCACCAAACACACACACACACACACGCACACACACACACACTTAATTCACTTCTAAATCCTCTCAAGAACACCTTCATTCCTCCTTTAATTTTTTAAGATTAAGGGCATTTCAAGAAGGTTTTCATCCTAGAATCACTCCAAGATACATAATAGTGGTAAGATCTTGACAACATACTTTATTTATACAACTTAATCACCCTTCTTACCACCTTAAATTCTTGATCACACTCCCTAGAACTCTTCAAATTCGAAGGTCTCTTCAAGAAGTTGTTAGGGTCGAGAATCTCATCAATCTCTTCCATTTCTTTCTTCAAAACGGACAACAACAAGCAAAGGTGAGTTCATACCTCTGTATTTTTGGTTTTCAAATGATTTATGGGGGAGAATACAAGTAAAATGTGTAGATCCATGTGTATTTGTATGTTATGTGTGATTTCTTGTATTTATGTGGTAAATATGTGCTAAAAATGAAAGATATTTTGAGATCTATAGTTCAAGGAGGAAGAATATGTGATTTAGGATACATTTCACTTAATATGTCAAGATAAACTACCATACAAGGTTTATAATAAGCATACTACAACATAAAATTTGTTATTGGACTATTTTTTTGATAAATAAACAAAAGATGGGGAAAAACATTTCATTCACAGTTTTTACAAGGACCAAAAGGTCAAAATAGCTAAAATAAGAGTTAGACTCGTCTCCCCCCCCCCCCCCCCCCACCCCACCTAAGCTGTTCGCTACAGTTAGACTCGTCTAGTCTAGGGTGACAAAATCTTAAGATCAATTTCGGCGTTCGCTAGAATGCCAAGACAGACGAACTAGTCATTATCATGCATGGTTATAACGACTCACATAGAGATCGTATACCATCTAAGTAATCATGGGAAATCATATTCATTTGTGATGACGATACAATAATACAAAATGATCATACTATTTTATCGAAAAACATCGGGTTTTCTGGGGAAACCAACATTATGCACTTGTACTCTCAATAACAATAATGCAAAACTTCTCATCTATACATGTTTTTGAATCATTCACGCATATACTTATGGATTATCACACCTTTTGTATAAACAATTACCATTCAGAAAATATCGGATTTTCTGGGTTTTACAAACTATACAAAACATTTTCATATCAAAGCTTATGAACTCACCAACATTATATATGTTGATGTTTTCAAAATAACTTGTATTCTCTGGTAACAGATAAGCTGAAGAACAATACTCAGTGTGTTAGGATGTTATGTTTTGAAAACTTTCAAACAATTTATACTATGGATATGTAATATTTAGACAATGCACTTGATGTGAACAAGGTCAGTTGTAATGTATTGATGCATGGTGATGTTATGTTATGTTTCATGTATATTCATGTGATGATATTTCAATTTAAGTCACGCAAGCCCTCGAACGTTTCTGCCGTCTGGTTCGGGGGTGTGACAGGTTGGTATCAGAGCTCTGTTTATAGTGAACTGGCATATCTAACCACACATTGATATGCAACTATAAACCCAAAGAGGGACTAAATAACTCTAAACAAAACAAATACAAATATAATAATAAACACTCTTACTTGTGCGACTTAGGAAAATGAACATAATAACCATTCAAATAAGATGATTGGAAGATCCCGACATCTCGGTTCAGCCAGTACAGTTCACAGTTGTATTAGGGGCGAATGTAGCCTGATCAACTACATTTCCTTCAGAATACAACTATCACAAGCCCTGGGGCGATCACGATGGTTAGTAAACTTAACACATACCCTTTTGTTATCTAAGAGGAGAACATCAACCCAAATTTTTATAACGACTAGAACATCTTAGGAGTAATACTGGTTTATTTACATACCTTCCATGCGTGTTCCTCATCACAATCACTATGGAAGAGGAACATCAAGGAATTCAGTTTCACCAGGCCTTGGTGGCCCACATAATGATTGAAGACCACCCCGGGGAAGGACAAGGATCAGCTCATGACGTTGGACCCGACGAGTACACTAATATGGATTACGAGTTTGAGGGGACCGATGACGACACAGAGGTGGAAGGAGACACGGACGAAGCCCCCATCGTATCCCCTACCGACGAAATGAACCAGGACTATCCTGCCCCACCAGGAAACCCCGTGGGAGAGGATCTTTCGCTAGAAGAAGAGGTTGCCACACTTCGACAACAGTTGTTTTCCATGGAATCACAAGCCATGCAAGCTGAGCAAGAACGGGATGAAGTCATCGGAGAGATAACCGAGATGGCTCAGCTATTGGCACATCATTTTAGCATATGATATCATTGCCACCATTAAAAAATTGTAGCAGGATCAAGATCAGTAGTATGTGTATTGGTATTAGGTCTCTCTTATATGATCTATTCTATGTACCATCGACTCTATGTTTAAGTGATTACACTACTCATAGAATCGTTATGCTGCTAAACTTTGTATGTATGCTCTTTTGAGCAAATTTTCATGTATCAAAGTATGGATATTATTAGTGGAAATAATATGTGTTCTATCGTGATCCTACTATCTGCTATGTGCTATATTTCTATGTTATATGTCAATATGTGAAATTACATAAGTATATGCTATACACCTAGCTTATAGGACTACAAACTCACAAGAAGTATAGGCACTAAACATCTTTTCGTTCCATGACAAAAGGATGCCTCAACGACCCACCCATGGAAACCCCGAGCCGATACCACATGAAATCAACTCAGTCTCATTTCAATAAGCTGTATATGCGACAGTCACAGAGGAACTGGTGCAGATCCACACTGGGAACAATGGTGGAGGCAATGGGCAAGGGGCTGGAAGCTCAAATAACGGAATGAACCAGGGGCCTACCAAGACATGCTCCCACAAAGATTTCACCAATGCCAAGCCACGAATCTTTAATGGCACAAGGGGAATGATAACCCTAAAGAGATGCATTGAAAAGGTGGAATCAGTGTTCGAGATATGTGAATGCCCCGAAGATGTGAAAGTGAAGTTTACAACATGCATATTTTTTGATCAAGCTCTCACTTGGTGGAATGGACATTTGGAGGCCATGACTCTTCCTATTGCCAATGCCATGCCATGGGCAGAATTGAAAGAAATGTTGATGGCCGAGTATTTCCCGTGTGGCGAAATTCAGAAAATGGAGCAAGAGTTATGGAATATGTGACAACCCTATATTTTTCCAAAGCAATGTAACACTCAAAAGTCTAATACAACGAAACTATTTGGAATCAACGGAATTAACCTCAAAAATAAAGTGTTAAAAATCTAAAGTTAGGATGCATCAAATGACAGATATCGTGCACAGGTTTCCAAAAACATAAAGAACATTCAAAACCGAGTTATAATGAAAAGATTTCGACTACTCAAAATATTCACGACACACCCGGTAAGACATTATTAAATGTAAAATGAGATATTTCAATAAAATGCATTTTAGCCTTAAGTATCTAAACAAAAGTCATATATTACGTTAAACGGTGAATGTGCATAAAAAGATCACCCAAATTGGACCTCGTATGAAGAAGTTACGAATTTTCAAAGTTTCATAACAGTAGTAGAGAACTAAAAACTCGAATTGAAGATCGAACGATATTTAGCTAATGCAACCTAAACTAGAGTTGAAGGTCTCCACGTCAGGAGTAAGATGATAAAAAAACAAACAAAAACAGACATCGGATAAAGAAACTATGAATTTTTGACGGCTTTAGCAGTCCCAGCCTATTAAAAACATAGTATTAAAAATAAAGTCAAAACTAGCCGACGGAGTCTAAATGAAAGTTGTAGAGCATAGTCTCACCTATGTGTGTATATAAAGAGCGCGAAAAACGGAGCCCGTACGTAAAAGTTACACAATTTAGAAGATTGAAGCTGGGATTACGCCCAGCGTACTTCAAGAGTATGCCCAGCATACTCAGGTGCAGGGTCGAGTCCCATCGGCTGCAAGCTCTACGCCTAGCTAGACCCGAGTCATAAGCCATGACGCAAAGTTACGTCCAGCGTAACCGAAGTACGCCCAGCGTAACGCGTACGCGAAGTGTACTCCGGTGGTACGCCCAGCGTACTCGTGTATTCAGCCCTATACATAAAAGGCATAAGCTCCGGATTTTAGCACACCTCTCTCAAAATTTCACTGACTCTCACACACTCATACGTACCAGAGACCATCCTAACACCCTCGGTTCCACACTCGAGCCCCCTACGAAGGTTCTACGCTACCGAGATCCCCGAGAAGCTCGAAGACGCAACTTTCTGCGGTTGAAGTTCTACTCAACTCTAGTCCCACTCTCTCCAAACCAGACAAGTGAGTTCATACCCCTACTTTTCAAGTCTTTTCATGTTTTAGGGGGGAATACAAGTACAATACAAGAAAACGTATCGTTATAAATACAACATCTATCCTGCTTTACGTATAAAGTTTAGTATTTTACCAAGTTGTTTTCATCAAATGGAACATACTTTCTGAAAAACTATTATGGGTATAGTTTGCGAGTTATTCATACATTCTTACATATACATATTGAAGAACGAAATACTTTCACATAAAGTAAAACAATGACTTTCTTATCGTGAATCTGTTTATACTAAGTGATGTGAGATATTCAACTTCAACGTACTTTCGAGTATGCATTTCAAGTCCTGTATTATAAACCGTAATCTCTTGGAGGGAGAGCATGATACTTGTGTGTAACAGCCCGGAATTTCTAGGTATTTATTATTGGTGTATTTTTTTGAGAATTGTGAGTGGACTCGGCGAGTTGGAGCTCAAACTCGCCGAGTAGGATCGCGATTTTGGATGCGGGTGTTGGGTTTTAGCCATAAGAACTTTCCTATGTGCGCATGCAAAACCCTATTGCTTGGATCTAGGCTTTCTAATAAACATGCTTTTGAATCCAAGACTTCTAATGGCTAATTAGGTTAAACAACAATATTAAAACAGATCTAGAATCATACCTTTGAATCCCTTGTTGATCTTGTTTGTCTTGGAGCTTCTAGAGTCACAATTGTCACTCCTCTAATGGCTTACAAACACCAATAGCAAGCAAGATGATTTAGGAGAGAGGAGAGGGGAGGAATTCGACCAGAGGTTCCTTGCTTTAGGTTATGTGTCGAATTCCCTCACCCATAGGGGCTATTTATACTATTAGACTCCTTAAGGGCTTCACCCTAAACCCTAATTGGATAATCTTCTCTTAAGGCTATCCAAATCCATTCCATAGATAACCCTATGGATGATTTTGATCTATCCTAAAGCTCTTAGAATCCGTCCAAGGTGTATCCTAATGGATTTATAGTCTAAAGTCTAACTATCAAACAATTGACAGTTTATACCCTCTTATTTAATTAATCTCTTTAAGTCACCAAATTAATACCAATTAATTTATGACTTATATTAATCAAATAGCTAAATATTATTCCTTATAATATTCACTCTCTCTTAATAAATCATCCTTCAAGTTGCTATGGTGAAGGCAACCCAAAAGGACCATGCACCACCGAATATAGTTATAGCCTTAGACACTATTCCAACAGTCTCCCACTTGGATAAGTCTAGTAACTATACAAGTACAATACGGTTTGCAATCGTAGCTCTCAAAGACGCTGTCAACTCTGATCTAATCAATCTTGTCCTTTAGATAAGGGATCGTACAGTCCTCTGTTAGATATCATGCTGACAATCCTATGGAATGGTTAGTCTAGCATTTAGATTTCTCGATCTTCGATTTATTTGACATAGAACTTAATCGAACACATCAATTCAGTTCTGACCGGGCCCGGCACATAAGTCAAATCAAATCATCGAGTGGCCAAGATATCTCTTCTATCCTCTTAGGATAAAATTTACAGATAAACTTCGACTTATATGCATTTACTTATTCATTAACCAACTATACACAACAATGCATTTTATAACATCAAGTTACTGATGCGTTTTCGCATTATCAATGCACAATCAATTAACAAATAATAAACCATATATCTAGGTTTTAAGACCATATGATATTATCGTCTTGCGATCACCTTTTATATCGTATTCCATAAGGTGATTCCAGCAAGCGCGGGTTTATTCCAATGCTCAAAACCAGTTCATAAGCACTCATGAACGTTACAGCAACCCTTGCTATGTCTAACACCATTTAGACACTCTACACACCAATTCATGACAATCTTCATTCATATCTACTCCCAACATATGAACGATTATGGACCATTTGAATAATTCGATTATTCCTAATAAACTCAATTATTCTGGAAGTCAAAACATGCAAAGTGAAACAATAGTTAAACAATTAACATGTGACAGTAACTTTACTCATAAATAAAACTCCTTTATTTAATCATCAAATGTCAATTACATTTATCTATTATACGTTTCTAATACTATCTAATCTGTGCTAATATCATCCTTCAGCCCAATACTCCTAGCATGCTGCAAGTGCTTAACCCTACTCAGTCCCTTCGTAAGCGGATCTGCTGGGTTATCTTCTGATGATATCCTCTTCACTACGAGTTTTCCTTCTTCTACACGATGTCTAATGAAGTGATATTTTCTGTCGATATGTCGAGATCTACCATGATCCCTTGGTTCCTTGGTCAAGGCAACCGCACCTTCGTTATCACAGAAAATCTCCATGGGCTCCTTTATGGCCGGCACAACTCCAAGATCACCGATGAAGTTCTTCAGCCATATTACCTCCTTCGACGCTTCGCTCGCTGCGATGTACTCTGATTCGCACGTTGAATCAGCTATGGTTTCCTGCTTGGAACTTTTCCATGTCACTGCTCCTCCATTTAGGGTAAAAACCCAGCCCGACTGCGAACGATAGTTTTCCCTGTCGGTCTGAAAGCTGGCGTCACTATACCCTCGCACCTTCAAGTCATCACTCCCTCCAAGGACTAAAACCATTCTTTCGTCCTCCGAAGGTACTTAAGGATGTTCTTCACCGCAATCCAATGTGCTTTGCCAGGGTTCCCTTGATATCTGCTAACCATGCTCAAAGCGAAGGCTACATCAGGGCGAGTACAAGTCATAGCGTACATGATTGAGCCAACTGCGGAAGCGTATGGTACTCGGCTCATTTCTGCTATCTCAGCTTCGGTACTCGGACTTTGAGTCCTACTCAACTTGGCATTTCCTTGTATCGGTAGTTCTCCCTTCTTTGAGTTTTCCATACTAAAACGTTTTAGTACCTTCTCCAAGTAAGTATTCTGACTAAGTCTAATTAGTCTCTTACTTCTTTCTCTTACTATCCTTATTCCCAAAATGTAAGAAGCCTCTCCGAGGTCCTTCATAGCGAAGCACTTCCCGAGCCAGGACTTAACCTCCTGCAGAGTCGGGATGTCGTTTCCTATGAGTAATATGCCATCGACATATAGAACGAGGAAGCTTACTATACTCCCACTGGCTTTGATATATACACAAGATTCGTCTTCGCTTCGTACAAATCCAAACTCTTTGACTTTCTCATCGAAGCAAAGATTCCATCTGCGAGACGCTTGCTTAAGTCCATAAATGGACTTCTCAAGCTTACACACTCTATTCGGATGCTTCGGATCCACAAACCCCTCTGGCTGAGCCATGTAAACATCCTCAGCCAACTTTCCGTTAAGGAAAGCGGTCTTGACATCCATTTGCCAAATCTCATAATCATGAAATGCGGCAATTGCTAGCATCACTCTAATAGATTTAATCTTCGCAACTGGTGAGAAGGTCTCATCATAGTCAACTCCGGGAGTTTGAGTAAAGCCCTTCGCAACTAATCGCGCCTTATATGTGTGTACGTTCCCATCCACGTCGGTCTTCTTCTTGAAGATCCATTTGCACCCTACGGTCTTACGTTCGGGCACGTAATCAACCAAATTCCAAACTTGGTTATCGTACATGGATTGGATCTCGCTATCCATCGCCTCTTTCCATTTCGCAGACTCCGGGCCTGCCATGGCTTCCTCATAGCTATTAGGTTCATCAAGATTTACTAGTGTACCATCACTAATATACGTGTCCCCTTCGGTAGTAATATGAAAACCATAAAACTGGGGATGAACTCTAACTCTATCGGAACGTCTAAGAGGTAAGGATTCGTCAATCGGTTCAACCGGAGTTTCCTCCTCGGGTTGAATGCCAGCGGTAGAGGTTCCTTCATCTATCAATTCTTGAATCTCTTCAAGTTCGATTTGCCTCCCACTGTCTCCTTGGCTTATGAGTTCTCGCTCTCGGAAAACTCCTCTCCTCGCAACAAAGATAACATTATCTTTTGGTCTATAGAAGAGATATCCAAAGGAAGTTTGCGGGTAGCCGATGAAAATACATCGCTCACTTCGAGGTTCAAGCTTGTCGTGAGTATCTCGTCTTACGAAAGCCTCGCAACCCCAAACCTTGATATGTGCCAATGAGGGAGCTTTCCCCGTCCACATCTCGTGAAGTGTTTTGGCAACCTTCTTAGTAGGGACTCGGTTAAGGATATGGGCGGCAGTCTCTAAGGCATACCCCCAAAAGAAGATAGGTAGTGAAGCACGACTCATCATAGAGCGAACCATATCCAATAAGGTTCGATTACGCCTTTCTGCCACACCATTTAACTGCGGTGTCCTAGGAGGCGTCAATTGCGAAACTATTCCACACTCCTTGAGATAATCGTGGAATTCAAGACTTAGGTACTCTCCTCCTCGATCGGATCGAAGCATCTTGATTTTCCTGCCCAATTGATTCTCCACTTCATTCTTGAACTCTTTGAACTTTTCAAAGGTTTCTGACTTTTGCTTGATTAAATAGATATACCCATATCTACTATAATCATCGGTAAAAGTCACATAGAAGCGGTTCCCATCCTTCGTGGTTGATCTAAAAGGTCCACATACATCGGTATGTATTAGGTCTAATAGTCCCTCGCCCCTTTCACAAGTACTCGTGAAGGGTGACTTAGTCATCTTTCCAAGTAAACAAGACTCGCATGTGTCATCTTCCTTAAGGTCGAATGACTCCAACACTCCATCCTTTTGGAGTTGGGCTATGCGTTTCTTGTTGACATGTCCAAGACGACAATGCCACAAGGATGCTTTATCCATACTAGTGGAAGAATCAATATTCAAAACATCATTTCCTAAGTTATCAACAATCATAACAGTTTCATATATTCCATTACATGGTATAGCTTCAAAGTAAAAGACACCATTTAGATAAGCCAAAATAGAACCATTCTCATTATTAAAAGAAAATCTAAATCCTTGTCTATATAAACCATGAAATGAAATGATGTTTCTAGCCATTTCTGGCGAATAGCAACAATTGTTCAAATCTAAAACTAAACTATTCTTAAGCACTAAAGAATACACTCCAATCTTGGTCACAGGCGACGATCTTCTGTTCCCCATGATTAGATTGATCCTTCCTTGCTCCACATCCCTACTTCTTCTTAGTCCCTGCACATTAGAACAAATGTGATAACCACAACCGGTGTCAAGAACCCAAGAAATAGCATGATTAGAATCGTTAGATTTGATTGCATATATACCTGCGAAAGATGGCTTGATCTTTCCTTCCTTGATGGCTTGCAGGTAATCCGGGAAGCTTCTCTTCCAATGTCCTATCTTGTGGCAGTGGTGGCACTCTGCCTCCTTCGGGTTAGAGCAGGGCTTAGAGGGATCAACTTTGGTCCCACTAGAAGAGGAACCATCTCGGGCTTTCACCTTTCGATAGTTATTTGAAGAAGCTTTCCTCTTCTTTCCCTTCCCTTGACCAATAGCCAAGACAGGAGCAGCGAATGGATTGGGAGTTGGTGCAACAGACTTGTCCTTGAAATTGCTCTCAGCAACCCTCAAGAGACCTTGGAGTTTACTTAGAGTGACCTCCTCTTTGTTCATGTGGTAGGTCATCCTAAATTGATTGTACATTGGAGGCAAAGAGTGAAGCACCATGTCGATCGCCAAGTCTTCGCCGAAGTCAACATTTAACTTGCGAAGGCGGTCGACATACCTTTGCATCTTTTGCAAGTGCACGATAAGAGATTCTCCATGACCCATCTTGGCGGAAATCATGTTAGTGAAGATCTCGTAACGCTCTTGTCTCGCGTTTTGGTGGTACCTCTCCAACAAGTCTTGATTCATTTCGTATGGATACATGTCCTCGTAGGACTTTTGGAATTCGGAGTTCATGGTAGCGATCATGATGCAATGTACCTTCGTTGCATCTCGCTCATGAGTTTCAAAGGCGGTGATTTCGGCGGGAGTAGCAACTTCGGGGTTGATTTTCTCGAGCTTCTCATCGAGGACATACTCTTTATCCTCATAGCGAGCAATGGTGCGAATGTATCTTATCCATTCGCCAAAGTTCGTTCCATCGAAGGTGACCTTTTGGCAAAGGCTCATCAACGTGAAAGAACTAGCAGCAGCGTTGCTTGCGTTTGACATCTATAGAAAGGACAAAGACTGATTAGAATAAGAATCCCTAATTATCACCCAATAAGAAAAATTAGGGCTAGGATCCAACAATAACATTTACATACTAGAAAAGGGATGCCGTAATCTATCATGCAAATAAATTGAAGGTAAGTGAATGACGATTCACTAATTCTCCATCACAAAACTTAAACTTTTAGTCCTAAGTGTTTTTGAGAATTCCTAGATTCGGATGAGATTCATTGAACTATTCAATGGCATGTTTAAATCTCGATATGCCCCTCTTGTTTGTGACTGGGATGCCGAGGATCACAAAGCGGGTGTGAATTACCATGCAAATTCACATGGTGCCTTCATTGTAACGATCACCTATTCAATGTGCCGGTAAACCACACACGCTCCATCGAACTATGATGAACAATGAATCACCCTTTGCCACCTTCGCTTAGAACCAATTAGTGTGCCGGTAAACCACACACGCTCCACTAACATCTTAGCAAGGTGCAAAGTGTAATTTCATGGGATTGCATCAATTCACTTTTCCTAAAGTAACTAAGATTGGGAAATTTAAAAAAAATTTAGTTACTTCGTATTTCTTATCATACTTTCAATGAGAGGATGAGGTTGCCCTATCCTACCCGTTCGGCTAACGACCCTCCACCAATCAAGCAAGCGGTGGGTGTGAGTGTACACCCATTAAGTGCCATTTTATAGGCCCCAACCTTATACCCACCTTATAGATCGGCTTCGTGAATGAGGCCTACTAGCGGTAAGACTAGCATTTAGTTATACATATATATATTAATCTAGTAATATCATATAAGTATAGGGTTACATTTTAAACTTTTCATAATTTAGGGTTTGAAATTTAAGATGTCTAAATTAAAACTTTTAATCACAAATATAAATTTCAAAACTTTAGGGTAGGTTTTAAACATTTAAAACATGAAGGATCAAATAACAAATAATTCCAATTAACAATTAATATTCTAATTATCTTTATTTGATTTATCTTGATTTCTTTGAAGATAATTACCAAAATAATTAATCATTATCATATAAGGAAATTAAATATTTTATTGGATGATAAATATCTTTAATTAGATCAAGATAATAGTCATATTTATCAAAAAATCGGATTTACATTGATCTAATATGATTAAGGTAAGTTTCCATAAGATAATTATGAAAAAATCCCGAATATGGCCATTCCTGACGCCTAGACTCGCCGAGTGCACAAGGGGACTCGCCGAGTCAGGCCTACTCGACGAGTCCACCTTGGAACTCGACGAGTCAGTGACTCAAAACCCAAAAAATCGAATTTTGCAGGTTTGTTTCAGTTAATTAAGCAACAATTTAAAGAAAACCAATCTAGGCTCTGATACCACTGTTGGGTTTTAGCCATAAGAACTTTCCTATGTGCGCATGCAAAACCCTATTGCTTGGATCTAGGCTTTCTAATAAACATGCTTTTGAATCCAAGACTTCTAATGGCTAATTAGGTTAAACAACAATATTAAAACAGATCTAGAATCATACCTTTGAATCCCTTGTTGATCTTGTTTGTCTTGGAGCTTCTAGAGTCACAATTGTCACTCCTCTAATGGCTTACAAACACCAATAGCAAGCAAGATGATTTAGGAGAGAGGAGAGGGGAGGAATTCGACCAGAGGTTCCTTGCTTTAGGTTATGTGTCGAATTCCCTCACCCATAGGGGCTATTTATACTATTAGACTCCTTAAGGGCTTCACCCTAAACCCTAATTGGATAATCTTCTCTTAAGGCTATCCAAATCCATTCCATAGATAACCCTATGGACGATTTTGAGCTATCCTAAAGCTCTTAGAATCCATCCAAGGTGTATCCTAATGGATTTATAGTCTAAAGTCTAACTATCAAACAATTGACAGTTTATACCCTCTTATTTAATTAATCTCTTTAAGTCACCAAATTAATACCAATTAATTTATGACTTATATTAATCAAATAGCTAAATATTATTCCTTATAATATTCACTCTCTCTTAATAAATCATCCTTCAAGTTGCTATGGTGAAGGCAACCCAAAAGGACCATGCACCACCGAATATAGTTATAGCCTTAGACACTATTCCAACAGCGGGTTCACGTATGGACTCGGCGAGTCCAAGAGTGGACTCGGCGAGTCCACGCTGTGTAATGAAACCCTAATTCCCAGGGTGTGAGACCTATTTAAAGGGCCTTATGTCCGTCATTTGTGCTCACCAATCCATAAAAGAGAAACCCTAGAGTGCTTGAGCGTTTTGAGAGAGAAAGGAAGCCATTCTTGACCTTTGTGGTGTTGTTTAGCAAGAAGAAGGAGGTCCTAACAAAGAGGAAGCAAAGGAGGTTGCTATACTGTGGATTTGAAGCTTAGATCATCGCACTTGAGGTATTAATTCAGCTCATCTTCTGTTTTATGAAGTATATTTGGATTTAGGGTTTCTTGTGGCCTTTGTTGGGTTGACTTGATGCCCAAATAGTCCCTTCTAGTGATGAGGCTTTGGATCTGGATCCATAGAGGTCCAGAGAGCCTCACTCATCAAGATTTATGAAGAGCAATGGAGGTTATGACCTTGAGTTGTGGTATTTGTGGCTAAATCATCATATATGGTCATATAGATGTTGTATGTACATCAAGATAGTGACTTTACGTGATAAATAAGCTTGGAAGGACTGGATCTATGAGTTAGTGGAACAGATCTGACCTCAGAAGTAAGTTTGAGTCGTTGTATGGCATGGACTCGTCGAGTCCGAAGAACAGACTCGGCGAGTAGCATGAAGATTGCCCAGCACCACTCAGCGAGTGGTCTTGCCGAGTTGAGGGATTGACTCAGTGAGTCAGTGAGAGTCAGAGTGGGTTGACAGGTGGACTGAGTCAAGCTGGGACTCGCCGAGTTGTTCTTGAAACTCGGCGAGTTGAGTCGTGGAGGCCCCACAACTCATGTCGGGTGAAACTCGTCGAGTTAGGAGAATACTCGTCATGTCAAGTGAGGATCCCAGGGAAATCAGTGTATGCATATAGACTCGCCGAGTCGCTATAGTGCACTCGCCGAGTCCGATCAAAGTTGACCGTTGACCATTGACCAGTGTTGACCTATGTTGACTTGTTAAGGGATAGTCAACCTTAGTTGGGAAAGTGTTAATTAGAGACGTATTATGTTATAGGAGGACTATAGCTCGGGAGATCGAGCACTAGTGATTTCAGGGAATTACGAATTACTGAGATACGCGAGGTGAGTCTTCTCACTATATTTTACCTTGAGTAGGTAAATAGAGTTATGTCATACAATGCTTGTATGCTATATTTATATGTTATGTGTTGCACTGCATTATTCTTTGTGATTTATGATGTGCATGTTTACAGAGTTAGAAGCTGAGGGTTCACAGAGTTTGGGTGCACGGACCCACAGACTTATAACCTCGAGTGGCTAATATGTGTTATATGTGGTATTTTAGGGAACTCACTAAGCTTTGTGCTTACAGTGTTTGGTGTTATTTGTTTCAGGTACTAGTGACGACCGTGGGAAGGCGCCGACTTGATCAGTACACACGCATGGGATTTATGATTTTGAGATCTTGGGATTTTTGTATTACTTGGATTGAGTTTCAAACATGGTTCTTTTATGAATATTAAGTGAATTATGTTTTATAAAATTTCAAAAATTTTTTTTGAAATTTACAGTGTTACAAGTTGGTATCAGAGCCTTGGTTTGAGGGATTCGGGTACACCTTCGGGAGTATTTGAACTCAAACTGAGGATTTGGAAAATATTTTAAAAAAAAAACCAAATTTTCTAAGAGTAAAATATTTGTAGAGAAATTCAGAGGAGAAACGTGTGTACGATCAGTTAGCGCCCGAACGGTGATTTCCCAAAATACCCTTATATTATATGTTTATGAGATTGTTATGATGTATTCTCTTGCTAAAGTAGGCTAGGTATTCCTATTAGGACTAGAGTGCCCTGATTTGTGATGCCTTAGCCTAGGGAGAGGTGAGCTGCTATGAGATGCTTGAGAGTGAATAGGTAGCAGCAAGGAGCTTATGAGAGATCTGTTAGAAAGTGATAGAGTACTTGGAAATTGGGATTCGAAGAGGAGGACTTAGGGTGTATACTGAAACGATGTGGACAATAGTATTGGGCCGGTACTACTGAAAGCACCGGGTCGGTGTACGGTCCGAGTAAGAATCTTCGGAATGCCAAGGATCAAGGAGGGATGAGTTGTCGAGTGTGAGTATGCTCGAGCGGATTCTAATTTATCATATGTTGTATTTCAGAGGTTGATCATGGTGAGGACACATCATATGCCGGAGGGCGTCGAGGCTAATGATGAGGAGATCCGTCAGATCATTCACGAGGAAGTGGCTGCGGTCATCAGGGCAGAGATACCCGAGATGTTTGGTTCTATTAAGACCGTGCTGATTGAGACTTTTGATGAGCGTTATGTTGCGCTTTCTGAGGCTGCTGTTGAGGCGGCCACTGCAGCTGTTGCTGCTGCAAGGTCGCAGGGTGGTGATGCGTTGCTGTTCCGGGAGTTCAGTAACACGAAACCACTAGAGTTTGATGGTACCCAGGACCCGGTGGTGGCTATGAGATGGATTCCTGACATAGAGGGGTGTTTCTTCACTTGCTCATCTCCTGAGCATTTGAGAGTACGGTTCGCGCTGAACCAGCTTCGCTTGGGAGCGAAGGATTGGTGGAAGTTTGTGACAGCACACTTTTCGCCTGCTGAGCTTGTGGCAGTGACCTGGGAGAGGTTCACTGCCATGTTCCGAGATGAGTACGTTCCCCAGGTGGAGAGGGAGCGTTTGGCCCAGGAGTTTCTGACCCTCAAGCAGGTCACTGAGTTTGTTACGGTGATTACCAGGATGTTTCACGAGAGGGCGATGTTTTGCCCTGAGCATGTGTCCACTGAGCAGGCACGTATGAGCCGGTAGTTGAGTATCTTGAGGCGAGACATTTGGGAGTTCGTGGTGAACTCCTCATACCGGAAATTTGTTGAGCTTCAGGAAAATGCCCGGAAGAGGGAGATCGAGCTGGAGACTCATGCTAGGTAGGAGGCTGAGTCTCAGGGGAGGGATCGGCGACCGGCACAATTCCACCCGGCAGCCAAGCGGGCCAAGCCCGCTGATCCCAAATCAGGGAGCCAGAAGGGATGCACTTGTGGAAAGTGTGGCAAGGGTCATGATGGAGTATGTAGAGCTGGATCTTGCTACAAATGTGGCAAGGAGGGGCATATGGCCAAGGACTGCCCCAAGGGGTTTACAGTATGTTTTTCCTACAACCAGACCGGACACCGGAAGGCGGAATGTCCACAGTTGCGGGGATCAGCTCAGGGAGCACTTCAGGGATCTGCCCCTGCCGCCATCAGAGCTATCGAGAGTCGGCCAATGAAGACCGAGGCGCCGAGGGCACGTGGGAGGGCGTTTCAGTTGATCGCGGAGGAGGTCCGCGCAGCGCCCAATGTCGTGGCTGGTATGCATTCTTTCGTGTATTTATTGTAATGTTGAGATATTAGGCTTATATTATGTTATATGTAGGTACTTTTCTTGTGAATTCTGTACCTGCCTTGGTATTATTTGACTCGGGTGCGAGTTGGTCTTTTGTATCTTTGGCTTTTAGTCAGCACAATAGTGTTAGTCGCGAGGCGCTGATTCGGCCTCTGGGAGTTTCCATAGCTGACGAGAATGTGATATATGCCACAGAGGTGATCCGTGGGTGCGTACTCGAGATTTTCGGTGTTGAGTTCCCGATTGATTTGGTTCCTATTGCCATGGGGGATTTCTATGTCATTGTGGGCATGGACTGGTTGAGCAGGTTCGGTGCGGTTATCGACTGCGAGCGACAGCTAATAACCATACGAGACCCTAGTGGGGGAGTTCTTATAGTGTACGGCGAGGGTACCCGTTCTGGATCAGTATTTTGTTCGGCCGCTAGGGTGAGGCAGTGTCTACAACAGGGCTGTAAGGGTTTTCTGGCGTACGTGTCGGATACGCGGGTTAATTCCAAAAGGCCGAGGTCAGTGGAGGAGGTTCCTATAGTGCGTGAGTTCCCGGATGTCTTTCCAGAGGAGTTGTTGGGTGAGCCTCCCGTGAGGCAAGTAGAGTTCGATATTGATTTGGTCCCGGGGGCCGCACCTATCCTAAGGTGCCTTATCGTCTTGCACCTCCAGAGATGCAAGAGTTATCCTCACAGCTTCAGGAGCTTCTGGGGAAAGGGTTTATTCGGCCGAGTAGCTTGCCGTGGGGAGCGCCTATTCTGTTTTTCAAGAAGAAGGATGGTTCACACCGGATGTGCATTGATTACCAGGAGTTGAACAAGCTGACGGTCAAGAACCGTTACCCGTTACCGAGGATCGACGATTTGTTCGACCAGTGGCAGGGAGCATCTTGGTTCTCCAAGATCGATTTGAGGTCTGGATACCATCAGGTGAGGGTGCGAGATGAGGACGTCCAGAAGACAGCGTTTAGGACGCGTTATTGGCATTATGAGTTTGTTGTGATGCCTTTCGGACTCACCAATGCCCTGGCAGTGTTCATGGATCTCATGAACCGGGTGTGCAGGCCGATGTTGGATCGATCGATGATTGTATTCATTGATGACATTTTGGTATATTCGAGATCTAGAGAGCAGCATGAGGAGCATTTGAGGGAGATCCTCGGAGTTCTAAGATCGGAGAGGCTGTATGCCAAATTCTCCAAGTGTGATTTCTAGTTGCGAGAGGTCCAGTTCCTGGGACATCTTGTTAACCAGGAAGGGATATTGGTCGATCCGGCCAAATTTGAGGCGGTAATGACTTGGGAGGTGCCGAGGTCACCCTCCGAGATCAGGAGTTTTCTAGGGCTGGCCGGTTATTATCGGAGATTTATCAGGGATTTCTCTAAGATCGCAGTGCCACTCACTAGGTTGACCCGGAAGGGTGTCGCTTTTTCATAGGGCCCCGAGCAGCAGGCCTCCTTTGAGATGCTTCGCCAAAGGTTATGCAAGGCCCCGGTGTTAGCCCTCCCGGAGGGAATGGAGGACTTTGTTGTATACTGTGATGCATCGATCTTGGGATTGGGAGTAGTGCTGATGCAGAGAGGGCATGTGATAGCATATGCATCGAGGCAGTTGAAGCCTCATGAGACGAGGTATCCCACCCATGACCTAGAGTTGGGGGCAGTGGTGTTCGCCCTCAAGATTTGGCGCCACTATTTGTATGGGGTTCGGTGTACGATATACACGGACCATCAGAGTCTGAAGTATTTAATGGATCAGTCCAACATAAATATGCGACAGAGGAGGTGGTTGGATGTGGTTAAGGATTACGATTATGAGATCCTGTAACATCCGGGCAAGACTAATGTGGTAGCCGACACCCTGAGTCGCAAGGCGGAGAGCACCTCGTTGTGAGATGTATGTTTGCGATTGACCGTGATGACTCCGGTGTTGGACACCATTCGAGGAGCACAGGCTGAGGCAGTGAGGTCAGAAAACCAGAAGAGATAGCGAGTTGTTGGGTTGGTATCGGAGTTTGTTACCGATGGTCGGGGGCTTATGACTTTTCAGGGGCGTATTTGGGTACCGTTTGTGGGAGGAACGCGTACCATTTTGATGGAAGAGGCTCATCGGTCGAAATTCTCGATCCATCCTGGGGCCACTAAGATGTATTTGGATTTGAGGAGGGAGTATTGGTGGCCCTGTATGAAGAGGGATGTTGCGTGGTTTGTTGAGAGGTGCTTATCCTTCCGTAGGGTTAAGGCCGAACACTAGAGACCGCATGGTAAGTTGCAGCCGTTGGAGGTTCCTGAATGGAAGTGGGAACAGATCACCATGGATTTCATCAACAAATTGCCAACGACTGCTCGGGGAGTTGATGCAATTTGGGTGATTGTGGACAGGTTGACGAAGAGCGCTCACTTCCTTGCTATCAGCGAGAGTTCTTCCGCAGAGATGTATGTGAGGGAAGTGGTATCTCGGCATGGGGTGCCGATCTCGATTGTCTTAGACCAGGATGTACGTTTCACTTCCAGATTCTGGAAGAAGTTTCATGAGGAGCTGGGTACTAGGCTGCATTTTAGTACCGCATATCACCCCCAGACAGACGGACAGAGTGAGCGGACGATTCAGACGCTCAAGGACATGCTCCGAGCATGTGTATTGGATTTTGGGGGAAGTTAAGATTCGTATTTGCCCTTGGCCGAGTTTTCTTACAACAACAGCCATCATTCGAGCATCGGTATGCCACCCTTTGAGCTGTTGTATGGGAGGAGGTGTCAGACCCCCATTTGCTGGGAGAAGTCGGACAACGCGTTATGGGAAACACTGAGATCGTACTTCAGACAATAGAGCAGATCCAGCAGGTCAGACAGAGTTTACTAACTGCTCAGAGTCGACAGAAGAGTTATGCGTACAGACGCCGGTCTGAGCTTGAGTTCCAGGTCGGTGACTTTGTGCTCATGAAGGTCTCTCCTGGAAAGGAGTGATTCGATTCAGGAAGAGGGGCAAGTTGGGGCCCCGATATATCAGACCATTTCGGGTAGTCACGAGGGTAGGCAGGATAGCCTATCGTTTGAATTTGCCAGCAGAGTTGGGGCAGATTCACGACACTTTCCATGTGTCGCAATTGTAGAAGTGTATAGCCGATGAGTCTGCAGTGGTTCCATTAGAGGATATTCAGGTGGATGCGAGCCTGAATTATGCTGAGAGACTAGTGGCAATCAGAGATCGGAAAATCAAAGTTCTGAGGAACAAGGAGGTACCTTTGGTTTTGGTTCAATGGTAGCATCGGAAGGGTCCGAGATGACTTGGGAACCGGAGCGTGAGATGCGCGAGCAGCATCCAAAGTTATTTGCAGAGCGAGACTTCGAGGGCGAAGTCTAGTTCTAGTGGGGGAGAATTGTAACAGCCCGGAATTTCTAGGTATTTCTTATTGGTGTATTTTTTTGAGAATTGTGAGTGGACTCGGCGAGTTGGAGCTCAAACTCGCCAAGTAGGATCGCGATTTTGGATGCGGGTTCGCGTCTGGACTCGGCGAGTCCACGCTGTGTAATGAAACCCTAATTCCCAGGGTTTGAGACCTATTTAAAGGGCCTTATGTCCGTCATTTGTGCTCACCAATCAATAAGACAGAAACCCTAGAGTGCTTGAGCGTTTTGAGAGAGAAAGGAAGCCATTCTTGACCTTTGTGGTGTTGTTTAGCAAGAAGAAGGAGGTCCTAACCAAGAGGAAGCAAAGGAGGTTGCTATACTGTGGATTTGAAGCTTAGATCATCGCACTTGACGTATTAATTCAGCTCATCTTCTGTTTTATGAAGTATATTTGGATTTAGGGTTTCTTGTGGCCTTTGTTGGGTTGATTTGATGCCCAAATAGTCCCTTCTAGTGATGAGGCTTTGGATCTGGATCCATAGAGGTCCAGAGAGCCTCACTCATCAAGCTTTATGAAGAGCAATGGAGGTTATGACCTTGAGTTGTGGTATTTGTGGCTAAATCATCATATATGGTCATATATGTTGTATGTACATCAAGATAACGACTTTACGTGATAAATAAGCTTGGAAGGACTGGATCTATGAGTTAGTGGAACAGATATGACCTCAGGAGTGAGTTTGAGTCGTTGCATGTCATGGACTCGCCGAGTCTGAAGAACAGACTCGGCGAGTAGCATGAAGATTGCCCAGCACCACTCAGCGAGTGGTCTTGCCGAGTTGAGGGATTGACTCAGTGAGTCAGGGAGAGTCAGAGTGGGTTGACAGGTTGACTGAGTCAAGCTAGGACTCGCCGAGTTGTTCTTGAAACTCGGCGAGTTGAGTCGTGGAGGCCCCACAACTCATGCCAAGTGGAACTCGTCGAGTTAGGAGAATACTCGTCGTGTCAAGTGAGGATCCCAGGGAAATCAGTGTATGAGTATAGACTCGCCGAGTCACTATAGTGCACTCGTCGAGTCCAGTCAAAGTTGACCGTTAACCATTGACCAGTGTTGACCTATGTTGACTTGTTAAGGGATAGTCAACCTTAGTTGGGAAAGTTTTAATTAGAGATGTATTGTGTTATAGGAGGACTATAGCTCTGGAGATCGAGCACTAGTGATTTCAGGGAATTACGAATTACCGAGATACGTGAGGTGAGTCTTCTCACTATATTTTACCTTGAGTAGGTAAATAGAGTTATGTCATACAGTGCTTGTATTCTATATTTATATGTTATGTGTTGCGCTGCATTATTCTTTGTGATTTATGATGTGCATGTTTACAGAGTTAGAACCTGAGGGTTCACAGAGTTTGGGTGCACGGACCCACAGAGTTATTGCCTCGAGTGGCTAATATGTGTTATATGTGGTATTTTGGGGAACTCAGTAAGCTTTGTGCTTACAGTGTTTGGTGTTATTTGTTTCAGGTACTAGTGACGACCGTGGGAAGGCGCCGACTTGATCAGTACACACGCATGGGATTTATGATTTTGAGATCTTGGGATTTTTGTATTACTTGGATTGAGTTTCAAACATGACTGTTTTATGAATATTAAGTGAATTATGTTTTATAAAATTTTAGAATTTTGTTTTGAAATTTACGGTGTTACATTGTGTATGGATCTATACGGGATTGACAACCACGCACCTAAACTGTTAGCTACAGTTAGACCGGCAGGTCTGGGGTGACAAATGTCATAACACTAAACCACCTGAAGAATGTTGTTACAAGCACTCTGTGTCGATAGTATGGTTATAAAACTCACACGAAAGTATAAAAACAAACTTGATTTACGAGACTCATAAACGTATTCAGTATTTACTTTATTTTGAGCACAAGATTTATCTTTATCATTTAAGTACGAAAAATACTAACGCCCTCCAACTTTGGGAACTTTTCAAACTATATGTGGAAAATATTGGATTTTCTGGAAACTTCATTCATCTCCTTTCTTCCAAAATGACATACTTTTCAAAACAAAAACACTTATGAACTCACCAACCTTATTGTTGACACTTTTTCGAAACCACTTGTATTTCTCAGGGAATCGGTAATACAGGTAACTACCAGCTTTTGAAAAAGGAACGCTATGGCATTTATTATCAAAAATTTTAAACCATATTATTGTAATATTCTTTTGGAAACATGTATAACGCAACAATGTACGTTTTTATTATATATATGATGGTTGTGTTACTTTCTTTACGATATTCAATTGTTATGGTACTACGTGAAGTCATCCACCCCCGAATGTTTCCACAATTTTGGTTTGGGGGTGTGACAGAATATCACCGTCCGAAACTCCGACATCGATGCTTACATATCAAGGTTTAACGAGCTGTCTTTGTTGTGCCCTGGCATGATTACTTCGGAAGGAAAGAAAATCGACTGATTCATCTGGGGATTAACCTCCCTAATTATATGAAATGTGATAGCTGCAAATCCTAAAACCTTTAACAACGCCAAGAGGTTGGCCAAGAAATTGTATGACCACAATAACAAGAAGGGAGAGAAGTCAGGGGAAACTGAAAGCAAGAAGGAGAGTGACAACAAGAACGGAAAGAATAAAAAGCGGAAGGGACGAGAAGGCTCACAGTCATCAAAGAAACAAAAAAACATTGACAGTTCATACTGTAACCACCCAAGTTCCATCTACACCACATGCTCCATCCTCATCTACACCAAGTACCCCTAAACAGTATTTTGGGAATCTCCCAAAGTGCAACAAGTGCAATTTTCATCACAATGGTGAATGCAAGGAGATGCATTGTACCAGTTGCAACCGAAAGGGTCACACGGCAAAATACCATAGAACTTATCCTCCCCAGAACCAGCAGTCGGGAAACAACAACAACAACAACAATGGAAACAACATTAGGGAAAGCCACACCTGTTATGGATAAGGAAGGATTGTGCATTGCCGTCGTAATTGCCCTAATATCAACAACCAAGGGAATGGAGGAGCAGGGAGAGCGTTGACCATGGGTCAAGGAGAAGCAGTTCAGGATCCCGTTGTTGTAACTGGTACATTTCTCCTAAACCACACATATGCATGCATCTTGTTTGATACCGAGGCAGACCGAAGTTTTGTGAGTAATGAATTCAAACACTTGTAAAAACAACAACCCCAAAAGCTTAATGAAACCTTTACGGTGGGAATGGCTAATGGGAAAACAGAATCAACTTGGGAAATCTACGTAGGATGTACCCTAACCTTAAATCACCACGTCTTTCAAATAAGCTTGATGCTTGTAACTATTAGGAGTTTTTATGTGATTAACGACATGGACTGGTTGAGTCCCCATCATGCCAAAATTATGTGTCACGAGAAGGTCGTTCGCCTTCATCTCCTTAACCACGAAACCCTAATTATATAGGAGGCAAGCCCAATATGAACCTTCATCTTATCTCATGTATTAAGGCACATAAGTGTCTACAAAATATGGACTTGGCATTTTTCGATCACATTGTGGATAAGTCCAAGGAAGAGCTCAATACTCGAGACATTCCAGTGGCTTGTGATTTCCCGGATGTTTTTCCTGAAGATCTCCCGGGGATACCCCCAGAAAGACAAGTTAAGTTCCGAATTAACATTGTGCCAGGAGCTACACCCATTTCCAAATCACCCAATAGGTTGGCTCCTGAGGAGATGCAAGAGCTATCCAGCCAACTCAGCGAACTTTTGAACAAAGGATTCATCTGACCCAACTTCTCACCTTGGGGAGCTCCGTTTCTCTTTGATAAGAAATAGGATGGATCCTTTAGGATGTGTATTGACTATAGAGAATTGAATAAGCTCACTATCAAAAATCGCTATCCACTCCCGCGAATTGTCGATCTATTCGACCAGCTTCAAGGGGCGAGTTACTTCTCTAAGATTAATCTACGATACAGATACCACCAACTCAAGGTCAGTGAAGAGGATATCCCCAAGACTGCTTTCGAACTCGTACGGACATTATGAATTTGTTGTAACGCTCTTCGATCTAACGAATGCCCATTCCACATTCATGGACCTGATGAATCGGATCTGCCGACTATTCCTCGACAACTTTGTTATCGTTTTCATCGATGATATCCTAGTCTATTCTCGAAGCAAAGAGGAGCATAGCCAACATCTCCGGCAAATATTGAAACCCCTAAGAACCGAAAAGTTACGCAAAACTCTCTAAGTGTGAGTTTTGGCTCCGTAGTGTAAACTTTTTAGTTCATGTGGTCAGTCAAGAAGGGATATTATTGGACCCTTCTAAGGTCAAAGACATTGAAGGATGGGCAGTCCCGATGACACCCACTAAAATTCGTCAATTTTTAGGTCTCGCAAGCTATTACAGGAGATTTATTCAGAACTTCTCCAAAATAGCCAAGCCACTTACCATGCTTACACAAAAAAGCGTGCCATTTGAATGGACGGAAAAGCAGGAGGTTGCCTTCCGAACTCTGAAGCGAGCTCTCTGTCGTGCACCAGTACTATCATTACCAGAGGGAACAGAGGACTTCATAGTTTACTGTGATGCTTTGAATTAGGGTTTAGGTTGTATACTCATGCAGCGTGGGAAGGTGATAGCTTATGCGTCCCGACAACTAAAAACACATGAGGTGAATTATACCACTCATGATCTCGAATTGGGATATGTGGTTTTTTCCTTGAAGATTTGGAAGCACTACCCTTATGGTACAAAGTGCACCATTTTCACCGACCACAAGAGTCCCCAACACATTTTAAATCAAAAGGAGTTAAACACGAGGCACCTAAGATGGGTTGGGTTGCTAAACGATAATGAGTGCGAAATCAAGTATCACCCAGGCAAGGATAACATGGTAGTTGATGCCTTGAGTCGGAGAGAATACTCAAACCCTCATGTGAAGACTCTTTCAATAACCATTCAATCCAATCTGTCCTCGCAAATTAAAGCATCTTGATTCGATGTCATGAATATAGAGAACAAAACAATCGAAGCGTTAGGTGGAATGGAAAAGAACTTCGAAGTCAAGGAGGACAGAGCACATTATTTCATGAACCGGATTTGGATCCCTAAACTTGGGGGATTTAGAGAGGTAGTCATGAATGAAGCCCATAAGACATGATACTCCATCCATCCCGGTTCAAATAAAATGTACTTAGATATCAAGCAACATTATTGGTGGCCTAACATGAAGGTAGAAATTACCACCTACATTAGCAAATCCTTACTTGCGCTAAAGTGAAGGTAGAATATCAGAAGCCCTCGGGACTATTACAACAACTAATAATACCCGAGTGGATATAGGAAAGGATTATTATGGACTTTGTGGCCAAATTACCCAAGATAACAGATGGATTGGATACAATATGGCTAACAGTCAACAGGTTGACAAAATCCACTCATTTCCTACCAATAAAGGATTCATACAAAGTGGAACGATTGATGATAATCTATATCAAGGAAATCGTGAGACTCCATGGAGTACCAATATCTATCATCTAAGATCGAGATAGTAGATTCACTTCACGCTTTTGGCAATCGCTTCAGAAAGCCATGGGAATACAACTTTACATGAGCACTGCCTACCACCCACAAACGGATGTTCAAAGTGAGAGAACCATTTAAATGCTTTAACATATTCTTCGCGCATGTGTGGTAGACTTTGGAAGGTCGTGGGATACCTACTTGCCTTTAATTGAATTTTCGTACAACAACAATTATCACTTAAGCATCAAAGTTGCTCCATTTGAAGCATTATATGGGCGTAAATGTAGATCACCGTTGTGTTGGGTTGAGGTAGGTGACACTCAGCTAGCCATATGACAGACACCAAATAATGCATTATCAGGACCAGAAATCATACGTGAAACGATAGAGAAGATAATTTAAATCAGGGCTCATATACAAGCATCACGAGACCGACAGAACAGCTACGTTGATAAACGGCGAAAGCCCTTGGAATTTCAAGTCGGGGATCAGGTGTTGTTAAAGGTCTCTCCCTGTAAAGGGGTGATTCGTTTTGGAAAACAAGGAAAACTAAAACCACGATACATTGGATCATTCGAGATTCTTACCCGAATTGGTCTAGTAGCTTATAGACTGCAGTTACCTGCCAAGCTCAGCAGTGTACACCCCGTGTTCCGTGTTTCCAATTTGAAGAAGTGATCATCTGAAGAAAGTCTTGTCATCCTATTGAAAGAAATCAAAATCAACGAGAATCTCCCATTTGTCGAATAACTGGTTGAAATCATGGACAGTGAAGTGAAGCGTATTAAGCAAAGTCACATTCCGATTTTGAAAGTTCGGTGGAACACAAAACGTGGAACGGAATTCACATGGGAACGCGAAGACCATATGAAGCAAAAGTACCCTCACCTATTCTTACATTCTCAAATCTAGCTTCAAAAAGAATTTCAGGACGAAATTCCCTCTAACTGGGGAATGATGTCACACCTAGGAATTCTAATGCTTTGTAAACATTAAACAAGGATAACATTGTAACTAATACTTGAAAGCATGTATGATTCTTATTCAATGACAAAAAAATTCAATCAAACACCCTATACAAATACTCAAATAGTCAACAAAAGATTGGAAACCCTATAAATCCCGGTTTAAGTCCAACATGGACTAGGATTTCCTTATTAGGCCTAATGGACCAATAAGCTTCCAATTTGACTATTTTGGGCTTAAAACTCTAAAATGGGCTATAATTGGACCCACTGTCATGAGACTTAACCTTTTTAGGCCTTATAACCCTAAAATGGGCTAGTTTATCTTTAATGGGCCTTATTGGGCCATAACAAATCCAAATAGCTTTAATGGACTCAAATCCATTCCTTTATGCTAAATTGGGTCGTGAACTACTCTAAAGGCCTAATGGGCCAATAATCATCAAATTGGGCATCATATTATGGAATCAAGCACAAAAAGCCCAAGCCATTTTCTTCCTCCTCTCCCTCTCGGCCAAATAAGAAAAAAAAAAAGGAAAAGAGAATTAAAGGGGAAGGTTTGACTTTGGAGTGCCACCTCCATTTTGTCTGTCATATGTCCATGAAAATCCTCCATGTATCCAAGCTAGTCATTCACCACTCTCTCTCCCCTCTCTTCTTCTACTCTCAGCTGAGGATCACCAAACACACACTTACACTTAATTCACTTCCAAATCCTCTCAAAAACACCTTCAGTCCTCCTTCAAAATTTTCAAGATTAAGGGTATTTCAAGAAGGTTTTCATCCAAGAATCACTCTAAGATGCATACTTATCGTAAGATCTTAACAACATACTTTCTTTCTACAACTTAATCACTCTTCTTACCACCTTAAATTCTTGATCATGCTGCCTAGAACTCTTCAAATTGGAACATCTCTTTAAGAAGTTGTTAAGGCCGAGAATCTCATCAATCTCTTCCATTTCTTTCTTTAAAACCGACAACAACAAGAAAAGTTGATCTCATACCCCTCTATTTTCGGTTTTCAAATGATTTATGGGGGAGAATACAGGTAAAATGTGTAGAACCATGTGTATTTGTATGTTATGTGTGATATCTTGTGTTTATGTGGTAAATATATGCTAAATATGAAAGATATTTTGAGATCTATTGTTCAAGGAGGAAGAATACGTGATTTAGGATACATATACTTAGCATATCAAGATAAACTACCATAAAAGGTTTATAATAAGCATACTATAACATAAAATTTTATGTTGGACTAGTTTTTTGATAAATAAACAAAATATGGGGAAAATATGTCATTCATGGTTTTTACAAGGACCAAAAGGTCAAAATAACTAAAATAAGAGTTATTATAAATATTATGCTTTTTAAAGGACTAAAAACATAAATTTTAGCCTAATGGGCAAAAATTTGGGCATTTTGGCTATTTAGGCCCAAGTATGCGAAAAATCAAATTTAAGGGGGCTAAAATGGAAATTTTTCACAAAACAGGGACTATAAACGTAAATGAACCTATTTTAGGGGATAAAATGGCCTTATTTATCAAAAGGGACTAAAAATGCAAAGATTTTGGGTCAAAATTGTAAAAACTACGAAAAGTGTGGACTTAAATGCAAATCCTTTAACTAAGGGGTTGAAATTGTCCAAAATTAAATTTTGGGCTTAAAACATTATTTAAATAAGAGTTTGAGTTAAAAATGTCAAGAAAAGTAGTTCAAGGACCTAATATGTCATTTTTTATAAAAAGGATTAAAATTGCTAACTTTACCAAAATAAGGGGGTTGAATTGGTCAATTAATGTTTTTGGTCAAATATGTTAAGGTTAAAATAATTGGGTCAAAATATACCAAATTTTATAACTTATGGATTTAGATAGAGAAATATATATTATTATAAATCTATGAATCATTATAAAACAATTTGGTGATTTTTACGACATTTCGATTAAACAACTTCACAACACTAATACTATACAAAACAAGTAAACATTCTAATTGTTGGGCTTGAATAGTTCTAATCATGTTTTATGGCCTTTGTGACCCATTAACATGACTTTTGGGTCTAACATAAATAATACATGTTTATTGGGCCTCCTGTGACCCAATTACATGCCTAAGGGACCCTCAATGGCTTTTACATGTTATTGGACCTCAGTGGCCTATTAGCATCGCTAGTAAGGTCCAAATAAATCATATGCGAAGTAGGCTAACGCGTCCTTCGTATACTCGACAGTCTTAAATAACAAATGTGATTAGTAGGACCTGATAGTCCTCTTCTCCTCGTCTGTTAGGTTTACCTTCTATTAAGTAACCAAATATCAGGTCGTTAATCAAGGTTAATCAAATTCATTTGGATTAAGTGAGTAATAACGCGCGACACCAATAAGTGTCGGTCGTAGTTTGTAGTTGTAATCAAAGTTTCCTGGAGGGAGAGCGAGAGTTTGTGTATAGATCTATACGGGGGTGATTCCCCCAAACCTAAGTTGTTTGCTAAAGTTACACTCGGCCAGTCTAGGGTGACAAAATCATAAGATCAATTCTGGCGTTCACTAGAATGCCAAGACAGACGAACTAGTTATTATCATGTATGGTTATAACGACTCACATAAAGATCTAATATCATCTAAGTAATCATGGGAAATCATATTCATTTGTGGTGATGATACAATAATACAAAACAATCATACTATTTTATCGGAAAACATTGGGTTTTCCGGGGAAACTGTAACAACCCGTCATTTCAGGTCATGGAAGATCGAGTCTTGTAATCTCTTTGAAAAAGGGATTAGAATATCATCGAAAAGTGAAGTATTCAAAAGCTCTGTTTGGAGTACGCTATGTAGTAAATATCGTCTTAAGGTTTCCAAGCATATAAAGAACACTAAAATCCAAGTTATAACGAATAAGTTATGACCATTCTAAGTTTTCCAACAAAAAACCGGCAATACGAAGTTACGTAAAAACGCAAAGTTTCAATAAAATACTTTTGACCTTAGGTGTCTAAATGAAAGTCATAGATATCGTTAAACTACAAATGTACATAAAAAGAACGCCCAAAACGGACATCGTATGAAAAAGTTATGAATTTTTAATGAATTTTCTTACCCCGACCTTTTAAAAAATAAATAATAAAAATAATTTCAGAATTTGCCGACAGAATCTAAATGAAAGTTGTAGATCTTAGTCTCACCTACACGTGGATAAGAAGAACGTCGAAAACGGGATTCGTATGAAGGAGACATGAATTTTTGAACTTTGATAAATAATTAATATATATTTTTTTATTGAAAACTTCGGTATTATCCGAAGTCTGAGTCACGCGAGTACGCCCAGCGTACTCAAGGCCTTGGCCCCGGTTCGTCCACGTCGCCCCCTATGCGAGCTACGCCCCGTCCCATCCGAACTCCGGGGCAGTCGAGGACTCGGTCATGCATGACGCACGGGTACGCCCCGCGTACCAAGGCCTCTCAGCCCCTATAAAAGGGATGCGAGGGTTCCGGGAAAACTTGCTCATTTCCTCTCGTTCTTCTTGCGTTTTGCCTCGTTTTCCGTGCCCGTGCAAACCCGAAGCCCTGGTTGCTTAGCTCAAGTTCCGAAGTTCGTTTATACTCCCGAGATTCCCGAGAATCCCGAGAAAATCCGCTTTTTCAAGCCAAAGTTCTGCTCGGTTTTCGTCACACCTTCTTCAAACTATCAAGTGAGTTCATACCCCCTTCGAACACACTTTAAATACATTTTAAATGCTTTTACACTCTTTTAGGGGGGATACAAGTAAACATACGGTTATTATCGTGTATTTTATAAAGTTTCACTTCACTTGCTTTTATCGAATGAATCACTTGGAATTCATTACTACTATGGAAAACTCTTGTCATAATTTGTGTGCATTAGACTTATACAAAGTATATAGTGATTTCAAAGTACCTTTCGTTGCTAAGTCGTTTTATACATTCTAAAAACTTATGATTTATGCTTTGTCAAACATTGTGAAAAAGGATAAACTTTGCATACAAAACTATCACTTTAATACAGACTAAGTTGAGAATCCATGAGACGTGTATATCTTCAAATACTACTTTCTTGTTAGAAAGTAATACTACAAGTCATGTCTATAACCAGAGTTTCCCGTTAGGAGAACGTGTCAAATGTGTATAGATCTATACGGGAAGTCATGATCCCGCGCCCTGACTGTTAGCTACAGTCCGTCCTTTGGGGTGACAGTTGTCATAACGCTACGACGCCTGAAGAACGCCGCTACAGACATATTATGTTTAGTATGGTTATAAAACTCATCGGATACACAATTATTACAGTACTTCTGATTGATGAACGAGTAGCTATTAAAACTATTCTTTATCTAACAAACGGAAATCCTCTGATAGGTTTATTACATTTCTATTGACTCTTCATCACTCTTTTACTTTAATTCAATTTTAGTATATATACATATAAATATAAAAAATTATTTTTATGCATGTTGAAGGTATACATAAAATATCATAGTGCAGTTGTTGACCCCCTTCCAACCATCCATACTTAGGTAAGTTTTATATTACAAATTGTCCGCACTTAATTTCTTAATTCAAGTTCAATATAGTTGGAATTTATTTTTAAATGGGCATACAACTTAGATGATAAAAAAAATCTATAAGAGATGTTTGGAAGTGCATCTTACAGGTAAATTGGAAAACCAACTTAGATGATCAATAATCTACAAGGGGTGTTCGTTGTTCACTGGTCATATTAAGATTTGAATAATGAACTAGGAAATTAAGAATGCGAAGACTTCATATTTTTTTTATTATGTTGTTGTTCCTGTAGTTTTGATTATTAGGGCCTAATTAGGAAAGTTTACCATATGGTTGGAATTCTATTTGAATTTATCTGATTAAGTCAGATATGGGTTGAAGAAGTTCTTGCAAAACAGGGTACATATGTACCTTACAACATTCTTCTAGAATGGAATATCGAATTCTAATTTTGTTAAAAAAGAATCTTGAATTCCAAGTCATCCTAGGTAGTTAATTACCAAACACACAACATAATGGAATCCCGTAACCAATTCTATCATAAAAGAATTGGTATTCATTCTTGTTATTGGTCTCGATTCTTATAGAATGACATCCTAAATAATGAAACATTATATTCTTTTAGAATAAACTACATTGCAAGTTTAGGGATGATTGTTGATGTTCGTTTGTAGAAATTAGAATGTATATCACATTCTATTGGAATTTATTATTGTATTCTATTTAATGCACTAAATATTTTAATATCTGAAAGTTGATTATGTTTTCTTTGTGAATTTAGGTTTTGAAGAGGTTGTTGTTAATGTGGAAAATGAAGAAAACATGGAGAACAATAGTGCACTCTAGCGGAATGTATTCTATCATAATTTATAAATTGTTTCTTAACAATAATATTATTTCGGAATGGATTAGTCTTTTTGTTATATTTTCATATTTTTTACTTCTTTTTAACCATTTTGAGTTTTAATCTTTAAGAATAAATGCAATCCTTAAACCATTATTTGTCATAAGTGTTTTAGAATGAATGTAATAATTGTTTATAGTCTTACTCTTTACGGATAATGAATGTAAATAGTTATTCTTAAAGAATAAAATATGTATTCGTCAGAAAATGTTATTCTTGATAAAATGTTGTATAAATCTTTAAGCATGTTTAACATAGAAACTATCTTGAATGAAACCATATTATGCATGAATAAAGCCGCACATATATTTAATAGTTTCTTTTTGATTTTTTTTATCATTATGAAAGAATAAAATCAGTTATTATTAAAAATAAGATTAAATTTTAAGTATAACTAATTTAAAAAAATCAGATTTTTAAAAATAAAGGAATTAGTGATCCCTTAAAATCTGAAAATTTCCTTTTTGAAAATAGGTTAATTGATCAAAATACCATTTTGCTAAAATTTGTGTGAATATATGATATATGTTATCGTATTGTAATAGCACAGACCCTTAGATCAATTAGTGTTGATTCTATTTACCCGATGGTCCAGATCTGTGCATTCTGGCATACGAATGGTAAGGTGTTAAGTAGTTTGTGTGGTTGGTTTCTAACTTTTATTTTAACTTAGACCATCCTTATAACTTGTTTTTGTTTGGTACATAGTCCCCAGTACACCTAAAATAACATTTATACCCTTTTTATATATATATATATATATATATATATATATATATATATATATATATATATATATATATATATATAGTTTTGATTATTTAATTAACACAAAAAATTTAAATAAAAAATACATGTAGGGCCTACTCCCATCTACACCCCAATTTTACCATCTACATCTTTCCATTTTCTTTGAACTTAAGAACCCTAATGGACCACCAAACTAACCGCCACCGGAAACCACTTCCAAGCCGCCGCCACCACTCCACCGACTGAAAACCTCTCAAAAACAGCTAACCATGCCTCACATTCTTTATATTTTGTTTAAGCCTCTTTAAAGCCACCATCAAGCCTCCACTGAGCATCAATCTGCATTCTAGAGCCAACATCGACTGTTGACATCTTCTACCACCTCTCTACTTCCACGGAAACCACTCTAAGGCCACAATTGATTTCGATCTGCACTCTAAAGCCAAAATATTTATCTGAAATGACCAACATTTGGTTTAAAAAAAACAAAACACAACTTAGAAACAACCACCATCTCCCCCCCCCCCCCCCCCCCCCCCCCCCCCCCCCTCTCTCTCTCTATGTGTGTGTGTGTGTCTCCCTCTCTCATAGACTCGATGAAATCCCCGCTGACTACTATTTGGAACATTAACGGGAAGGGTTGACTAAAAACCGATAACCTAAGAGCACCATGACGGGCTTCAAATTTAGAATGCTCCATTATTCCTTTCAAGAAGGCATTTCATCATGAAAGTTTTGGGGTTTAAACATTTTGATTTCTATTTTGAATTCTGATTTATGGGTTTCATCTGATTTTGATTTCTAATTTCTAGTTCTGGTTTAATGTATTTCTTTCTTACTTAGGCATAGATTTTAAAAGTACAATATATGAAGCAAGTGTCCTTAGATCTATCGTTTTTTGCTTTGTACTTTGTTTATCAGATCTATGGATTTTTTTTTTCCTGCAATCTAGTTTGGATCTATGGTTTTTATTTTATTTATACGATTCTTATTTGTAATGGTGGTAGTGACCAGAGGTTTGTGGCAATGGTGGTTAGAAGTAGTTTTCTGGTGTAGTTATCAGAGGTTACTGGCAATGGTGGCTAGAAATGGCTTTCCGGTGACTGAAGCTAGGGAGGGATAGAAGTAGGGATGGGTCACATTTTATTTTATTTTATTGTTAAAATAAATAATAAAGTAATTACTAACTAATAATTTAATTTAAAAAAAATAGATGTGGTAAAGTAGGCCTTTTATGTAAGGCAATGACTAAGACACAACAAAAACATATAGCAGGGACCTTCAAGTTAACAAAAAAAACATTAGGGACAAGTTAACAAAAAAAACATTAGGGATCAAACATGAAAAGTATTCAAACCTTAGGGACCATTCCTTTAATTTAACCCTATATTAAATTATTAGTAAATTAAGTTTGCAATATTAATGTTTATATTGTTTATTTTCATGGAAGTTAGAAATAAGCTATGGACCACAACACTCTATAAAGCTAGATGGAGCTCAAACCATTTTCCTCATTGTCATTGTATGATTCATTTTTAAGGGCAATGGCTCTAAGTGGTATCTTGGTTGAGAAAATTCCCATCAAATCAGATGGGAACGTGTTCTATGACATTTTAACGTACAGCCCATATAATGTATGTGAAATTTGCCCTGATTGCATGAATGGTGTTGATCTGGAAGATGGTGAATGGGGTGTTATTGGATGCGTCATTGTTGTTTCCTTTATACATGGTTAGTTCGTTTTTTATGTCAAATTTACAACAAACGTAACATTTTGGTTATATTATACTTGAACTGATCATAATGTACATCATATCACATGGTAGATGGAAAGACACATGTTGTTAAAGAAGTGCTTCAAACAATCGACAAGGAGAAAAAGTCTGTGAGCTACAACGTGATAGGTGGCGATATTATGGATGCTTTCAAGACTTTTTTGATCACGATTGATGTTGACACAAGCGAAGAAGAGAGTTTTTTGACTTTGACTTTCCAGTACGAGAAACTAGATGAAAATCAAGATGCCGCTGAAAGTTTGATGGATTTTTGCCTTAAGGTCATCAAAGATATGGAGAACCATTACCTTGCGAAGTCCACCTAAAAACTGATTTAAGTGCGCAGTTTATTACAAATGAAGTTCTTTGGATTATTTGAGTTTGTTTCAGTATATGTGCAGTGCAATTATTACATATGAATTTCCATTACGTTTGCATGAGATTGATGTGTATTGTATAATATCATTGAATTCCCGGTATTTTATCATATATTTGCTGTCCAGTAAAATAAAATTTCAATTGATAATTTGATGATATGTTATTATATTCTACGGCCAAAATAACAAATGATGAAGGCACTTTTTACCGTTTTCAAATAATTCTTTATATGTAGTTAGCGAAAATAGGAGAAAAACACATAAATGACCATACTTAAGAAAAACCTTTAAAAAGGTAACCAATATTTTATTTGTATAAAAAGTGGTCATTTATTATGTATCCATGATCCATGATCTTGACTTATATGGAACTATTTATGAATATCCCGGTGCTAAATAAACCTCCAATGATGGGAGATTTAGATGTGGATGTGTATCCATGATCATTGAGGAATATAAAAAGAAGTCTCCATCTATTTAAACTTGTTTTCCTTCTTGAAAATTTTATTTCGATTCTGGATCATCTAAACTCTATGTGAAAGTCAAATAATATTAATAACTACTTGGACCATTTTTAAAATCAGTGCAAGATATAGGATGATTTTGGCAAAAGTAGCTATTAGCTGGAAGCGGATAGCGGTTAGCTGGTAGTTGATAACTGGTAACGTGTAGCAGGGAGCTGGTAGCGGGAATCTGTAGTTTTTTTTTTTTTTTTTTTTTTTTTTTTTTTTTTTTTTTTTTTTTTTTTTTTGTTATATGTATGTTTGGCAAAAGTAGTCGGAAGCTTTTGAAATATATAAAATTATATAAAATGACAATTTATTTAAAATAAATAAATATATAAATATATTTTTAAGAGTAATTACGGAAATTGATTTCAAAAGCTAATGAGCGTTTTGTTAAACGCTACATGAAGTAGCTTTTACAATCGGAATGTTTTGTTAAAACTAAAAGTTAAACGCTCATATTGTCAAACAAAGTTTTTTGTTTAAACTAGAACGTTTTATAAAAAACTAGAAGCTAGAAGCTCCCAAACGCTTTTAAAAGTTCCGTGCCAAACACGCCCATAATTATTCAATGGATACAAACCATATATGGGTTGTTATTTAATATATTTTTTTTTAGGGAAAATGACTTAGAAAAGTAGGAATGAGCATAGGTCGGTTTGGGTCGGTTTTTGGCTAAAACCAAACCAAACCGTAGAAAGTCGGTTTTTCGGTTTTTAAACCCATATAGGTTCGGTTTTTACATGGTTCAGTTTTTCGGTTTTTCGGGTTGGGTTTATGGGTTTTCGGTTTTAAACCGTTGGTTTATAAGCTCCTGTTGTTTTCTAGTTTTTTGGGTTCAAACCCGGTGAAAGTACGTAACGATAAATTGTATTGTCTAACGCCCGTATTTATGGCCTAAAAGCATTAATAAAGTTGTAATAGTCTACGTCAACCTTTGTAACTCATTTTGAAGTAATAAAGAGGAATTATGTGAATATTATGTGAATTATATGCTTATTTGCTTAATTATTATGATTTAATTAATTAATAATAAAAATAAGCATTTAAAATAAATATTAGAAAAAGCTGATATCTTTTAAGAAAGTTGTAGTGGCCGAAACAAGGATTCCGGAGATATAAATAACGTCGAAATCCGAGTTATAACGAAGAAGTTATGACATGTCGAAGTTTCGCGACAAAACCGGCACGACACCGGGAAGCGTAAAAAGTGAATATTGTGATAAAGTGCTTTTTAGCCTTAACAATCTAAACTAAAGTCGTAGTATTCGTTAAACCGAGAAGTTCGATAAAAAGGACGCCCAAATCTGACTTCGTATGAGGAACTTATGATTTTTCTAAGTTTCAGCTTAGCAGTAGACAACTAAATACTCGAATTTAAGATCGAGCGAAATTTAGCGCACACAACCTAAAAGAGAATCGAAGGTCTCGTCAATAGTAGTACAACGGTAAAAAGACTGACGAAAACGGACGTCGGATGAAGAAGTTATGAATTTTTAACGGATTTTCGTGTCCCAGTCTGTTAAAAATAATAATATTAAAATTAAAATCAAAATTAGCCGACAAAGTCTAAACAGAAGTTGTAGAACATGATTTTAGGTACGCGTGCATATAAAAAAGGTCAAAAACGGAGCTCGTATGAGAAAGTTATGGATTTTAGAAGTTCGGGGCTCAAAATTCGAAAAATTTCGCATGAATAGTAACCGGACAAGTCATCAAGGCCGAAGCTGCTACGTCACCGAAGATGTGGCCGAATCCGGACCAGACGTGTGTCACAATTCCCTCGGACTGAAGCCTAGGCCAATCAGAAGCCGCCTCGTGGCCGCCGCATGTCCGAATCTCGTAGAGCCACGTCCGAGCTTCGTAGCCCACCTCCGTGTCTCGCCTCGCCGCTGCCACGCGCCTCGTTGCCTCGCTGCCACCTCCTCCCTTCGTGACCGAGCCTCGCAAGCAGCTATGTGGAAGCTCCTCAGCCACGAAGACCTCGGCCTCGCAACCTATAAATAGGGGGGCTGCGAGATCTTCCGACTACTTTTGAAAATTTGACATTTTCACCCCTAAACTTATATTTTGACTATTTTGACTTCCCCCGAAGCCACGATATCATATTTAAAGCCCGGAATACGTCCCGAAGTGCCTGAAAACCCGGAAAATTTTATCTTTTCGGTTTTGAAGCTCCAACTCTCGCAGAGCCCGGTTTCTCAATAAAACTCCCGGTTTTATCAGAAACGATCATTTTAAGGAACGAATTGCTTCCCGATTATCATCAAATCAAGTTAGTGTATAGTCACTTTCATTTTACACATAGGTATGAATTATTTTCTATAAAATACATTTTATGTGTAATTATATTGATTGTTTATTTGAGATGATTGTTGAATACAATGTTTTATACAAGTTATAAATTGTATATGTATTTTATCTACAAATATGTTGGGTAGAACATGGGTAGACAAAATAGTTGATGTGTGTTAAAATGATGAGAGGCCTTGATGTTGTTGTTGTTCTAGTCATCTAGCGGAGTATGGATGACGACCATAGACTCTTCTAAATAGTCTAGTGGAACGCTAGCAGGCTCGCAACCTGTAGGTGTTGTGAACGATGTGTTCACCGGTGTACTCCATCCCCCTCATGGTTGCCTTTAGGACATTTATTGTTGAGGAAACCCTGTAGCAGTAGTGTCCATCCCGATGATAAAATCCTTAGACTAGGTCCCTTGTATATGTGTTTAGGGAGGTAAAGTGAGGATAACGGGAATGAGTAATCAGGGTTATTGTTGGTTGATGAAATTAATAAATTTATTGTTGATCGATGAAATTAATAAATTTATTATTATTTATGGGTTGAAAACCCTATATGCTCACCAGGCTCCCAAGCCTGACCCAGTCAGCTTTCTGTTTTACAGGTAGTGGACTCAAAGCATAATTATGATGATGATGAGGGACTTTTGGATTATAGGTCATTAGTTGTAAATAACTGTTGTAAGACTTATAATGTACTGTTTATACTTATGTATTGTATCGAACATGACATCCCGAGTCTTTTAATGAAATACATTTCTAAGGAAATGCTTTTGATAAATCTTTATCATATTATTGTTTCGGGACAAGTTCCGCAATTCTTTTATTAAAAGGTTACTCTGATTTTGAAATAAATTATAAACAAAAAAAATGGTCTTTTATGGCCGTGAAATTGGGGATGTCACAGTTGGTATCAAAACATTAGTTTAAGCGAACTAGGAATTTGTAGGATTTCTAGACTTAAACTTAGAATGCTAAGCAATGATTGTGAGGTGTGAGCACTAGTATATTTTAAGAAAGATGCCTAAAATGCTTTTATGTGCTAAATGTTATGTGTTTGTTATACATGATATTTTTGTTCGGATCTATGGTCTGTTGCCGACCGGATCTGGAAAACCTTATGTGTGTAGGATTCTAAGCGTATGATTACGATATTAGAACTAGCATATAAACGTTTCGGAGTCTATAGTGAATGAAGATCTAAATTCACCTTATTCGGTGTATAGATCAAAATGGCAAGGACCCGTAGCAGAAACGTAAACGCAAATGGAGATAGGAACCAACCCCCAGTAGTTCAGCAAATACCTGTTGTTGAAGAAGTTGCACCTGAGCCAGTCACCATGGCTGGAGTTCAAGCCATAATTCAGGCTATGCTAGCTGAACAAAGGGAAGAAATGAGACGGATTCTCCACTAGAATAGGGACGAATCTACCATACATGTTGAACTGATGGAGCCAGTTCTCGAGCAATCTGAGGAAGGGAACTACAGCCGCCAAGTGAGTCAAATAGGGACTCAAGGTGAGCAAAGGGATGACCCAGAAGGGAGAAACAACAAGGATGGGCGGATGTACAAAAATTTCTTGGGTGTGAAACCACCAAGTCTCTCAGGAAGCCCAAAGCCTGTTGAGATCATGGACTGGATCTCCGAGATGGAAATGGTGTTTGAAAGTTGCGACTGCAGCGAGAAGCAGAAGACTGTCTTCAGTGTGAGACAATTGAAAACTGGAGTCTTGAGCTGGTGGAAGCTATTGGCAGATATAATGCCACGAGGAGAAGCTCTGAAAATGTCATAGGATGAGTTCTTGGAACAACTGATGGCGCAGTACTGTTCAGAGATAGATCTCATTGATCTGAACAATGAGTTCCAAAATTTGAAAAACGGGGAAATGAGCATCGATGACTATGCTGTTGCATTCATGGAAAAGATGAAGTTGTTTACATACCTAGTGCTAACCGAACTTTCCAAAGTTGAGAAGTTCGCAAACGGACTGCCGACTGACTTTGGCCCAACAATCAAGATGGCAACCACTCTGAAATTAGCCGTTCGAGCAGCTAAGAATGTGTAGACCCAACAAAAGGAAAGAGGTCTAGAAAGGGCTGAGGTTGGTGAGAAACGGAAGTTTGATGGATCCTCGAAGTCCAACAAGAAGAGTAGATTCTCGAAGTCTAGTTCGAGAGGAGGAGGATCAGAAGCGAAGTGGTGTGACAAGTGTAAGAAGAAGCACTCTGGAAAGTGTGATGGAGGGGTCACTTGTTTCAAATGTGGAAAGCCTGGGCACTATGCCAATGAATGCACATTCACTAAGAAGGTCTGTTATGAGTGCAACGAGGAGGGGCACATTTCAAAGGATTTCCCAAAGAAGAAAGAGGCAGGAAGACCCAACATACCACCAAAGCCGAAGGTGAGAGCCTTCCAAATGACACTTGAGGCTGCAAAGGAGGCAGCAGACGTCGCTTCAAGTACCTTTCTTGTAAATGGTTTTCCTGCGAACAGACTATTTGATTCCGGAGCCAACTACTCCTTTGTGTCGCATAAATTTGGTGGGAAATTAGCATTACCTGTAGAAAAACTTGATAATGCCATGATTGTAGAAGCTGCCAGTGGCAAATTTGTACCTGTTAGTAATCGTATTAGGAACATCATCATTGACCTAAACGGAAATGAATTCCATGAAAATCTATTACCCATAGAGTTAAACAGTTTCGACATCGTTTTGGGTATGGATTCGTTTAGCGCCAACGATGCTGAGATTCTTTGCAAGAAGAAGATTGTAAGGGTGAACATGCTCGAAAGAGAATCGTTTATGGTGTACGGGGACAAACGCAGAGTGAATTCTGGAATTATCTCCCTGATGAAAGCCAGGAAATGTTTGTCCAAAGGATGCACATCGTACTTGGCATTCGTAATTGATGCTAAGAAGGAGAAGAAAGAGGTGCAGAATATACCGATTGTATGTCATTATCCAGAAGTCTTTCCTGAAGATCTTCCCGGATTACCACCTGATAGGCAAGTGGAGTTTCGTACAGACTTGTTACCAGGAACAACACCGATAGCAAAGGCACCTTACCGATTAGCACCGACGGAGATGAAGGAGCTCATGACGCAACTTCAGGAGCTATTGGACAGCGGTTTCATTCGACCTAGTTCATCACCCTAGGCAGCTCCGGTGTTATTCGTAAAGAAGAAGGATGGAAGCATGAGAATGTGTATTGATTACAGAGAGCTGAACAAAGCAACAATAAAGAACAAGTACCCGTTGCCAAGGATCGATGACCTGTTCGACCAGTTACAGGGTTCGAGCTATTTCTCGAAGATCGATCTTAGGTCGGGATACCATCAACTAAAGGTGAGAGAGCAGGATATCAAAAAGACTACATTTAGAACAAGATATGGACATTATGAGTTCTTGGTTATGTCATTTGGGCTAACCAATGCTCCTGCAGCATTCATGGATTTGATGAACAGGGTTTGTAAACCATTCCATGATAAATCTGTGATAGTGTTCATGGATGACATTCTCATCTACTCGAAAAGCCAAGAAGAGCATGAAAAGCATCTACGTGAAGTGCTAGAAGTCCTGAAAAAGGAGAAGTTGTATGTAAAGTTCTCCAAGTGTGAATTTTGGATTCAAGAAGTCCAATTCTTGGGTCATGTGATTAACCAAGAAGGAATAATGGTTGATCCAGCAAAGATTGAAGCTGTAATGAAGTGGGAACAACCAAAAAGTCCTATGGAGATTCGAAGCTTTTTAGGATTAGCTGGATATTACAGAAGATTTATCCAAGGCTTTTCTTCGATAGCTGCTCCATTGACAGCCTTGACCCACAAAGGAGCTACTTATACTTGGAGTGAAAAGCATAAGGAAGCCTTTGAGAAATTGAAGAAGAAATTATGTGAAGCACCAATTCTTTCTTTACCCGAAGGAGTTGAAGACTTTGCAGTCTATAGTGATGCATCTGGAGTTGGGTTAGGTTGTGTTCTGACCCAACGAGATAAAGTGATAGCATATGTATCAAGACAACTGAAGGAGCATGAAAAGAACTACCCTACTCATGATTTGGAGTTGGCAGCGGTAGTTTTCGCTCTAAAAATATAGAGACATTACCTCTACGGCACGAAGTGCAAACTTTTCACTGATCATAAGAGTCTCATGTATCTCTTTAATCAGAAGGAATTGAATATGAGACAACGACGCTGGCTGGAATTACTCAAGGACTACGACTGTGAGATACTTTATCACCCTGGTAAAGCAAATGTTGTTGCTGATGCTCTCAGTCGAAAAGTCAACCTTGAAAAGAAAAGGCCAAGAGCGTTGAGAATTGAGGTTGTCTCAACAATTGTGGAGAGTATAAAGAAAGCTCAGGAAGAAGCTTTAGAGAAGAATGACTGAAAAGAAGAACGTCTGGGCAAAACATTAGTATTCGGTACAAATAACCAAGAGTTGAAGGTATTCCAAGATAGGATGTGGGTACCTAAGACGGGAGGAGTAAGAGATGTCCTGATGGAAGAAGCTCACAAGACCATGTACTCAATTCATCCCGGTAGTACAAAAATGTATAGGGATTTAAAACCCTATTACTGGTGGCCAACGATGAAGCTCGATGTTGCTAAATATGTGGCCGAATGTGTGACATGTGCAAGAGTCAAGGCACAACATCAGAAACCATATGGGAGTTTAGAACCTTTACATGTACCCATGGTAAATGGGAAGACATCACCATGGATTTTGTGACTAAACTACCCAGAACAAAGAGCGGTCACAACATGATTTGGGTGGTCATGGATCGTTTCACCAAGAGTGCACACTTCATAGCAACCAATGAAAAATGGTCTATGGATAAGCTTGCGAATGCTTACGTGAAGGAAATTATGAGACTTCACGGTGTTCCTCTAACAATTGTATCAGATCGTGATAGTCGTTTCACGTCACGATTTTGGAAAAGTCTACAAGAGGAAATGGGTACCAAGTTGTGTTTAAGTACAGCTTACCATCCACAAACTGATGGTCAGAGCGAAAGAACAATACAAAAACTTAAAGATATGCTGAGAGCATGTACCCTGGAATTCCAAGGTAACTAGAATGAACATTTACCTTTAGTAGAATTTTCCTACAACAATAGTTTCTACTCAAGCATAAAGATGGCACCTTATCATGCTTTGTATGGACAGAAGTTTCGTACGCCGTCTTGTTGGCTTGAAGCTGGAGAAAAGCAGTTTATAGGACCTGAGATAGTCCATCAGACTGCTGAAAAGTTGAAAATGATCAGGGAAAGGATGTTAGCAGCTTAAGATCGTCAAAAGAGCTATGCTGCCAAGAAAAGAAAATCGATAACATTCGAAGTTGGTGATTCGGTTTCGCTTAAAGTCTCGCCGTGGAAGGGACTTATAAGATTTGGTAAAAGGGGAAAGTTGAGTCCAAGGTTTATTGGACCATTTAAAGTTCTTCAGAGGATTGGGAATCAAGCTTACAAGCTAGAACTACCAGAAGAACTAGATGGTATTCATAACACTTTCCATGTGTGTTATTTAAGGAAGTTCACGGGAGATGTTCCCGACATAATTCCAATATATGAGTTAAGACTGGATGAAAGCAAGAGGTTAATCGAAGAACCAGAGGCAATCGATGATCGTAAGACTAAAAAGTTGCGACGCAAGATGGTCGATTTAGTGCTTGTGCAATGGAAACATACGAATGGGCCAAATCTCACCTGGAAAATGGAGAGTGACATGATGAGTCGCTACCCGTATTTGTTTATTGATGTGTGATTCCGAGGACGGAATCATCCTAAGGGGGAGAGAATTGTAACGCCCGTGTTTCTGGGCTAAAAGCATTAATAAATTTGTAATAGTCTAGGTCAACCTTTGTAACTCATTTTGAAGTAATAAAGAGGAATTATGTGAATATTATGTGAATTATATGCTTATTTTCTTAATTATTATGATTTAATTAATTAATAATAAAAATAAGCATTTAAAATAAATATTAGAAAAAGCCGATATCTTTTAAGAAAGTTGTAGTGGCTGAAACAAGGATTCCGGAGATATAAATAACGTCGAAATCCGAGTTATAACGAAGAAGTTTTAACCTGTCGAAGTTTTGCGACAAAACCAGCACGACACCGGGAAGCGTAAAAAGTGAATATTGAGATAAAGTGCTTTTTAGCCTTAACAATCCAAACTAAAGTCATAGTATTCGTTAAACCGAGAAGTTCGATAAAAAGGACGCCCAAATCTGACTTCGTATGAGGAACTTATGATTTTTCTAAGTTTTAGCTTAGCAGTAGACAACTAAATACTCGAATTTAAGATCGAGCGAAATTTAGCCGACACAACCTAACGAGAATCGAAGGTCTCATCAATAGTAGTACAACGGTAAAAAGACTGACGAAAACGGACGTCGGATGAAGAAGTTATGAATTTTTAACGGATTTTCCTGTCCCGGTCTGTTAAAAATAATAATATTAAAATTGAAGTCAAAATTAGCCGATGCAGTCTAAATGGAAGTTGTAGAGCATGACTTTAGCTATGCGTGCATATAAAGAACGCCAAAAATGAAGCTCGTATGAGAAAGTTATGGATTTTAGAAGTTCGGGGCTCAAAATTCGAAAAATTTCGCATGAATAGTAACCGGACACGTCATCAAGGCCGAAGCTGCTACGTCACCGAAGATGTGGCCGAATCCGGACCAGACGCGTGTCACAATTCCCTCGGACCAAAGCCTAGGCCAATCAGAAGCCGCCTCGTGGCCGCCGCGTGTCCGAATCTCGCAAAGCCACGTCCGAGCTTCGTAGCCCACCTCCATGTCTCGCCTTGCTGCTGCCATGCGCCTCGTTCCCTCGCTGCCACCTCCTCCCTTCGTGACCGAGCCTCGCAAGCAGCTACGTGGAAGCTCCTCAGCCACGAAGACCTCGGCCTCGCACCGTATAAATAGGGGGCTGCGAGATCTCCCGACTACTTTTGAAAAATTGACATTTTCACCCCTAAACTTATATTTTGACTATTTTGACTTCCCCCGAAGCCTCGGTATCATTTTTAAAGCCCGGAATACGTCCCGCAGTGCCCGAAAACCCGGAAAATTTTATCTTTTCGGTTTTGAAGCTCCAACTCTCGCAGAGCCCGGTTTCTCAATAAAACTCCCGGTTTTATCAGAAACGATCATTTTAAGGAACGAATTGCTGCCCGATTATCATCAAATCAAGTGAGTGTATAGTCACTTTCATTATACACATTGATATGAAGTATTTTCTATAAAATACTTGTTATGTGTAATTATATTGATTGTTGATTTGAGATGATTGTTGAATACAATGTTTTATACAAGTTATAAATTGTATATGTATTTTATCTACAAATATGTTGGGTAGAACATGGGTAGACAAAATAGTTGATGTGTGTTAAAATGATGAGAGGCCTCGATGTTGTTGTTGTTCTAGTCATCTAGCGGAGTATGGATGACGACCATAGACTCTTCTAAATAGTCTAGTGGAACGCTAGCAGGCTCGCAACCTGTAGGTGTTGTGAACAATGTGTTCACCAGTGTACTCCATCCCCCTCATGGTTGCCTTTAGGACATTTATTGTTGAGGAAACCCCTTAACAGTAGTGTACATCCCGATGATAAAATCCTTAGACTAGGTCCCTTGTATAGGTGTTTAGGGACGTAAAGTGAGGATAACGGGAATGGGTAATCAGGGTTATTGTTGGTTGATGAAATTAATAAATTTCTTGTTGATCGATGAAATTAATAAATTTATTATTATTTGTGGGTTGAAAACCCTATATGCTCACCAGGCTCCCAAGCCTGACCCAGTCAGCTTTCTGTTTTACAGGTAGTGGACTCAGAGCATAATTATGATGATGATGAGGGACTTTTGGATTATAGGTCATTAGTTGTAAACAACTGTTGTAAGGCTTATAATGTACTGTTTATACTTATATACTGTATCGAACATGACATCCCGAGTCTTTTAATGAAATACATTTCTAAGGAAATGCTTTTAATAAACCTTTATCATATTATTGTTTTGGGACAAATTCCACAATTCTTTTATTAAAAGGTTACTCTGATTTTGAAATACAGTATAAACAACAAAAAAAAAATGGTCTTTTCTGGCCGTGAAATTGGGGATGTCACATACTGTATCTACTTTAAATATACTAAAATAAAGAGTACGGATTCTAGTATTCTAAAAGTATAAAAGTGTTCAAAAGATCAAAGTTTATCACCATTAATAGTTTTTTGAAAACAAACATAAAGTACTAAAGGGATAAAGTTTAAAATCTAAAACTAAAAGTTTAAAACATAATAAATAATATATGTGTGCGTCGGTTCGGTTTTTATCGGCGGTTTTATACGTCAAAACCGAACCAAACCGTTATTTTCCGGTTTTTGTAAAATTCAAACATAAACCGTTTCTTATTGCTTTGGTTTCGGTTTTTCGGTTTTTGGTTTCGGTTTTGGCTCATCCCTATAGAAAAGTAGCATAGTTTAAGTTGTGTTCTCGTTTAGTTATTGAAGTTATTTTTTGTTGACATATTATCATTGAACCTGTTTGGACTGTTTACATTATATTTTTATGACCGGTTGGTGTAGGTAATATAGTTTAGGTTTTATTCACATTTAGTCCCTTATTTTCTTGTCTAAATATTAGCATTGAACTTTTTTGTATTGTTCACTTTACATCTTTATGAATTTTTTTGGATTTTTCATATTACATCCTAATCAATTTGTTTGGATAGTTGGCATTATATCCCTTATGACCTTAGCAGCTCCGGTCGTCTTCTATGTTGTATTGAAACGTTTTTCAACTACCTCGTATGAGAGGTGTTTTAGTTTGTGCTCGAACCTACTCAATCGTCATCTTCTTTAAATTGTCATAACTCATTTGTTTGAAGTCATATTGTCATAATTTTTTTCAACACAGTTTTCTATGTGTACTTCATTTTAGACTATATAAACACCTTATTTAGTTATATGTTGATTGAGTTACGGGTCTCGAAATATAGGGTATCAAAGCTAAATTTATTTTATTTCAACATTGAATTTATTGTTTGTACCTCATTTACAATATATAAACACCTTATTTCTTTATATATTGGGTTAATTTTTGTTGGTTTATATGGTATTCTAATCATTTGGCCTCAAATCATTAACTAGTTGTACCGATTGCATAAGAACATGTGCCGATTCCAACCAGGTATTGAACCAAAAAATGACACCGACACTGAAATCGGTATAGTCTAACAGATCCAGTTATCAATTATCATTATTAGTCTAAATTGGTTCTGGTTCCAAACCGGGTCGATCTGGTTCGGAGGTTGCTCATCCTAGTTCCAACTAACCACCAATGGCTTAAGCAGTCTATATCTTACCAACTACCTAATACCATGCATGCTCATCAAACAACGAGATCGATCCTAAAAATATCAAACCATTTATCTAGCGATGTGAATAAAGTATTGCAGAAAGGGTTAATGACTTATAAAAGTAACATAATTTAAGTTATGTTCACATTTGGTCCCTTACATTTTTTGTTCATATATTATCATTGAACTTGTTTAGATTGTTCACGTTAAATCCTTATGACCAGCTAAAAGCTACACTAACCGATCATAATGTAATACAAACATATCAAACAATTTAATGGTAATATAGGAACAAAATATAGTTTTAATGAATACTACCTAAACTTTGTTACTCTTCTAAGGCATTATACCTATTTTTTTAATGTATTTGCAACCCTTGAATATTTTTTGCTGTTGACAAATATAAATAAAAACGGTAAAACTCGATCATATGGACGACCTACACCTAACAATCCCATAACCAATCAAGTGGAAGGTATGCCTTAAAGATATTGTACGGAGTCACATACAAAACATCTAGGCCCAATATTTCATAATGGAACTTTTATATGTCTTGTTCTATAGTATGAAAAAAGTTATTTTATAAATAAGTAAGAGATGCCCTAGATGTGTTATATAATGGCAAATAGGGGTTTTATAACTTCTACCGGAATATTTTGTATTTTGCAATGCATCAATATTCAGGCAATTGATGAATATATAATTTTAAAATGCAAGTTTTCGTGATTTTGCTTTGAAATTATTTATGAATTTCGTAGTGCTAAATAAACCTACAATGATATGAGATTTATATGTGGTTGTCTGGATGTATATATAGATTTCAAAAATAAGTCCAAAAAATCACAAATCATATTTAATTTGACATTTTTACTAGTTAACATGTCATTTTACTTTTAAAATTTACATTTTAACCAAGAATTTTAATTTTATTATAAATTTGATCCAAAAATTACACGTTTTATCTAAAATTTTAGAATTTGTTACAAATTTATCCTAAATTTAGTTTTTTTACATACTTTTTTTTTTCAAAAATTTGGTTCGAATATCTCTTTTTTTGTTGTATAAAATCATATTTACACAATAAAACATATTTTCACATAAAAAACCTTCTTTTTTTCTATATAAAAACATTTTTATATGCAAAATACGTATATAAATATATATTTTTTAAAGACGTTTGTATGCAAAATACCTATTTATAATAACAATGTTTTTTTTAAATACCTATTTATAAAAATGTATTTATGTCAAAATGCATGAAATACATTTATGTAAAATACGTTATGAAAGATCATTATACCCAAGAGTCATTATCGAATGATATTTGTTAATCACATTTCACATATTATCATATAAGGTCATACATTATAGTAAGTAACTACTATTGATTATTTATTAGAGTAATTTGATCATTAATAACTATATTCAACACTTGTATTTAATTGGAAAAACAATATTTTTATGAAAATAATATTCTACAGATATATTGAAAATTATTGTTTCTAGAAAGTAATAACAAAAGAGAATAAAAACTAGTTGTATTCATAAGGTATGAATATATATGTTGTATACAAATTAAATGGACAATTTGAGTAACCATTTAGGTAACGTACCCAAAATTATAAGTGAAAAAAATTCTTTGAATTGATCAAAACAACAAGTCATTCAATTTGAAAACCGATCACAGTATAAAAACATATCAATCATGCGGAGCCCTAGTGGATGCGGCACAATCATGTCGAACGTTTTCCATTGGAATTGGAAGTACCTGAAACCAAAAATATAAAACCGTAACCATAAAACATGGTGAGATTTCCCAGAGTAGCCCATACCATACATAGAAATCAGCTCAAATCTGTACGGATCTATTTCACCCCCAAGTATATTTCAACTCAAATAGTATTTGTCAATCTAACGGGTCTATTTCAACTCGGATCTATTTCACCCCTGAGTCTATTTTAACTTAATCGAGGTTTTTCAACTTAACGAGTCTATTTCACTTCCAAGTCTATTTCACCCTACATACAAATAACATACATGTGTATCAATAAGAGTCATAAATACATCAAGTACATAATAAACGAGTCTATTTCACCCCAGGTCAATTACCCCTATACATAAGCATATAATCATATCGGCAAGAGTCACAAACAATACTAGCATCCTACACACATAATCAAGGTGGTCGGTCTTGGTCCCTTTGATCCACAAGTACAATGAAGAGACTCACCCCAATCGATCAACAAATAGATCTCACACTCGGGATGTTGGTGTTGAAGTCTCTCTCACTAAACATATCCAAAACCAGCCCTAACTAACAATCGGGATAAATCCCCAGCTCAACAAGTCCAAACACCACAATAAACCCTCCTTCAGGAAGAAGACCATTTTACCCTTCCAAGTCCTCAACCCCTAATAGTTGGCCAAAAGTCAAATTGGTCAAAAAGTCAACGGTTAACCCTTGTTCACTTTATGCGCTGTGTACATCTTACTCTACGTAGGGTATATAGTTTAATCCAGAAAAGCACGCTAAAATTATGCTACGTTAGGTGTAGCTCAGATGACGCCCCGCGTATTGAGTTGATAAGTCCTTTTCATTTCAAGCTCTTAATTTGTAAAGACAGGTCATAAAATGCTCAAACCTGATCCCAACAAACGTCTAGAATGGTAAAGTGGATGAATTTATGTCATTGCATGGTTACTTGGAGCTCAAAGTCAAGCCCTAGCTTGTTAACCTCTTCTAATGTCCAAAATCTCTTCCATGGATGAAAGGTAGCAACCAAGATTCCATTTTACGTCTTAACAGCCTTAGAAACAATAGAAACTAGCAACCTTAAGGTGTAGAGTAGCTTCTACTCACCAAAATCAGGATTATGGGACCAAATATCATGCAAAACAAGAATCTAATGAGATCTAACATATGCATTAGCAAGATTCGAGCTTTATACCTCTTCGAGTTGTGAAATCCAATGTAGGTTTTGGATCCACAAGCTTGAGCTTCAACAAATCTTAATGCTTGACCTTCTCCTTCTTCAAGATGCACCAAAAGACAAAAAAAAGGCTTAAGAGTTGCTCTAAGGGATTAGGGTTGCTAACTATACGCTCAAGATGGTGGAGGATGGTTGTAAGAAGGGCCTTAATAAGTTTAACATCCTTAAATAAGGTCCAAGAACCTGAAATTAGGGTTTGCACCTTGCACGGTTACGCCCTGTGTAACATGGGTTATGGCTTGCGTAGGGCAAATAACCCTGGTGCCCAATTCATGAGTTACACCCTATATAATTGGCTAAATACGCCCCTTATAGAAGAAGTATTTACAAAATACATATTTTTAAAACATAAAAAATGTACATGAGAACCGAGTGTCACAACTCTTTCCCACTTGAATCAGAATTTGTCCTTGAAGTCTATTGCTACAAATAACTCGAGGTAATACTCTCTCATCTCCTCCTCGGGTTCTTCTGTCCACTCAGAATCCTTCCAGTGCTACCATTGCACCTTCACTAGCTCTACTACCTTGTTGCGTAAGGTCTTAACAGTATCACCACCGGTCTCTCCATATAATTCATGCGATCGTTCGCATGAATATAATCTAATGGTACCACTACAAATCGTCGACCAGGAACTTCTACAATCGATAGAATGAAACATGGTGGATCTGACTCAGTTCGGCTGGTAAATCCAACTGTTATGCAACCTTTCCAACTCGGATGAGGATCCTCAAAGGACTAATGAATCTGTGGTCCAGCTTGCCCCGCTTCTTAAATCAGATAACTCCTTTCAAAGGCGACACCTTTAGGAGCACAAAATCCCCAACCTGAAACTCATGGTCTGTACGACGTCTATCTATATAGCTCTTCTAATGGCTCTACGCGGTCTGGAGTCTCATGCGCTCCTGTTGAATCAGGTCGGTGATCTTGGGTACCACTTTGGTACCCCCCATGACTCTCTTTCCAATCTCACCCTAAAAAATCAAGGTCCGATATTTCCTCACATAAAGCATCTCAAAAGGAGGTATGTCGATGTTGGTGTGATAATTGATATTGTAGAAGAGCTTAGCCGATGAAAGATATGTATCTCAGCTCCCGCCAAAATCTATCACACATGCCTGGAATTTTATTATATTTTATTTATTATAGAAACCTAAACCTTTTTTAACAAACAACTTTATTGATAAAAGCTAACAAGAAACGACACTAAAAAAACCCCAACATTAAAAGGAAATTAGAGTATAGTTCTACATCCGACCCTTTCAAATTGGTTTTACTTTCTTCTTCATATTATATATATTCCAAAAACATGACCGAGTCATGAAAATGACTAACCAAATAGTGAAACATATCTTATGGAACAACTCTACTAAATAGATAAATATTTCGATATGCCAAAATGACTAACCAAGTAGAGACATACTTCAAAATGTCTTTAATCAATTTTTTGCACCTTAGAATTGATAACCAAGCCTTCCAATAGAAACAAAAAGACAAACAAGGGACTTACAAACCACACCAAAAAAAACTTTTACTTGTTTTTTATATTATTTTATATATTTCACTTAGTTTTTCAAACATTATCTTTTAATCAGCTAGTAGATGACCAAAAAAAAAATTAATCATATAAAACAAACAACCGCTTAGTAATTAACCCATTTCTAATTTTCGGTCAAAAATCACTCCTGATAAGTACCCCACTGGTAGATGAAATAAATCGAGATCTTAAAATATTATACATTTAAATATTCAGAATAATAAATATTGTTTATTTCCTTAAATAAGTATAAGTATTATTTCATTGTCGATTTTATTTCATGATTCACCACCTACTGATCAACTATTTTTCGTTGATATCCTACCCTTAAAATCTATTTTTATCTCTTCATCCCCCCATTTTCATACTCTCCAAACACCATCCACTCTAGTTCTTATTGAAATAACAAACAGAGGGTGACTCATATAAGATCATAATCCCTAATCCACCATGGCTATCATCATCGAGAAAACCTTCTCTAGCCGTGAATAAAAAGTCAAGGACATGTCCTTAGCCGACTTCGGTTGCGTCGATCTCGAATTAGCCGAAGTTGAAATGTCAGGATTAATGTCTTGTTGGACGGAAGTCAAACCTTCTCAACCATGCAAGAGCGCTAGAATCATCAGATCCCTCCACATGACTATCCAAACTGGTGTCCTCATCGAAACCCTAACTGCCTTGGGCGCCAAGGTTATATGGTGCTCCTCCAACATCTTCTCAACACAAGACGACACCATTGTCGCCATTGCACATGAATTTTCTGCCGTGTTTACTTGGAAAGGGAGACTCTTTAGGAATATTGGTGGTTTACGGAGTGCTCACTTGATTGGGCCAGATAGTGGTCCAGATCTGTTGTAATAAGGACCAACTATGCAGACTACTCCAAACTACATGTAACATTCATGTATTTACCCTAAATTTTATTATATTCCCAAGACAAAGCTACAAAATGATCCCTATGGTTTGCATTTTTTCTAGGTTTTGGTCAAAACCTCGAAACTTTTGGATACACAATGATTTTGAGCAAGTTTCCTAGTGGAATTGGTCCCTAAAAACCTGAAATGACTATTTTACCCTTTTAATTTACTTTTCCTATTATTTTAATTATTTTACCATTCATATTAATTAAAAAATAAAATACGCCATCATCAGTTTTTAATACTTTTTAATGTTGTATTAGTACCCAACCCATCCTCACCTCCACCATCATCTTTTAGATAACCCTCCTCCTTTTGTCTTTTCTCCTCTTAAGCGACCACCTGCAACTCCTCTAAATCCATCTAAACCACTTGCAATTCCAACAATAAACCTGTTAACACTTTTGGATTTCATCCCAAACCATTTTCTACTAAATAATATATACCTTCAAACAATTTTCATTCAAAAATAGATGATGACACATACGAACTTAAAACCAAAACCTTCATCTCCAGCATCCATTTTCTCTTTGTTCAGAAAATAGATTATAGTGGTATTGTGGTAAGATATCTAGTTAAGGCCAAAGTTTTGCTTTCCATCCTCTAAATCGAAGTTTCGATTTATACTTTTTTCATCACTAGTTTCAAACAATTTTGGCTTAATCTGGTTTCTGGAATGCTTATCAAAATGATTTTCCATAAGAACCCAATTACTGGTACTACCCGTATTATCTGTAATCTTCACCATTCACGTTTCTTGTTTCTCCCATTATTTCCCTTTACACACAATTTATGAAACACAAACATAGAGTGGCACCTAATTTTTGAAAGAAAAAATCGTAGAGCAATACTTGTAAAAAGCCTGTGTGGAACACCCATTAATTAGGGTTGTTTATTATGATTTAAATATATAGAAATAAAATAAACAATAAGGCCCATATACTATACAAGAAGTAAATAAGAGAAAAAAAATCTAATTTAACACACCCCCGTAGTTGGAACAGGAGACTCTCGAATGTTCAAACTACCTCTAAAATATAAAATTAACTGTGTAGAAAGGCCTTTTGTAAAAATATTTGCATATTGAGAAGCATATGGAATATGAAAAACATGCACATGACCAATCACAATACGTTCCCTAACAAAGTGTAACTTAATTTCAACATGTTTGGTTGTTTGGTGCTGAACTGTGTTAGAGGCTAAGTATATGGCACTAACATTATCACAAACGACAACGGTAACACGTGAGAAACAATGTGTTGGTCTTTAGAAGACTAGGAAACAAGATTATCAGCAAGATAAACATAGAACCCTAAAGTAGATCGACATATAATGGGACACCCGACTCACTCAACATCATAGTAAGACACTAAACGATAATCAATTGATGGAAAATATAAACCATGTAATAGAGTGCCTTTGAGATACCGAAGGATACACTCGATGTCATGGAAATAAGGAACACGAGGGTCATGCATGAAGAGGTATACATGGTTAACCACATAGGCAATATCTGGATGAGTAAAGGTCAGATACCGAAGGGAACCAACAAGACTGTGATAGAGAGTAGGATCTGGAACTAGTTCTCCATCAACAGAAAACTTGGATTTTATGTCAGCTGGAGTGCTACAGGAGTTACACGTGGATATATTAGCATGTGCAAGAACCTCCTGATAAAAAGAAGATTTGGAAAGAAACAACCCAAACAAGCTGCAAAGGTAGAGATACCGAGAAAGAATGAGAGAGGACCAACATCATACATAGGGAATTTAGATGGTAGACTAGGGATGACCTTGGTTATAAGGGAGGGAGAAGAGACAATAAGAATGATATCATCAACATAGAGTAGGAGGTAGATGGTAGTGGAACTGGTATGATAAGTGAAAAGGAGGAATCAAATTTACTAGAGCAAAAACCAAACGAAGAAATGAAAATAACAAACTGATGATACCAAGCTCTGGGAGCCTATCTATGGCCATAAAGAGCTTTTCATAGACGACACAAATGATCGGGCTACTAAGAGTTGACGTATCCAGGAGGTTGACACATGTAGACAATTTCAAAAAGGTCACCATGTAAGAAGGCATTTTTGACATCCAACCGATGAATAGGCTACTTTCGAGAGATAGAGATGTTAAGTACGACCTGAATGGTGGCAGGTTTGATAACAAGACTAAAGGTGTCATCAAAGTCAAAACCTGGTTGTTGGGAAAAAACCGGAGCTACAAGGCGCCCTTCGTAGCGGTCAAGGCGACCATTATTGTCAAATATATGGCGATATACCATCAATAACCAACAATATTTGTAGAAGGAGGTTTGTGTACGAGGTCTCATATATGATTAGATTTGAGGGAAGACATCTTAACATCCATAGTATAGCACCAATTTGGATCATACATGGTCTAAGCAGTGGATTGAGGAAGGAGGGAGATATGTGAACCGAGAGATAAGTTGAATATCGTTTTTGGTTTAAAAGATCTCGTACATGACCTGGTGACCATCAGATGGTTTGGAGGAGGAGTAGTAGGAATAAGAGCATAAGCTAGAGAGGTCAGAGGGGAGGAAGTGAGGTCGGATGACGGATCTTTAGAAGATGTACCAGCATTTGTGGTATGACCATGAGGGACAGTTGGGGTAAAGAAAAGCTCAAGAGAAATGATAAGAAGGGATGGTTGATCATCATTGGGAATGAGTGAATCATAGGCAGCAAAAGGAGGAATGGGATGAATATCTATCTAGGTAAACTGAGTTTCATCAAATATAACATGACGAGAGATAATCACTTTTTGAGTGCTAAGATCTAGGAACTGATAGCCACGATGATCTGAGGAAGGGCCTGGAAAGATGCAAGCGGGAGAGTGGGGAGCTAATTTGTGCACGACAGTGGAGGTAGTGTTTAGGTAACACAAGCAGCGAAAGACACACAAGTGGGAGTATGAAGGAGAGAATCCAAAAAAAAAACTTCAAACAATGATTTCTATGATAAGATAGTTGTAGGAAGTAAGTTAAATATGTAAACCAAATAAAGTAAAGCTTTAGCTCAAAACGCGGGAGGATGAGAGGCTAGGATAGGAGAGTTACGGAGAATGTTGTTGTTGAAACATGAAGTGACTAGGTAACTAAAACATGTATTGAAATACCAAAGACCTATTTTGTTTGTTGTAGTAGAAGCTTTTATTTGAAGATCAATTGCGAAAACTAGGAAGATACCAGAATGAAGGAGGTTGGAACGAATAGAAGCTTGTTTTTCTCTTTTGTACTCTGAAGTGTCAGAAAACTAATGTTCACCTTTTCAGACATTGTGCGTTAGATGAGTTTTGTCAGTCCAAGCGTGGCAAGCATGGCCACCTCACTTTTTATGGTTTATCATGTAACATGTTTTGCTATAATAGATGATCATGTTGATCGATCTAAGCACCACTTCCTAGACTAGCATTGAATTACTTTTTATTGAATACAAATCTTCATTATCTTCATTATCTCTTACTTTTGTTGTTCATCAATTACTAACTTGTGATTAAATTCAAACATTGTTACGATTCAACAAAGTATTACTACTTGCTTAAATTTATTGATTAATCTTGTTGTTATATTCTTCTTTATTATTCCGCATATTAATTATTTTCGAGCTTTCTAAAAGATCTTTTGAGATTAACTTACATTTCCGTAAATCAATCTTAATGTTTTCTCTCAACAATTATTTATCGTACATATAGTGTGTTCAGCTTTACCATTCTATTGAGAGGTATAAGGACATGAGAAGCGGATTTTAATACCATGATTTTTTTTTTAAAATCAAGCAAGGGTTGGTTATTAAATTCACGACCATTATCACATCGAAAAAGTTAAATATCTGTTTTGAATTAATTATGAACATATGCACGAAATTGTTGAAAAACAGTAAAAACTCCAGATTTTGCACCAATATGGTAAACCCATAAGAAGTGAGAAAATTCATCTAGAAAGAGAATATAGTACTTGTATCCACCAAGACTTGGTACAGAAGAAGTCCAAAATTAGAAAGAATCAGTTCAAACAAATGACATGTTTTAGTACTAGATAACGAAAATGGTAAACAGTAGTGTTTGCCTAACCGACACGTGACATAGTATACAAAATACATAATTTCATGCATTTTCGTAAATTAAAAATAAGATGATTTAATGAATAATACTATTATAATTGATTATTGTCATCCATCACAAAAGAAATACCATGAAAAATAGAGTTTCTCGGTTACACTGAACATCTTTTTAACGGTAATACATTTTATGGATAAATTTATATAGAGGCCGTTACCTCCTCCGTTAGGCTTTTACATATTAAAAATATATGTCAATGTACGTCTTCAATAAATTTTTATGTGCAAATTAAAAACCCACAATATATTATTTGAATAAATTAATTAATGCATTGTTTTAGTTTCAATTTTTCTAATTTGAAATATATATATATATATATATATATATTCATTTGATATTAAGTGTTAATGTGTTGTTACATTATTATATAATTTTCTACTTTGAAGCATGTCTGAAGACTTAGGGTTGTTGATGTGAAATACAGTGATGTGATGGAGCTGTTGGGTGGTATCGAGAGCATGAAAAGGCTGTTGGACAGAACCAAAGATAGCAGGAAAATGTTAGTTGTGTCGTTGTTGCATTTTTTCAAGGGCAGTAGGTAGTTGCGGGATGGGGCCAAGAAGGCCTTGTTGCAGTGAAGCTTGGATGCATTTTGAGTGCCAAAAAAAGCTTGACCTTGCCATGGGAATCCGTGCATGTGAACGAATTAAAAGATTATTTTTGCCTCAAGTAAAGTGGGAAATGGCTTATTGTTGGTGATGAAATCAACAATAAAGTGGTAGAAGGGAGGAAGTTGACGTAGGATTTGCATGACTAGTTCGGCTTCATCAATTTTGGAGTCACAATCTTCAAGTGCATTAGGAAGGTTTTTGAAGGAGTGACAAAATTATGTAATCGAAGAAGATCCTTTCTTTTCGTTTTGAAATTGCTCTTGAAGATGTAACATTCTTAACATTTAGTTATTGAGGAAGAACTCATCTAGTTTATCCCATTTGTCCTTTGATGTACAGTTATCACTCATCAATGGCTTCCAATCTTCCATCATCATCATTTTTTGGTTTAGATTTTCTAGTGATAGCCATTTTTGCTCCTTTGCATGTATCAAGAAATATATGACGCCACAATTTCTATTTAGAATCACAACTTGAAACTAAATTGTGAATAAACATTTGTAAGAGAAAAAACAAGATGACTTGCAGTGGCATTTGTGGGTGTTTTGCTAAAACTGAATGAGGGACTGGTGGACATTGTGGGATGAAGAAAATTGAGAAATAAAAATAAAAATTGTAGGCAGAATGCTAACCTTTGGCAGAGCGATTGTAATTCCTAGTAGCCTAGATCACGTGAGAGTTGTATTACAGGGGATTCTCAGAGAAATATGGATGCGAAAAAGAAAAAAACTTTCAAAAATATTGTTGTCTGCGAAAAAGAGGGTAGCAATGGTAGTAGAAAGTCGATAGGAGGAACACTGAAGATGCGCTTTGTCTTTGTTGTTGATCAGAAGCGGCAATTCAATGTTAGGATCGATACCATGATAAGATTTGTGGAACACTCATTAATTAGGGTTGTGAAGTATGATTTCAATATATAAATACAGGAAGTAAATAAGAGAACAAATATAATTTAAAACTATGCATTACATCAAAATTTTATCTGCAACTTCGATCTTTCAAACATGCCCTAAATGTTTGTTAAATCAACAACCATACGCCAATTTCTCAAGAATTTAAGAATCTTCTTCTGAAGCAGATCAACCCTTTAAAATCTATCATTGATGATATGTGGGTTAATTTCTACATCTGATGTGATTACGAGACGAACAAGAAGTTCTTTGGTTAAACTGAGGTTTTTGTTAGAACAAAGTAAAGGGAGAAAGGATTCACTTTTTAACTGAATAATAGTTAGAGGATGTGTTAGGAGTGGTAAATGTGTCTATCAGGGGTGGGTGGAGGGATTTATATTTTTTATTAATAAAATTGGTAAACAAATTAAAAATAATGTGAAAAAGAAAATAAAAGGCTAAGATAGATATATCAAATATTTTAGGGACCAATTCCACAAGGAAAGAGGCTCAAAAGGACTGGCTATCCAAAAGTTTTGAAGTTTGGACAAAAAACCGGGCAAAATGCAAAGAATAGGAACTATTTTTGTTTTTTCCAGACAAATTTGCAAAAATGGTCCATGTGGTATGCAAAATTTTGAGGTTTTAGTCCAAATCCCGTGTTTTTTGGATCCTTAGTCCTTTTGAAGTGGTTTATATGTGGAATTAGTCCTTGGACTTAACTGCTGTTAAATATGATCTGTTAACCCCCTTCATGTGCCTCACACGCGAGGGTAAATTCGTCATTTCATATGTAAGGGATCATTTTTGCATAATCTATTTTTTGGCTTATTTGACCTTTACCCATCTCTCTCTCTCTCTCTCTCTCTCTCTCTCTCTCTCTCTCTCTCTCTCTCTCTCTCTCTCTCTCTGAAATTTTTCCTGGAAATTAAAACACACGCACACAACTTCATCATCTTCTTCTTTGGTCACATTTCTTATCCTCACTATCCATGTACACTTAGTTAATAAACACAGATACATAAAGCCAAGTATCTAGGAATCGAAGTAGAAAATAAAGTCCCTAGATTTTCAAATCTTCCTCCCAATCTAGAAAAAAAAAAAAAAACCAAAATTCTCATCAAAATCAAGTTTAGATAAAAAACAACATACAGAAAGCCATGTATCTAGGATAGTTGACGATTTAAAGCTAGTCCCGCTGCACAAGATCGTATCTCTCAGACCGTTGTGAATTTACACCCAAATGCAGGTTTTCGGTGATGGGGTAATTGTGGAATGTCTTTTTCTTTCTCTCTCTCTCTCTCTCTCTCTCTCTCTCTCTAAGATCTGTTATTGCCTCTCGATTATGTCACCATGTTCATATTCAATCTAAACACACTAAAAGAAAAATAGCCTTTAATGACGCGCAAACAATGACACTCACTGATAGAGGACGCGTATTTGTGGGTGCCCTAAAAATAATGTCATCTTTCTTAAAATTTAAAGGATTTAGAACACGCATTTTTGCGTGCCATGAAATTAGTGTCTGAAAAAAAAAAAACACGGAGGGCACCTATAATAAAATGTGCATCGTCTAAGACATCGCTTTATAGGTTTTAATAGAAACGCGCGTTCCATTCTAGGGGGGAAATGAAATCCTAAAATATTAAAATGCCCGCCTTCCTTTTTTCTCCTCCACTTTAGTTTCCCTCTTGCCCTAATTATCGACACTCCTTCCTTCCCTCCTCCTGACATTGACTGCCACCAACATCTTCCCTCGCACTTCGACCATCGTTAGTTGCCCTTCCCCGGTCGTCGACGTCGATCAAGGCAACAGTAGGCACGCCATCTCTGAAGTTATGTATACCACTGGCTTTTAATTTCACGTATTCGGTAGCTTCTCTTTATGGGTATCTCTAATCTACTCAATTTATCTGTTTCCACCGCATTGGTTCCTTATTTTCCTCTTTCATTCTCTCTACAAAAAGCCCTAATCTATGAACCAAGGTAAAGTCTGATCAAATTAATCTATTAATTTTTCTGTTACTTCGCATTTTGTTTCGTCTCTCTTCTTTCTGTCAACGCAATCTATGGTTTGGTACTAGTGACTGCTTCCTCCTGCAATCTATGGTTTGGTACTAAAAATGACATCAAGGTCAAATTTTTTGGTTCGTCTCTCTTCTTTCTATCAATGTAAACAGGTATCCCTTGATTTTTTTTCAAAAGGAAGTGAACTCTAGGTTTTATAAGTAATGAATTATCAATGAGTGATTGATGAATCTACACTTCGCTATTATGCTATTTAGTTTTTATATCTTTGAATTGTTTTTTTGTAACATAGTGATTGATGAAGATGAACTACAATAGGCCCTAGCTGCTGCAGTGAGCTGCACAATTTTCTTGAACCCGAAAGTGGGTGGAAACCTGTTTCAGCTTAAAATATATAAAGACTAAGAAGCAATAAACAAAACAAGAAATTATGAAATTGATTTTGTAGTTTGTTTTGCTTTTGGTTGTCTATTTTAGTAACAACCTTTTATACCATTTCAATTTTTAACTTTCACTTAGTGTTGCTATTAACTTCATTCCTTCCAAGTGGTTTTCTTCTTTCTCTACTCAAAATCTATTTTTTTCTACTCAAAACTCACCTGGCCAAATGAACAGATAACTAATATTGATTTGTCTAGTTACTTTTTGTGGTTGTAGGTGCCTCAATCAGATTGTATTACTTATGGAGTCTGTTTCATTTGAATATTGAAATTATACTGTTAGTTTGTGACAGAAGAAGCTCTCAATAAATGTATATTCACTTAGATAAGGCATGCTTATTCATTTGATGTCTTTGATTATTTTAATCTATGCATTAAATGCTGAGACTAAAATGATGCACTTTCAGTAATGAAAAGTAGGTGAAGGCAGGGTTATCTACTACAATGCAACTAAAGCAGTAATTGTTTCTTTTATTCTTTTTTCACTCTCTATTCTCTTTTTCTTTTCATTCTTATATGTTTTGTATGAATTTTGAGAACCTAAATTCATTTTGTAGGATCTGTTTGAGAAGAAGAAGTTTTGGTTAACCCAAAACAAAACATCTGAATTTTGAGAACGTAAATTCCTTTGTGGGCTGTTGACATGCCTTCAAAGTTACATGAATGGGATTTTGCGGGTACTCCTTATGTTCCTGTTTATGTGTTGCTTCCTGTAAGTCCCATATTCTTACAAAAAAGTTAACATCTCTCCTCTTTCATTGCACAGTTAAAGGACTTATTACAAATTGGTGTGCAATTGGGAGCAGTTAATGTGAAGTGTGAAGTTATTGATCCTGATGGTCTACTGAACCAATTAAGGTTTTTGAAGTCTATGAATGTTGATGGCTTAATGGTTGATTGCTGGTGGGGTATAGTTGAAGCACATATAAATGGTTATTTCAAATGGTGCATGAGCTTAAGCTCAAGTTACAGGTTTGTCCTCTTTGAGACATTTTGTCACATGTTGCTGCTATTTGTTGCATTTTTCATTTATTTTGAAAATAAAACAAGTGACCATAAGGTAGGTTTGGCTCAGGTAGTAATGTATTTCCATGAATGTGGAGGAAATGTTGGTGATGATGTTTGTATACCCTTGCCACATTTGGTGGCTGAAATTGGGCGAAGCAATCCAGACATATTTTTAACATGCCATTATTTGTGTTAATAGCAGCAGCAAAAAAAATAAAAAATAAAAAATTTATAAATGAGATGACTTTCATAATATTGACCAATGGTATGATGTGATTTTATATAGCTTTAAAACCACAATACATAAATCTACGAATGTGGCTTATTTTATATCCATTCGACATATTATAAATCTACCATGGTCCTTTGCGACCATTGAGTTCTAGAGCACTCCATATGCTTTCCACTTTATTCTCCACCTTGTTTCATCTGTTCATACCCTCCTTCCACAAATTTGTCCTTATCAATTCCGTTCCTTAACTAGATTCTTTAAAATACTCATCTGTTATTGCTTGATCCTTTTCACAGTTTATGTATTATATCTTATAATTTTCAAAAATAAAGAAACAAAAATAGAATAGAAGCATCGATGGCAGTTTTGGATTTATTTGTTGTGGCGTTGATTATGGCACGCAAGACTCTTCTGATCACTGCTCTGGGCCTATTTCTCGCCATGGATCGTGTTAATATCTTGGGCGACGCCGCTTGCCACCATATCAACAACGTAACTCACAGTCACCCATTCTAATCTTACCTTAGAATACCATTCTGTAATGGCGATTTTTTTTAAACAGGTCGTATTCTATGTCTTCATTCCAGCACTTGTGGGTGGTAGCCTCACTGATACAATCACAGCTAGTAGCATAGTATCTTTATAAGTCCCCTTAATTAAATCACTTGTTTTGATCAAGAGTCAATTAACTGAAGATCACATTTCATAATGAACTAACTACATGATTAAATGTAGATGGTTCATGTCGAGTAACATTCTTTTGACATTCATAATTGGATAAGCACTTGGATGGGCGCTCGTTAAAATCACTAGGACCCCACAAAACTTGCATGGTCTTGTAATTGGTTCATGTATTGCTGGTACGTACTATATATACAATATAAATTTCTTTTAAAAGTTTTGAAGAAAAGATAGGTTTGTTTTTACTTTTTCTCGTGTATCAATTGTTCTTGTTTTTTATAGGAAACCTTGGGAACATGCTTTTGATCATGATACCCGATGTTTGTGAGGAAAGTAACAGTCCATTCGGGGACAAACAAACTTGCTCGACTAACAGGAAATCTTTAGTTTCACTTTCTATGGTGGTAAACTAACTTCCTGAAATTGATCTTGAATACAGTTTGAATTGATTGATCCTAGATTTTGTTTGGAATACATATGACGCAAATGATTTTTTTTCTGTTCTGAGATTTCAGATTGGTGCGGTTTATATATAGTTGTATGATTTTTTTTTTCTGAAATTGGGATTGACAAGGAACGTGTTCTAAGAGGTCGCACTGCTTCAGAGGTCTCACTGCCATAAATATGTTCATCCTTTATACTTGGCGTTGTATAGTTTTAGGAATCAATAATACAAAGGTACGAGCCTAATAGAACAGACATTGAAGCTATCGATCCAGGTTACATCAAAAACTTGAAGTGGATGCTTGAGGTGAGTCTCACTGAGTCAACCCATTTTCTCCTACTAATAAAAATCCATTTTTTACTTACATATTTGAAAACTCATGTGCACAACAATATCAATGATATTTTAGATCTTACATTTTGTATCGATATTGATGAAGAGAAGCTCATCTTATGTGTAAAAACAGAAGTAAGAATTCTTAATTTGATTTCTCACTCACTTTTATCGGAATCAATGTTGTACTTGGGAGGAGTATTTTTGTAATTATTCTATGGTGTTGATTCAAAGTAACGGACATAAGTCTGTCATTCCCAGAACCTTATACCCTGAATAAATATAATTATTATATAAGACATGAATAAAAAGTAGCAAGCATTTTAGAACACCTATTTGAATAATTTGCATCTTGGACATATGTATATATACTTTGTATTGAGATTTAAGAACAATTTGCAATTTGCAGGTGTGCTATATGTGGGGATTTAACGCTGAAAAAGATAGTAGCTACAAGACTATCTACTAAATCAAGGTTGGTGTAAGAGTTGATGACGAGAACATTGTTCCAAGACCTTCAGTGAGTTATGATGATGTCCCTTAATACCAATGTAATATTAGGTTATATAGTTAGGGATGATTATCTTTATTTGACATGTTAGTGTAATGAATTATCTTTCTTATTTATTGTATTTTATTTTGTATTTTGTATGACATTAACTTTTGTGCAATGGATTGTATTTTTTGTAAATGGTATTTTATTTTCTATTATGAGACATGAAATGTAAATTTAATTTGAAAATTAGTAAATCTATAAATAATTGTTTTAAAAAAATAAAATAAAAATTACGATACGCAAAAATGTGTGTCATCTTCATTTATGACATGGCCTTTCTTGACAGCGACTTTAGTGATACGTATTACGTGTCATAAATGCGCGTCGTAAATGGGCGTCATCTCTAGACGACTCGCAAAAGCGCGTCGTCTCTTGTTATGACAAGGCCTTCCTTGACACCCATTTGCGCGTCGTCTGAGCATTTTACGACGTGCAATGAGCGTCGTAAAAGGCTGTTTTTCTAATAGTGACAATGCTTTCCAGAAGAAATCAAGCACGCATAAGAAATAATTCATCCGTGATCAGAAGAAATCAAGCACTCAGAAGAAACCTATGAGGTTACTAGTTCATGAGGTTTGATTTCAGGCTTTGATTTTAGGATTTGGTTTTGATTTCGGGTTATTAAGGTACTGAGGTGGATAGATTTGCAAATTGGTATTCTATTCTATTATGTGTGTACAACCTAAAATGTTGATCTATTTTTCTTCCATTCATAGTCTTTCAGTCTGATTTTTGTGTTTGATTACAGCCTCAAGTTCATCCTAAAATTCACGTAACCGTCTTGGTCTCTTCCCATTCTGTTTTAGTTCCCAATTTTTCCTACACTGTCGACGGGATGAAAGGGTGGGAGTGTTTCTTTTATGGCAATGGTTTCTGTGGGGAAATTGTTTTGATTTTGGCTGATAATCTGCTTCTGTGAGTACATTTATAAGTTTAATGGAGGATGATGGATTGAATATGCCAAATTGGGGGTATTACGAACCTTCATCCCTGCCACATCAACCTCCCAAATCTGGACTATTAAAGATGTGAGGGTTGATTGTGGAATCGATTACAAATGATGCTGATGCGATGGCTGGTTCATCCCAAGGATATGATTTTGAAGTCTTTGATTACTCCAAGTTGCAGTCAGATGATCAAACCAGGTGTTGTTTGGAATATTTGGCCACTTTCTCTTCAAATCCACCCCTCGATCTACAATCTGGTAACGAAAACGTCAGAGCAAAGTAGCAATATGAGATCATGAAGCTGTTTGGGATCATGATGTACTGTGGTTTGACCTGGCAGCTCCATCTTCGACAACTGTGTTTGTTTTTCTTAGTGGAATTGCTTATTGTTTAATTGAGTTTGTGTTTGTTAAGAGAGAGGAAGAGAAAAAGAGTGAGGGGGGGGGGGTAAAGTTCAAATAAGCCAAAAAACGGGTTATGCAAAAATGGTCCCTTACATATGAAATGACGAATTCACCCTCACGTGTAAGGCACATGAGGGGGCTTAACAGATCCTACTTAACGGGAGTTAAGTCCAAGGACCAAAACCACATACAAACCACTCCAAAAGAACTATGGATCCAAAAAACGCAGGGTTTGGACTAAAAACCCAAAAATTTGCATACCATAGGGACCATTTTGCAAATTTGTCTTTTTTCTATTTGCAAATGATATCAATAGCATTGTATTGTAATTTATTCAATAAATACTGATGCAAACCCAAAATAATGTGAAAAACTCTATTACAACTTAATATCTCTCACATGTTACAAACTCTCTTATATCAAGCGAAAGAATCCATTGAATAAACACATGACAATCATAGTTTTTGAATGTATAAGAACTTTGAAATTGGATATTTACATTACTCCTTATGGTTGGAAGTCACCATTTCATATCTCTTATTTTATGAGGAAATAGGAAGATAAAGGAATATTGAGCCCATCGAGAAAACAAGAAAAGTGAAGAATTAGATTTACTTCTGCGCGTCGTCAGTTCGAAACTGGTTATGCTCCTGATTTTTTGTCTATGATTTTCTTCATCAATCAATATCTTTGATAGAATATGTGGAAACCCCATTCAATAGTGTTTCTTTAATTATATTAGTATATATAGTGTAAATGTTACATAAGAACCCCTATGCTATACAAGAATATAAAAACTATATAAAACTATCCTACACACCCCCATAGTTGGAGCAGGAGGATCTTGAATGTTTAAACTATTTTTGAAATGAAAACACAATTGTGTGGATAAGTGTTTTGCAAAAATATATGCATACTGATGGGCAAATGGTACATGTAAATCATGCACATGCCTAATCGCAACACACCCACTAATAAAATGTAAATCTATTTACATATGTTTGGTTATTTAGTGTTGTACTGGGTTGGAGGATAAATACATGGAACTGACATTGTCATAGAAGACAACTATGGTACGAGAATGAGGATAATATAACTCGAGAGGGAGATTTCTAAGCCAATGTGTTTCAGCAACTACATTAGCTACCCGCTGGAACTCAACTTCAACGCTAGACCAAGAAATGTCATGTTGGCACTTGGAGGACCAAGAGACGAGGTCATCGCCAAGATAGACACAATAACCAAAAGTAGACTGGTGAGTTGTGGGACAACCAGCCCAATCAACATTAGAATATGAAACCAAACGATCAAAGGCTAAACAAAAGATATGAAGGCCATGTGTTAACGTCCCTTAAGATATCTCACGATGTGCTTCAGTGCATGAAAGTGCGGGAAACCCTAGTCATTCATGAAAAGACAGACCTGATGAACAGCAAAGGCAATATCAGGGTGAGTAAATGTAAGATATTGCAAGGCTCCTTCAAGTCTTCAATATAGAGTTGGATCAGAAACTGATTCTCCCATTACTAGAAAACAACTCTTTAACGACGCGCAAACAATGGCACGCGCTAATAGAGGACAGGCATTTGTGCGTGCCCTAAAAATTAATGTCAGTTTTTCAAATTTTGAAGGATAAAGAACGCGCATTTATGCGTGCCCTAAAACTAGTGTCTAACAAAAAAATTAAAAACACGGAGGGCACCTTTCATATAAAAGTGTGTCATGTAAAACTGTCGCTTTATAATTTTTTTCGCGGACGTGCGTTCTTCCATTTTTTTAGTTGCCAGGTGGAGGGAATGAAATCCCAAAAAAAATTAAAAACCCCTCGTGATACTCTCCTCCTTCTTCTTCGTATTTTGTAAAATCATCTTCCAAAGAAACCCTAAAAGGATTGAGTGGCTGTCGATCTTTCTCCCTTTTTGGAGCTCTGCAGGCATACGGAGGTCAACGACGGCAACTATCCTCTTTTCTCCACCATTTTCTGCCCTTGAGTCATCTTTATTTCCATAATAGCGTGCCCTAAGAATTATAAGTATTACTATGGTTTTCTGCCATTCGATGCTTCCTCAGATGGCATCTCACCACATTAACTCCCTATTTATCGTTTTCTACCGATTCTTCGTCCCTCCCCCATTCTCCTACGCTCCTTCATGTTCTCCCCACGTTTGCCTTCATGATTCTCTCAACCACGTTCCATATAAATTATGGGGCTTTTAACTAGAGACAGGTTGTAGCTCTCTCACCCCACATTCAAGCGATTCTCTCCAACAAATACTAGGTAAAACTTAATTTCATGATCTTGTGCAATATTTAACCTTCTAGTCTGTATTACTGGAATCTTTTAGGTTTCCTTTGTTGGACTTATCTTTGTTTCATCAAAGCTTACAAAAGTTTATCTGTGTTATCGTATGCAGGGATCAAAGGAGTGGAAAGCCTAAATTAAGTTTCGTTTTCAATTGTGAACAAGAAAGTCAAATCGTCTTCTTCTTCTTCTTCTTCTTCTTCTTCTTCTTTAGGAAAGGGTAATTTAGGGCTTTTAGCTTGGATTCGTATATGACAATGATTTTATGTGTATGAGTTGTAGAAGCGAGCAATATGGAAACTGTAGAGTCTCTCTACTTGGATCCTGTATATTCAGATTAAATCGACCCATGGAATTAACATCAAGGTTCATTATAGGACCACCACCTGTCATATATAAGGAGCGTTCATAAACACTCTGTTGAAGTCTCTCTTGCATTAAAAGATTCCGCTCAAAATAACTCAACTCATCTGAAGGCAGTCTCTGTTGTTGTTGATAAACATCTAAAGGGCTGAGGCCACTGGAATTGACTCGATGAATCTCCTCTCTTCTTCCATCTCCATCCTCTGCCTTAAACCCAAAGGCAAAGGCAGCTACTGCCTTCCCTGAAACTGCTCCTGACTTAAACCTAAGGGCAATCATGTCTTTTGCACGAGATCTGGAGCAAGTCACCCTCTTCATCCTCATCATTGAAGTTGAATTGATGAAGTATTTTCATTCATGTATGAATCCGATGAAACTTAAATCATTTCATGCTACCACTTTTTAACTAATTGCTTCTAATCCATTTGTTTTTTCAGAGATTGTGAGGGTTTCAAGTATGCTACCAAATCAAGGGTTTATGAGCTTGATAGACTACGACATGAAGTCTAAGTCCCATGGAATCTTCAAATCTTATGTCAAATATTCCTAGGAGTAGGATTAGTGGCTGGAATGGTCTTCCACCAGAGGTACTTGTGTATTTCAATTTACTCTTTTTCTTTTTATGTCTTATTAATCAATTATACTGTGTTTTAAGATGTAAATACAAGTTCATGGTATACATTTATGATTATGTAAGCCATAAAAAACACTATCTTCTGTTTCTTTACTTCTTGCTATTCTAACATTGATTTTTTGTGGACCTGATTATTCATTATGTTCCAAAAAGCTTTCACTCCATACTTTTCTAAACATAATTGTAACACTTTTATTTTTTTTGCTTGTCCTAATTTGGTTGCAACTTTTTTTTTCTCTTTAAGAATGTTCGAGGACAAGTATGTAGAATAGGAATGTGACAGAGACTTCAAATATGAAAGAAAAGAAACATGGGTTGTTAAGCATTGGTTCCTTCCACTTCCCTTTGTAGTTGCGGCTCTTGATTTTCTGTCAAATCAAAAACATTTTTATAAAACATGTGCTCATGAATTGATTAATCTAAAAAATGCACATTAAAAAAAACACAAACAAACCTAAGCCTTCCATGGACCCTTGTATTCAGGGTTTGGAATATTTGGAACAGTCCACTCACCATCTTCCTCATCATCCCAATCCTCTGGATTCAATTTTAGCTCATTATAATAAAAAACTAACAAATCACATAACATTAAAAAATAATGGAAAATTAAAAATTAAAAATCCCACCTTTTTAGCATCTGGATCTGAAATCTCCTTTGGGATGTCATCATAACCTTGATAATCAAAGAGAGCATATTCAGTTTTTGATTCCACTTGGATCTTAAAGAGAGAATCCGTCAAACTAAATGGAATTTGACAAAATCAACAAATAAAACAAGCCCTTTAATGTTATATTACCTCAGGCTTCTTATCTTCAGGATCATAAATGTATTCCTTCTCATCCCAATCTTCAGGCTATCATCTTCAACAATACAAAAATTAGTAGCATTAAAACCAAATGAGAACATTGTTTAGTCACTACAAACATGTAAAACATTTGAAATTTACCTTTTTGGCCTATGGGTCCTTAATCTACCATGGTGGGAGAAGATCCCAATCCTTATACAAGCTTCCTGTTTGTTTCTCTTCATTGTCAATGACGATACTGTAAGTAGCATTAGGGCGTAGAATAAAGGTATAAACATGTGAAAGTTGATCAGTTTCACAAGGAACATCTTTCTTGATCAATTTGTTTTCTCCATTGTATGTGAGAATTGCATGAACCTTCTTTGTTGCATACCCACAAATATCAGGTCCAAACATGATACTACATTCAAAGATAATATTAAACTTTCGGAAACAATAAACGCAGAAAATATAAGAAACATTAAAGAGAAATTTTGTGTTTATATGTAAATAACCTGTAAGGGGTATCACCACCAAATTTCTTTTGATCCACATCACCACTAAGCAATTTCATGTATCTACCACCACAATCAAGCTTTTGCTCATGTTTGATAGAAAATTGGAAAACTAAAGTTTTATCCTTGTTGCTGAATTCAGGGTACTCAGCAGATATGGCATAAAATCTGTAGTCTTCAATTGTTTGTATACCTATTGTTAAAGGGAAAAACAGAGTTTGTCAGCTATCTATAAATTTTAAAAAAAAATTAAGAATTTCTTTTAAAAAGCAAATGGGACAACCTATGTTTCTTTTCTTTCATAATTTTGAAAACATAATTGTAACACTTTTTTTGTTACAAAATATAGTAATCTATTTTCCTAAATTGTTCATTCCAGAGCAATATTTTACCTAAGATTTAAGACTTAACTTTTTTTTATATCGATTTTAGGGTTTGATTTGGAATCATATATAGTTTTCATTTGTATAAAATTAGGATTTGATTTGATTTCATTTGTGGTTTATAGTCATAGATTTTGGTAGTGGTGGTGATAACTGATAAGTCATGTCAAAGTAGCAATAAAGAAATGGCTTCAAGAACATATAAAAGTTAATTAAGATTAAGAAGCTAGATGAGCCCTTTCTTCTCACCTGGTAAGTACTTTCCTCTGATTTGATTTTGTGTTCTTTTTTGCTTTTTGTGATCATGTCTCCTATTAACTCTACTATAGGAATGGTATCAAACAATGAAAGACCTCATGACAAGATGGAGTTTTGGGGACAAACTGCCCAATGCCACAAAACTCAAATGGACATACCAAATGAAAATGAAATATCAAATTGGAACCTATTCCTACTTCCCTTCAACCAAGATGCATAAAGCTGTTGGTGGTTATTGATTTCTCAATTGGTTGGGCTTTAAATTTTTTTGTTTATTCCATCTCCCTTTTTATATTGTGAGTCGTTTGGGGGGTTTTTCATCATAGTAATTTTGGGTGCGCTCTGGACATGAAGAGTAATTTGAGGGGTTTTCATAATATGGTTTATTAGATGTTTTTCATATATGATCTTCAATATCCATAATTTTGTTAATTGATTGACTTTTATATAAATTAGTTGGAATGATAATTCTAACAAATTAGTAACTCATGTGAGTTCTTTGTGCTCTTTTGTTCACTTACTGTATTTTGTTTTCAAATTAGAGATTTATATTCACAAATTCATGCGGTAAATACCATTGGTTTTCAGTAAAGAAGCTTCGATATCTATTTATACCAGCTCTTATGACACATATTCTCAGTTGCATGTTAGTGATTTCTCAACTGGAGAGGCTAAAAGATGCTGAGATAGTTTCTGCTGTTTCGCATCTCCATGCTAATGACATAATGCACAGGGACCTGAAACTTGAAAATGTTATTCTAGATGCTGAAGATCCTCATCCTCTCTTTTATATCCTATTTTATATATTGAGTTTAGGGATCTGTTGTCTACAATTAAAACGATGATGTTTATTATTGTGGTAAAATGTTTTGGTTTAAGTTTATTGAATTATTATTATCCAGGTTATGTTGACTGACTTTGGGGTACCAAATCAATTTGATGAAAGCACAAGGTCAAATTCCATGTGTGGGACATTGGGGGGGGGGGGGGGGGGGGATGATAAGGCCGCTGATTGGTGGAGTGTTGGAATTTTAATGTATGAAATGCTTACTGGAAAGGTTGGTGTGCTGTCACCCTTAATTACTTTTAATAAATTACTATTAAATTCCCCTTACTTTTAGAGAGAGGGTAATAATGTAATTTTGTTCAACATTGTGTCTTTGCAGCCTCCGTTTAGAGGTGGAAACAGACAGAAGATTCAGGAGAAAATAGTGAAGGACAAGATAAAGCTTCCAGGATTTTTCTCAAGTGAAGCAAATTCGCTTTTGAAAGGGGTAATGTCGTAATTTATAATACTATATGTATGTGTTATAGTTGTTGGTTAATATTATATGCATGAGAATACTGCAATTTCTATTTTTGGCTTTTCACTTGATGGAGAGGTTCAACCGTTCATGCGATTTTAATACATGATGAAACAGAAATACTAGAAGTTTTTCAATTAATTTTTAATATATATATATATATATATATACATATGGCAGGGGTTGATAGCTTTCTCTTAGCATGATGGTGGTCATTGAGATTCATGTGATCAGAATTTCCCTGGTGCTCCAACGTTTTTGCCAGGTAAACCCAAGGGCTATTTGGTCATTAAAAAAATGTTAAATTTTTATGGTGTCTAATCTGTTATTAAATTTGCAGTTGTGCAATTTGTGGGGCAGCATCCTGGTGGGCTTGGAGTTCTAGCTGTTGGCATGATGTTCCCTGGCTATGTTACTCAGCCCAATTGAATGGGAAATTCAGAAATCTCATGGTACTTTAAATATATATAAATAAATAAATAGTTAAGATAATAATAGTTAGGTGAGTAAATGGTTAAAGTTGTGAAATTTTGTTGTAGCCTACCTGTTTTGGCTGGTGCTACTGGGGATTTTGGTTGGTTCATCTTATATCACAATGGATGGTGCTTATCATGCTATGCCATCTGGCCAGACCTCTGCATTGCCTCCTACAAGGTCTGTTACTTGTTATTATGATTTACGATTCTGAGGGTATTTAGGTAATTTACTCAAAAAAAGAAATTTCTTCTTTGGTTTCATTGCAGCACAGACAGTAGTACAAATAAACCTGGAAGTGAAGTGAAGTCTTCACAAAACATGATTACAAAGAAGTTCCTCAAATGAAATGCAAACACCAAGCCCCTCACACCTCTTGTTGCCCCTCTAACTGTCCAGACTGCTCAAGTGTCCAATATCCCATCAAAGGTAGTTATTGGGACTTTGATATTCCAACAAAGGGCAGTTATTGGGACTTTGACCAAACTTTTCAATGAGATATCGGAAGCATTAGGAGGGGCGAATGTGGTTCCAACAAAGCCCAATGGTGACTTTTCTACTGCCCTCAAGATTCGGGTAATCTTTTCTGATTCCATTCCAATCAACATCATAGGACTTGAGGGGTTAATTTTTTATTTTTTTTTAAATAAGTGGATCTTACGACTAGTTACTGGGATGAGTGTAGCTTATGGTTAGCAACGCTGGAGCAGATAAATGGAATGGATTATGTACATAGGAAGTTGGTGGCTTAACAAAGTTTAGTTTATTTTCTTTCCTTTCTTATTACATCCAAAGGACATTGATTAATTGTGCATAGTTGGTAGGGATAGACATTCATAATTGCTAGAAAAGGATTGCTCAAGACTCAGGAAAAGGTTTAAAATAATTATAATTGTTTTATTATAATGATAATGATAATAATAAAAGGAAATTTATCTATTTTTAGGTTATTGGTCTTGGTATATGTTTGGAGGTGGTAAAGAATAAGCTAGCACCTGCTATGAAAAAGGCAGAGCTGGAGATTGAGTGTGGAGGTGGTAAAGAATAAGCTTTATTAGATAACAAAAAGCATTGTTTATATTGGTAACTTTCAAATCTACCTTAATACAGTTGCTACATTTTGACCATTAGTTGAGTCATTTGATTGCATTTTGTGTGGGATTCTAAATGCCAGTCCCAACAATCGGGATTATTAGAGTAATTGTTTGTATTACAATTAATTTTGGTTGATTGATTTTTGGACTGGAAATTCAGTTTCTTAAAATCTCCGGAGCATGTAAAATTCTGAAATATTTGATTGAGAGTCAGAGTTTTGCGTTTTCAAGTTTACAGGTAGATCACACTTGCTTAGATAAAAGTTATTGTGTATGCTTTCAAACTTGTCTTCTTCCTGAATTCTTTTTCTTTGTAAGTTTAGCCTTATTCTTTTCTTCAATTAAGTGTTGTTTGGAGAGTGTTGTATGAACAACAATAAATCAACATTTTTTCCTTCTTTTTCTTGTATGAACAATACATAGTCATAGTTTGACTTAATTAGTTGCTTATTTTGTTTATTAGTTTCTTGTTTTCTAGCTTATTATAGTCACTGATTGTTTTCTTGTTATGCTTATATCTTAACAACTATCATGGCAACCTTCAACAGTAGTTTTGGACCGGCACCTTCTTGCAGAAGATATCGTGTACATGTTCTTGTGCTGCTATTGTGGATTCAGGAACATCCTTGCTTACGGTCTAACTGTATGTATCTCACGTGAAGCTTCTGTTAGAATTATTAATCTTAGAGATTTCAAGTTTTTCATATTTCTTGTATCTAATTAGTTTGTAAATTTCCGTTACAACTTTTATTGATTTGTTTTATCTTTCCATGGAACGATTATTTCTAAGACATTAAAATTTTATGCAATGGATTGTATTTTTGTATATGATATTTTATTTTTTAAGAGACATTAAATGCAAATTTAATTTGAAAATTAGTAAATCTATAAATAATATTTTTTTTAAACATATAAAATTATGATACACAAAAATGTGAGTCATCTTCATTTATGACATGACCTTTCTTGACAGGGGCTTTAATGATACGCAATGCGAGTCATAAATGTGCGTCGTAAGGTAACAACACGCAAATGTGTGTCGTCTTCCTTTATGACAGGGATTTCCTTGATATGCATTGCGTGTCGTAAATACGCGTCGTAAATCGCGTGTCTTAAATGCGCGGCATCTATAGACGACGCGCAAAAACGTGTTGTCTCTCGTTATGACAGGGCCTTCCTTGACATGCATTTGCACGTCGTCTGAGCGTTTTACGACACGCATTACACATCGTAAAAGGATGTTTTTCTAGTAGTGTCCAGTAGACAAGACCTTGGATTTGGAGTCGGCTAGTGTGCTATAAGGATTACATGTGGCCATATCAACACGAGTAAGGATCTACTGAGAAGATGCAGATTGAGAGAGAAAGCCAGATGAGTTGGTATGAGTAGCAAAAATACCCAGAAAGAAGGACAGAGGACCAAGATCACTCATTGAAAACTCGGAGGAAAGACGAGTGCTAACCTTAGTGATAAGAGTGGATGAAGAAGCAGTGCAGGTAATATTATCCATATATACAAGTAGATAAATAACGTCTTACCACTATGAAATGAAAAATGAGACCTATCAGATTTGCTACTATGAAACCCAAGATAAGAGATAAAGATGGCAAAAAAAACTCGCGTACGAGGCACGAGGAGCCTACTTGAGACCTTAAAGCGTAGCACCCGCAATTAGGCTACACATAATAAGTAATAATTATTAAAATTAAAATCCTTGAATAGGATAATTTATACTCGTGCGTGCTACAGACTATATAATACAAGTTTCGGATTAAGGAAAAATAGGAAAAATTAGTAGAATCACTCCTAAATCATAAAAATAAGAGTAAAATACACGAATGGTCCTTATGGTTTGGGGTAATTTGCACGTTTGGTCCCTAACTTATTTTTTTGACTCGGAAGGTCCCTACTGTTTGTTATTGCTTCACATTTGGTCCCTATTGTTTGTTTTTGTTACGCGTTTGGTCCCTATCTTACGTAAAAAGACAATTATTTAAATAGAGAAAAATGATAGAGTAGGTAAGATAAGGAGAGAGGATGAGATTAAGGGTGTGTTTATTTAAATAAATTAAAAAATCAAGGGAAAAATATACTTTTTATGTAAGATAGGGACCAAACGTGTAACAAAAACAAACAGTAGGGACCTTCGGAGTTAGAAAAATAAGTTAGGGACCAAACGCGCAAGTTACCCAAAACCATAGGGATCATTCGTGTAATTTACCCTAAAAATAAGTGCACCAAAACATATATATATATATATATATATATATATATATATATATATATATATATATATATATATATATATATATATATATATATATATATATATATATATATATATATATAATGTAGGTTAAATACCTTATTTGCTATATTATGCACTAACATACTTTAGAAATGCCTTGTATGTGCTAAATGATATGTGTAGAATTCCTTAGGTTTTTACCTAGATTGCTAAGTAAGAGAAAAGTTAAGTTCTGTTGCCAACCTAGGATTAGGAAATTTTATGTGTTCATATTTCTAAAAGTTTCATTACAGTATTAGAACTGGCATACAACTTTTCGTAGTAACAAGGATGATTTCGTATGTAAACCTTCCCTACCTATATTCCTATCTTGGTAAGCTAAACGCCTGGTTAGGTATATAGAGCATCATGAAAATCAAACTGACCAGTAGAGTCATCAATAGTGAAGGAGGTCCAGCACCTCAAAACGTCAGAGCAACTGATGTTAAAATCCCGATGAATGAAGAACGAGCAATGATGAAAGAAATGTTGAATCAATAGCAACGTGAGTTTAGGGAGCTCTTCGCTCAAGAACTAGATAATGCGAGAAGAGGAGCACCTATGATCAAGAAGCTAGTTGTTGTTGAAAAAGTAAATAATAGACCGATTACCTCACATGCTACAACGGTCCAAGAAGGAAACAATGACTACTGGAAAAGTTATCATGGACTAAAGTAACTAGAGGTCTAGAGAAATGATGAACCAAGAGGCTACTGCAAGTATACAAATTTCATGAGTTGCATGCCATCATCAATTTACAGGAAGGAAGATATTGTAGGACTCATAGATTGGATATCAGATATGGAGTCGGCTTTCATAACATGTTGATGCTCGGGCAAGCTACCAACCGCCTATGATGTGGGGGAGTTCAATGGCACAACACTTTGTTGGTGGAACACTTTAGAAAGGACTGTGAGCCCCAACAAGCCACTGTAGCTGAATTGGGATGAATTATTGACCCATTTCAAGAGGAAGTTTTGTTCAACTGAGAAAATGTTGGAATTAGAGAATCAATTTCTGGCTTTCACAAAGGGAAGCATATTAGTAGATGAGTAACCAATGCCTTCACTAATAAAATGGATTTCGACCTATGACTTGTTTCGGACGAACTGACCAAGATTGATAGGTATGCCAAGGGGCTACCTTGGGAGTACACTATGTCAATTAAACAGGCACATACATTTGAGATGACCATATGGGCTATAAATTATGTTGAAGGGATGATGAAGAAAAGGATGATCAAAAAAGCTGAACTCGGTGAGAAGAGGAAAGTTGAATGAAGCAACAACAACAACAACAATGATGACAAGAAAAAGAAGTATTCAAAGCCAAGCCACAAGTCTAGGAGAAACTCGGATGGGAAGTGGTGCGACCAATGAAATAAGAGGCATTATGACGACTTTGTCGTCTGCTACAAATGCAAGAAGTCGAGCCATATACCTATAAACTGCCCAGTAAAAGGAAGAATGTGCTTCACTTGCAGAGAATAAAGGCACATGAAGGTAGAGTACCTAAAAGTTGAGAAACAAACCCCAAGGATACTACCAGCAAAGCCTAGGGGTAAAAGCTACCAAATGATCCTTGATGAAGTGTGTGTCATTGCAAGAAATCCAGAGTAGGAAACTGCTTGTCCGAAGATCAATATATGAGTAGTCATCCTATATATATATATATATATATATATATATATATATATATATATATATATATATATATATATAGTAATAGGACGTGAAGCCCAATATAAGGGGCATAATGTATGCATAAATGTTGTAATCATTTTCTAAAGTTATAAAGTTTCTAGTCAAGTTACATCAATTTGTGGCATTAAGAAATTACAACTTCAACAAAAGGCTTTGGTTAAGAATAAATTCTGATATAGTGTGCCTGTAAGCAAGACACTACATGCGAAATAATTTATACTAAAGGCTGGAAATTAGCATTGCGGTTGAAGATACACATGGAAGAAATTATAGTGGACTCTAGGAAATTTGTTGTATATGATGAGTTGGACACATCTATATCTGTTAAATTTCTTTTGTGATCTGTAGGAAATAGTAACTTAGGAAAATTTCGAGACAACATTTGTGACGAGTATGAGTAGGTGTGGAAGGTAGTATGGGCCCATACTAGCAGAAGCACATGACTCATATTTGGATCAAGAGGAGTCGAAAGGTTACTAAGGTACTAGTATTTGAATTGTTCGTTCATGTTCGCCGTTACCATCGTTTCAGTAACGATTAAGCAGATGAAAGTTATTTTTGACGCTATTGGTCATATCGAATCAAGACCGACTAATCTACAAATAAATTAGTACTCAAAATGATTTTGTTAATGTATTATAAGATTAATATATTATTTGTAAATCATATTATTAATTAGTAATGAATCAGAAATTAATTTGATATTGATTTTGGGATTAAAGGAACTGACTAATAATGGAGTGGCCATTTTACAAATCATTGATAGTTTCAAAATTGGGTTGATGGACTCCATAGAGGGGAGTGGATGAAATTTATCGGTAAGACCATAAGATTTCGTCCAAGGGATCTAAAGAGGAGGTCTATGGGCTACTTAAGCCTTACACATGTATTAGGGTTTCCTCCAGAAACCCTAGCAGCCCACTCAGCTATATAAATCCCTTACACCTTGAAATTTTGGCCCTAATTTTAAGAAACCCTAGGATAGCCGACTTTCACCTCTCTCCAAGTCATTCTTTGCATTGGGTGTTTGTCATTCCATTAGAGGTGCAACAGGCAGCCTTCGAGACCCTCAGACAGCGTTTGTGCGAGGCACTAATTCTCACTCTGCCAGAAGGTGTAGAACACTTCGTGGTTTACTGTGATACTTTGATCAAAGGCATGGGAGTACTTTTGATGATGCGGGGTCATGTGATAGCTTACGCTTCAAGGCAGCTGAAGCCTCACGAGACGAAATATCCGATGGACAATTTAGAGCTAGGGGCTGTTGTTTTCACCCTCAAGATTTGGTGGCATTACCTCTACGGGGTCCATTGTACCATTTACACGGACCACAAGATTTTGAGGTACCTCATGGATCAGCCGCATCTGAACGTGAGGCAGCGTCGGTGGTTAGATGTAGTAAATGACTACGACTGTGATGTAACACCGTAATTTTTCAAAAAAAAATCATTTAAAAATTACATTAATCTCATCAAACACAATTCACAAAATCCCCAAAATGTCAAATTATCAAAACACATGTTCACAATAATAAAATCTAGGATCCTCAAAACATAACTCCGCCCCGTGTGTACAATCAAGCCGACGCCTTCGCATGATCCTGAGAAGTACCTGAAACACATAACACATAAGAAGGTAAGCACGAAGCTTAGTGAGTTTCCTAAAATACTACACACATCTCATTAACCTCTCATGGATATGCTCGAATAAGACCCTCTGGTCAATGTGACTCACTGGAATCCTCCGGTCCCACAACTCGGGTGGACCCTCCTATCCTAACTCAGTAAAGATCTAGAGTTATTGCTTTAGTGTTCATATTTGTATGTTCAATAGAGAAAATCTTAGATCCAACGCAATTAGGGTTGCATGATCACTTAGAAATTTAGATATGCTCAAAACCCATTAGTGGTATCAGAGCCATGTTGTTTTTCAATTGAATTGGTGCAAGAGTGAACTGTCTAAAGAACAAGAAATCAAAATTTCGGTTGTCTGACAAATGAACTCGACGAGTCCATGATGAACTCGAAGAGTTGGGTGAACTCGTCGAGTTCAGAGCCCAACTCGATGAGTTGACATGTTAGTTGCCTAAAAATTCGATTTTCAGATCATATTTTGATTTGGATAATTACTATAATTCGTTTTTATTACCGAAACTCGATTTTTCTGATTGGTATCATCATATCCTTATGAAAATTAAAGGATTTGCTTAAATTTTGATACTATAAGATTATTTTGATTCAAACATTTAACCTAGATTTTGAAAAGTTTCAAACTACACCCTTTTGGTTTTATAGTTTGAATTTGAAATTAAAAGTTTTAATTTTTGGAAATTTAAAGGGTAATACCTAATATTTTTAATAGTTTAAAAATATACCCTCATGGATTTTTTTAATTAATTAATTAAGTGTTTTAATTAAAAGAGTATTAATAAATTCGTAGATAGGTTTAAATTTAATTAAATTAAAAGATTAAACCACTTAGTATTTTAAATGTACAAAATACACCCTTATACTATATAAGATTAAAAGATTAATTATATATATATATATATATATATATATATATATATATATATATATATATATATATACATATATATATATAAGTAAAAAGATCAGTTTTACTGTTAGTATGCCTCATTCACGAAGTTGATCCATAAGGGGTGTTTAAGGAAGTAGCCTGTAAAATGACCGTCATTGGGTATCTACTCTTACACACCACACCCTTGACCAGTGGAGGGTCGTTAGCCGAACGGGTTTGATAGGACACTTAAACTCTCATTAAAAGTATAATGAATTATAAAGTAACAAAATGATTTTATAAATTCCCAATCCTAGTTACTTTAGGAAAAATGTGAATTTGATGCTAATCAATGTAATTGCACATTGAACCTTATTGGTCGTTAGTGGAGCATGTGTGGTTAATCGACACACTAATTTGGGACTAATGAAGGATGGCAATGAGTAGCTCATAAGTTATCACTAATCAATGGAGTGTATGTGGTTAACCGGCACATTGATTAGGTGATAAATAACATCAAGAGTACCAAGCTAATTTGCATGGTTATTCACACCTTGTTTGTGATCCTCGGTATCCCAATCACAAACTTAAAGGGAATAATCGAGATTAAACATGCCATTGAAAAGTTCAATGAATCTAAAAAAATCTAGGAATTTCATTTAAAACTTAGTTTGTTTAAAATTTCGTTTTCATGGTGGAATTGGTAAATCGTCATTTACCTACCTCCAAATAGTTTGCAGTTGGATTACGGCACCCCTCTTCCGAATTGTGAATTATTGTGTTGGGTCATATCTTGAATATTTCATTTGGGTGTTATATTAAGGATTTTATCAAGAGACTTGAATTTCTCCTTTTGTAGATGTCCATTTCTAAGAACTATGGGTTTCCTCAATCCTTTGGAAAAGTTTTTCCTCTTGAAGATGATCTTCCATTTGTCGATCAAGGTGAAAGATCATTCCCTTATTCGTGCATTGGTGGAACCAGAAATCATACTTCTCTTCCTCTACCTCCTCTGGTAATTCTCCCTGACCCACGTTTTCGTCGACTTGAAAAGTTCAAATTCACTCAAGCCCTATTGCTATGCAAGCATCAAGATGGAAGTCATGTGTGTACACACGTTTTGAAGATGAAGTTGTACATTGACAGACTGGGAATGTTGGGTGTCAGTTCATTAAGGACTACTATATAAAAGACCATCACGTGACCCTTGTTAATCTGACCTATTTGCTAATTGTTGCTGAATCAACAATGATTTGGCACACTGGTAAAGTAAAACTGTTTGGAAGATCTACTTGCCAAATTTCCATGGACATAGGCAACAAAGGTGATAGTCCGTAAATGATTCCTTCCCCTAATGGAGAGAAATTGGCCAAAGTCAAAAAGTTTGACCGTAAGAGAAAGGCTGACTCTGGGATAGTTTCACATGTCAATCCTAAAGATTCCATTTGTTTCTAATGCCAAATGAAGTGGCATTGGAAGTGAAGATGCCCTCAATACCTGAGAGATTTAAGAGATGGTAAAGTCAAATTGCATGGCTCTACTTCAGGTACATTCACTAGATAACTTTGTTAAGTTTCTATTTATAGGTTCTTATTACATGATGTAAATATACATTTTGATGTTTTGCAGAATCTAGAAGAAAAAGGGAAGCTTAAAGGAAAAGTAAGTTGAGTCTGATCATGAAGAAGTGGATTTCGGTCGCATGGTTCGATGATCATATTTTTAGTTGTTGATTAGGAGTTATGATAGATTGCTTAGGAATATTTACTAACATTGTTTTCATATGTATTTACATTGTAAGAACAAGTTTTTGTACATTTTTATAAAGTAAAATTTGATTTGATCTTATTTTATGTTTCCTTGCAATGGCATTTATGAAAAATTGGTGTTTATATATTTCTATTTTTAGCAATGTTGAAAATGGATTATGATTCTTGGTTATATCATTTGTGGTAGTGTTGTAATTTTCCAAGTGAGGAAGGATTATCATCACCCAAGTTTCAATTGGACAGAAACTTAGAATCATACTATTTGAATTGTGTGATGTATGAGAATCTTGATCCTTAGGAAATTAGGACTGATTCCTTGTTCACATATGTATGTGAGTCAAGTGAAAGACTAAAGGATCTAGTACATATAGATATGCATTGGTCAGATTCACCACAAAGGATGATGATTGTATGTGTGATAGCATCTACTATACCAAGAATATCAATGAATCCGATTATTGCAATTGCTCAGGATACCCTTTTTTATTTTCTAGGGTCTATTTCTTAGTTCAAGATCCCTCTTACTAACTGGAATCAAAGAATTAGTAGATCTGTTCTGCCCAAAATGTAAGTCTATTCGCAATGATTTACTAATAATTCAGTAAATATGGTTATGTTTTCAAGTTTAAGTATAATTCTGATACGTTGAAAAGTTTCAATGTATAGGAGAACTAATGAGAAGAATCAAATTGGGTAGAAAGATAAAAGTTTCTCCAATCTGAAAGGAAAGGAAAGTACTTTAGTATCGTGTTGTATGAACATCCTAATGATTATGTAACCATGTCACAATTGATCCTCTAAGGACACCTTAGTACATTTACATGACTAAGTATAGGTATTGGGATTTGTTGGAATGATTAAATCAAAAGGATAAATCATACTTCGTTCCAAAATCATGTTTTAGAGTTATACTCTAGTTACTCCATGTTGTACATTGAGTGACATACACTAAGTAGGTTTATAATGCCTCACGAAATGTGGAGTAGACATGTTTCTTATTCTTGCACATTTGAAATTGTTAGTTGTGATGTTCTGGCTAAAACAAAGACCAACTGAAACCTTTTATATGAAGTGTTTCTTGATAAGAACCCGCACTAACTCTTGAATATTTGTTTGTTATGGAATGTTCCTTGATAGAGAAACTTATATGTCAAGAGGTCAGTGGGGGTCTTAAGTTATCTTGAACAGTTTTAATAACGAAACAAGAACAAACCTTTTAGTAATCACTCGCAAACGACCTAAGATTGACAACCTATCGTATTGCCATACTCTTGTTTCTGTGCCATTCTAGTTATGTTGACTATGCATGTGAATTCTATGAGTTCTCATTTGATTGCATACGGCAAAGCACCTTGATCAATGAAAGTACATTGATCAGTGTGGGTGAGCTGCTCAATAACTTGGAAGCAATGGTAGGCCCTTATGTTGTCGGATACCAAGAAATTGAGATTAAGCAAGTTCGGTCCATATGATTTTGAATGTCATAAACCTTGTCTTATGATAGTGGTTGAAAATGACAAATTCACATGGATCGGAACACATACACCTTAAAATCTAAGTGACAAGAGGTTTCTGTCTACTTCATGAAAATGATTATGAGGAAACACTTTCACTAGTAGATTTTAAAGGATTAGAGTTAGTAGTTGTGGTAATTGTGTTCTCTAGTTCGAGTATGATTACGACATCCCTTTTCATAGTTCAAATTGTGACAAATGGCAAATAGTTTGAACATTCGAGACTTATTATTGTAAGTTTTGAAATAGTTTAGACACACACATAAGTTGTCTAATGAAAGGTGTATGAACTTGAGAAGTGTAGATAAGACTTATCAAAGCATCATGAGGAGTACCATAGTAGTACTCAAGACGACAGAGAGGATCCAATAGGTCCGGAGCAGGCTTCAGACTTCTTAGAGTCGACGAAAAAGTTATGCCAACAACCGTCGTTCAGACCTGGAGTTTCAGGTAGGAGATATGGTTCTCCAGAAGGTGTCACCTTGGAAAGGTGTCATCCGATTCAGGAAGCATTGCAAGTTGGGCCACAGGTACATTGGTCATGTCAAGCTCATAGCTCGGATGAGCAAGGTGGCGTATAGGCTGGATCTGCCAGCCGAGCTTAGTTAGATCCACAACACCTTTCATATCTCCTAGCTGCGGAAGTGCTTGGTAGATGACTCTATACTAGAGAGTCTAGAGGATATTCAGGTGGACGAATGCCTGAACTACATCGAGCGGCCAGTAGAGATCCTCGACAGGAAGACGAAGGCTCTAAGGAACAAGAGGTTTGAGTTGGTGAATGTGCAATGGCAGCACCGCAAGGGATCAGAATGGAACAGGAAGCCGGAGGACGAGATGAGGGAGCACTACCCAGAGCTATTCCCAGATACAGTAGACTTCAAGGACGAAGTCTAAAATAGGTGGGGAAGATTTGTAATGCCCAGATCCTGGTATGTATTTTTAAATCAAATTATTCATTTTTTTCAAAAGGACTCGACGAGTTGGGGGCACCAAACTCGTTGAGTAGGAATGGAATTTGGACGTGGTACTTGAAGTCTACTCGACGAGTTGAGAGCCTGATCTCGACAAGTAGGGTTGTCAGAGTGAAACCCTAATTTCCAGGGTTTTACACCCTATTTAAACACCTTAACCTCCAAACCCTAGCCATGACACCCTAATCCACTTTTGAGTGATTTTGATCCATTTTTGTGTGTTATTCGTGATTTTGAAGCTTGAAAAGGAAGGAGAAGCTTGGGGGTTCAAGAGGAAGATAGTAGATCTGGAGTTTGAGCTACATTTCTAACTCATTTGAGGTATAAAGTTGAGACCTTGGCTTTCTATTACTTATATCTTCATTTAGGGTATTATCTTGTCACTTTTGGGCCATATTGAAGTTATTTTTTAGATTTGAGAGTATCATGAAGTTGAGACTTCAAATCTAGGGACTCATGAGCCTATGAGGCTTAAAGTTGTCATCTTTATCCAGCCCTGGCCCTTCCCCATGCCCTAGACCTTTTATATATCTTAGTATTGGTGTTTCTAGCTTGATGACACCATGCATGAATGTAAAGTTAGCAACGTTACGTGGTAACTTTGTCCTAGAGGACCAGATCCATGGTTTGGAAGCATTGAACTCGATTGGAAGTGACAGAATAGATTTAGACTAAGGGGGAATCGACAAGTTATTCATCCAAATCGGCGAGTTGGGTCGTGGACCCCTATCCTTTTCTGTTAATGACCAAAATCATCGAGTCTAGGAGATGACTCAGTGAGTTGGCCATGGTTTTGGATTTTGAAGTTTGAGGAAATCAACGAGTTCAAGGAGGAACTCGACGAGTTGTAATTGAAATGTCCCGACTCTGTTATGAGGAGGAACTCGATGAGTTCATGAAAGAAATCGACGAGTTGGATCAAAAATCCAAGGTGTTATGGAAATGGAACTCGATGAGTTGATGGACCAATTCATCCAGTTGAGTCAACCAAGATGTTGAATTTGACCAGAGTTGACCCTTAATAGGGTTATGGATATGAAAGAGTAATTAAAGGAGATTTTTATGTATAGCAGTTCGAGAGGAGTTGATTCCAGAGCCGAGGGCAGTTCAGCTACTACACGCCATTTGAGGTGAGTTATCTTCTAGTAGAAGTGGGTCGAAGGCACCAATGTCAGCCCACTAGTAAGAGTTATAGTAGGGATGATTGTCTTTGTGATAAATATCTGGTATGCCACTATTTGTTATGCTTTATGTGCTAGTATGCTATGGTATTATATGATAGTGGTAGGAGGGGTAGGATAGGCCCCAGTATCGGTCAAAATGACCAAAGGGGTATGCGAGCACCCTGATAAGCTTGGCAGTATATGACTTATGTGTTTATATACTAGGATGTTATATGGTAGAAGTAGGGGGTGAAATAGTCCCTGGTACCAGTCAAAAGGACCGAATGGGTAGGCGTGCACCGTGATATTCCAGGCGAGGTATCGGTCGAAAGGACCGAAGGAGTAAGCCAAAACCCTGATATGCTAGGCAGGTTATCGGTTGAAAAAGACTAAAGGGGTAGGCCAACACCCTTATATGCTAGGCAGTTACCGGTTGAAAGAAACTGAAGGTGTAGTCCAGTACCTGGACATGTTAGACGGTATGTTTAATGTATGGTATATGGTATGGTGGGGGAACTCACTAAGCTTTGTGCTTATAGTTTTCATTTTTTTTTCAAGTCCTTCTTCTTCGAAGGGAAAGGCCGACACCATAGTTGTGCATCACATACACGTTTTCCGCACATGAAATTCTTGGGATTTGTACTCTGACATTATTATCCTATGATATGTTTTTGATCGATGGCTGACTTACGGTTTTCATGATATGAGATAAAACTGATGGCATTTTCAATAATCTATTTTATGAATCTTTTTAATTTAAAAATGAAAATTTTTTGTATTGAAAATTGGGATGTTATATAAATCGTGAGAAATTAAACAGATCGACTATTCCTTCGATTTTGGGGTTTTCTATCCATCAACAACTCCTAATTATGTTGAATAGAGTTACAAGTATGCTTTCTATCCATCGATTTCGATTCTAACTTTTGATTTCAACAATGTCAGCTTCTCCCTAGTCTATAAAAGGATATCTATAGCGTATATAACCCATAAAAGGAAATGTATAACATATATAACCCATAAGTTGAATTTCACGAATCGCATTGTTTAGTTGAAATCGAATGAAAAGTAAGCATATACATTTCCTTTTCTACACAAGATCTCAATTTTTGGGGTATTTATGGTATATATTTCCTTTGATTCTTAATTTCTGTCGTTTTCAGCTAAACATTGTCAGCTTCTTCCCTTGTGGGCATTCAACAGAAAAATGCCTATCAACAACATTAACAACATGGTCGATCGTAAACGGTAAACCTAACCTTAATGCTTGGGTGAATATTCTTACTAAACCCTTATGGGGAAGTCGGTGAAGGTAAGAATAAGTTCCAAATTTCAATTTCATGTGAGATTCAATAATTAGTTGTTTTTTAATTATTTTGAATCCAACTGTTCATCTATTATACACTTGGAAATTTGAGTTTCTTTCTTATATTCATTGGTTAGTGTCAATTTCGCCATTTTAATCTGTATCCTACATTGGCTGAAATGGAACTGTGTTTGTGATTTCAGATTAATAAAGAAGATGAAGTTGAGCAACAAAAGTTTATACTTGTAAAATACCTCCATGTCTATAACATATACATAAATATATTATTATTATTATTATTATTATTATTATTATTATTATTATTATTATTATTATTTTAAATTTCTGAGTTATTTACCCTTTCTAGGTGTTAAATGAATGGTGAGAAGTAGAAAATAGGTTAACAGAGAAGACGCAACAGCAAGACTTACTTTCAACACATGTTGATCCACTTCTTCTGTCATTTGATGTTAGAATGAAAGAAAATGTGATGGGAAAGTATACATATTCTTAAGTCATCACACAGTTCAAGAGTTTACTATATTTGACATGTTTGCTCACCAACATATTGTTAATTATCTAACATTTAATGAGAAACTTTTTTAATTGTTATATGAGATCTTTTTATCCTGTCTTCACCATTAGTAATTTCTTACCATTTCCTCTATCTTTCTATTAAACCATTTGTTAAATCAAACAAGACACTCTACTACAACATATATTGAAATAAACAAAGAAGGTAGAGCATTTATGATCTTAAATAAATTCAATACATTGGAGAGGTATGGAAACTCTACAAAAGCTTTTTCACCAAAATAATGCCTACTTTCTTTAACAAATAGAAAAGACATTTATAGTTTATACCCTACATAGAATGAAAGATCACCTTGCTTGATTTTCTTACTATTTATCAATCTCTTCATAGCAAGCTCATTGTTTGTAGTCTCACATTTTTATTGATAATTTGATATATTAATATGTGAATGTAATAAATGTAACATAACGCATTTTACCACACATGAAATGATAGAAATGACAATACACTTTTGGGTTTTGATTTTTGTAGGTTATGATGCAGGAGTATTTTATTCAAATGCATAATTGGTAGAAATTCAATTTCTATATTTCTAAATTTCTCATTTGGATCATAAATGCTATGCACTGTACTTGGATATTTACAATCAAAAGGTGGTTATATGATTTTTTTTTTTAGTAAAGGGCATCTTTTTTGGGTCAAGTATTTAATAGAACCTGTTATGTTGTCTCAATCAACTATCTATGTAATGGAACTCTCTTTTGCAAATCTATTTTAAATTCTAATGAAAAATAACATTCGAAACACAGGGGAACCCAAAATTAAAAAACATCAGAAGCCATGCGAAACATGGCCTCCTTCTAATTGTTATTAAAAATTATTATTTGAAAAGAAATAAACATAGGTAAAAAAACTCATTTCCGTTTCGTTGTTTATTGCAACAAACAAGTGAAATGATTCTTAGTACATTTCTATGGGAAATTATTTATTGTACCAAACGTGTAGTTAATTCCTTTTCCTCAGCTTAATTCTTTCTCTGCATTTTCATTCGTTGTTCTAATTTTCTTTCTATGTACTAAATGTGCCCTTGGTATCTTTCCTTTCGTTTACATTGTCTATCGATTTACGGTTTTTCATGATTTTCTGAAACGAGATTTTAATAAAAACACTATTCTTGATATGCATCAATTCCACCGAATTAATAAAGCATGCTAATACAATAGATATGTAAAGTCCCAAATATTAACGTCAAAAAAAATTCTGTTTTTAGAATAATAAAAACCATATTTCAAAACATTTTTATAAAACCATAACAGAATCAAGTATGACCAAAACATACAAATACATCCGAGTAAAGTAAAATGTGAAACAATGTGGTGTGCGCCATGCAATCACCCTAAGCTCCTCCCCTTGGATCTGAAAGTGCCTAAAACATAAACTGAAAACCTTAAGCACGAAGCTTAGTAAGTTCCCCAAAATACCACATACCATATATATCAAACATATAACGAGTCATGTCGATATCGGGCCACGCCCGACACCGAGCCCCGCTCGAAATAGATCTGTCAGAAATATGAGATAGCCCCACCTCATCACATTCATCAGGCCCCGCCCAGTATACATATAAACATATAAACACATGCAAAATTCACAATGATAAATAACATACAATATATTCATTAGGCCCCACCCAGTATACATATCAATTATCGTACATGTAAGAGTCGCATAGATAACTAGCATCCTAACCATAATAAACCATGGGCCGATATTGGTGACTTCGATCCGCCGAGCACAGTAAGGAAACTCACCTCAAATTGTGGAATCTCTCAGATAAAGAGTCGGCCTGCTGATCCGAAAAAATCCTCGCGCTAACACCATCAAATAATATCCAATAAATAATTACGTTACAACCCATAACTAGGAACCTAGTATAACTATCCAGCACTCAGGGTAAAAGACCATTTTACCCCTTCCTAACTTGGACCAAAATCTAATGCCCAATCCAATAGCAGCAAAAAGCCCAATAAGGCCCAACTTCCTAATTGGGCCCAAAACCCATCATGGGCCTAATTCCAATAAGGCCCAAGGCCTAGTAATGGTCCTAAAATCAAAAGGCTAATGGCCTAGTGGGGCCCAAAACTCTTTTAGCCCAAAAGTAGTATAAACCAAGAAATTAAACCAAAGTCAACGACAGCTAAGTACACATGACATACTTAGGCTTACACCCAATGTTCTACAAGAATTCCTAGTACGCGTTACGTACGAGCTGGGTACGCCTAGCGTACTACCAAACGAGTCACGATCGGTGACCTGGTAGCATATGTGTAACATACACATACATACGCCCAATGTACGTGGCCATTAAGAACTTTTCAATTAAGTGCTTAATAGTTGCAACCAAAAGCCCAAACTTCATACCCAAGTCTTAACAAACGTCTTAATCCAAAGCCATGAACTTAGACCCTTTGCATGGCTCAAAAGGACCCAAACCTCACTTTTAGCATTCTACTTTCACCATAATGACCTAAACACATGCATGGTTGATCCACAACCATCAAGATGCTAACTGTATGGACTAAGGACCTCTGAAACATCAAGAGAAATAACTCCTAACTTTTGGATTGGAAGAAATCCACTAGATCTCATCATATGACCAAAATGGGACCAAAACTTCATAAAGACTAGATCTAAGCAAACAAGGAGAAAGTTCCAAGCTTGATACCTTAATGAAGCTGGAAGTGATGAGCGAAATCTAGATCTACAAGCTCTCCTTTGATCAAGGGTCCTTCTTGCAAGTTCTTCTTTTTCAAATCTCACCAACACACACTAAAACACACATAAGAGGGTCAAATCTCTTCACATGGGGCTAGGGTTTCGAAATGCGACTCAAGGGCTTTGGAGGTTGAAGAATGAGAGGTCCAAGGTTCATAATATTGTTTAAATAGCATCTAAACCCTATATTTTAGGGTTTGTCCCTTGTATGCGTACGCCCCACGTACGAGGAGTATCCCCCGTGTACTACAAGTTTTCTAAAAATGAAAAAACTACCCCCTGGGGACCAAATCTATAAAGTATTTACATACCAATGGTCAAAAATGAAAATACATTTAACCGGGTGTTAAAAGATCCTAAATAATGCTACTCTAAAATGAATACATCTAATCATAAAAACAATCATTTTTTCTACTTCTTAGATAATAGGTCGTACATTCATAAATATTGGAAAGATGGGGAGCTTGCTCTTATATTCATTATACATAACACTATAAATTAGGTGTGACGTGCATACACTGCTATCTTTGTGTTATTTTTCCATTTGAATTATTCATATATTACTTGTTTCATTTCGATCATCTTTGTGTTATTTTACATTAAGACTATCTTTGTGTTATTTTTTTCATTCAGACTAGTAAAGTAACATATAATCAAATTATTTTTTTGAAATAATAATAATAATAATAATAATAATAACAATAACTAGAAAGGTTACCCCTGCTAGGCTGGGGCCAAAAACTTTCAATGTTGTTTTCGAATCGATTAATATGACAGACGTAGAAAGTGCAAGGATGACAAGCCCGGGCTTTGTCCCGAACCGTTTTGTTCATGTTTTTATGAAAAAATGTAAAAATTTTGACTGCAAGGACCAGAAGTGTGAAAATGGCTAAAGAATTAAAGCGGTAAGAATTAGCAAGTTTTTAGAAAATGGATCAAAGTTATCGAACCGCTAAAGTTTTGTGGCCAAACTTTAAATATTAAAAGGTTTCTAAATAGAAAAGGGATCAAAGTTGTCAAACCGTTAAAGTTTTGTGGCGAAACTTTAAATATTAAAAAGGTTCCTAAAAAAATATAAAAATATCAATTATAAAGATCAAAAGTGTCAAAATGGCTAAAAAATAAGGACCAAAGTTATTAAACCGTTAAAGTTTTGTGGCCAAACTTTAAATATTAAAAGGTTACTAAATAGAAGAGAGATCAAAGTTGTCAAACCGTTAAAGTTTTGTGGCCAAACTTTAAATATTAAAATGTTCCTAAAAATGTAAAAATATCGATTACAATGACTAAAAGTGTCAAAATGGCTAAACAATGAGGACCAAAGTTTTCAAACCATTAAAGTTTTGTGACCAAACTTTAAATATTAAAAGGTTCCTAAATAGAAAAAGGATCGAGGTTGTCAAACCGTTAATGTTTTGTGGCCAAACTTTAAATATTAAAAGGTTCATAAAAAATGTAAAAATATCGATTACAAGGACCAAAAGTGTGAAAATTGCTAAAAAAAATAAGGACCAAAGTTGCCACAGAGACCAATTCTACCAAAAAAACAACATAAAGTCCAGAGACTAAAATACACAAAAATTATGGAAGTTCACTGTTCATAAAAAACAATTTCCATAATATATAATCATAATAATAATAATAATAATAATTATTATTATTATTATTATTATTATTATTATAGAAAACAAAAAGAAAAAATAAAACATAGTAAAAAAAACAAAATATGTCTAATCATAAAGTATTTTAAAAACAAAAAAATCTATATATATATATATATATATATATATATATATATATATATATATATATATATATATATATATATATATATATTAAAGTTGGAGAATCCTTAGGAATAGTGAATTAGGTGTTTTTTTTGGCAGAAACAGTCCTTCATTTATAGTGGTCTGTGATATTTTCGCTTTTCTGCTATGCATTTATCTTCTGGGCTCTTTATGCCATTTTCTACAAACTTTGTTGTCACGTGTTTATCGCTTATCTTCTTTACCATTTTCCTATCCAATCACATTTCGATTGGTGTAATTGTTTTGCAGTCTTTATTTCAATCAATGGACTATCCCATAAACCACCGCTTCATCTTTTCTCCCTCTGTTTTTTTCTTTTTAATCATCACCGGTTGAGATCGACTATTCTCCTCTGCTGCCTCTCTCTTGAAGTTGCAATTTGGTCCCTTTTTATGTTATTTGACTTGGGTCGGTGTTTGATCCCTCGGCGATTTGAGCCCTATTTTTTTTCTTTTTCTTTTTTAGATTTGGAATGGAGATGGTGGAGATGGAGGGTTTTACTAGCTGGAACAGGAGAAGATGGAGATGGAGTCGGATACCGTAGACGTTGGCAAATCCGCCTCTACCGCAACAGGCGTTGACATGTCTTCCTCCACCACTGCAAACTCCACTTTCTCTCTTCTATTCTCTCTCTACCCCGGTGGTCCGTGTGCAATCGTGGCATATCGACGGACTTGCGTTTGACGTACCGTTCAAAGTACGCATCGACGACGTTCCCTAATTTCCTATAGAGAGCAACCTTTCGCACTCACAGTCGGCACCATCATCCATCTGTAAGCCCTAAAAATCATTTCTCTTGGATCATATATATTTAATCAGTTGCTCACCTGGCAGCATGGAACTACCAAGGTTCCACCGGACCACAAGTACATCGGTTTAGTTATTCGATGTGTATCTGAAGACGATGGCAATTGTACGTCGATTCAGAGTATGATTGCTGCCACATACATGAATCATCGTTTACCACTATTTGTGCTCAATTTCTGCAGCCGGTTCTTCACGTTCCACCCTATGATTTATGTCTCCTACCGTTTAAATATAAATATTTTTTCCATCGAAAACGCTGAATTGAATCGAGATTGGTCTTGAAATAGATTTCAATTTTTATAATAGGGTTTAGTTATGATATGAAATACTTATTCACCTCTATTATGTGTTATAATAAGCTTACAATTTATCTTTTTTTTCCTTTCAGTTGTACATTTCTACCTATTCTTTGCTTGCAATCAGTCAAAGTGGTTCACTTCTTGCCAATCAGTCAATGGGTCCAGAGAGTCAATCAAGCACAAGGAAACCCCTATAACACATCCATGATGTCCATGTGGTTCAACCTTTGCCATTTGAGTTAGAGGAGAAATCTACTGACAATAGCTAAATGTAGGTGTTGATTTCTATTAGTAATTGTACTTTTAACCTATTCTCTACCTTTCTTTTGCTTATATCTGGTGGCAACTAAAATTGTATTTGATATCACATAATGAACCTTCAGTTAACATTGGTACTATGGTAACTGCTATTTATAATGTGATTGATGTTTAGCTTTTCAAATTATCAGTGTAGGACTGTGAAACATCCATTAAATTACTTGAATTGCTCTTTATTGATCATCCTCACAGGTTTTGTTTTTCAGTTTCTGCAACATTTACTCATGTTGATTAATTTTTGTTAATGATGAGAAAACTTAATTGCACTTAAACGCTAGTGAGAGTCAGCTTTCCTTTATCTTCAGCTCGTGTTAAGGTCAAATTAAAAAAAAAAAATAGAAATATGTATTCATATTATTTTAATTATTTAATCATGTAGGTTGAAGGACGTGGTACTTTCACCTTCACCTGGAAGCAAAGCCATGACATAATTTTCTCAACAAATCATGACCATTTCTTTGAAAACTATCGAGTAAGGTAAAATGGTATTTTTGTCATTGTTACTTAATTTCATTCCTTCTTATTACTAGATGTATATTACTTAGAATTGTCTATTATATTCAACCAGACAAAAAAACATTTTTTTTATTTCGATGGAATATTCATTCCATTCCTTTCCGCAATTCCATTATACCAAAATATGTACTAATTTATAATGGTATGGCATGTATCTCCAACATTATGGCCATGCACATCTTCAAATGAGAACACAAATATGTATTTCTCTATCCATTGTACTACCCAAAGCTTCATTGTTGTTTTATTCCACTTTACGATGCATAAATTGATTAAATCAGAGATGCTTAGTCATGGATAGGTGCAATAAGTTCACCTTTTAGTATTTTTTTTGCTTTTTTTTTAATTCCCAAATGTTGGTATTTTTTATGTTGTAAGTGTGCCTGAAAATATTATCCCATTTTAGTAAGATAATGTTACGTACATATATTTTAGTTTGATTTACACATTTGGTCCTTTTGTTTAGCAATATTTTTTTGGTTTGGGTTCAGAAAAAGAATCTTTCTGTAATTACGGTCCTTATTAGAGGGTTCCATAATGCTTTTTTTTCCATGTAAAATGACTATTACCATTTTTTTTGATTTTGTAAGTTAATGGTATAGTTTATAAGAATAATCAAGACAAATACGTAAAATATTTATTTTCCATGGCACATGACTTATGACTTTTACTTACATTTAGGTATTTTCTTCTTGCAGGAAATCGATGCATTTCTGACAACTGGAAAAAAAAAAAAAAAAAAAAAACAATCTGCAAAAGATAACAATGAATATGGTGATTCTTCATTTAAGTCAAAAGATAAGGATGTAGAAGTGCAAGAGACATGTCACATACCAAATGTATATTATAAAACTTATTTTCTTTCTTATTTACACTATTAATTACTTATTTTCTCAAAAAGTATTAAAAAATAAAAATACAGGTAGATTTCTGCACAAACATAAAAAATTTCCTTTGAGCCCTTACAACGTCAATGTACTTGGAATTAAAGAGATGACCGTAGTTAGGGAATGCAATTCTTAATCGTGCATGTTAAACCTTTTTTTGAACGCCTTTGTATGCCTTTAATGATTTAGACCAAAACAAAATTTACACATATGCCCCGCAACACGAGGTAACTAACCTAGTTATGAATTATGGAGTAACACCTTAATTATAAACAAGATAACATGACTATGAACCATCCCATCATATATTTTCTTTCAATATTTATATAAATATTCAAATTACACCTACAATTTTGTAACTTTTACATTATACCTATTTATTTTCTTCTTTAACTTATATGAATATTTCAGACTATGCCCTTAATCTTTTATAACGTTTAATTCAAGCCTTAACACATTTATTTATTTTTTAAACATCATATCATACATACTTATAAAGCTAACATTTTTTCTTGAATCTCATGCATTTGAAACCCCAATTCTTTTTTCCTTTCACCACATTCATTTGAAACTCTCATGACTTTTCAGTTTCTTTATAATAATAAATATAATTTGATAATTAGGTTAAATAAATATCAAATCTAAAGTGTATTCATATATAAACTAAATTTCAATATTAAAATAATATATTTAATTATACATATAAAATTATGTTTTTTAACTTTTAAAATATTATACTTAATTTATTAGTTTTAATATATTGTTGAATGTAAACCATTATCATTTTAAATGTATAGTTTTTGAACAAGTTGTATAAAATACTTAAATTATTAATTAAAATATAACATTATAGGTTCAACTTAAATATAAATTTTATTTAACTTAAACAACCCAAAGATTATTTTATAAATAATTAAAAGTGATAAATTGTAGTGTCTTTCTAATAATAATTGTAAGTTGGTTAATAATGTTAAATAAATATCAAACCTAAAATGTAATCATAAATAAACTAAATTTAAATTTTAAAATAATATATTTACTTCTATTTATAAATTTATGTCTTTAAATTTTAACATATTATACTTAATTTATTAGATTTAAAATATTGTTGCATTTAAACCATTATTAGTTTAAAGCTATAATTTTTGAACAGTTTTGACAAAATACTTAAATTGTTAACTTAAATATAACATTACAGTGTCAGCTTAAATATAAATTTCAGTTCCACTAAAAAAACCAAATAATATTTTGTAAATAGTTAAAAGTGATAAATTATAGTGATAAATATAAAAACTAAATTGTAATATCAGTTTAACTAAAATATTTCCTAAATATATTTATATAATCGTTAAAAATTTTCAAATAAGTAGCCTAAAATAACTTATAATAACAATAGTTAAAAATAACTCTATATAAATGATTATATTGTTACCTTTAAAATCAAAAAATAATGTTTGATTTTTAAATAATTATAATGATAGAAATTAAAATACTAAGCAAATATATTTTAAAAAATTAGTTAAAAATAACAGCTATAAATAATATTAAACCATATAGAATATTTAATTTTATTGATATTTAACTCGCGAATATAAGTCATTCAAACGAATGAGATTATGATATTATAATAGATTTATATATTATCATATAATCCAAAATAGTAAATATATTATATCAAATTAATATACGAAAACTTTAGTGTTATATTTTAAAAAATATATATTTGTAAAGACTTCAACTATATAGGTGTTTCTGCGCATTACAATGTCAACACAAATATAAATTTCAGTTCCATTTAAAAAAACTAAAGAATATTTTATAAATAGTTAGAAGTGATAAATTGTAGTGATAAAAGCAAAAACTAAATTGTAATTTCAATTTAACAAAAATATTTCTTAAATATATTTTTATAATCGTTAAAAGTTTCCAAATAAGTAGCTTAAAATAATTTACAATAACAATAGTTAAAAACAACTCTATATAAATGATTATATTGTTAGCTTTAAAATGAAAAAACAATGTTTGATGTTTTAAATAATTATAATGATAGAAATTAAAACATTAAGCAAATAAATTTTAAAAAATTAATTAACAATAAAAACAACTATAAATAACATATAATATATTTAATTTTATTCATATGTAACTCGCGGGTAGAGGTCATTCAAACGATTGAGATTAAGAAGTTATATTAATGTATATATTATCATATAAATTCAAAATAATCCCAGTTCAAAAAAAATTCAAAATAATCAAAATATTATATCAATTTAGTATATACAAATTATTATATCAAATTTAACAACAACGTTATTGTTATATTTAAAAAATCATATATTTGTAAAGACTTCAACTATATAGGTGTTTCTGCGCAACGCGCGGGCATTCGCCTATTGTAAAGATAAAACACGGTTTTACTTTTGAATATTATTACGTTAACTAAAAAAATATAATGAAGATGTCTAAAAGATGTCAATATTTAATGTTATTGAATTTTATTTTTTATGAATAGGGATAATGACTTAAAAGGTAATATATTTTTCGATTTATACATATTTGGTAACTGAGTTTTTTTTTTCGTTCACATTTACCCTTTCAACTTGTTAAACTATACACATCTAGTGGTTATGATCAATTATTCCAGGTTAGCCGGGAAGAATTTCTTATTAGGGTAATATATTTCTCATTTTGTACACATTTAGTCTTTAATATTTTTGTACACATTTAGTCCTTAATATATATATATATATATATATATATATATATATATATATATATATATATATATATATATATATTTTTTTCAAAATAAGTCTCTTTTTGTTTTTGTACCCATCCAATACTTATGAATAATTTCTCTAGAGTTTTTCTCACGACATCTTACTTGAGACAATCATTAATAAGGTGTTTGGGACTGTTGATGTTTATGTCCATGATGGCATCGACTGCTTGGTTGCATATAACTTGTGGTTTGGCATAAGTTTTGTATTTCGAACGTCGTAACTTCTTCATACGATATCTGATTACAATGATATTTATGTCCACATGTTCATTTTTTAAGTCTGCTATAACTTTCGTTAAAATATAATATATTTTTACATATAATTTTATAAAAAAACATTCATACATACATTCATAAAAAAACGTACGGATATAAAGATCGTAAATTAAATATATATATATATATATATATATATATATATATATATATATATATATATATATATATATATATATATATATATATTACTTTTTAACAGGAGTAATGTAAAGAAAAATTGTAGTAGACTAAAATACAAACATATAGATATAAAGATCGTTAAAATCCAAGACAGTATGAAAAAGTTATAACGTTCAAAACACATGACCTAAGCAACCAAGTAGTCGAGATTGCGATTGGCATCAGCATCAAAAACATAAAACACCTCATTAATGATTGTTCCACGTAAAATGTTGTGAGAAAAACCTAAAGAAATCATTCAGAAGTACTAAATGAGTACAAAAACAAAAAAAAATTATTTTGCAAGAAAAAAAATTAATGACTAAATGTGTACAAAAATATTAAGGACAAAATGTGTACAAAGTGAGAAATATATTACACTATAAAGTCATTTTTACCGGCTAACCTGGAATAGTCGGTCATAAGGACTGAATATGTATCGTTTAACAAGTTGAAGGGGGTAAATGTGGATAAAAAATAAACTCAATGACAAAATGTGTACAAATCGAAGAATATATTACCCTTTTAAGTCATTATCCCTTATTAATAAGCTAAACTATTAGTAATTTTAAAATTTTAACCATATATATATATATATATATATATATATATATATATATATATATATATATATATATATATATATATATATATATATATATATATATATATATACTAGATGTGTCCGTGCAAAGTGGCAACGATAAATAACTCTTTTGGTAAATAGTTTTTTTACAGGAAAATAATTATTTGATTTTATAATTAGGTATCATCTACTAAAAAAATTATACTTTTAATTAAAATAATTATATTTAAAACTTATATTTATATTGTTTGTATATACATTTGATGTAAATTAGTTACTTTTTGTGTTTAGTTTAATAAATATAAATTAATTTATATAAATGAATTGGGTATTTTAAATTTGTTATTTTGCACGAAATTAAAATTTTGAATAACCTACCTTATTTCAAGTCTTTAAAAATTTGGCAAATATTAATGATTTTGTTATGCATAGTTGATTTATACAAAAAGTTTTGCATCTTATATCTCTTAAAATTCAGGTTACGACTAATATGCTTTATAATATATATATATATATATATATATATATATATATATATATATATATATATATATATATATATATATATATATGGCTAGGCTATAATGTGGATGGTAAGTATTGTGTGAATGTAAGAATTAATGTGGACTAAGAGTTTAAAATACATATTTTAGTAGAATACATATTCTGAATGAATACAAATTCTAATTGAATGAAAATTTTGAGTAATAACAAATTTTTGAGCTATTAGTTGACGAATAACAACATTCTTAAAGAATAATAATCTATTATTAATATTATTGAAAAATCTAAGTATCAAAAATAAACAAAAGAATAATTTTACTGTCACATTCTACAAAAATAAATTGTCATTTTTTGAATTTTTGCCACATTCTATAAGAATACAAGCTTTATAGCAAGTCATTCTTGGAAAAATCTTCATTCTATAAGTATACAATTTTATTCATGAAAGAATCTTAATTCTTATTCTTGTTTCATGTTGTTGTATTTTGACATTTTCGTGCCGTGAATCTCAATTGTCATGAAATTGTCTCATAATTTCCATCCACCATTGTTGTTTCAAACAACTTTGCCACATTTTGAGTGGCCCTTAAACAAAACACATACAAATAATGAATTTCAAGAATATAAATACATACAACTTGTGGCCTCATGGACCAAATGACCATTTATATAAATACTTTGTATATTGAAAATTGGAAGAGTTTAGTAGTTTGCTTGTTTAAGTGATTTAGTTATATGATTTTGTAATTGAATCATCCATGATTTGTGATTTAGTTATATGATTTTGTAATTGCATCATCCATGATTTGTAATTCTACAACGCAATCACAACTTGGACCAGGGCACCATTTGATCTTCTCGTTGCTCTTGACATAAGACAGGAGAAGAAAATGGCCCTGCCTTTTCTTTTTGTTCTTAGGAGCCAACACTTTGACCGTGTTCCGGCCAACAATAGTGTTGCAGGAAATTTCGGGACACTTTAGAGTTAAGCATCTAGGGCCGTCGTCGATGGCGGTGCAGACGTAAGCCGTCCAACATGTCTTATAAGATTGATGATCATGTGCACATGTCGCAATGTTACGCTTTCTAATCGATTCTAAACAAATCCCACAATCGACAAATTATTTACCTGATTGAGGGAATTTAATAGTCGGATCAACATCCGGTAAACCAACAAAACTACAAACTTTATCTTCTCCTTCAAACCAAGCTTCACGAACACTAAAATTAAGGGTGATTGGTGGGATGCAGCATTCCAATCGTAGCTTCACAGGAGAGAAGATGTGTTATCTCTCTCTCTCTCTCTCTCTCTCTCTCTCTCTCTCTCTATATATATATATATATATATATATATATATATATATATATATATATATATATATATATATATATATATATATATAAGGAAATTCATTTGAGAATAAAGAAAATTTGATAATGCGAGAATGAGTCTAATCTTACATTTATTCATTACCGCAAAAAAAAGTTCCAATAAACTGAAGCGACGGAAAAATGGAATATTCATATATAAAACTAAAATGATAGTATATTCATATATGAATATAGTATATACTAGCGACACCACCACCACCAACTCGACTATCTCTACCACCATCTTCCTCATGTTGTTGTTGGAATAGTGTCTAAGGCTGCAACTATATTTGGCAAGTATTTGACCCGGTTGTGCATGGTCCTTTTGGGTTTCCTTCACCATAGCAACTTGACAGGATGATTTATATTATGATAATAATATAATGAATAATAATATCGTTATTTGATTAATATAAGTCATAAATTAATTTGGTGACTTAAAGAGATTAATTGAATAAACGGGCATAAACTGTCAATTGTATGATAGTTGTATTTTGAGCAATGATTCCTTAAGGATAAGGGGTGGACGAATTTAGGGTTTGGAAGAGCCTAAAATTTGTCCAAGGCTTATCAATAAGTAGATTGGATTGCTTAGGGCCTAAGTTATCCAATTAGGGTTTAAGGGTGAAACCCTAGGAGGTTCACTAGTATAAATACACCCATAGGGTTGAGGAAATCGGCACCCTTGGTATTGGAGAAACCCTGGCCGACTTTTCTCACCCTCCCCTCTCTCTCAAATCATCCTCTTGATAAGTTGGTGTTTTTAAGCCATTAGAGGAGTGACATTTGTGACTCTAAGCTCCAAGGACAAGAAGATTCAAGCAAGTAATTCAAGGCAATCTTTCAGATCTGATTTCTTATGTTATTATATTATATCTATCAATTAAAGTCTTGGATACATTGCATGTTCAATTAGAGAAAACTAGATCCAAGCATTAGGGTTTGTATGTGCACATAGGAATGTTCTTATGGCTCAAACCCATCAGTGGCATCAGAGCCTTGATTAGTTTCTATTGAATTGATGCATTGGTTGCTTGATTGTTAATTGAAAATTTCGATTTTTGTCCATCTGCCTGATGAAATCGGCGAGTTCCATAGTGGACTCGGCGAGTAGGCCTCAACTCGGCGTGTCCATTGTGGTACTCGGCGAGTTCGAGCGTCAGGAGGAGCTAGTTTCAGGATTTCTTGTTGTTTATCTTATGGAAACTTGCCTTTATCTTAATGGGTCAATATAAATCCGATTTTAACATATATTTGAATATATCCTTGACCTAATTCAAGATAATTACCAATTAATTGAATAATTATTTCCTTATGTGATAATTGATTAATTATTTTAATTAAATTGGTAAATTGTTTTCCAAGAAACATTTAAATAAATCAAATGTGGATAATTATGAGATTAAATGGTTAATTTAAATTATTTATTATTTGATCCCTTGTGTTTTGAAAAGTTAAAACTAACCCTCAAGTTTTGAAATTTAGTTTTGTGATTAAAAGTTTAATTTGGACATTTTAAATTTCAAACCCTAGAATTTTACAAGTTTAAAATTCAACGTTGTACTCTATATGATTACCAGCTTAATATATATGTATAATTAAAATGCTAGTCTTACCGTTAGTAGGCCTCATTCACGAAGTCGGTCTATAAGGTGGGTATAAGGTTGCTGCCTATAAAATGGCGCTTAATGGGTGTACACTCACACCCACCGCTTGCTTGATCGGTGGAGGGTCGTTAGCCGAACGGGTAGGATAGGGCAACTCTATCTCCTCGTTAAAAGTATAATATTAAATACAATGTAACTAAATTTTTTTCAAAAAAATTCCCAATCCTAGTTACTTTAGGAAAAGTGAATTGATGCAATCCCATGAAATTACACTTTGCACCCTTGCTAAGAAGTTAGTGTAGCGTGTGTGGTTTACCGGCACACTAATTGGTTCTAAGCATAGGTGGCAAAGGGTGATTCGTTGTTTATCATAGTTCAGTGGAGCATGTGTGGTTTACCGGCACATCGAATAGGTGATTGTTACAATGAAGGAACCGTGTAGATTTGCATGGTTATTCATACCCACTTTGTGATCCTCGGCATCCCAGTCACAAACGAGAGGGGCATATCGAGATTTAAAAATGCCATTGAAAAGTTCAATGAATCTCATCGAAACCTAGGAATTCTCAATGCGTTTAAAACTGAAAGGTAATGTTTTCATGGTGGAGAATTAGTGAATCGTCATTCAGTTACCTTCAAATTGTTTGCATGTTGGATTACGGCATCCCTTTTATAATATGTAAATAATGTTGTTGGATCCTAGCCCTAATTTTTCTTATTGGGTGATAATTAGGGATTCAAATTCTAATCAATCTTTGTCCTTTCTATTTGTAGATGTCGAACGCGAACAACGTTGTTGCTAGTTCATTCACATTGATGAGCCTTTGTCAGAAGGTGACTTTCGATGGAACGAACTTTAGCGAATAGATAAGATACATTCGCACGATTGCTCGCTACGAGGATCAGGAGTATGTCCTCGACGAAAATCTCGAGAAGATCAATCCGAAAATTGCTACTCCAGCTGAAATGACTGCTTTTGAGACTCATGAGCGTGATGCAACGAAGGTTCATTGCATCATGATAGACATAATGAACGCCGAATTCCAAAAGTCATATGAGGACATGTATCCGTACGAGATGCATTAAGACTTATTGGAGAGATACCATCAAAATGCGAGGTAGGAATGTTACGAGATCTTCACTAACATGATCTTTGCTAAAATGGGACATGGAGAATCTCTAATCGTACACTTGCAAAAGATGCAAAGGTATGTCGATCATCTTTGCAAGTTAAATGTCGACTTTGGGGAAGATTTGGCTATCGACATGGTACTTCATTCCTTACCTCTGTGTTACAACCAATTTAGGATGACCTACCACATGAACAAGGAAGAGGTCACCCTAAGTAAGCTCCAAGGTCTCCTAAGGGTTGCTGAGAGCAACCTCAAGGACAAGTCTGTTGCACCAACTCCCAATCCACCCGCTGCTCCTGTTTTGGCTATTGGGCAGGGAAGGGGCAAGAAGAGGAAGGCTTCGTCTAAGAACCACCGCAAGGGAAAGTCCCGAGATGGTTCCGCTTCTAGTGGGACCAAAGTTGATCCAGTTAAGCCCAATCCTAACCCAAAGGAGGCAGAGTGCCACCATTGCCACAAAATAGGGCATTGGAAGAGAAGTTGCCCAGAATACCTGCAAGCCATTAGGGAAGGAAAGATCAAGCCATCTTTCGCAAGTATTTACACAATTAAATCTAATGATTCATCTCATGCTATTTCTTGGGTCCTCGATACCGGGTGTGGTTACCACATTTGTTCTGAATTGCAGGGACTAAGAAGAAATAGGGATGTGGAGCGTGGAAGAATAAATCTAATCATGGGGAATAGAAGATCGTCCCCTATGACTAAGATTGGAGTGTATTCTTTAGTACTTAGTAATGGATTATGTTTAGATTTGAATAATTGTTGCTACCCGCCAGAAATGGCAAGAAACATCATTTTGTTTCATGGTTTGTTTAGATAAGGATTTAGATTTTCTCTTAATAATGAGAATGGTTCAATTTATGCTTATGTAAATGGTGTCTTATATTTTGAAGCAATGCCATGTAATGGAATTTATGAAACTATTATGATTTTAGATAACCTAGGAAATGATGTTTTATACATGGATTCTTCCAACAGTATGGATAGAGCATCCTTGTGGCATTGTCGTCTTGGACATGTCAACAAGAAGTGCATAGCCCAACTCCAAAAGGATGGAGTGTTGGAGTTATTCGACCTTAGGGAAGATGACACATGCGAATCTTGTTTACTTGGAAAGATGACCAAGTCACCCTTCGCTAGCACATGTGAAAGGGGTGAGGGTTTATTGGACCTCGTACATACCGATGTATGTGGACCCTTTAGATCAACCACAAAGGATGGGAACCGCTTCTATGTGACTTTCACCGATGACTATAGTAGATATGGGTATATTTACTTGATCAAGCAAAAGTCAGAAACGTTTGAAAGGTTCAAAGAATTCAAAAATGAAGTGGAGAATCAATTGGGCAGGAAAATCAAGATGCTTCGATCCGATCGAGGAGGAGAGTACCTAAGTCTTGAATTCCACGACTATGGCAAAGAATGCGGAAAAGTTTCGCAATTGATGCCACCTAGGACACCGCAGTTGAATGGTGTGGTAGAAAGGCGTAATCAAACCTTGTTAGACATGGTTCGTTCTATGATGAGTCATGCTTCACTATCTATCTCATTTTGGGGGTATGCCTTAGAGACTGCCGCCCACATCCTTAACCAAGTCCCTATGAAGAAGGTTGCCAAAACACCTCACGAGATGTGGATAGGGAAAGCTCCCTCGTTAGCACATATCAAGGTTTGGGGTTGCGAGGCTTTCGTAAGACGAGATACTCACGACAAGATTGAACCTCGTAGTGAGTGATGTATTTTCATCGGCTACCCATAGAAATCCTTTGGATATCTCTTCTATAGACCGAGTGACAATGTTGTCTTCGTTGCGAGGAGAGGGGTTTTCCGAGAGCGAGAACTCATAAGCCAAGGAGATAGTGGGAGGCAAATCAAGCTTGAAGAGATTCAAGAATCGATTGATGAATGAACCTCTACCGCTGGCAATCAACCAGAGGAGGAAACTCCGGTTGAACCTATTGACCCGTCCTTACCTCTTAGACGTTCCGAAAGAGTTAGAGTTCAACCCCAGTTTTATGGTTTTCATATTACTACCGAAGGGGACACGTATATTAGTGATGGTACACTAATAAATCTAGATAAACCTAATAGCTTTAAGGAAGCCATGGAAGGCCCAGAGTCTGCAAAATGGAAAGAGGCAATGGACAGCGAGATCTAATCCATGTATGACAACCAAGTTTGGAATTTGGTTGATAATGTGCCCGGACGTAAGACCGTTGGGTGCAAATGGATCTTCAAGAAGAAGACCGACGTGGATGTAAATGTACACACATATAAGGCGCGATTGGTTGCAAAGGGCTTTACTCAAACTCCCGGAGTTGACTATGATAAGACCTTCCCACCAGTTGCAAACATAAAGTATATTATAGTGATGCTAGCTATTGTCGCATTTCATGATTATTAGATTTGGAAAATCGATGTCAAGACCGCTTTCCTTAACGGGAAGTTGGTTGAGGATGTTTACATGGCTCAGCCAGAAGGTTTTGTTGATCCGAAGCATCCAAAAAGAGTGTGTAAGCTTAAGAAATCCATTTATGGACTTAAGCAAGTGTCTCGCAGATGGAATCTTTGCTTCGATGAGAAAGTCAAAGAGTTTGGATTTGTACGAAGCGAAGATGAATCATGTGTATATGTCAAAGACAGTGGGAGTATAGTAAGCTTTCTCGTTTTGTATGTGGATGACATACTGCTCATAGGAAACGACATCCCGACTCTGCAGGAAGTTAAGTCCTGGCTCGGGAAGTGCTTCACTATGAAGGACCTCGGAGAGGCTTCCTATATTTTGGGAATAAGGATAGTGAGAGAAAGAAGTAAGAGACTAATAGGACTTAGTCAGAACACTTACTTAGATAAAGTACTAAAATGTTTTAGTATGGAAAATTCGAAGAAGGGGAGAATTACCGATGCAAAATAATGCCAAGTTGAGTAAGACTCAAAGTCCGAGTACCGAAGCCGAGATAGCAGAGATGAGCCAAGTACCTTACGCTTTCGCAGTTGGCTCAATCATGTATGCTATGACTTGTACTCGCCTTGATGTAGTCTTTGCTTCGAGCATGGTTAATAGATATTAAGGGAACCCTGGCAGAGCCCATTGGATTGCGGTCAAGAATATCCTTAAGTACCTTCGGAGGACCAAGGAATGTTTTTAGTCCTCGGGGGGGGGGGGGGGGGGTGATGACTTGAAGGTACGAGGGTATAGTGAAGCTAGCTTTCAAACCGACAGGGATAACTTTCGTTCGCAGTCGGGCTGGGTGTTTACCCTTAATGGAGGAGCAGTAACTTGGAAAAGTTCCAAGCAGGAAACTGTAGCTAATTCATCGTGCGAATCAGAGTGCATTGCAGCGAGCGAAGCATTGAAGGAGGCAATATGGTTGAAGAACTTCATTGGTGATCTTGGAGTTGTTCCTGCCATAAAGGAGCCTATGGAAATTTTTTGTGATAATGAAGGAGCGGTTGCCTTGACCAAGGAACCAAGGGATCATGGTAGATCTCATCATGTCGAAAGAAAATATCATTTCATTAGACATCGAGTAGAAGAAGGACACCTCGTGGTGAGGAGGATATCATCAGAAGATAACCCAGCAGATCCGCTTACGAAGGGATTGGGTAGGGTTAAACATTTGCAGCATGCTAGGAGTATTGGGCTGAGAGATTATATTAGATTAGATTAGATAATTTTAGAAACTTGTAATAGATAAATGTAATTTAACATTTGATGAATAAATAAAGGAGTATTATTTATAAGTAAAGTTACTGTCTTATGTTAAATGTTTAACTATTGTTTCACTTTGCATGTTTTGACTTCCAGAATAATTGAGTTTATTTAGAATAATCGAATTATTCAAACAATCCACAATCGTTCATATGTTGGAAGTAGGTATGAATGAATATTGTCATGAATTGGTGTGTAGATTGTCTAAATGGTATTAAACATAGCAAAAGTTTGCTGCAACGTTCATGAGTGCTTATGATCTAGTTTTGAGCATTCGAACAAACCCGTGCTTGCTGGAATCACCTTATGGAATTTAACGAAAAGGTTGATCGCAAGACGATAATATCATATGGTCTTAAAACCTAGATATATGGTTTGTTATTTGTTAATTGGTTGTACATTGATAATGCGAAACCGCATCAGTAAATTGATGTTATAAAAACGCATTGTGTGTATAATTGATTAATGAATAAGTAAATGCATATAAGTTGAAGTTTATCTGTTATTTTTATCCTAAGAGGGTAAAAGCAATATCTTGGCCGCTCGATGATTTGATTTGACTTATGTGCTGGGCCCGGTCAGAACTAAATTGACGTGTTCGATTAAGTTCCATGTCGAATAATTATGAGATCGAGAAACCAGCTGCTGGATAATTGGATCCATAGAATTGTCCGCATGATATCTAAACAGAGGACTGTACGATCCCTTATCTAAAGGATAGGATTGATAAGATCAGAGTTTGACAGTGTCTTTGAGAGCTATGATTGCGAATCGGATTATGCTTGTATATATAATTACTAGACTTATCCAAGTGGGAGACTGTTGGAATAGTGTCTAAGGTTGCAACTATATTTGGCAAGTATTTGACCCGGTTGTGCATGGTCCGTTTGGGTTGCCTTCACCATAGCAACTTGACATGATGATTTATAATGAGAGAAGAAATATTATTAATATATTGTGAGAATAATATAAGGAATAATAATATTGTTATTTGATTAATATAAGTCATAAATTAATTAGGAATTAATTTGGTGACTTAAAGAGATTAATTGAATAAAGGGGCATAAACTGTCAATTGTATGATAGTTGTATTTTGAGCAATGATTCCTTAAGGATAAGGGTGGACGAATTTAGGGTTTGGAAGAGCCTAGAATTCGTCCAAGGCTTATCAATAAGGAGATTGGATTGCTTAGGGCCTAAGTTATCTAATTAGGGTTTAAGGGTGAGACCCTAGGAGGCTCACTAGTATAAATACAACCACAGGGTTGAGGAAATCGGCACCCTTAGTATTGGAGAAACCCTGGCCAACTTTTCTCACCCTCCCCTCACTCTCAAATCATCCTCTTGCTAAGTTGGTGTTTGTAAGCCATTAGAGGAGTGACATTCGTGACTCTAAGCTCCAAGGACAAGAAGATTCAAGCAAGTAATTCAAGGTAATCTTTCAGATCTGATTTCTTATGTTATTATATTAGATCTATCAATCAATGTCTTGGATACATTGCATGTTCAATTAGAGAAACCTAGATCCAAGCATTAGGGTTTGTATGTGCACATAGGAATGTTCTTATGGCTCAAACCCATCAGTTGTTACAACCTCTGCTATCAACCACCACCGTGCATGCCTCTACCACCACCTCTGTCAGCGTCATCGGTGCTACCACATCTGTCACAATTGTGTTATCCGTTTTTGGGATGTTTTTTTTAGAATTTTAGACTTTAATGTGATCAAAAGAATGCCCCAAACTTTAAGAGATGAAATGGACCTTAAATGAATGATGTTTTTGAGCAAAAAGTATAAAACTTCAAAATTAAAGGGTTAGTTTTGGGTTGTAACAAGTTTTGGATTAAGTTTATTTTTTATTCTTTATAATGCTATCGGGTTTTCATGAATCTTTGTTTATGTTCGTTCATTTATAATTGTTGATATTTTTTTCAAATTTGTTTGTTCATTTACATTGACATCTACATAAAAATAAGTAAGTAATTTTTTTTATTAACGAATGAAAGTTTAAGTAATCAAAAACGTATTATATGTGACTTGAGTCATATATAGGAAAAATATATTAATGTAAGCACGGAAACGTAAAAGAAATTATATTGAAATGCAGACAAACATTAATTTACACGGATATGTACATAAAAAAATTAGTGAACAAAAGTTTTCAATTTACGTTGAAATGTTGACCATCTCTACTAATATATACATAAAAATAAGTAAAATAAAATAATTTTTTTAAAGTTAATTAACAAAATAATTATTAAAGAAATTATGATTATGTATATTATTAATGGTAAACATAAAAATTTAGGAAATAAAAAGGATGAAATATATATATATATATATATATATATATATATATATATATATATATATATATATATATATATATATATATATATATATATATATATATTGATTACAACCATCTGAAAATACTGAGTCAGTCAAAGTTTAAGTATAAATTTAGAGAAATTAAATATTCTCCTATTTTTTGTTCCTAATTTTCTTCCTATCTATCTATCTATCTATATCGATATATATCTATATCATTATCATTATATCATTATTATCATACATACTTATAAAGCTAACATTTTTTCTTAAATCTCACACATTTGAAACCCCCATAAAAGTTTGCCAACACCACATGCATTTGAAACACCCACACCCTTTCACCTTCAAAGTAATTAATCACATATAATCACCTTTCAACAAAATCACATGCTCTATAAGTTCAACACCTCATGCATTTCAAACTCCCACACCATTTCACCTTCATTATATATGTAGTTATATTTTTACATTTTTCTTACAGAAAGTCGTCATTTGGTTGAAGATATTATGATTCAAAAGTTTTCATATAGTTGAATCATTCACGATCCAAATATGATAATTTGAAGAAATGAGTTATGTCTCATCGATGGTAATTGCAATATGATTTTTTTCTTTCAACGAAAACAAACGAGCTTTTCTATTCATTCTTTATATTCAATTTCTCATTTGACCTTTATATATGATTTGTATCTATTACTCAATCTTGAATATGAAACATCAATGTTTTGCTTGGAATATCTTTCTAATTCTTCTTTTTCAAGAAAAACATTTTGGTTGCAAGTTAGTGAAGAATTGTCATCAAGTTTCTATGGTTGAATGGTGTTCAATAAAGAAAGAAGATTCAGAAAACGTATATAGGGGTTTTTTTTTTTGTTTGAGCAAAGTAGAAGAATATTAGTTTTTTCTTTTGATTTAAACGTATATTTATGTAACATTTTTATTTCCATAAAATATACTTAATTTATTAACTTAAATATGTTTTTAGTTGTAAACATTATCATAAATGGAAGAATTTGTTAACTTCAATATATAGTTAAATAAATAACATATATTAATATATCAAATAACATATATATTTTCTTCTACTTAAAAAGTTATGTTTTTAACTTTTAACGTATTATACTTAATTTATTAGGTCTAATATGTTATTTTATGTAAACCATTATCATTTTAAAGCTACAACTTTTGAACAATTTGTATAAAATACTTATATTTAGTTTTATTCATGACTAACCCGCGGGTATCGACAATATTATTATACAAAATTGAATTAGTATATAAAATATATTATATCAACTTAGCATATGAATTATTATATAAAATTGAACAACAATATTATTGTTATATTTAAAATATATATATTTGTAAATGTTTCAGCTGTATAGATGCTTCAGCGCAACGCGCGGGCATTCACCTAGTATACTTATAAAGCTAACTTTTTTCCTTTCACCACATACATTTGAAACTCTCATACATTTTTTCCTTTCACCACATTCATTTGAAATTACCATGACTTTTCAATTTCTTTCTAATAATAATTATAATTTGGTTACTTATGTTAAATAAATATGAAATCTAAAGTATAATCATACATAAAATAAATTCAATATTAAAATAATATATTTACTTCTACCTATAAAGTTATGTTTTAAATTTTAACATATCATACTTAATTTATTAGTTTTAATATATTGTTGAGTGCAAACCATTATCACTTTAAAGATACAATTTGAAACAATTTGTATAAAATACTTAAACTATTAATTTAAATATATAACATTACAATGTAATTTTAAATACAAATTTTAGTTTAACTTAAACAACCAAAAAAACATTTTGTAAATAGTTAAAAGTGATAAATTGTAGTGTCTTTCTAATAATGATTATAAGTTGGTTAATTGTGTTAAATAAACATCAAATCTAAAGTGTCATTATAAATAAACCAAATTTCAATTTTAAAATAATATATTTACTTCTACGTATAAAGTTATGCCTTTCACGATTTACATATTATAATTAAATTATTAGATTTAATATGTTGTTATATGTAAACCATTATCAGTTTCAAACTACAACTTTTTAACAGTTTAGACAAAATACTTAAATTGTTAACTTAAATATAACATTATAATGTCGATCTAAATATAAATTTTAGTTTCACTTAAAACAACAAAGATATTACCTTTAAAATCAAAAAATAATGTTTGGTTTTTCTAAATAATTATAATGATAGAAATTAAAACATTATGCAAATAAATTTAAAAAAATTAATTAACAATAATAACAGCTATAAATAACATTAAACCATATATTATATTTAATTTTATTCATGTGTAACTCGCGAGTATAAGTCATTCAAATGATTGAGATGATGAAGTTATAATATATATATATATATATATATATATATATATATATATATATATATATATATATATATATATATATTATCATATAATTCAAAATAATAAATATATTATATCATGTTAGTATACGAATTAATATATCAAATTTAACAACAATGCTATTGTTATATTTAAAAAAAACATATATTTGTAAAGACTTCAACTATATAGGTATTTCTGCAACGAGCGAGCATTCGCCTAGTATACTTATAAAGCAAGCATTTTTCCTTTCACCACATTTATTTGAAACTCCCATTCTTTTTTCCTTTAACCAATTCATTTGAAACTTGCATGACTTTTCAATTTCTTTATAATAATAATTATAATTTGGTAAATTATGTTAAATAAATATCAAAACTAAAATGTAATCATATATAAACAAATTTTCAATATTAAAATAATATCTTTACTTCTACTTACAAAATTATGTTTTTAAAATTTTTGAACATATTATACTTAATTTATTAGTTTTAATATATTGTTCGGTGTAATATATTATCATTTTAAAGGTATAATTTTGGAATAATTTATATAAATACTTAAATTATTAATTAAAATATAACATTACAAGGTCAACATAAATATAAATTTTAGTTTAACTTAAACAACCAAAAGAACATTTTTAAAATAGTTAAAATGATAAATTTTAGTTCCTTTCTAATAATGATTATAAGTTGGTTAATAAAGTTAAATAAATATCAAACCTAAAGTGTAATCATAAATAGACTAAATTTCAATTTTAAAATAATAACTTTACTTCTATTTATGAAGGTATGTTTTTAAATTTTAACATATTATACTTAATTTATTAGATTTAAATTATTGTTGTATGTAAACCATTATCAATTTAAAGCTACAACTTTTGAACAGATTTGACAAAATACTTAAATTGTTAATTTAAATATAACATTACAGTGTCAACTTAAATATAAATTTTAGTTCTACTAAAAAAACTAAAGAACACTAGTAATAGTTAAAAGTGATAAATTATAGCAATAAATGCAAAAACTAAATTATAATATCAATTTAACTAATTTATTTCCTAAATATACTTTTATAATCATTAAAAATTTTCAAATAAGTTGTTTGAATTAACTTACAATAACAATAGTTAAAAATAACTCTATATAAATGATTATATTTTACCTTTAAAATCAAAATAAAATATTTGATTTTTTAAATAATTATAATGATAGAAATTAAAACATTAAGCAAATAAATTTTAAAAAACTTAGTTAGTAATAACAACAACTATAAATAACATTAAACCATATATAATATTTAATTTTATTGATGTGTGACTCGCGTGTAGAAGTTATTCAAACGATTGATATTATGGAGTTATAATAGATGTATATATATTATAATATAATTCAAAATAATCAATATATTATATCAATTTAGTATACGAATTATTATATTAAAATTAACAACAACGTTAGTGTTATATTAACAAAACATATATTTATAAAGACTTCAACTATATAGGTGTTTCTGCGCATTACAATGTCAACTCAAATATAAATTTTAGTTCCATTTAAAAAAACCAAAGAATATTTTGTAGATATTTAAAAGTGATAAACTGTAGTGATAAATGCAAAAACTAAATTGAAATCTCAATTTAACTAAACTATTTCCTAAATATATTTTTATAATCGTTAAAAGTATCAAAATAAGTAGTTTAAAATAACTTACAATAACAATAGTTAAAAATAACTCTATATAAATGATTATATTGTTAGCTTTAAAATAAAAATAAAAAAACAATGTTTGATGTTTTAAATAATTATAATCATAGCAATTAAAACATTAAGCAAATAAATTTTATAAAACTAATTAACAATAACAACAACTATAATAGCATTAAATCATATATTATATTTAATTTTATTCATGTGTAACTCGTGGGTAGAAGTCATTCAAACGACTGAGATTATAAAGTTATAATAGATGTATATATTATCGTATGATTCAAAATAATTAATATATTATATCTAGTTAGTATACAAATTATTATATCAAATTTAACAATAACATTATTGTAATATTTAAAATATATATATTTGTAAAGACTTCAACTATATAGATGTTTTTGCGCAACGCGCGAGCATTCGCCTACTATAGTTATAAAGGAAACATTTTTTCTTTCACCACATTTATTTGAAACTCTCATGCATTTTTCCTTTCCCCACGTTCATTTAAAACTCCTATGACTTTTCAATTTTTTTTTCTAATAATAATTATAATTTTGTTAATTATGTTAAATAAATATTAAACACAAAGTGTAATCATATATAAACTAAAATTCAATATTAAAATAATATATTTACTTCTACTTATAAAGTTATGTTTTTTAACTTTAAGCATATTATACTTGATTTATTAGTTTTAATATATTGTTGGATGTAAATCATTATCATTTTGAAGATACAATTTTGAAAAAATTTGTATAAAATACTTCAATTATTATTTTAAATATAACATTACAGGGTCAACTTAAATATAATCTTTAGTTTAACTTAAACAATCCAAAGAATATTCTGGAAATACTTAAAAGTGATAAATTGTAGTGTCTTTCTAATAATAATTATAAGTTGGTTAATAAGATTAAATAAATATCAAACCTAAAGTGTGATCATAAATAAACTAAATTTCCATTTTAAAATAATATCTTTATTTGTACTTATAAAGTTATGTCTTTAGTTTTTAACAAGTTATACTTAATTTATTAGATTTAATATGTTATTGCATGTAAATCATTATCAGTTTAAAGCTACAATATTTGAACTGTTTTGACAAACTACTTAAATTGTTAATTTAAATATAACATTACAATGTCAACTTAAATAAAAATTTCAGTCCCACTTAAAAAACCAAAGAATATTTTGTAAATAGTTAAAAATGATAAATTGTAATGATAAATGCAACAACTAAATTTTAATATCAATTTAACTAAAATATTTCGTAAATATATTTTTATAATCGTTAAAAATTTTCAAATAAATAGCTGAAAATAACTTATAATAACAATAGTTAAAAATAACTCTATATAAATGATTATTTTTTTACCTTTAAAAACAAAAGAACAATGTTTATTATTTTAAATAATTACAATAATAGAAATTAAAACGTTAAGGAAATAAATTTTTTTAAAAAAAAAAGTAATTAATCATAACAAAACCTATAAATAACATTAAACAATATATCATATTTAATTTAATTTGTAAGTAACTCGTGGTTAAAGATCATTCAAACGATTGAGATTATATAATTGTAATAGATCTATATAGTACACATAATTCATAATAATCAATATATTATATCAATTTAGTATAAGAATTATTATATCAAATTTGACAACAACGTTATTGTGTGTGTGTGTGTGTGTGTGTATATATATATATATATATATATATATATATATATATATATATATAAAGACTTCAACTATATCATACATACTTATAAAGCTAGCATTTTTTCTTGAATGTCATACATTTGAAACACCCATTATTTTTTCCTTTCTCCACATTCATTTGAAACTCCCATGACTTTTCAATTTCTTTATAATAATAATTATAATTTGGTAATTAGTTTAAATAAATATCAAATCTAAAGTGTATTCATATATAAACTAAATTTTAATATTAAATAATATCTTTAATTCTACCTATAAAATTATGTTTTTTTAACTTTTAACATATTATACTTAATTTATTAGTTTTAATATATTGTTGGATGTAAACCATTATCATTTTAAAGGTATAATTTTTGAACAATTTGTATAAAATACTTAAATTATTTATTAAAATATAACATTATAGGCTCCACTTAAATATAAATTTTATTTAACTTAAACAACACAAAAATTATTTTATAAATAGTTAAAAGTGATAAATTGTAGTGTCTTTCTAATAATGATTGTAAGTTGGTTAATAAGGTTAAATAAATATCAAACCTAAAGTGTAATCATAAATAGACAAAATTTCAATTTTAAAATAATATCTTTACTTCTATTTATAAAGTTATGTCTTTAATTTTAACATATTATACTTAATTATTGTATTTAAAATGTTGTTGCATGTAACCCATTATCAGTTTAAAGCTACAATTTTTCAACAGTTTGGAAAAAATACTTAAATTGTTAATTTAAATATAACATTACAGTGTCAACTTAAATATAAATTTCGGTTCCACTAAAAAAACCAAATTATATTTTGTAAATAGTTAAAAGTGATAAATTATAGTGATAAATGCAAAAACTAAATTGTAATATTAGTTTAACTCAAATATTTTCTAAATATATTTATATAATCGTTAAAAATTTTCAAATAAGTAGCTTAAAATAACTTATAATAACAATAGTTAAGATTAACTTTATATAAATGATTATATTGTTACCTATAAAATCAAAAAATAATGTTTGATGTTTTAAATAATTATAAAAACAGAAATTAAAACATTAATCAAATAAATTTTAAAAAATTAGTTAAAAATAACAACTATAAATAATATTAAACCATATATAATATTTAATTTTATTGATGTGTAACTCACAAGTAGAAGTCATTCAAACGATTGAGATTATGACGTTATAATAGATTTATATATTTTCATATAATTCAAAATAATCGATATATTATATCAAATTAATAGACGAATTATTATATCAAATTTAACAATAACGCTAGTGTTATATTTTAAAAAATATATATTTTAAAGACTTCAACTATATAGGTGTTTCTGCGCATTACAATGTCAACTCAAATATGAATTTTAGTTTCATTTAAAAAAAACTAAAGAATATTTTGTAAATAGTTAAAAACGATAAATTGTATTAATAAAAGCAAAAACTAAATTGTAATTTCAATTTAACTAAAATATTTCTTAAATATATTTTTAAAATCGTTAAAAGTTTTCAAATAAGTAGCTTAAAATAACTTGCAATAACAATAGTTAAAAACAACTCTATATAAATGATTATATTGTTAGCTTTAAAATAAAAAAACAATGTTTGATGTTTTAAATAATTATAATGATAGAAATTAAAACATTAAGCAAATAAGTTTTAAAAAATTAATTAACAATAAAAACAACTATAAATTAAATCAAAACATATATTATATTTAATTTTATTCATGTGAAACTCGCGAGTGGAAGTTATTCAAACGATTGAGATTATGAAGTTATAATAAATGTATATATTATCATATAATTCAAAATAATCAATATATTATATCGATTTAATACATACAAATTATTATAGCAAATTTAACAATAACATTATTGTTATATTTAAAAAATCATATATTTGTAAAGTCTTCAACTACATAGGTGTTTCTGCGCAACACACGAGTATTCATCTATTAAATGTTTAAATGAAACATTTTTCCTTTCACTACATTCATTTGAAACTCCCATGCATTTTTCCATTCACCACATTAATTTGAAACTCCCATTACTTTTCAATTTCTTTTTAATAATGATTATAAGTTGGTTAATAAGATTAAATAAATATCAAATATAAAGTGTAATCATATATAAACTAAATTTTAATATTAAAATAATATCTTTAATTCTACTTATAAAGTTATGTTTTTCAACTTTTAACATATTATACTTAATTAATGATTTTAATATATTGTTGGATGTAAATTAACCATTATCATTTTAAAGCTACAACTTTTGAATAATTTATATGAAATACTTAAATTATTAATTTGAATATAAAATTGCATGCTCAACTTAAATATAAATTTTATTTTAATTTATACAACCCAAAAAATATTTTATAAATAGTTAAAAGTGATACATTATAGTATTTTTCTAATAATGATTGTAAGTTGGTTAATAAGGTTAAATAAATATCAAACCTAAAGTAAAATCATAAATAAACTAAAATGCAATATTAAAATAATATCTTTACTTCTACTTATAAAATATGTCTTTAACTTTTAACATATTATACTTAATTTATTAGATTAAAAATGTTGTTTTATGTAAATCATTATCAGTTTAAAACTATAAATTTTGAATAGTTTGGAAAAAAAAATACTTCAATTATTAATTTAAATATAACATTACAGTGTCAACTAAAATATAAATTTCAATTTCACTTAAAAAATCCAATGAATAGTTAAAGTGATACACTATAGTGTTAAATGAAAAAAACTAAATTATAATCTCAATTTAACTAAAATATTTCGTAAATATATTTTTATAATTGTTAAAAGTTTTCAAATAACTAGTTTAAAATAACTTACAATAACAATAGTTAAAAATAATTCTATATAAATGATTATATTGTTACATTTAAAATAAAATAATAATGTTTGATGTTTTAAATAATTATAATGATAAAAATTAAAACGTTAAGCGAAATAATTTTTAAAAAACTAAGTAGCAATAAAAACAACTATAAATAACATCAAATCGTATATTATATTTAACTTTATTCTTGAGTAATTCGCAGGTAGAAATCATTCAAACTGTTGAAATTATGCAGTTATAATAGATGTATATATTATCATGTAGTTCAAAATAATCAATATATCATATCAATTTAGTATACAACTTATTATATCAAATTTAACAACAACGTTATTCTAATATTTTAAAAAAAACTTATATTTGTAAAGATTTCAACTATATAGGTGTTTCTGCGCAACGCGTGAGTATTCGCCTAGTTTAAGATGATGATGGTGGTTGTCGACGCCAACAAAAATAATAACCCTAAATATTACACACTAAAATAGTGTTTAGTGGTAAAGGGATCGTATCCACGGAGATTGGTTCAATTTAAATCTCTATGTAAATCTCTTTGTAAAATACTTGCAAAACAAAATTAAAAGTAAAATGGCTGGGTTTAATTCTTTTTGATTGTTTAACTAAATTAAAACTAGCTAGAATGAAAAGATGACAAGTAAACAAGTAAAAGATTGGATTAAATTCAATGAAGTAGAATTGGTTGATTTTGGGGTACACTTAATGGATGATATGATTGACTTATCATTAGACTTAGTGGAATAACACTTGTGAATTGGTTTAACTTGGCTATAGCTATTCATAAGCATAAATTGCCTCAACTCTTCTTAGAAATTAAAATGGTTAGAGGAGCTCTTAACACATTTCCTTAATTGAAGTCACCAAATCAATGAAGCATAAAATCTTGTGGAAATCAATTAGATTTAATTTGTAAGAATTACCAAGTCCAAAAGATAATCAAATGCTTACATTATCATTATGGAGGAAACATTAACATGACCTAAATGAAATGAAAACAAACATATAAACCATTTGTTTCTTACTAATTTGAAGGTCCATTACTTAACCAAGAAATTAGTCAACAAAAACAAGCATTTATTCATCCAAGCTCATGATCAAAGATAAATAAACACAAAAAGATGTTTAACTATAAAACCTTTCCATAAACTTCAAACACAATGTATTAATAAGTCTTCAAAGCAAATAATCATCCATGGGTTAAACCCTAATCAACCAAATGAAAGTTTAGCCAAGCATGGCCAAAGTAAAAGAATAGCAATAAAGTTTAGTGGTACCAAACATTGTCTTAGACACAAGATGGAAATAAATTACACTATTCTTCCAAAACTCCTTCAAATCTTCAAGAGCATTCTTAAGAGAGAATGGTCTATGTTCTTCAAGTGATGTCCCCCAAAAATGGCTCCAATCTCCAGCAAAAGGGAACTGATTTCCGGATTCAAAAAAGGTGCCAAAAGATACCCACCAAACCTCCACAAATAGATTCAACAAGTTAAACCAGAAATCAGCTCAACACTATTCACGCGGACTGCATGGTTCACGTTGAATGTGAGACTTGGGCCATTTAACATGCATTCTAGCCCAATCTTCAATTCTTCAACTTCAGCCCACATCCATAACTATTTAGAACCCATTTGTGCCATTCTAAAGCCTTCTAATGATTGACCCAATACTCCTTTAATTATCTTGTAGCTCGATTCCGCATCACCTCATCATCATCCTTGCTCACAAATTAAATCCAAATTGATTTGTTCTTTATGCAAGAACCAAGCTCAATCGCAGCACTTCAAGTCCACAAGTAAATCACATGCATCCATAAGTCCCGCATCCTTTTAAGCCTCCAATAACAAATAGTCTTTGGTAAATCCTGCAAATAAGCTCAAAAGACTATAAAGCACCCGGTAAAGGAGAAAAATGACAAAAAGAGAAAATATGCACGATGATTAACTAAAATGAGATGGTTTTAACTAGAAATGAACTATGAAAAGAAGTAATAAAAACAAAACTATCAAATCAGCCCAAGCTTGAACCTTACTTGTCCTCAAGTAAGACAAAACTAAAATGAACTTGGGACGAACTACCCTAAAAATAAAAAGAATGGATAGAACCATGAAACCTATTCAACGTTAGTCAACATGATTAGAATTGATCTCGCAACTATCTCACAACTTTTTCATCCGATAACAGTGGGACCATAAACCACAGCCAGGACAACTCCTTTAGGTGAGTAAGGAGGGATGAGCAGTCGCAACCCCACTTGAACATGCATACAATGAATATCATATGTATTAGGGAGAAAGCAGTTGGATGGGCTCGTGTGGAGCTCTTCTTTAAGTGTACACTCTGGTCTCACGTCTGCCGGTTTCTCTCATGTGTAATTAGGTTTAATCGCTCAAGAACCATTGTAGGAATCAGTTCACTTAGTGTTGTCCCAAACCTCCCGTAGTATCCGACTCGACAGTCTCCCTAACATCACCAATTTGCGAAAAAACAACTCGATCTATATATAATAAAACAAGCCTATATTAATGAATATCAAACGCCGGGTGACCAAAATGTTGGAAAATTTGTTTAATAATTGAACCGGTCACCCTTCTTAGATAGTTGCAGCTGGAAATTTTCCTTCCATTTTTTTAACTAGAAGGTAATGTATTAACAATCGAAATTTTTAACAAGAAAACCCTTTGACTCAAAATTTGGTTCCCAAAAGTGTGTAAGTGGAATCAAAAGGGTAGTAATATAATCTGAATGGTCTAAGTGTGAAAATGACCATGTGTGGAGCATAAATATGTAATGTAAGCTCCTTTTCAAACTTGTGATTTTTCAAAAATGATAAAAATGTCCAAATGTGGACTAAAAGGCTCTCTAAAATCCTAAGAAAATCGCAAAAAGATATGGTGATGTAAAGAGACCGGATATGGATTCTACTCGGGGACATGCACCAATGCTTCATCCTAACGGTTCAAACATGATCAAGTGTGATCCTCTCGGCGGTAGTGACCGCAACGCTAAGACATTAATTTCTATAGTATATCCTACAGTCGTTTGTATTGTATGCATAATTCTTCATGAAAACTACCTGGCCATGATCACTTAGCCCTTTAAGCTACCAACATCTGATCCCAAGTATGAAATCCCACACTACAACTAGTGGTCCCTGTTCGATGGGTGAGAGAGCAACAAGATCCTAAACCAATAATGATACAATAAATGTGAACCTGTTCCATGGCATCCAAGAGAGGTGAGAATAAACAGAAAACAAAAATGCATGAATGCTAATGCCCTAAGCTAACTGTCATGCAAAAATAAAATATGAAAAGAAGAAAATAAAATCTTTTTGGGGTTTTTTTTTAATGAATGCAAATTATACTAAAATGCTATGCAACCTAATTAAAATGCATGATAAATTAAAAAGAAAAAGGAATACCCCACCCCAAGCTTAGAAATAAGTATTGTCCTCAATGCTTGGGGCGAGGCGAAAGTTCCTAAATTGGGGGATCGGTGTAACGCCTGGGTTTTGGGGCTAAGTATTTTTGCCAATGTAATAGTCTAGGTCAACTATTGTAACTCTTTTTGAAGTAATAAAGATGAAATCTTTGACTATTATGTGAAATTATGTGTATTTATGTCCTTATTATTTAATTATAAATGTATAATTAATAAAGAATAAAAATAAACGTCAAAATTAAAGTGTGAGATAAGCCCGATATCTTTACAAAAAGTTGTAGCGGTCAAAACAAGGATTCCGTGGATTTAAAGAATGCCGAAATCCGAGTTATAACGAAGAAGTTATGACCCGTCGAAGTTTCGTTATGGAACCGACACGATACCGGGAAGCGTAAATAGTGAATTTATGATAGAGCGAGTTTTAGCCTTAGCGATCTAAATGAAAGTCTTAGAATACGTTAAACCAAGATATTCCAAAAAAAGAACACCCAAATCTGACTTCGTATGACGAAGTTATGATTTTTCGAAGTTTCGGATTAGCAGTGTACAGCCGAAATTCAAATAATAGAAAGAGCGGTTATTAGCCGACACGACCTAAACAAGAATCGAAGATCTCTATAAGAGTATCTTAACGAGAAAAAAATATGGGCAAAAACGGATGTCGGATGAAGAAGTTATGAATTTTTAACGGACCAATCCTGTCCGGCCTATTAATAATATAACATTTAAAATAAAGTCAGAATTAGCCGACGGAGTCTAAATGAAAGTTGTAGAGTACATTCGTGCCTTCGCGTGGATATAAAGAACGTCAAAAACAGATCTCATATGAAGAAGATACAAAATTTTGAAGTTGAATGTGCAAATTGCGAAGCTGATGAGGGAACCGATGACGTGGCCAATTTCCAGCCGTCCGATGATGATCAGGCCTCGCGTGGATCACTCCATGTAGCCTTCGTAGTACGCCCAACATCCGAAGGAGTTATGCCCCGCGTAACTTCACGTCTGATCGATCCGATGTTGCGAGCCAGTTGTGCACCGCTGGCAATCTTATCCGAGGACTACGCCCCGCGTAGCCTCCCTACGCCCAGCATAACCGAGGCTGTTAGCGCCTATATATGGGGTCTGAACTCTTTCGAATTTCTCACACCTTTCTCATATCTCTCTTTCTAAACTTTCTCTCTCTAAGGGTTTTAATCCTCCCCTAAGCCTATGTGATCCCCTAGCACCCTAAGGAAGCCCCGAGGCTCCCGGAATCCCGAGAAAAAGAGTCTTTCGGTTTCGAAACGCTGCTCCAAATAAAGCCCGGTTTTCTTTAAAATCCGCTCTAAGTGAGCTACGCTTACGCAAATTTTAATATAGCTTTCCAATAATTATAGTAATGTTATTAGGTCCTTAAAATAATTATTGGGTTATTATTATGAGTTATATTGAGTGCTATTTAATGCTTATATGATAATAATAATAGATAGACTATTAATTAGTCACGCTTGACGTTAGACTAAACCCTAGTGGAATTGATACTAGGTTTTATCGAAGGATAATTATTTTGAGAGTATCGAAGCGCTGTTCGAGTGCTAAGTCACCACCTTTCAAGTGAGTGCATAGTTACTTTCATCTTACACATAGGTATGAAGTATTTTATATATTACGTGCTATGTGTGCATATTATCTGTGTACTTGCTATCTATGCTGGATGAATGTTTTTATACAATTTTTAAATGATTTAAACTGTATATGTATTTTATATCCACAAAAATGTTGGGGTAAAACATGGGTAGATGTAATAAGCTGATGTGTGATAAAATGATGAGAGGCCTCGATGACTTTGTTGTTGATCCAGTCATCTAGCAGAGTATAGATGACGACCACGGACTCTTCTAGACAGTCCGGTGGAACGCTGGCAGGCTTGCAACCTGTAGGTGCTGTGAAAGATGTGTTCACCGGTGTACTCCATCCCCTCATGGTTGCTTTTAGGACATTTATTGCTGGGGAACCCCCTTAGTAGTAGTGTCCATCCCAATGATGATCCTTAGGATAGGTCCCTTATGATAGGTGTTTAGGAATGTAATGTGAGGATAACGGGAACGGGTAATCGGGTTATTGTTGGTCGATGAAATTAATAAACTTATTTATTATGGGTTGAAAACCCTATGTGCTCACCAGGCTCCCAAGCCTGACCCACTCAGTTTTATGTATTACAGGTAGTGGCACTCAAGCATAGTTGTGATGTGTTGGGATGAGAGATTACAGATATAGGCCTGTAGATATGAAATAATATTGTAAGGCTTATATTGTATTGTTTATACTTATGTACTATATCGAACATGACATCCCGAGTCTTTTAATGAAATACATTTCTAAGGAAATGCTTTTAATAAATCTTTATCATATTATTGTTTTGGGACAAATTCCGCAACTCTTTTATTAAAAGGTTACTCTGATTTTGAAATAAAGTATAAACAAAACCGGTCTTTTCTAGCTGTGATTTTAGGGATGTCAGAGTTGGTATCAGAGCATTAATTTAAGCGAACTAGGAATTTGTAGGATTTCTAGACTTAAACTTAGAATGCTAAGCAATGACTGTGAGGTGTGAGCACTAGATTATTTTAGGAATTATGCCTAAATTGCTTTTATGTGCTAAATGCTTTGTGCCTGATATGCTGTTAATTGTTCGTATCTATGGTTTGTTGCCGATCGGATCTGGAAACCTTATGTGTTTAGGATTCTAAACGTACGACTATGATATTAGAACTAGCATGTAAACGTTTCGGAGATATAAGGATGATTTGAACATCAGTCCTAAATAAAGATCTAAATTCACCTTATGCAATGTATAGATCAAGATGGCAAGGACCTGTAGCGGAAACATGAATGCAAATGGGAACATAAACCAACCCCCAATGATTGAGCAAATACCAATTGTGGAAGCCGCTATCGGGCCAATAATGATGGCCGGAGTGCAAGCGATGATTTAGGCGATGTTAGATCGTCAAATGGAGGAAACCAGGCGTTTGATCCAGCAAAATCGAGAGGAAGCGACCATACAGATCGAACAACCCGAGTTGAATGAAGGGCAGACTGAGGGGGGAAACTACAGTGGGACTGTTGGTCAAGCCAACCCACTGATAATTAGGCAAAACCACCAGGATGGAGGAAATGACAGACATGGATGCAAATACAAGGATTTCATGGCATCCAAACCGCCGAGTCTATCCGGAAGTCCGACGCCGATGGAATTCATGAACTGGATCTCTGAGATGGAGACGATGTTTGAGAGTTGCGAGTGTAGCAACAGGCAGAAGACCGCTCTCGCGATCCCTCTGTTGAAATCTGGAGTACTAAGCTGGTGGAAGCTACTAGCTGATTCAATTCCCAAAGGTGAATCAAGCAAAATGTCGTAGGAGGATTTTCTGGTACAGTTGAAGATGCAATACTGCTCTGAGCAGGATCTTCTGGAGATCAACAACAAATTCCAGAATCTGAAGTGTTAGAACAATGTTCTATCAGGATCGTATGATTCTAAGCAAAATATAAATAAGAATGTAATGAAGAACACAAGTATTGCACTGAATATGTCGAACGATTAATGCAAATATACCCCAGAAGAGCTCGATAAAGAACTTCAATCTGTAGAGGTGTATTAGGGTTACAAGAATCAACGTAATCGACTATTCTATATAATACACATACATGCATGCATATATTTATAATAAAACCCTAACAACTTATCTAGATAAAAGGAAAATACTCTAGATAACTACGGATGGACAAGCCCAATCCGATTACAAAACAAAAGGCCCAAGACGCAACACTAAAATCCTTAACAATATCCCCCTTTGCGTCTTTGGAGCAGAAACTTCATTCCCTTTTCACAGCAGAGGGCTTTTTCACCGTTTCAAATATCCTCGGTATAATGGCTAGAATGTGATGTTTAAACGTTATGTACCACTGAAGCATATCTGTGAAGTTCTTTTTATCTGCTGCTGAGTTCTGCCTGCATCGATGAATGATATTGATTACATGCTCCAGACAGTCTATTGAAAACAGATGCTTGTCAACCAATGTAAACAGAAACTTGTGCCTTTCACCCTTCGTGAACATAACAGTCAAGTTTGTTGAATCAATCTGCCCCACCTTCATTTTATTCACATCACCGGGCTTAGACGTTGGCTTGACTGTCGGTTTCTTGTTCATCACCTTTGCTATCTCCTGATCCATAGTGGCAAGCTCATGGACATAGGAGGCCAACATTCTCTTTAGATATTTCAGAATCGGCTCATACTTGCTTTGATTTGAGAGCACAATGTTGTATAGCAAAATCCAATCATGTGGATTAAGATTGGGAAGATCGGCTAGAGAAATGAAATATTCCGTGTTTGCTGTACCACGATTGATCTTGAAGTTTGCATTCACAAATCTCCCAGCAGGTGATGATTTCAGTACCTTGACTCTTGTAATTTTCTGTGCACTCCAATTCAAGTTTTACAGTTGACCATTCTTCAAATAGAAATCAACTAAGTCTCTGTCAACCTTCATATTAGGATAAGGAACCTCAGCAGTGACATCGAAGCAATGAAAGGTAAATGCTTTTCTTGTGATTGGCATGTCAAACTACGAGTCCTTTGAATTGTCACAATCAAAAGAAGCAATCGGTTCCAACCAGTACATAGAAGTAAACTCAATCGCCTGATTGATGAGTGTGTCTCTGTCCCATTCTGGAAACAGAGTCTTCTTGCATTGCAAGACATCCTCCTCTTCCTTATTATTTCTCTCTCTTGCTTCTGCCTCTTGTGCCACCTTCAAAGTTTCATCAAGCTCTCTGTCCCTCTTCTTTCTTTTGAGAGCTTCAGCGATAGTCTCTTCAGTATCAGTATCACTATCGGCTTGAACTTTCTTTCCGGAAATCGAAGCTAAATTAACCTTCAGTTCTGTTTTGGATATACTCTCTTCTCCCCCTTGTTTCGGAAGAAAGACCTTCTCCGATACACCCTTCATTTCACTTAAGAATTGTATTTGCAGGAAGGAGTTTGGTCTGGAGATGCTTCCGGATGGTTAAAGTCAAGATGGGATCATGAGCTTCAAGAAGAGTAGTTAAGATATTTTTCACATCACCAGCACAACTTTGATAAACTGCCCTTTAAGTTTTGAGCAGAGAAATCTCCTTTTCTGCCTGGGCCAGTTGAACTTTCTGTAGATCAATTGTTGCTTGGTGTTTGATCAGGTCCTCCTTCAACGTACTTTCTGTAGAGAGAGAAGCAAAACAAGAATCCAAAGGTTGAGGAAAAGATGTGGATTCTGTTTTGAGATCAGTACGAAGGGCTTCAAACTTTGTAGTTTCATCCTGAAGAGTTTTAGAGAAGGAGTCCACTGAAGCTTGATATTTGGCCGCATTTGTATCAGCATGAGCTTTAAGCGAATCAAGGAAAATCTGAGTTGTGTGAACAACCTCAGTAACCTCCTTTGTGGCCTTTAAACAAGAAGTGGTTCATTTATCAACTGCTGCTGTTGATTTATCAATAGCCTCTGTGTATTGCTAAATGGCAGTCTCCAAGAAGGCTTTTAAAACAACACTGCCATAAGCTTTGCTGTCTTCAAGCAGTCGGTCCAACTTTGCATTGATGTCCTAGATATGTTGATTGGTGACAGGAGCATCGACATCGTTATCTGTTGGAATCCTGTAAGAACTGTAATATAAAGAATCATAATCTTCATCATCTCCACCAAGAGTAGCACCAGAGGTAGAGGATGGGGTTGGGGATGGTGGTATGTTGATAACAGGAGTATCAATCACAGTAGTAGCCCCTGTATCAGATACATTGACTTCTACTGGGATATTGGGAATGGTGGTAGTGATGGATTCGGTTGTAAGAGGAGTTGAGATAGGTGTGGTTGAGAAAGGAACAAAGGTAATGATGGTTGAAGTGGGTAGAGAAGTTGGTTCAGTAATGATGGGTGGTATATCGGTAGGAACAGAAAGTGGAGCTTTCTGTTTTGGTGATGGGGGTAGAGTGGAAATTTTTGTGAGTTTAGGAGATGGTGGAGGAGTTGGAATTTTAGTAGTTTTGGGAGAGGCCAGTGGAGTTGGAATTTCGGTATTTTTAGGAGATGGAGGTGGGGTTGGAGATCGTCGAGGTGTGGGCTCTCTGGTGGAAACCTGAGGATTCTCTGCTTCTGTTTCCTGGTCTTCAACAGTATCAGGTCTAGGAGAAAGGTTCCCCTTGGGTTTGTTAGCCATCCTCTTTATCTTCTTCGACTTTGATTGAGAAGCATCTCCTTCAACATACTTTCGTTTTGAAGATTTTGGCTTACGCTCCTTAGTTTCTTCTTTTTCTTTCTTTACTACCCGTTTGCCTCTATTAGCAGGCTGATTCAAGGCATCCAGTGCGGCTTGTTGTTCTTCAGACAGAACCCTTGGACCAACAGGAGAGATTTTTCGGTAATCTTCCATCACTTTGCTTTGTGCCGAAACACACCTGTACATAGATTCCGGAATCGATCCATAGTGGAGAAACTTACGTGGATCGGATAAGATGATCTTCTTTGTGTGGAATGAGGCAATAGAGGCAAGAAGAGCATCCTTCATGACAGGTATCTCCAAGGAATCCATGGACTTCCTTGTAATCAGGGTCCAGAAATGACCACAAAAGATCTCTGAATGACGGGTCGTTGTGTTTAAACTCTGCACCACTTGGGACAAGATTATAGTGCGATAATCTAGGTTCATCCCGTTGTATAAACCATAAAGAATGGTAAGAAAGCCTTTGCTTGTTGTGTCTGAACCACCACTTCTTTCCGCCAAACCCTTGATTAGCAATGTCAGCAACCCATTCCATTACGATGGCGAACACGATTTCTTGACCTTTGCAATCGATGTAAGCACATCTGTGTATCCCATCTCATACATAATCGTGAAGAGTTGTGTTGTAGTGATGAAATCAAGCGAGATGATTGAAGAATCAACTGCAAGCCCTAGAAGTGAACAAAACTTCGCCTTAGAGATCAAGGATTTCTTGTCGTGGATGGTGAAGTAGATGCGATCTTTATTCTTTTCGTAAGTCGCCAATGAGTAGACTTGTGATAGCAGCGACATTGGAACCACTTCGACTTGGGTTAGGGCCAATAACAGGGGGGGATACTTTAGACATTCGACGACATGCAGCATATATGAGTCATATAGGAATGGACTCATTTCGATTATCATGTTTTGGTTAGGTTTGATTGAAAGCAAGGAGGATGTTGCAGTTTGATCATGTGCAGAAGATGAAGTCGCCATTGATGAACGAATAAAAAGATGAACAGTGTGAACTTGTATGAGAGAGATAATCCGATATTGGTAAATGACAAATAAAACGATCACCCCTATTTATACCGTTGCCTGGAGAGAGAAAAACGTGATGATGAGGTTGCTCAAACGTCGCCTGAAAAAGCGCGATTTGATAGTGTGGTTAATCCCAGGAAAACGTCAGCACGCGTGGGTTTGAAACAGATCAAATTCACGCGCCTAAATCTTATCTTCGTACCGTTTGAAATTCCCTATATCCCCTTGTTTGGTCACAACTGATAACCAAAACTTATACCAAACAGTAATAAGAATGTTGGAAAATATTAATTTTCGTGCATAAGAGTGTGAAAGATAAAGAAATAAAGCAAGTGTGTATTGGACGTGTGTGATGTCTTTTAGAAGACAGAAATCAGAGGATTCCGGGCAAGAATCACTTCCTTCAAAGTCAAGAGAGACTTGTAGTGCTTGTGTGGTTTCCCGAAAAATACGATCAACTCTTTGTTAATAAACATTGAAGGCTTCTTTTGATCATAGGCATTGGGTGGCTGTCCTCCAACCGAACATCGAGTTTTAACATAAAACCGATTGTTGGTAGAGGTACCTATGAGACCGATGTGATCTATTGAACAGGTAGGTGGGATTTATTATGTTAATGACTTATAGGAAGCAGAAATCTCAAAAAAAAAAAAAAAAAAAAAAAAAAAAAAAAAAAAAAAAAACTGGACCCGTTTGGGAAGAAATGTCTTAGCTGTAGACGATTTCATAAAAGATCACGCAAAATAAAAAGAGATTTCCTTAGGTAACCAGTTAATGCTTGAGTATTCACTCACAGTCAATTCATTTTTGGTGTCGGATTTTGGGTTTCACTTAGAACGTGGTTATCGTATCCAAGATCATAAACACAGATGTTGTGTAACCATAAACCTCAGTGGTAAAGACCGAGAGTCTCAAGGGTTACGTTAGTGAACCGAAGGTAGATGGAGAATATAAGGAGGTGGTTAAGGAACCGAATGTACCTTCTGCTAGATAAGCGTGATAGAGCAGAGAAACTCTTAACTCAAATGAGAAGAGTAAGGTAGCTCTAGACCGAGTGAGGTAAAATAGCCTGATTTGGAAGCAACGATGGGTATTGATCGAATCATTAAGGCTTACTCGAGATCATAGAGGCTTTATGACAACATACAACAGCATGCTTCTAGGGACCCTTAACTAGGTTGTGTGAAAGTTAAAACATACCTGCTTTAGATCTATCGACGGTTATACTTGTGCTTACCTATTAATGACAGACACCAAACAGAACAAACAAGCAATTGAAACAAATAAAATATTTTTAAGTAATTTTCTGAAAAAGAAATAAAACAGAAAGATAAAATATTTTTGGATTTTTTTGAAATTTTCTGAAAAAGAATAAAAACAGAAAGATAAAATATTTTTGGATTTTTGAAATTTTCTGAAAAAGAATAAAAATAGAAAGATAAAATATTTTTGGATTTTTGAAATTTTCTGAAAAAGAATAAAAACAGAAAGACTTAAAATATACAACCGAAACCTTTTCTTATTAATGAGAGTAGACAGAGCGGAGGCGAGATTTACGGAGCCAAGATAGACAGAGCGGTCTGTCCATGTCGGTTCCCCAAAAATCTAGAGCAGAGATAGACCGAGCGGTCTGTCTATCTCGGTTGTCTTAATTTTAAAGAGAGATTTGAGGATTCGGTACCGACTCTCCTTTCATCATACCCAAACCTTGTAAGATTTTATTGAAGGTTGTTTCTGGTAAGGCTTTAGTAAAGACGTCATCCAGTTGATCAGCAGAATGAACAAAATGTACTTCTACGTTCCCGTCTTCTACATGATCCTTGATGAAATGATACCTAAGTGCAATGTGCTTGGTTTTCGAATGTTGCACTGGATTATGACAAATCCTGATTGCACTTTCAGAGTCACAATAGAGAGGGATCTTTTTCATACTCAACCCATAATCTCTTAACTGACTTTGAGTCCAAACAACCTGAGAGGTACATGATGCAGCAGCAATGTATTCTGCTTCTGCTGTGGATAAGGAAACACAAGTTTGTTTCTTTGATTGCCAACTAACAAGTTTTCCGTCAAGGAATTGGCATCCTCCGGTAGTGCTTTTCCTGTCCAGTCCACATCCTCCAAGATCAGCATCTGAAAAGGCTTGTATGAAGAATCCAGATCATGCAGGATACCAGAGACCAAGAGATGAAGTCTTCTTCAGATATCGAAAAATATTCTTCACAGCATGCATGTGGGGTTCTCTTGGATTAGCTTGAAACCTGGCACAATAACAAACAGAGAACATGATGTCTGGTCTACTAGCTGTTAGATACATAAGGGATCCTATCATTTGTCGATAAAGAGTTATGTCCACAGCCGGTTTCTCCAGGGATGGAGTTAGCTTGGTGCCGAATGCCATAGGAACCTTTACTTTTGAATCGCCCTTCATTCCAAATTTAGTCAGCAGATTTTTGGTGTATGCTTCCTGGTTTATAAAGATACCTTCTGGTCCCTGTCTAATATTCAAACCAAGGAAAAAGTTAATTGGACCCATTGTGCTCATTTCAAATTTAGTCTCCATCAACTTTCTGAATTCAGCGGTTAAGCTAGGATTCGTGGAGCCGAAGATGATATCATCGACATAAATCTGAACAATCATCAAATGTTCGCCTTCCTTCTTTTGAAAGAAGGTTGGGTCAACCGAACCTTGTTTAAACTTTGACATTTTTAAAAAGCGAGTAAGAGTTTCATATCAGGCTCTTGGTGCTTGCTTTAGCCCATAGACAGCTTTATCCAGTACATAGCAATGATCCGGGTACTTTTCATTCACAAACCCAGGTGGTTGCTCAACATAGACAGTTTCTTCTAATTCTCCATTCAAGAATGCACATTTGACATCCATTTGGAAAACTTCTAAGTTCTTATGAGCGGCATATGCTAGAAAAATTCGACAAGACTCTAACCTTGCCACGGGAGCAAAAGTTTCTTCATAATCAATCCCTTCTTCTTGACAATAGCCTTTTACAACCAACCGAGCCTTGTTACGAATGACATTCCCTTCTTTGTCCAGCTTATTCCTAAACACCCATTTCAAGCCGACAATAGAGGCATCTTTCGGTGTAGGAATCAATCTCCAAACTCTGTTTCGTTCGAATTCATTGAGTTCATCCTGCATTGCTTGAACCCAATCAGAATGATCAAGTGCAACATTTACTGTTTTTGGCTCTATTTTGGAGATAAAAGAGTTAAGCATACAAAATTCCACTTTTGAGAATAATGTTGTTTGTTTCGCCTTCAGTTGAGATCTAGTAAGAACACTTTCGGAGGATTCACCAATAATTTGCTCTTTGGGATGGTCTTTTGTCCATTTTACTAGCGGAGGATAGCTTGGATCATATTTTGGATTTAATTCTGCTTCAACTTCAACTTCAACATCTGACTGATCCTCTTCACCTTCGTCAGTAGAACTATCACTTATTTTCTCCTTCTCCCCCTCGATTGGCGAAGTGAAGCCTTTGTCTTCAGTAGAATCGACAGTGGGCATCTCCCCCTCGATTGGACTATCACCTGTTGTTTTCAGTTCAGTTGTTTGAGTATCAGTTGAACTATTAGATTTTGGGGCAGAATTGTGATTCTCCCCCTCAATAGGAACTCCAGATGGTTTGCAAGTGGTAGAGTTCTCCCCCTGGAACGTTGAATCGGTGTTTGAAGTACTGGGTGATGGTTTAGGAGTAGGTGTTTCGGTTTCCATTGATTTAGCAGCTTCGTCTATTACTTTCTTCAGATTATATACCTTGTTGTCTGCTGCTTTTTCCTCCGAATGTATTGCCTTTTCTAGTTCATCAAATAACCAAATGTATTCATCAAACAGATTGGATATTGGAACCGAGACCTATCCAGATTCTAGAAATATGTCTCCTGAAGCATCTTCTGTTCTTTGAACCTTCTTCATGTAATTGTCATCAAAGGTGACATAATAAGTCTCTTCTATTCTTTTTGAAAGCTTGTTCAACACCCGGTATGCTTTTGATGACAGAGAGTAACCCAGAAAGATCCCCTCATCGGCTTTAACATCAAACTTATGTCGGTTTTCTTTAGAATTAAAGATAAAGCACCTGGAATCGAAAATGTGGAAAAACTTGACGTTTGGTTTCCGATTGTTTAAGATCTCATAAGGAGTTATCGAGAATCTCTTGTTGAGCAAGGACCGATTATGAGTATAACAGGCAGCAACAATGGCATCAGCCCAAAAGTATAAAGGTAGAAAGGCATAACTGAGCATGGTTCTAGCTGCTTCGCACAACGATCAGTTTCGTCTTTCAACAATCCCGTTTTTCTGTGGTGTATAAGGGGCCGAAAAATTGTGTGTTATCCTCTTATCAGCCAGAAAGTCTTTGAAATCCTTGTTTTTGAATTCCAGCCCATTGTCACTTCTGATGTTTCTCACTGTCTTCTTTAATTGAACTTCCACTTGCTTGATGAACATCTTCAGCTTGGGAGTTGCATCTAATTTCTGTTTAAGAAAGAAAACCCACGTGAAGTGTGAAAAATCATCTACAATAACTAGAATGTACTTACTTCCACCGATACTCTCTATAGCAGAAGGTCCACACAAATCGATATGTAGCAGTTCAAGTGCTTCCACTATCTTGGTATTAATGCGTGTAGGGTGGCTTTTTCTGCTCTGCTTTCCTATTTCACATGTTGCACATAAATGCTCCTTATCGAACTTGAGAAGAGGAAGACCTCGAACATGATCACCAATAACTAATTTGTTGATATCTTTGAAGTTCAGGTGAGATAGACATCGATGCCAAAGCCAACTTTCATCAGTGTTTGCCTTTGATAGCAGACAGATAGCTGGTGTCCCTCGAATAGGATTAAGATTTAGAGGATACCTTTCTCCTTTTCGTGCAGATTGCAGCAGAACTTTCTTGGTTTGTTTTTCTGTTATCTCAGATCCTGCATCATCAAATGATACCTTCAAGCCTATGCCCACAACTAATTGCGAGACACTGATGAGGTTGTGCTGCAATCCCTCTACATAAGCCACCTTTCTGATAGAGAAGTCTCCATTAGTTATCATCCCATATCCTTTGATTGTTCCATAGGAGTTGTTTCCAAACTTCACAGAACCACCATCCTTTAAATACCAAAACTCCCTTAATTCCTCCTTTCTTCCTGTCATGTGACGCGAGCAGCCACTGTCTATATACCATGCGTCGTCAAACTGCTCGTCACTGATTACCTGCAAATTCAAGCAGATTTAGGAACCCAAAGTTTCTTGGGTCCTGGTGAGTTTTTCACGGAGAAAGGAATAACAATAGAAGCATCAACTAAATAAGTTCGTTTAACAAGAGTTGTTTGATCTTTTCTTTTGATGGTAAACACCTTGATTTTTGTTTTATCTTCTTTAAATCTTAATGTATCTACATTAGATGGTTTAGTGTTTTTCGTTTGATTCTTAGGTTCAGGAGAGGATCTCTTATGTTCATTCTCAGATTCTGATACCAGTTTTCCTTTTCCTTTGATGTCCTTAGAGGAATTTGTTTAATCTTGGAACCTGGAGGATCCATGTCTAGAATTGGGACCGAAACTGGTGTTAGGACCGAATCTGGATCGAGAGCCGAATCTGGGTTTAGGACCGAACTTGGATCGAGGACCGAAACTGGTTTGATGACCGAAATTGGGTTTAGAACCGAGACTTGACTTTCGGTTTTGGGATTTGGAATAATAGGAATTAGGACTGAAATCTTCCTTTGACTTTTCCTTTCCTTTATCCATGGATTCTTTCCTAGGAGGCTCATAGTTAGGATTTTGAGAATTCCAATGCCTTTTCCGTTCATTCAGATTCGAGGCATATCTTTGATTTCTGAGTCTTTTCTGTTCAGCTAGCTCCTTCTGAGATTTGTGAACATTGAAGTTGGCCTTTGGTTTCTCCTTCTGAGTTGCGGCTGTCTTATCTTCCATTCTGGTTTCGGTGCCTTCCTTAGTTTGAACTTCCGGTGCTTCCTGTCTCTTGAGTGGACCTTTCGGTTCTTTCCTCTCGATTGGAACATCAGGTTGCATTAATGGTTCTTCAGAAACATCTTTAGTTCCGCTTGTGCTGGGAATATCGAAACTGGAAGGTTTATTGATGGGTTCTGGTATGTATCATCCTTTGACTCTCCATGTGGTTTTCTCAGACAGACCCACAATTTCATCTGCATTGTCAATGGGAGCAGACCAGAAATAGTCTTCACATCCTTCAGCGTTATCCTCGTCAACTATCGTCCTTAATTTTGCTGTTTGTCTTTGAGTGACTCCAATCACAACATAAACTTGGTTTGGTACGGTCTGTACCTTCTGATAGACCAAGGCCTTTTCTTTGAGTTTCAGTTTCTGTTCCTTTGACAGACGAGCAAACTCAACTGAATTTTCTGAAATAAGAGGTTTTTCGCTCTTGGTTTCATTTTTCACAAACTTAGAACAATCAAAAACATCCTCTACTGAGATTTCACTCATTTCACTCTGCGTTTCAAATTCAGAAGAATTATCTATGTTTATTTTATTATCCTTGACAATTTTGGCCTTTGATTCATCGAATGTTTGTATAGTTTCGGTTTTAATTTTCAGTCTATCATTTTCATCTAAGATATCTTTTAACATACTTTTATGTTCCTTAGAATCGATGAAAGTTTCTATCTTATCTAAACCTAGCCTATATGACATGGATGTTTCTTCAGAGGATACTTCTGATTCACACTCAGCTATAACATCATCTTCCTTAAATTCAAGAAAGGGCAAAATCATTTTATGTATTTTCTTTCCAATTTCACAATCAAGATGTAATTGAGCAATATTAGTATAAAGACGCTTAGCAATTAAACAGAAAACATTTCTTTATTTTAATAATTTTAAATTGTCTCTTTGCAAATAAATATTCTCATCCTTAGCCCTAACTAACTCTGCTTCCTTCTGCTCGATCCAGATCCTTCTTTCCTCACTTTTTGAAGACACTCTGCCGAGTTGGTCAGTTAGGTTAGAGTTTGCTAAGCGGGTTTGCATGAGGCTACTACTTAGGTTGGAAAATTTAAAGTTTAGTTCATTTAATTCTTCTAGATATTCATTTTTGGGAATTTTAAGAGATTCAAGGAGAGAATGTACCTTTTTGATCAATCGATCATAGTCGTTGATCTTCTCACTCACCGGCTTGGTTGCAAAACACTTGTTTTCAGTCATGTTCGGTTCTGTGTCTGCACTTTCGATTGATGGAATAGTAGTGACGTTAAAGCATTTTCCACCAGAACCTTCATTCTTTGCCACAAACGCCTTTCCATGAGTGGGTCTTCTAACCTCTTCGTCTTCAGAGTCTGTTGACCAGACTTCTACACCACCGAACTCATCTTCCCTTGCATTTTCTTGCACAATTAGTGCATTTATCGAGCTGTTGGAAGCCTTTTTCTTCTTGACTTCTTCAAGTTTACGTGTGTAATACGCTTCATCATCTTCACCCTCTCTCTTCTCAGGCATCTTTCTTAACATGCAATCTTTGGCAAAGTGGTTCTTGCCGTGACAATAGTTGCAATCGTATCCAGAGTCTCCTGCAAGCTTGTTTTCCCTTTTCTCTTCCACCTTTTGAGAAGAGACTTTCGGTTCCTCTTTTGCTTTCTCAGAACTATAACTTCCCTGCCAATTTCAGTTCTTATTGGTGGGAAATTTTCTTCTTGCGAATTTCTTTGGATTTGTTGTCATTAAAGCATACTCCTCACTTGTAAGATCACATTCTGACATGTCTGACTCTTCTTCTTCCTCAACAATACTTTTTCCTTTAGAGACAAGAGCCAGCGATCCCATGCCAGAGACCACTTTCGCCTCCTTAGTTACAACACTTTCATGTGACTTTAGTATCCCAACTAGTTTCGCCAGTGAGTAGTATTTGAACTGTTCATGCGCCTTCACAGTGGAAACCACAGCCATCCATTCTGGTCTGAGCCCGTTCATGAATGTAACTTTCTGTTCGATCAACTTCCTCTCAATTCCATGCATGATCATCTTACTTAAAAGATGATTGAACCGATCAAAGGTCTAAATGAGCTTCTCTTCAGGTTTCTGTTCAAAAACTCCAAATTCTGACAGCAACAGAGTTTGAATGGAGTGTTCCAGATCCTCATCAGTTGAGTAGAGTTCCTTCAACCTATCCTAGATCTCCTTAGCAGTTGTGCATGAGCCTACAAGCCGAAAGGTGTTAGATTGTAAGGCGAATCTTATCATCCGTATGGCTTTAACATTACACAGGATCTTATCCTTCTCATCTTGTGGCATCTTCTGAACATCTGTCACCAACTTTTTGTAATCTTTCTGTGTCTTGACGATCGTGTTTGTTTCTGAATGCACAAACGGTCCAAGAACGACAGCTTCCCAGATGAGATAGCCATTATCTTCAGATCCAACCATGTAATCTTCAAAGTGATGAGCCCATACTTCGTAGTCTTGAGTGTAGAGTATGGGAACTCTAGTTGTAGATCCGATGCTGTTTGAGATGTTAATTGGGTTTGTATGCGTATCGTCGTGAGACATGGTGAGCTGCTAGAATCTTACCTGTAAACTTGAGATTAGGGTTTTATCAAAACCTTAGTAGTCGTCGTTAAGAAGACGACGGCTTCAATAAAAGCGGAAACCGTAAATATTTGTGAATACAGAAGTAAAGTGTATTGATCACACAATCTCCTGCTCTGATACCAATTGTTAGAACAATGTTCTATCAGGATCGTATGATTCTAAGCAAAATATAAATAAGAACGTAATGAAGAACACAAGTATTGCACTGAATATGTCAAATGATTAATGCAAAGATACCCCAGAAGAGCTCGATAAAGAACTTCAATCTGTAGAGGTATATTAGGGTTACAAGAATCAACGTAATCGACTATTCTATATAATACACATACATGCATGCATATATTTATAATAAAAGTCTAACAACTTATCTAGATAAAAGGAAACTATTCTAGATAACTACGGATGGACAAGCCCAACCCGATTACAAAACAAAAGGCCCAAGACGCAACACTAAAACACTTAACATGAAGAAGGGAAGAATGAGCGTTACCGAATACGCTGCAAGCTTTACTGAGAAAATGAAGCTTGTTCCTCACCTCGTCCCAACTGAACTCTCCAAGGTTAAAAAAATTTCCCTCAGATTACCAGCGGACTTCAGTCCAATGGTCAAGCAAACTACCACTCTGAAAGCCACCATCTGGGCTGCTAAGAATGTGGAGACCTAGATACGAGAGAAGAGTATGGAGAGAGAGGAGGTGGGAGAGAAAAGGAAGTTTGATGGATCCTCGAGGTCCGGAAAGAAGAGTAAATTCTCAAAATCTGGTTCGAGAGGAGGAGGATCATAAGCAAAGTGGTGTGACAAGTGCAAGAAAAATCACTCTGGGAAGTGTAATGGAGGGGTCACTTGTTTCAAGTATGGAAAGCCTGGGTACTATGCCAATGAATGCACGTTCACTAAGAAGGTCTGTTATGAGTGCAACGAGGAGGGGCACATTTCAAAGGATTGCCCAAAGAAGAAGGAGGCAGGAAGACCCAACATACCACCGAAGCCAAAGGTGAGATCCTTCCAGATGCCGCATAAGGCTGCAAAGGAGGCAGCAGACGTCGCTTCAGGTACCTTTCTTGTAAATGGTTTACCTGCCAATATACTATTTGATTCTGGAGCCAACTACTCCTTTTTGTCGTGTAAATTTGGTGGGAAACTAGAATTACCTGTAGAAAATCTTGATAATGTCCTAATTGTAGAAGTTGCAAGTGGCAAATTCGTACCTGTTAGTAATCGTATTAGGAACATCGTCATTGACCTAAACGGAAACAAATTCCACGAAGAGCTATTACCCATAGAGCTAAATGGTTTGGACATCGTCTTGGGTACGGATTGGCTTAGCGCCAACGACGCTGAGATTCTTTGCAGGAAGATGATAGTAAGGGTGAACCCACCCAGAAAAGAGTCATTTATGGTGTATGGGGACAAACGCCGAGTAAATTCTGGAATCATCTCCCTGATGAAAGCCAGAAAATGTTTGTCCAAGGGATGTGCATCATACTTGGCATTCATAATCGATGCTAAGAAGGAAAAGAAGGAGGTGCAGAATATACCAGTCGTGTATGATTTTCCATAGGTTTTTCCCGAAGATCTTCCTGGATTACCACCTGATAGGCAAGTGGAGTTTCGGATAGACTTGTTACCAGGTACAACATCGATAGCAAAGGCACCTTACCGATTAGCACCGACGGAGTGAAGGAGCTTATGACGCAACTTCAGGAGCTGTTGGACAACGGTTTCATTCGACCTAGTTCATCACCCTGGGGAGCTCCAGTATTATTCGTGAAGAAAAAGGACGGAAGTATGAGAATGTGTATAAACTACGGAGAGTTGAACAAGGCAACAGTGAAGAACAAGTATCCATTTCCGAGGATTGACGACCTATTCGATCAGCTGCAAGGTTCGAGCTACTTCTCAAAGATCGATCTTAGGTCAGGATATCATCAGCTGAACATGAGAGAGCAGGATATTGAGAAGACTGCATTCAGAACTCGATATGGACACTATGAGTTCTTAGTTATGTCATTTGGACTAACCAATGCTCCTACAACATTCATGGATTTGTTGAATGGGGTTTATAAACTATTCCTTGATAAATCTGTGATAGTGTTCATCGAAGACATTCTGATCTATTCGAGTAGCCAAGAGGAGCATCGCAAGCATCTACGGGATGTGTTGGAAGTATTAAGGAAGGAGAAGCTTTACGCTAAGTTATCCAAGTGTGATTTTTGGATCCGAGAAGTCCAATTCTTAGGTCATGTGGTTAACCAGGAGGGAATAATGGTTGACCCCGCAAAAATCAAAGTTGTAATGAAGTGGGAACATCCAAAGAGTCTCACGGAGATTCGAAGCTTTCTAGGATTAGTCGGAAATTACCGACGATTTATCCAAGACTTTTCTTTGATAGCTTCTCCATTAACAGCGTTGACCCACAAAGGAGCTACATATACGTGGAGTGAGAAGCACGATGAGGCATTCGAGAAGCTAAAGAAGAAGTTATGTGAAGCACCGATACTTTCTCTACCTAAGGGAGTTGAAGACTTTGCGGTTTACAGTGACGCATCTGGAGTTAGGTTGGATTGTGTTCTAACCCAAAGAGAAAAGGTGATAGCATACGTATCTCGACAATTGAAAGAGCACGAAAATGTGACATCCCTATTTTCACGGCCAGAAAAGACCGATTTTGTTTATGCCTTATAAAAATCAGAGTTCTTCTTTAAATAAAAATATTGTGGAATTTGTTCCTAGAAAAACATGATAAATACGTTATTAAGACATTTTCGGAGAAACGTATTTTATTCATTTCAAAACGTTTGGGATGTCATCGTTAATACAGAAACATAAGCATAAACAGAACTTACATTTATTTACACTAGTGATCTACATCTCTTTAAATCTCTCAGTGTAAAGTGACTTCGTATCAACACCTGTGATATAAATAAACTGAGTGGGTCAAGTTGGGAAACCTGGTGAGTACATAGGGTTTTCAACCCACAATAATATAATTATTATGTTTAAACAATCAAACAATTAAACCCAATTACCCATCCCCATTATCTTCTTTACTCTTAAGGATCTACCCTAGAATCAGCTATTTCTCGTTCACTTATTCCTAAGGATTATCCTAAGGAATTGGCACAAAGTACATCATAGCCACGGTTTACACAACGGGCACTAAGTCTGCATAGTCGCCAGGGTTTAGGCATCAAGTCTGCATGATCACCAAGGTTCAGGCATCAAGTCTGCATGATCACCAGGGTTTAGGCATCAAGTCTGCCTGATCACCAAGGTTTAGAGTACACCGAGTGAACACATCGTTCACAACACCTACAGGTTGCGAGCCTGCTAGTGTTCCACTGACTGTCTAGAATAGTCTGTGGTTGTCATCCATACTCTGCTGAATGACGGGGCCATCATTTGGGAAAAAGGCTTCTCACATTATTCACCTCTCACCCTCACCTCGTGGTCTATAACATATCTCAACTTATCATTCAACTCATATTACATCTATCATATCTACCCATGTTTACCCCAACATTATCGTAGATATAAAATACATATACAGTTTAAATCATTTAAAACATGTATAAAATCATTCATTTAGCATAGACAACAAGTAATCAGATAATATGCACCCATAACACGTAATTTATATAAAATACTTCATATCTATGTGTAAGATGAAAGGGGATTATGCACTCACCTGATAGGTGGTGACTCAACACTCGGACAGCGCTTCGATACTATCAAAACAACTTTTCTTCGATAAAACCTAGTATCAACACCACTAGGGTTTAGTCTACCGATATCCGTGACAAATTAATAGTCTGAATATTATTATTATTATATAAGCGTTAAATAACACTCAATATAACTCATAATAATAGCCCAAATAATTATTTTAAGGTCCTAATAATGTTACTATAATTAATTAGAAGCTATATTAAAACTAGCGTAGGCATAGCTCACTTACAGCGGGTTTTTCGCAAAACCGGGCTTTGCTGGAGCAGCGTTTCCCGAGCCGAAAGGCTCTTTTCTCGGAGCCGTCGGGCGCTCCGGGGCTTCCACCTCGTGCTAGGGAGTTACCCTAGGCTTTAGGGGGTTAGGGAGGCTTAGAGAGAGAGTTTAGAGAGAGAAAGAAGGGTTTGAAGGTGTGAGGAAAAGGCTAGACCCGGCACCTCTATTTATAGTGGAAAATATGATGGACTCGCCGAGTTGGTGCATGTGGCAACCTTCTGGTGGTGCCACGTGTCCAATTCTGGTGGTGCCACGTCACCCCCTATCGCGTATCAGCCTTCAAACTTAGAAAAATCATAACTTTTGCATACAAGCTCCGTTTTCGACGTTCTTTATATCCACGCGTAGGTAAAATCAAGATCTACAACTTTCGTTTAGACTCTGTTGGCTAATTCTCGACCGATCTCAAATTTAACAGTAGGAGGCGTTTAGACTGTTAAATGACCGCTAAGAATTCGTAATTCCTTCATACGGACTCCGTTTTCGTCTGTCTTTTTACCGTTGAGTTCCCATTAATGAGATCTTCAACTCTCATATAGGTCGCGTAAGCCAAAAACCGCTCGAACTAAAATTCGAGTTTCGGGTTGTACACTGTTAAGCCGAATCTTAGAAAAATCATAACTTCCTCATACGAAGTCAGATTTGGGCGTTCTTTTTATCGATGCTCTTAGTTTAACATATTCTACAAATTTCATTTAGATCACTAAGGCTAGAAAGTCCTCCATCGTAAATTCACTATTTACGCTTCCCGGTGTCGTGCCGGTTCCATCCCGAAACTTCGACGGGCCATAACATCTTCTTTATAACTCGGATTTCGGCGTTCTTTATATGTACGGAAACCTTGTGACATATTCTACAACTTGGTTAAGATTATTTATTCTAAATAGTCTTTTGTCGAAAAGTCATTTTCGACCCCTATTGCCTCTAAATTGACTAGCCCGGACCTACGGGCGTTACATAAAAGAACTACCCCACTCATGATCTGGAGTTGGCAGCGGTAGTATTTGACTTAAAGATATGGAGGCATTACCTCTACGGCACAAAGTGCAAGCTTTTCACTGATAATAAGAGTCTCCAGTATCTCTTTAATCATAAAGAATTGAATATGAGACAACGACGCTAGCTAGAACTACTCAAGGACTATGACTGTGAGATACTTTACCACCCCAGTTAAGCAAATGTTGTTGCTAATGCTCTCAGTCGGAAAGTCAACCTTCAAAGAAAAAGGCCAAGAGCGTTGAGAATTGACGTCATCTCTGATGGGTTTTGTTCATAAGAACATCCTATGTGCTCATACAAACCCTAATGCTTGGATCTAGGTTTCTCTATTGTACATGCAAGTTATCCAAGACTATAAATCCTAATTCTAGCATAAAAGTAATCATATTAACATAAGAATGGGTTTAAGACATTACCTTGATTGTTATGCAGAAATAACAATCGAATTCCTCCTTGTATTGACTTTAGAAAGCTTAGAGTAAAAAATGTCACTCCTCTAATGGTTCACAAACACCAAGAGCAAGAGGATGAAGAGGAGAGAGGATGGAGGTTGCCCTAAAACGTGTGAAATCCTAGAAGGATGCTTAGCCACGTTTTTGGGTCATAAAGGATGTATATATAGTTAGGCTATTAGGGTTATCTAACAAGGAAACCCTAATTTGGATGATAAAGCCCTAAGCAACCCATAGATTCCTTTCCTTAAGGCCTTGGATGATTTCCTCATGGGCTTTCCCATAGAATTCGTCCATTTCTTAAGATAAGGCAATCCATAGCCCAAATTGCAATTATCTTATAATTACAATTCCAGTCCCTTAATTTTAATTAATCTCTTTTAGTCACAAAAGTAGTTACCAATTAATTCTTGACTAATATTAATTTAAACAATATGATTTCTCCTTTAATATATTATTCTCATAATATATTAATAAATCATATTTAATCCTTTCTCTCCATAATTCATCCTATCAAGTTGCTTTGATGAAGGCAACCCAAAAGGACCATGCACCATCGGGTCAAGTACATACCAACATAGTTATGGACTTAGACATTAATCCAACAGTCTCCCACTTGGATAAGTCTAATAACTATTATGCGTATGACTTCAGATCCTAATCTGCAATCGTAGCTTTCCAAAGCCGCTGTCAACTCTGATCCTATCAGATACTTGTGTCCTTTAGATAACGGATCATATATTCCTCCATTCTAGATATCGTGTGAGATATGATTTCAAATCATTCTCTTTGTACTATTTCTTGACTTCTGATTTATGACGACTGACTATTTGAACAAATCAAATTAGCCCTAGCCCGGCCGAGCATTTACGTTTGTCATCACTAAACCATCGAGGGTCCCAAAGATATCGCTTTTATCCTACTTGGGATAAAAGGAATGGATAAAATTTGATTCAATGCTCGCTTGCACTCACTCACCGAATCACACATAATAATATGTTTTATGAAACCAAGTTACTAGTGCGTTTACATATTATCAATGTGCAACCGGTTTGCAAGATACAACTCACACATCTCGGTTTCAAGAATATAAGATGTTATCGTCTCACCAATCACTCGTGATGCAATTCATGGGGTGATCCAAGTGAGCGTGGGTTTAATCCAATGTTCAAATCATATTCATAAGTACTCATGAACGTTGCAACAAACATTTGCTTATGTCTAATACCTTTTAGACAATCCACACACCAATTCACAACAGTCTTCATTCATACCTACTTCCAACATATGAACAACTGTGGCCCGTTTGAATAAATTGACTGTTCTTAACCAATTAAATTATTCATGAAGTCAAAACATACAAAGTGAAACACAAGAATAATACTAATCCCATATGGCCTCAAACCTTTGAGTATAAATAAAACACCTTTTATTTAGCACCACATCGACTACTCATTATTTATCGTTTCGGGTAATCAACTTCTTACTTAAATTATTACACTTGTCCCATGCTCTTCCCCATGCACACAATGTTTACCTATGGTTCTTACTTTGTGAAATAGATCAAATTTGACACATTTTCAATCATTCTCATTGATGGGTTTTGAGCATTCTAACACTTCCTAAGTGTACATGCAACCCTAATAACCTTGAATCTATGTTTTCTCTATATACATGCAAATTTCTTTTTCAAGGTTATTTCCTAACTAGCATGGCATGGGGAATATATGAAACATAAAAACTAGTAGAAAAACATACCTTGTTGTTGCTTGGATTCCTTTGAGACTTTGTGAGCCTATCACCCTAAATGTTGTGCCTCAAATGCTTCACACAACACCACAAAACTTGGAATAACTTGAGAGAATACTTCTAGCACTCAAAATCAGTTATGCCCTCTCTAGTAACCTTCTTAGGTCCGATTTTACTAGCCAAAGGGTTCCTTTTATAGTGGTGTCACAATTAGGGTTTCATTAAGAAGACCCATAATTGTCATGACTCTTCATTTCTCATGACCCATGGGTTTGTAACTCCCATGGACTATCCATGGAGCTCCAAATGGTTACATCCATAACCCATAAACCATGGATCATTAATCCACCATAAAAGAATTGATGATTATCATAATCAACCCTATCTATTTAATTAGTCTCAATTTGATCACCAAATTAATACTAGATTAATACTTGATCAATACTAATTAAATAATACTATTATTAATATATTAGAACTTATAATATATTAATAATCATAAGTGCTATATTCTCTCATTTAGTCTATCCAAGTATTGCAATGCCATGCAACCCAAATGGACCATGTCGGGTCGGATCAGGTACATACCAAATAAAGTTATGGACTTAGACACTATATCCAACAGTCTCCCACTTGGATAAGTCTAGTAACTATATTTGCAAATATGACTTCAAAATCCGACTAGCAATAGTAGCTCTTTCACAATCTCTCGGAACTGAGATGATGATGATACGCCATTTAAGATAAGTGATCATATAATCCTCTACTCTCATGATATCAGCCGGAAAAACACATGGAACATGGTCTTACTTATTGTCCAGCATTTGTTTCTTGATCTCCGATTTGTTTCGACATAGAACTAAATTGAACACATCAATTAGGTTATGACTGGGCTCGGTACATGGGTCAAAACCAAATGATCGAGGGGCCCAGATATCGCTTCTATTTCTAGAAGGAACAGATAAATTTGACTGATATGGTTGTACTAACTACTTGTTGAATTACTCACAAAGGCACATTTTATAACATCGAGTTACCAATGCATTTTCGTACAATCAATGAATAACCAACTCATAGTCAACAACTCATATCTCTAGGTTTGAAGATTTATATGATATTACCATCTCACGATCACTCGAGATAAATTCCATGAAGATTTATATGATATTACCAAATAAAGTTATGGACTTAGACACTATATCCAACACTCATTTCACAACTCCTAATCCTTTTTCATAAGTGTAAGAACATCAAATTCTTTCTACTTATAGAATATGCTAGATTCTAACACTTTATGCAATGATCCTTTTGTAATATCACTTCACCAAAGTCACAAAGACTATTGTCAATGAAATTACAGAGTCCTCTATTGGAAATTGTTACAAGACAATTCCTTAGAAATGATGTCTCTCACTCAAAGTACATGCCTTTGAACATCCTTTTGCATAAAAGTTTCTAATCTAGACATAGATTTTCAATATTCAATTCCCAATATGGACACGTTTCCATATTTTCCATAAGACAACTCATTCTTAATAGAACCGTATCTATTTGTAATAATGTCGACATGGTCCATCCAATATGGAAACATTTCCATATTTTCCAATACTATACTTCCAACTACTCACAAGCGATCAATCCTCGGTGAGCTTTGGATTGTCATTTGATAGTTGTTTAATTATTTTGGTCAAAAACCGATTCTAGTCCTTTTTCCCTCTAAATGCTCTAAACATTTGGAAAATTTTAGAATGGTTAAATATTATAGCATTTGCAATCGATCCTGTACCCGAAGCGTATGGGACACGATGCAACATGTCTTACATAAAGATTTGATGCTTTATGAATCTTTTTCCATAATGTTTTATTTGCTATGTTCTCAAAATTCAAATTATGAAGAGGAATACTGTAATCATAATCGAAATTTTAAGAACACACTATGTACTTTTGACTAAATTTATTAATATTCCACAACCTAAGCCTTTAGATTTAAAATGAAGCATAATATTCTCTCCCTTAATTATAGCAAAACAACTATTCCATCCTTACAACTTTGCAAAGAATGACTCTTGTTTTCTATAATTAATATTGCCAACTTGCAATAGTTTCCTTAATAATCATACAATCATAACATTTATGCTCCCACTATCATGATGATTATTATAAAACATAACACTTATGCTCCCACTAGCTTCGACATGTATTCATAACCATCTTAACTTTCAGAAAAACAATACCTATTGAATTTCTTAAGTCCATGTTTCTAATACTTAGTGCTTTGATAATCTTTTATCAAAGCTTCTTGAACTTATACACCTTTGCCCTAGATAGTTCATATGTGTGTCTAAACAATTAAGACTAATTGCCAAACCTCACAACTCAAATCATGGAAAGGGATACTGTAACCATAATCGAATTTGAGAATGCAATTTTACAATCACTATCTTTTTAAAATCTTTCTTAGTGAAAGAATTTCCTCACAATCATTTTCATGAAGGAGGAAATCTTATGACACTTAGATTTAAACGGTGTATGTGTTCCTATCCATGTGAATTTGTTAAAACCAAAGTTTACGACAAATTCAAACTCATATGGACCGAACTTTCTTAATCTTGATTTCTTGCCTTATGGTAGCACAGCTGCCCACCATGTTTTCCAAGTAGTTAAGCAGTTCACCTTTACCTATCAAAGTACTTTCCATTGACCAAAGTCCTTTCCTTTTATGCATTCAAACGAGAACTCATAGGACTCATATGCAAAATTAACTCAATTGGAATAGCATAGAAAACAAAATGGTGCCAACACGATAGGTTGAAAACATCAACTCGTGTGCTAGTGATGATCGATAAGGTTTATTTGATTTGTTCTTGAAACCTTTCAAGACCATTAAGACTCCCACTGACTCCTTGACATATACGATTCTCTTGTCAATAAACATTTCTTGACAACCAAATATTCACGAGTTAGTGTAGTTTTTATCAAAACATAACACTTCATAAAATGGTCCTAGTTGGTCTTTGTCTTATCCAAGACATCACAACTTTTCACATTTGATGATTGTTAAAAACCTTCTTAATACTTGTCACTTATTGCCACAATCTTAACTTTAAGACTTGTTATTGGAATGAAGTATGATTGACTTTTTGATTTAACCATTTCTTCAATTCTTGATTCCTCTTCTTAGACACACAATACTAAGACTCACTTAGAGGATCAATTGAGATATGGTTCTTAATCATTAAGACCTATCATAAAGCATAAAAGGTACTCTCCCTTCTTCTTAGAATGGAGAAACTTTTATCTTTCTACCTACTTGATTTTTCTTATTCGTTCTGCTATTGTTTTAAACCTTTTTCAATCAATCTAGAATTACACTTAATCTTGTAAGTATAATCACATTTACTAAAACTTTAGTAAATTATGACAAATATCTTTGTTACTTTTATGGTGGACTTGATCAACACACAACTTTGTGTACTCGATCTCCTAGTCCTTCACTTGACACTTTGTCAATGAATTAGTCTAATTTCCAAATATGAAATTTCTCATTCTTCGTTCAACCAAGTTGCATGATTCCAAAATTCTGTCCAATTGAAACTTGGGCGATGAGAAACTCTCCCTATTTGGTACATTCTTGACTTTTCCATAAACACCATAAATAAGAATCATATCCATTTGTTGTAGAAATATGCAAACAACAATTTTCATAACGATTTCATTGCAAGGAAATAAATAAATAAGTCAAACAAAAATTTATTTTATTTATAAAAGCAGCAAAAAATAGTTGTCCTTACAATGCAAAATCCATTGAAAACTATGTATTTCAAAAGGATAATTTCTAACAACTCTATTATAACTATCTAAGCTCAAAATCTAATCTTCAAGTCCATGCGATCAAGATCCATTCCTCGTGATTAGATTCATCATGCTCTTTCACCAAGCTTCCTTTCTTTTCACCGATCCTGTAAAAACATTCAAATGCAATCTTATCAAATCATGTATTAAGAATCAATGAATAGGAACTTAATGGAGTTAGATAGTGGATTTTACCTAAAGCGCAACCATACACTTTGACTCTCCCATCTTCTGGACTCTTCAGGATCTTTGGGCAGACTTGTATCCAACGCCCTTTCTTTTGGTAGCAAACGTATGTCGGTTCTCCTAGAACGTCCTCAGAAACATGGTCGGTTGACTTTCCCAACAAATACGCTCCATTGCTTTGCCAAATCATTTCTGATTCATTAGCAATGAGCATGTAAGATAGGTCAATGAGGTTGTCGTCATGATCCATCATATAATACTTTCTTTTCAACTTATTATATGATTCAGGAAGTGAATGCAAAACCCAATTCACAACCAACTCATCCGGGAATGACACACCTAACATTATCAACCTATCAATGTATGATTTCATTCCTTGAACGTGGGTACACACGGGTTTACCATCTTCATGTTTCATTTCCAATAGGGCTTTAGTGATATTGAACCTTTCAATTCTTTGATCTTGTGGGTTAGGGAGAACAATTGGAGGAGGTGGAGGAAGTGAAGCATGATTTCTTGTTCCTCGATCAAATCGTGGAATACCATCTTCATGTGGAATGCTTGTTCCATGGGATTTGGGAAGACCATAGTTGTCGAACATAGACATCTACAAAACGGGAGAAACAAATTCAAGTTAGTTGATTGATTGAGTCCCTAGTAAATCACCCAAATGAGATACTAAGGCTAGGACCCAACACAATATTCCACAACTCGGGAGAGGGATGCTGTAACCCTAATTGCAGAATATTTGAAGCTAAGTGAATGATTATTCACTAATTTCCACCATGAAAACGAAAAAGAAATTTAAGTTTTAAACCTATGAAAACTCCTAGATCCTTTGAGATTCATTGAACATTTCAATGGCATGTTTAAATCTCGATATGCCCCTCTTGTTTGTGACTGGGATGTCGAGGATCACAAAGTGGGTGTGAATAACCGTGCAAACTTACACGGTGCCCTCACATGTTACAATCACCTATTCGATGTGTTGGTAAACCACACACGCTCCACCGAACTATGACAAACATTGAGTCACCCTTTGCTACCTTTTCTTAGAACCATTTAGTGTGCCGGTAAACCACACACGCTCCACTAACGTCTTCGCAAGGGCCCAAAGTGTAATTTCATAGAATTGCATCAATTCACTTTGCCTAAGTAACTAAGATTGGGAATTTGTAAAAACATTTAGTTACTTTTGTATTTCATTATACTTATAATGGAAGGTTTCGTCCTATCCTACCCGTTCAGCTAACGACCCTCCACTAGTCAAGACTGTGGTGGGTAATAGTGGATACGCATTCAATCGCCCTTCTACAGGCAATTTCCTTAAACACCCCTTATAGACCAGTTTCGTGAATGAGGCCTACTAACGATAAGACTGACTTTTACTCATATATATATATATATATATATATATATATATATATATATATATATATATATATATATATATATATATATATAATGTTAGACTTTTAATGTTATATATAGTATAGGGTGTATTTTACACTTTGAAAATACTAGGTGGTCAAATTTAATAATTATACCTGTAATTCAATTAAATTGTAAACCAAAACTATTATGGATTTATTAAACCTCTTTTAATTATACTCCTTAATTAATTAATAAAACCATAAGGGTGTGATTTGAACTTTTTCAAAACAATACTAGGGTCTTAGAATTTAACATTCCTAATTAAACATTTAATCAACTTTTAAATTCCAAAACTTCAGGGCAACTTTTGAAACATTTCAAAACATTAGGGTATAAAATTTAAATATACATCAAAATTAAACTATTAATCAAAATTTAAATTCCAAAACTTGAGGGCAAGTTTTGAAACCTTTTTCAAAACATTAGGGTTTCAACTATTTAAATTTCAAAACAACAAAACTTTTAAGTTCAAATTTAAACTATAAAACCTAAAGGGGAAAATATGAAACTTTTCATAACAACAATGATCAAATAACAAATAATCTTAATTAACATTTAATCACATAATTATCCATATTTAATTTATTTAATGATTTCTTGCAAAACAATTTACCAATTTAATCAAAATAATTAATCAATTATCACATAAGGAAACAAATATTTTATTAATTGATAAATATCTTCAATTAGATCAAGAATATACTCAAATATATCACAAAAACAGATTTATATTGATCTAATATGATAAGGCAAGTATCCTCAAGCAAAAACAGCAAGAAATCCCGTTTTTCCCTCTTTCTGACCGACTGACTCGTCGAGTCAGGCATGGACTCGGCGAGTTCATCTATAGACTCGGTGAGTTCAGCCCCCAGAATCCCAAAATTTCGATTTTTAAGCTTGAACAAACAAACAAAGCATCAATACAATAGAAACCAATCATGTCTCTTATACCACTGATGGGTTTTGTTCATAAGAACATCCTATGTGCTCATACAAACCCTAATGCTTGGATCTAGGTTTCTCTATTGTACATGCAAGTTATCCAAGACTATAAACCCTAATTCTAGCATACAAGTAATCATATTAACATAAGAATGGGTTTAAGACATTACCTTGATTGTTATGTAGCAATAACAATCCAATTCCTCCTTGTATTGACTTTAGAAAGCTTAAAGTCACAAATGTCACTCCTCTAATGGTTCACAAACACCAAGAGCAAGAGGATGAAGAGGGGAGAGAATGGAGGCTGCCCTAAAACGTGTGAAACCCTAGAAGGATGCTTAGCCACGTTTTTGGGCCATAAAGGATGTATATATAGTTAGGCTATTAGGGTTATCAAACAACGAAACCCTAATTTGGATGCTTAAGCCCTAAGCAACCCATAGATTCCTTTCCTTAAGGCCTTGGACGATTTCCTCATGGGTTTTCGCATAGAATTCGTCCACTTCATAAGATAAGGCAATCCATAGCCCAAATTGCAATTATCTTATAATTACAATTCCAGTCCCTTAATTTTAATTAATCTCTTTTAGTCACAAAACTAGTTACTAATTAACTCTTGACTAATATTAATTTAAACAATATGATTTATCCTTTAATATATTATTCTCATAATATATTAATAAATCATATTTAATCCTTTCTCTCCATAATTCATCCTATCAAGTTGCTTTGATGAAGGCAACCCAAAAGGACCATGCACCATCGGGTCAAGTACATACCAAGATTGTTATGGACTTAGACACTAATCCAACTATCTCGATGATTGTGGAAAGTACCAGGAAAGCTCAAGAAGTTAGAGAAGAATAACCGAAAGGAAGAACATTTGGGCAAAACGTTAGTGTTCGGTATAAACAGTCGAGGACTGAAGGTATTCCAAGATCGGATTTGGGTACCTAAGACGGGAGGAATAAGAGACCTTCTGATGGAAGAAGCACACAAGACCATGTACTCAATTCATCCCGGTAACGCTAAAATTTGTAGGGACCTAAAACCATACTACTGGTGGCCGACGATGAAACTCGATGTTGCGAGGTATGTGGCCGATTGCATGACTTGTGCAAGGGTTAAGGCACAACATCAGAAACCATATGGGAGTTTGGAACCTTTGCCTGTACCCATGGGTAAATGCGAGGATATCACCATGGATTTTGTGACCAAACTGCCCAGGACAAAGAGCGGTCACTACATGATTTGGGTGGTCGTGGATCGTTTCACCAAGAGTGCACACTTTATAGCAGCCAACGGAAGTGGTCTATGTATAAGCTCGCAAATGCTTATGTGAAGGAAATTGTAAGACTTCATGGTGTACCTCTTACGATTGTATCAGACCGTGATAGTCATTTCATGTTGAGGTTTTGGAGGAGTCTACAAGAGGAATTGGGTACAAAGTTGTGTTTGAGTACTGCTTATCATCCGCAAACTGATGGTCAGAGCGAAATAACGATTCAAACACTAGAAGATATGCTAAGAGCATGTACCCTTGAGTTCCAAGGAAATTGGGACGAGCACTTACCTCTGGTAGAATTTTCCTACAACAACAGTTTCCACTCGAGCATCAATATGGCACCTTATCAAGCCTTGTACGGACAGAAGTGTCATACGCTGTCTTGTTGGCTTGAAGCCGGAGAGAGACAGTTTATGGGCCCCGATATAGTCCACAAAACTGCTGAGAAACTAAAGGTGATTAGGGAAAGGATGTTAGCAGCTCAGGATCATCAGAAGAGCTATGTTGATAAGAAAAGATGACCGATGACCTTCGAAGTTAGGGATTCGGTTGTGCTTAAAGTCTCACCATGGAAGGGACTTATACGATTCAGGAAACGAGGAAAGTTGTTTCCAAGGTTTATTGGACCATTCAAAGTTCTTCAGAAGATTAGAAACCAAGCTTACAAGCTGTAATTGCCCGAAGAACTCGATGGTATACATAACACCTTCCATGTGTGTTATCTGAGGAAATTGACGGGAGAAGTTCCCGACATGATTCCAATCTCAAAGTTAAGGGTGGATGAGAATAAAAGGTTGATCGAAGAGCCTGAGGCAATTGTTGACCATAAGACTAAGAAGTTACGACGCAAGATGGTTGACTTAGTGCTAGTCCGATGGAAACATTCGAATGGGCCGAATCTCACTTGAGAAACAGAGGATGACATGATGAGTCGCTATCCACATCTGTTTGTTGATGCATGATTCCGAGACGGAATCATCCTAAGGGGGAGCAATTTGTAACGCCCGGGTTTCGGGGCTAAGCATTTTTAGCAATGTAATTGTCTAGGTCAACTATTATACCTCTTTTTGAAGTAATAAAGATGAAATATTTGAGTATTATGTGAAATTATGTGTATTTATGTGCTTATTATTTAATTATAAATGTATAATTAATAAAGAATAAAAATAAGCGTCAACATTAAAGTGTGAGATAAGCCCGATATCTTTACATAAAGTTGTAGTAGTCGAAACAAGGATTCTGGGGATATAAAGAACGCCAAAATCCGAGTTATAACGAAGAAGTTATGACCCGTCGAAGTTTCGTTATGGAACCGACACGATACCGGGAAGCGTAAATAGTGAATTTACGATGGAGAGAGTTTTAGCCTTAGTGATCTAAACGAAATTCGTAGAATACGTTAAACCAAGAGATTCCATAAAAAGAACGTCCAAATCTAACTTTGTATGAGGAAGTTATGATTTTTCGAAGTTTCGGATTAGCAGTGTACCGCCTGAAATTCGAATAATAGAACAAGGGTTTTTAGCCGACACGACCTAAACGAAAATCGAAGATCTCGTTAAGAGTAGCGTAACGAGAAAAAAAGATGGGCAAAAACGGACGTCTGATGAAGAAGTTATGAATTTTTAACGGACAAATCCTGTCTCGGCCTGTTAATAATATAACTTTGGAAATAAAGTCAAAATTAGACGACATAGTTTAAACGAAAGTTGTAGAGTACGTTACTGCCTTCGCGTGGATATAAAGAATGTCAAAAATAGAGCTCGTATGAAGAAGATACAAAATTTTGAAGTTGCATGTGCAAATTGCGAAGCTGATGAGGGAACCGATGATGTGGCCAATTTCCAGTCGTCCGATGATGATCAGGCCTCGCTCGGATCACGCCACGTAGCCTTCGCAGTACGCCTCGCGTCTGAAGGAGTTATGCACCGCATAACTTCGCGTCTGATCCATCCGATCTTGCGAGCCAGTTGTGCACTGCTGGCAATCTTATCTGAGGACTACGCCCCGCGCAGCCTCCCTACGTCCAGCGTAACCGAGGCTGCTAGCGCCTATATAAGGGGTCCGAAGTCTTCCGAATTTCTCATATCTCTCTCTAAACTTTCTCTCTCTAAGGGTTTTAACCCTCCCCTAAGCCTAGGTGATCCCCTAGCACCCAAAGGAAGCCCCGAGGCTCCTGGAATCCCGAGAAAAAAGTCTTTCGGTTTCGAAACGTTGCTCCAAATAAAGCCCGGTTTTCTTTAAAATCTGTTGTTAGTGAGCTACGCTTACGCAAATTTTAATATAGTTTTCAAATAAGTATCGTAATGTTATTAGGTCCTTAAAATAATTATTTAGGCTATTATTATGAGTTATATTGAGTGTTATTTAACGCTTATATAATAATAATAATAATAATAATAATAATAATAATAATAATAATAATAATAATAATAATAATAATAATAATAATAATAATAATAGCTCGACTATTAATTAGTCAAGTTTGAAGTTAGACTAAACCCTAGTGGAATTGATACTAGGTTTTATCGAAGGAAAATTATTTCGAGAGTATCGAAGCGCTGTCCGAGTGCTGAGTCACCACCTTTCAAGTGAGTGCATAGTTACTTTCATCTTACACATAGATATGAAGTATTTTATATATTATGTGCTATGTGTGCATATTATCTGTATACTTGCTATCTAGGCTGGATGAATGTTTTTATACAAGTTTTAAATAATTTAAATTGTATATGTATTTTATATCTACAAACATGTTTTGGTAAAACATGGTTAGATGTAATAAGACGATGTGTGATAAAATGATGAGAGGCCTCGATGTCGTTGTTGTTGATCCAGTCATCGAGTGGAGTATAGATGACGACCACAGACTCTTCTAGACAGTTCAGTGGAACGATGGCCGGCTCGCAACCTGTAGGTGTTGTGAAAGATGTGTTCACCGGTGTACTCCATCCCCCTCATGGTTGCCTTTAGGACAATTATTGCTGAGGAACCCCCTTAGCAGTAGTGTCCATCCCGATGATGATCCTTAGGATAGGTCCCTTATGATAGGTGTTTAGGGACATAATGTGAGGATAACGGGAACGGGTAATCGGGTTATTGTTGGTCGATAAAATTAATAAACTTAGTTATTATGGGTTGAAAACCCTATGTGCTCACCAGGCTCCCAAGCCTGACCCACTCAGTTTTATGTATTATAGGTAATGGCGCTCAAGCATAGTTGTGATGTGTTGGGATGAGGGATTACGGATATAGGCTTGTAGATATGAAATAATGTAGTAAGGCTTATATTGTATTGTTTATACTTATGTACTGTATCGAACATGACATCCCGAGTCTTTTAATGAAATACATTTCTAAGAAAATGCTTTTGATAAATCTTTATCATATTATTGTTTTGGGACAAATTCCGCAACTCTTTTATTAAAAGGTTACTCTGATTTTGAAATAAAGTATAAACAAAACCTATCATTTTATGGCCGTGATTTTGGGGATGTCACAATCAGGAGGAGGATACGGGTATTAGGGGTAGGGGTAAGGGTAAGGTGGAGGGGGATAAGGATGGGTGAGGGAGGGTATGGATAGGGAGGCGGAAGTGGGATGTTCTCAAAATGGTTTTGGGATTGGTACCACCCCCACACATGGTTGTATTTTTTGAAACATGATTTGGTTTGAGACACAAAGAGCGTCGAACTGCTTGGAAAAATTAGGGGGGAGCGGGTAGTACCCGAGAAGGGTTGTGGATGGGCGTGCTGTGGACCATGGGTGGGCTCATCACCGGGCTCATTATCTATATGTATCTCGTCATCATCTTGATCCTAGAGCACATCCACATTGACTAACTGAGTGATTGTCCTCACAAGTCTCCACTGAGTGCGAGCGTGGAAGGTGAAGTTGGCGACTCGAGGGTCGGGAAGAATGAGATACCCGACCCCTTGATGACAATACCATGTGAAGCTGCTCCTGTTCCTGCAATAGATGTGGTGCATGTTTATGAGAGCACACTCATCCAAAAGATTTTTGCTGTCAACAGGCTGGTATTCGTCTGGGAGCTCGATGTCAAGACCGCGAGCCAAAAGTGTGACAAATCCCCCAATGCAAATATCACCGGACGTTTTGGATCTCATGTGTGCACATTTGTGGAAAACGAATGAAGCAAAGTCTGGGATTGGTGGCCTTTCATGCCTCGTCATACACCAAAGGAAGAAGAACTCATTTTTGGTGTCCTGACTTGCTTCTTTGCGGGCAAAAACTGTACACACCAAGATGCGATGGGCAATGTGGAGGCATGGGTGGATGATAGAGGTTGCTTTATCCCAACCGGCACACGAAAAGACACCCCCGGTGATTTCCGTCCAAAAGGTCTCGTGATTGAACTCGGTAGGTAGGACGTCGAAAACTGTGGATGTGTGTGAAGAAGGTAAGCCCAAGATGTCGTTTATCGTTGCAAAATCGATGTACCTTCGGTCCCCTAGAAGTTGGAATGCGGCTTTTCTTTTTCTCTATCGTACCCGCAATCGGAAAGAAAATCTCTAGTAGGGAGCTCGTAAGTGTGCGCCATAAGGTTGAGAAGGTTTTCCCACCCAATGTTACAGAAGAATTTGGTGACCCCTTCAAGAATCCCTAGTGATATAAGCGTGGGCTTCCACACGAATTTGGTGGATGCATATTTTCTAGGCACGTTCTTTGTGTAGTATTAGGCTACATTGGCATCCCGGAATCCTGGAATATCGGGAGCATCGTTTTGATTTCTAGCCGGGGATTTGCCTCAGGCAGCAACCGAGCTCTTGCTAGATATGGACATGGACTACTTGCACGAAAAATAACCACTACACGAACCACAATTTCAACAAATGATATCTCAATCCAAATCACCAACTAACTCCCTATGGACTTCTAAAGCAATTCAACAATCAAAGCAAGAAATAATTCCTAAACTCATTTGATGCAATAGCATATGAATGGACATGCATCTTGATCAATTAAAATAAAGGAAAAAAAAGTACGTGTTTTTGTTGAAAGCTCAAAATTTGCATGCAAAAATCTGGGATTTGAAAATCTTGCAACTCTTTACCCCAAGCATTAAGCTTTGTTCAATATCCCGGGAGATGCAATTTACCACGAAAACCCGACGAATCCGGCAATGGCTTGAAGTTCCGGCGAAATTTTCCGGCGAGCTTTAGGAGATATTTTTGGTGGGCTTTGTAGCCTTGTCCAAGAGGAGTACAATGGTGGTGTCAGAATCGTAGAGGTGGCCGAAGTAGGCCGGAAAACGGCCGGAAAGTGGCACTGGAGTGATGGTGGCGCCACGAGCTACAACAACAGATCGGACCGGTTTTTTAGTGGGGTTTGTAGAGCTCTGAATTTGGTGAAGAATGGCGATGGTCTCGCGAAATTCCGACCGGCGATTGGACGGGAAACTGAGTTTTAGTGGAGGAGAAGGAGGTGCTCTAATGGAGGTTAAGGGAAAAGAATGGAGAAGAAGAAGGGAAGAAAGGGCCGGCTGGTGAATAAAGGGGGGCGGGGGGGTTAATTTGCGGTCAAAACTGGGTCAACGTTGGTCAACAGCTCACACGAACGCGACTGCGAGTACACGCGGTCCGCTTGAATAACCTCAAACTTAGACTGTTTTGCATTGTTTACACGTGGACGATTCTTAGGGTACACGCGGTTCGTTTTAATAAACACGCGGACGGACCTTAGAGTATACACGGTCCACGTGAGTTACCCTGAAACACTTCTGTTTGCTGATAATGGACGTAGACACTTTGAGGGACAATATGCGGTCCGTGTTAATAAACACGCGGACGGGACCTTGAGTACACGCGGTCCGCATGAGTTCTTTTGCCAATTTTCTCAATTTTAGCTCTTTGACCAATAGGAACACTAAGTCTTCAAATCCAACATTCTTGTACCTCAAAAAGGAAGAAGAAGAGATGTTAAATGCAAAAATGAACCATCTACAACATTTATTCGAAACTAGAAAAGACGAAAACTTTTAGTTTTCCAAAAATGCCCTTCTTTAACGTCTTTGGCCAGACGTGCTTCCCTCTTGATTTCAGTACACCGGAGCATCCAATTGGATGACATCTAAGACATTTGCATTAAAACCTTCATAGAAAGGTTTCAATGGATTCCCATTGACTTTAAAGATTTGCCCCGTTTCTTCACTTTGAATTTCAACCTCTCCATGCTCAAAGACTTTTAGCACAAAAAATGGACCTATCCATCTTGACCTCAACTTTCCAGGAAATAATTTCAATTGCGAATGATAAAGCAAAACCCTATGTCCCGGCTCGAAATGTTTGCGGGTAATGGACTTGTCATGGAAAAGCTTTGTCCTTTCCTTATAAATTCTTGAGTTTTCATAGGAGTCATTTCTCAACTCCTCCAACTCTTGGAGTTGAAGCTTCCTATGCCTTCCCGCCTCATCGATATTGAAGTTGCATTGTTTGACCGCCCAAAATGCACGGTGTTCCAATTCCACGGAAATATGACATGGTTTTCCAAAGACCAACCTAAACGGGGACATTCCTATCAGGGTCTTGTGCGCGGTCCGATAGGCCCACAAGGCATCATCAAGCCTTGAACTCCAGTCTTATCTTGAGGGATTCACTGTTTTCTCAAGTATACTCTTCACTTCACGATTCGAAACCTCTGCTTGATCGTTCGTTTGAGGGTGATAGGCTGTTGAAACACGATGGGTCACGTTGTACTTCTTCAATAAAGCCTCCCTCATCTTGTTACAAAAATGCATCCCTTGATCACTAATCAAAGCCCTAGGCACACCAAATATCACAAAAACATTAGACTTTAAAACCTCGATAACCGTTTTGGCATCGTCCGATCTTGTGGCTTTGGCCTCAACCCATTTAGAAACATAGTCAACAATGAGAAAAATATAAACATTACCAAATGATACGGGAAATGGGCCCATGAAATCAATCCCCCATACGTCAAAAATTTCACAAACGAAGATTGGATTTTGGGGCATTTGGTTCTTTTGCAAAATGTTTCCCGTCCTTTGGCACCGTTCACAACTTTTGCAAAACAAGTAACAATCGCGTGACATGGTTGGCCAAAATAATCCACACTCAAGGACCTTTCTCAATGTCCGGCTAGGTCCGAAGTGTCCCCCACAAGCAAATTCACGACCAAATTGTAAAATGGATTGGTGCTCTTGTTGGGGTACACATCGCCTAATGATTTGATCGGGACAATGTTTCCACAAATAAGGTTAATCCCACACATATTTTTTTGCATCACTTTTAAACTTGTCTTTTTGAGCACGTGTGAATGTGTCGGGATACCTCTTTGTGACCAAAAAGTTAACAATATCGTCATACCAAGGAGTAGATTGAGTGAGGGAAAAGAGATGCTTATCTCGAAAATCATCTCGCAACAGGAGAGGAGTTTCATTTGAAGTGATCTGGCTTAGATGATCGGCAACAAGGTTCTCGCATCCGCTCTTGTCCCGGATTTCCAAATCAAATTCTTGTAACAATAAAATCCACCGGATGAGTCTAGGCTTTGCATCTTTCTTCGTCATCAAGTACTTAAGTGTTGTGTGATCCGAATACACTATGACCTTGGTACCAAGTAGGTATTGTCTAAATTTCTCCAAGGCGAACACTACGGCCAATAGTTCGTTCTCCGTAATAGAGTAGTTGCTTTGAGAATTGTCTAGTGTTCTCGATGCATAGTAGATCACATGGGAGGATCATCCATTCTTTTGACCCAAAACGGTGCCTATCGCATAGTTGCTTGCATCACACATGATCTCAAAGGGGAGATCCCAATTTGGCACTTGCATGATGGGTGCGAATGTGAGCAACTCTTTAAGCTTGTCGAAAGCTTCTTTGCACACCTTGTTGAAATCGAAATCAACATCCTTTTGCAAGAGTTGGCACATTGGTCTTGTTATCTTCGAAAAGCCCTTGATGAATCGTCGGTAGAAACCTGTATGGCCCAAAAAAGAACGAACTTCCCGAACACAAGTCGGGTAAGGTAAGCTTTGAGTAACATCTATCTTGGCCTTTTCTACCTCAATTCCTTTCTTTGACACAATATGACCCAAAATAAGACCTTGGCTCAGCATAAAATGACATTTTTCAATGTTTAAAACAAGATTTGTTTCAATACATCTTTTCAAAATTCTGGTGAGATTGGTCAAACACTCTTGAAAGGTGTTTCCATATACCATGAAATCGTCCATAAAAACTTCAATTATGTTCTCGACATATTCTGAAATGATACTAACCATGCAACGTTGGAAAGTGGTCGGGGCGTTACACAATCCGAATGGGATTCTACGGTATGCAAAAGTGTCAAATGGACATGTAAAAGTCGTCTTTTCTTGGTCTTCCGGCGCCACCGGGATTTGGTGAAAACCGGAATACCTGTCGAAACAACAATAATGAGATTCCCCGGCCAACATTTCTAACATTTGGTTAATGAAAGGTAATGGAAAATGATCTTTTCGTGTGCTTGCATTGAGTTTGCGGTAGTCAATACATACTCTCCACCTGTTTTGCACACAGGTGGGGTCCATCATACCTTTGTGGTTCTCGAACACCGTGATTCCCATCTTTTTCAGCATGACTTGAACCAGGCTCACCCATTTACTATCCGAGATTGGATAGATCATTCCCACATCTAGGAGCTTCAAAATCTCTTTCTTGACCACTTCCATCATTGGCTGATTCAACCTTCTTTGCGCGTCTCTACTTGACTTACATTCATCCTCCATTAAGATTTTGTGCATACAAGTGGAGGGACTCAAACCCTTGATATCTGCAATCGTCCAACCCATTACTTCTTTATTTTCCCTCAACAACTTGAGGAGCTGTCCTTCTTCACACTTGGTTAGATGAGTTGAAATGACGACCGAAAGAGTCTCGTTGTCTCCCAAGTATGCATACTTCAAATGTTGAGGAAGGACCTTCAATTCTAATTCTTGCGGTTGGACAAGGAAGGGTGACAATCTTGTGTGAGTTTGAGGTAATTCAATTTGCTTCACACTAAATTGGGTGGTCTTCTTGATCTCCAAATTGTTGACTAATCTTTCAACTTCAGGGTCTAGTGAGTAAAGCTTCAACTTCTTAGCTAATTTTGCGCAATCAAACCCCTTGCTCAAAACAATCTCCAACATGTCATCATTAGACAACTCGATCAACTATTGGGTTAATGGTTCACCAACATCAACAAAGCACAAGGATGAAACATCACTAGGATACCTCATAGCATCATAAATGTTAAAACTTATTGTTTCACCATCAAACTCCATTGTTAAGCTTCCTGCATACACATCAATCTTTGTTCTAGCCATCTTCAAGAATGGTCTCCCAAGTAAGATTATACCCGATTTTGAGGATACTTGTTCATCTAGGTCAATCACATAGAAATCCGTTGGGAAGACACTTGATTTATCTGCAAGAGAGATTATGACACCGGTTTCACTTAAGGGTCCGACATTCAATGATTCATACACCGAATAAGGCATGACATTGATAGAGGCACCAAGATCAAGCATATCACTACTAAAAGTGACATCTCCAATCTTGCAAGGGACCGTGAACATTCTGGGATCTTTACACTTGGGTGGAAGCTTCATTTGTAAAACCGCGGATTCATTTTCTTTCATCGAGATTCTCTCATTTCCTTTCAATTTTCTCTTGTTTGTGCAAAGCTCCTTCAAGAATTTTGAATATCTCAGAATTTGTTTGATTGCATCAAGTAAAGGAATGTTTACTTCCACCTTTCGGAAGGTGTCCAAAATCTCTTTCTCCTCCATTTTCTTCTTTGAAGTTGCAAGTCGGGAGGGGAATGGCGGTTGAGTGGCTATGGGTGTTATGAGGGGTATAGTCTTCTTCGAAACTCCAACTTGTGCATCGTTCTTGAACATAGGTTCTTCAATGGGAATGACTTCTATTTCTCCCTCTTCATCCATTGGCTTCTTTTTTGAACTAATTTCTCCGGCTTGTTTGATGTTTCTCAAGGTCACCACATTGACATTAGGATTCTTTTCGGTTTGAGAAGGCAATTTCCCACGGGACTCCAACTTGCTTATGGATGTAACTATATCTCGCATTTGAGATTCACGGTTAGAGATACTAGTTCTTGTCTCTTTTTGGAATTGTTGGGCACTAATGGCTAGGGATTTGACAATGTCTTCAAGAGACATTCCGGAGCCACTTGGTTGAGATTGAGGAGGTTGTTGATGATGATGTGGAGGGTGCGGTTTGGGTTGATAGTGTGGTTGTTGATGTTGGTAATGAGGTTGTGGTGGTGGACAGGATGGTCTAACCAATGCATTTTGATGCAATTGTCTTGGGTTGTAGCTCATGTTGGGATTTGGCTTCCAACTTGAATTGTAAGCATTTTGGTAACTGGATGGTTTGCTGTGGTAGTTTTGGAACTCTCCCGTGGCATTCACATATTCCGCATCTTCTTGAAGAATAGGACACATATCCGTAGGGTGTCCCATTGTTGCACATATCCCATAAACCATCACTTGTGGAGTTTTTCCCAAGGCTAGCTTTTAAACAACGGAGGTTAGATCTTTGATTTGAGACTCAAGATTTGATGTTACCACTTCATTGACTTTGTGTTGTGTGTCTCTTTTCATATCTTGGCGAGGGCCAAAATGTTGTGAATTTGCAGCTATGGTGTTGAAAAATTGTCTTGTTTGTTGTGGAGTTTTACTAAAGACATCACCACCACTTGAGGCATCAACTAGTCTCCTCTCCATTGGCAACAATCCCTCATAAAAGTGTTGAATGAGGAGTTGTTCCAGAATTTATTATTGTGGGAAACTATAGCACAAGTTGTTGAACCACTCCCAATAATCATGAAAAGTCTCATTTTGACCTTGGCAGATTCCACAAATATTATTTCTAAGAATTGAGACTCTTGAAGCGGGATAGAACTTATCAAGAAAAGCTCTTTCCATGTCGGTCCATGAATTGATTGACTCCGGGGGAAGATAGAATAACCAATCTTTTTCTCTATCGGCCAATGAAAAGGGGAATGCCCTTAGCTTGATTTGGTCATCGGTTGACCCCTGTGCCTTCATACTAGTGCAAATAATGTGGAACATCTTCAAGTGCTGATGCGGGTCTTCATTCTCCAATCCATGAAAAGTTGGGAGATGATGGACTAAATTTGACTTCAATTCCGAACCTCCTTCCAAAATCGGGTAATTGATACTGGTTGGAGTTTTTGTAACATTGGTCTCCATCATTTGCCTCAAACTTCTTTCGGGAACTTCTCATCCGTCCGTCATTGCAATTGGTTCAATAATGGGTGGATTTTGTTGTAGGGTGGTGTTTTGGGAATTTCTTGGCGAGGGTCGGGACTAGAATCGGGTTCCGTATCACTTGATGAAGCGGGTTCAACCTCCGGCTCCCCGTGGGGGTTAGAAGTTTGATCACGTTCAACTCGTTTTTCCTTCGCCAAACGCGTTGCTTCTTTTTCAATTTATGGGTTGTAAATCAAGTCACCTGTACGTTAAGATTTGGGCATAGAGAAACAAATTGATTAAAAAATAAACCAATCCCCGACAACGGCACCAAAATTTGGTGGTTGTCGAGGCCAACAAAAATAATAACCCTAAATATTACACACCAAAATAGTGTATAGTGGTAAAGGGATCATATCCACGAAGATTGGTTCAATTTAAATCCCTATGTAAATCTCTTTGTAAAATACTTGCAAAACAAAATTAAAAGTAAAATGGGGAGGGGGGGTTTAATTCTTTTTTATTGTTTGACTAAATTAAAAGTAGCTAGAATGAAAATATGACAAATAAACAAGTAAAAGATTGGATTAAATTCAATAAGGTAGAATTGGTTGATTTTGGGGTACACCTCATGGATGATATGATTGACTTATCATTAGACTTAATGGAATAACACTTGTGAATTGGTTTAACTTGGCTATAGCAATTCATAAGCATAAATTGCCTCAACTATTCTTAGAAATTAAAATGGTTAGAAGAGTTCTTAACACATTTCCTTAATTGAAGTCACCAAATCAATGAAGCATAATATCTTGTGAAAATCAATTAGCTTTAAGTTATAAGAATTACCAAGTCCAAAAGATAATCAAATGCTTACATTATCATTATGCAGGAAACATTTCCATGGCCTAAATGAAATGAAAACAAACATATAAACCATTTGTTGCTTACTAATTTGAAGGTCCATTACTTAACCAAGAAATTAGTCAACAAAAACAAGCATTCATTCATCCAAGCTCATGATCAAAGATAAATAAACACAACAAGATGTCTAACTAGAAAACATTTCCATAATCTTTAAACACAATGTAATAATAAGTCTTCAAAGCAAATAATCATCCATGGGTTAAACCCTAATCAACCAAATGAAAGTTTAGCCAAGCATGGCCAAAGAAAAAGAAAAGCAATATAGTTTAGTGGCACCAAACATTGTCTTAGATACAAGATGGAAAGAAATTACACTATTCTTCCAAAAATCCTTCAAATCTTCAAGAGCATTCTTGAGAGAGAATGGTCTATGTTCTTCAAGTAATGTCCCCAAAAAATGGCTCCAATCTCCAGCAAAAGGGAGCTGATTTCCGGATTCAAAAAGGTGCCAAAAGCCACCTACCAAACTTCCACAAATAGAGTTAACAAGTCAAACTCGAAATCAGCTCAACACTATTCACGCAGACCGCATATGAGTCCACGCGGACCGCGTGGGTCACGCTGAATGTGAGACTTGGGCCATTTAACATGCATTCTAGCCCAATCTTCAATTCTTCGACTTCAGCCCACATGCATAACTATTTAGATCCTATTTTTTCCATTCCAAAGCCTTCTAATGATTGACCCAATACTCCTTCAATTTTCTTGTAGCTCGATTCCGCATTGCCTCATCATCATCCTTGCTCACAAATTAAATCCAAATTGATTTCTTCTTTATGCAAGCACCAAGCCCAATCGCACCACTTCAAGTCCACAAGCAAATCACATACCTCCATACGTCTCGCATCCTTTTAAGCCTCCAATAACAAATAGTCTTCAGTAAATCCTGCAAATAAGCTCAAAAGACTAGAAAGCACCCGATAAAGGAGAAAAATGACAAAAAGAGAAAATATGAATGATGATTAACTAAAATGAGATGGTTTTAACTAGAAATAAACTATGAAAAGAAGTAATAAAAACGATACTATCAGATGACAAGTATACAAATTTAAATCTCATTCAAATTTAAATTGAATTAAATTACACTTGTTACCATCTAAATTAAATAGGAAGATATTATGCACAAAAAGTAAGATGATATTTAATTTTTCATAAATTTATATATTAGTTATAGGGCCATAAATAAATATATTATTTTAAAATGTGTTTTTATAAGTTCATAGATAAATAGAGAAATGGTTTGATATTTGCAAATCAAATCAGTTAAATCGTCGTGTAACTCCGATTCGTCTAGTTAGAATTATCTATAAAAGATTTGGATGTAAATTTTGATGATTTTGTTAGAGTTATTATCATGTTATCACAATAATAACATACAAAAATTAGAATTAACATTTTTAATTGAAAGAAAAACCATTGGATGGTTTTATCAATTACATCATAGAAGTTAGTTGTATTGAACACCACATGAAATATTAATATTTATGTTCGTTTTAATTTGGATAGAAAAGTAATGGTTATTGTGCTTACATTTCAGAATCTTATTAAATTAGTGGCCTATATATACATGTTATTTTGTTATCACTTTATCAAACATTCGTTAAAGCCTCTATGGCGGTTGTAAAGCCTTTTGTTCATGCATTCCTTTTGCTTTTAATTTGCACAACTGGTAATGTATGTGATAGAAAGCTTGTTGGTGAGGAAAAGGTATCCGTTAAAGTTCATAACATGTTTGATAATGATGTTACGGTCTTCGACAATATTGAGGATGCTGATAATATTGGAGTAATGCGTACAAGAGTGTTCATGGGTGATACCAGAGAAAAGCCCGATTTCGGTGCGGGTGCCGATGCGGGGGCGGGGGCGGGTGCCGGTGCCGGTGCGGGGGCGGGGACGGGGACAGGTGCTGGTGCCGCTGCAGGGGCGGGTGCGGGTGCGGGTGCGGGGGCCGGTGCAGGGGCGGGGGCGGGGGCGGGGGCGGGGGCGGGTGCGGGTTCAGGTGCAGGTGCCGGTGCCGGTGCGGGGGCGGGAGCAGGGGCGGGTGCGGGTGCCGGTGCGGGGGCGGGGGCGGGGGCGGGTGCCGGTGCAGGGGTGGGTGCGGGTGCGGGGGCCGGTGCAGGGGCGGGGGCGGGTGCGGGTGCGGGTTCAAGTGCAGGTGCAGGCGCAGGTGCTGGTGCCGGTGCAGGGGCGGGAGCAGGGGCGGGTGCGGGTGCTGGTGCGGGTGTCGGTGCGGGTGCCGGTGCCGGTGCCGATACAGATGTTGGTGCCAGTGCCGATACAGGTACCAGTGTTGGTGTTGATGTGGGTGATAGTGCGGGAGCCGGTGATGTAGGTGCTAGTGGGGGAGTTGGTATTAGTGCTGATTTCAGTTTCAATGGTTTCGGTGGTGATATTGATGCTAGTATTGGTTTCAATTTCGGTCCTGGTCCTGGTCCTAGTTTCAATTTCGGTGCGGATGTTGGTGTTGATGTTTAAGGCAAAGTAATGCAACTTTTTGAATAATAAGAAAGCAAACTTTTTAACCGTATTTATCTAGTTTCAAGTTATGTGAGCGGATATAAAACTTTATATATAAGATGCATGTTACATATGAGATGCATCCCAACTTTTTTCCTAGTTTTACTTACTATACGTATGTAGAAATCAAATTAAGCAATACTAGTTAACAATGTAAAAACAAAAAATCTCCTGTAGTCAGGCCCGTCCCAGAGGGTAGGCGATAGGGGCAACCGTCTAGGGTCCATCTTTTAAGGGGCCCAAAATTTTTATAGGCTCTGAATTATTTATGGATGATATAAGTATAAAACATTCTTAATGTATAAGCCCATCAAAACTCCATTCAAACTCCATATTAGCGGCCCAAATGTAGAACCTAGTCCAACAAAACTTAGAAGCGGGAACATAGAAACGGGACTGCAGGATACCTAGGCGCCGATTAGAGAATACACATGGAAAACTGAAACGTCGTAGCTCGGGAGACGCAAGCGTGCGTCTGATTTGAACGTTGCGATGACTCTTCTTCTTCTTCAAGCAGGAGACCTAATCACGTTCACCGGTTCACGAGTCACGACTCTATTATTCCGCTATTACCGAATTCGTCCGTTCCTACTGCATACTACACGAGGTCACGACTTTGACTCAAAATTCAAATCACTCAATTCTGCTCTGATTCTGATTTTTTGCTTCAATTCTTTCTTGAAAGGCTTCTAGAATCACGACTCTATAACTCTATTGCAAAGCTAATACACGATTGCGAGTCCGATTTCATTATCAATTCGCTATAATTTCCCAGATTTTGAGTCCGATTTCATTAGGTAACACAAAAAAATTTTCAATCTTTTTTGTTTGGTAGTTGCTCACTGATTGCAAGTGTAAAAAAATTATGTTTGTTTGTTTGCAGCCCAATCTTTGTTACTTTGTGATTCAAAAATCTGATTTTAGACATTTCTACTACTCTCAAACAATCTACAAGTATGAATGTCTAATTTCATTATGGTGAGTTCGATTTTTTTCTTAGTTTTGATGATACTTGCTGTTTTATTTTTCTTATTCAAGTTGCTGAAAATATTTTATTTTTGTTTGTCTGCAGCCCAAATTTTGTTAACAGCCGATTTCTGGTCATACTGCCAATCAAAGTTTATTGAGGTAAAGTTTTTGCTTTGCTTTCAAATAACCAATAGCAATTTGTTTTTTTTTGTTAATCTTTCTTCAAAGTTTCTGTTTTTTTTTTTATTGTTTGTAGATTAACAAAAAAATCATCAAAGTTTTTGATACGGGCCTGGTAGATTCAAGCCTTCAACAGAAAAGCACCATTTGGATTCAACCATAAAACATCATCAAAGTTTTTGATTTTCAGGTGTATTCTTTCCTTACCAGTTACTATAATGTTTCCTAAAAAGCACTTATCAGGAGCTGAAAAAAGAAAAAAGCGAAAAATAGTTGAAGAATCTAAATTGAAACAAAAAGGGTCTTTAGATAAGTTCATTAAACTGAAACCAATTGGTTCTTCTAGTGTTTCAAATGAACGTGATGATACTAATGTGTCAAATGAACGTGATGATACTAATATGTCAAATGATTGTGATGATACTAATGTGTCGAATGAACGTGATGATACTAATGTGTCAAATGAACGTGATGATACTAATGTGTCAAATGAACACGATGATACAAATTTGTTTAATGATTGTGATGATGCTAATTTTAATAATCCTTTAGATATTTATGACCCTAGAAATTGGAATGTTCTTGATAATAAAACAAGAGATATTCTAATTGAAAAGGGGCCAATAAGGGAAATAAGTCTTGTGTTTCCTAAAGATAAATTATCTAGACATTTCTCTTATGTTTTTTATACCCAAAAATTAAATAATAGAGAGACACGAGATCGGAAATGGCTAGTTTACTCAATGTTTTTGGATAAAGTTTTTTGTTTTTGTTGTAAACTTTTTAAATCTAATAAGCAAAAAGGTTTTTTAGCAAATGAAGGATATAATGATTGGAAACATCTTAGTGTTCGACTTAAAGAACATGAAAGTAGTAATGAACATTTGAGTTGTATGAGTTCTTGGAATGAAACAAAACAAACATTGAATAAAAACCTTACTATTGATAAAGATTTACAACAAGAAATTTTAAAGGAAAAAGAGAGTTGGAGGCAAGTTTTAAGAAGAATAATTGCTGCTGTGAAATATTTATCTAAATATAATTTGGCTTTTAGAGGTTCTAACTCTAAACTTTATGAAGATAGTAATGGTAACTTTTTGGGTGCAATACAAATGATGGTGGAATTTGATGGCATAATGCAAGATCATGTTAGACGCATAGAAAATCAAGAAATTCATCATCATTATCTTGGCCCCAAAATTCAAAATGAACTTATTTCTCTTTTAGGCCACACGGTTAGAAGTTCTATCATTAAATTAATTAAAGAGGCTAAATATTTTTCTATAATTCTTGATTGTACTCCGGATGTGAGTCATCAAGAGCAAATGACTTTAATTGTAAGATGTGTGAATTTGTCTTCTAACAAAATACAAGTTAATGAATATTTTTTAGAATTTTTAAAAGTTGATGATACTTCTGGTTTTGGACTTTTTAATGAGTTATTAGATGCATTAAAATTGTTAGATCTTGATGTGAATGATGTAAGGGGTCAAGGTTATGATAATGGGTCTAACATGAAAGGAAAACACCAAGGGGTTCAAAAACGATTTCTTGAAATTAATCCTAGAGCTTTATATATGCCATGTGCTTGCCATAGTCTAAACCTTACCGTTTGTGACATGGCACTTTCTTGTCGTAAAGCTGTTTCTTTTTTTGGTATTGCTCAACGCTTATATTCATTATTTTCTAGTTCTACTAAAAGATGGAAAGTATTATTGGATAATGTTCCAACTTTAACTATAAAGTCTTTATCTAATACTCGTTGGGAAAGTAGAATTAAAAGTGTCAAAGCTATTAGATTCCAAGCTCCTCAAATACTATTAGCTTTGCTAAACTTGGCTAAATCATGTGATGATCTAAAATCAAAAAGTGAAGCCAAAAGTTTAGTTAAAGCTATTAAGAGTTTTGAATTTTTACTTAGTATGGTTATTTGGTATAAAATTTTATTTGCTATTAATATGGTAAGTAAAAAATTGCAATCTAAATCTATTTGTATCGATGCCACTATTAACCAATTACAAAATGTAATGACATTTTTTAAGAAATTTAGAAATGAAGGGTTTGCTTCAAGCATAAATATTGCTAAAACAATTGCTTTAGAAATAGGTGTTGAACCTACATTTCCACAAAGGCGTAATGTCACTAGAAAAAAATAATTTGATGAAAGTGATAGTGAAGAAGAAGAAATACAATCACCGGAAGAGTATTTTAAGATTCATTACTTTTATGTTGTTGTGGATGTTGCAATTGTTTCATTAAATACTAGATTTGAACAATTAAAATATTTTGAAAGTATATTTGGATTTTTATATGATTCAAAGATTTTAAAGTCATTGGATGAAAATAAGCTTAAAGAGTGTTGTATAAAGTTTTCAAATACCTTTTCTAATGACAATTTTTCTGATGTGGATTCAAATGATCATTTTACCGAATTAAATTTTTTGCAAAAGACTCTTCCTAATCATATTAAATCTGCAGTTGAAATTCTAGAATTTGTTAAAGTTGAGGATTGTTATCCAAATGTTTTTATGGCATATAGAATCCTATTAACTATTCCTGTAACTGTTGCATCTGCAGAGAGAAGTTTTTCAAAGTTGAAGTTATTGAAGAATTACTTAAGGTCGTTGATGTCACAAGAAAGGTTGAACGGCTTGGCAATTCTATGTATAGAGAAGGACATGCTAGATAAGATTGATCTTGAAAATATTATTAATGATTTTGCATCTCAAAAAGCTAGGAGTATTTTTCTTTAGTATTTGGATTTTGTAACGTAAATTGTTATATTAAGATGCTAGTACATCTATTTTTTTTTATTAGTGAGCTATTATAAAAATGTTGATGGAATTTATGTATTATAGAAGCTTTTTTTTCTTTCTCGCCCCGGGCCCCAATTATATTTGGAACGGCCCTGTCTGTAGTCTTCCAAAACCACATCTATAAATATATAGAATAATAATATATTTTATCCCAATATATATTATAAATATGTATCTGTATTATTTATTTATTCTTAACGTCAATATTTACTTTTTTTTAATGATCATAAACTTTTATTATCTACATTTCCTACTTTTACTATACGTATGTAGAAATCAAATTAAACAATTGTAAAAACGAAAAATGTAGTCTCTCAAAGTCACATTCTCTTTAAGAAATGAAGGTTTTTTTGCTACATGTCAACCTCTCATTAATTTTGATACTTGTCATTTTGTGGTATTTTTGAAATAAATATTATCCAGTTGTCAATTTTTGGTTTATTTCAATTTTTAAAATTAAAATCATATAGTTATATATGTAAAGTATTAAATATGATATATATATATATATATATATATATATATATATATATATATATATATATATATATATATATATATATATATATATATATATATATATATTAAATTGCAATAGATAACTAACTTCTTTATTTTAAAGTTATACGTTAAAAGTTATTTTATGTTTACACCTGAATGTTTAAATTTTTTTTTTTTTAAATCAACCCGTGTATTATACGGGTTTCAGACCTAGTTTATAAATATATAAAATAATAATATATTCTATCCCAATACATACTATAAATATGTATCTGTATTATTTATTTATTCTTAACGTCAATATTTACTTTTTTTTTTTTTTTTAATGATGATAAACTTTTATTATCTACATTTCCTACTTTTACTATACCTATGTAGAAATCAAATTAATCAATACTAGTTAACAATATAAAAACGAAAAGTCTCCTGTAGTCTTCCAAAACCACATCTATAAATATATAGAATAATAATATATTCTATCCCAATACATATTATAAATATGTATCTGTATTATTTATTTATTCTTAACGTCGATATTTACTTTTTTTTTTAATGATAAACTTTTATTGTCTACATCAAATAAATAGATAGAATATATTATTTATAATAAGAAATATTAAAATATCTGTGACTTTTAAATAGAACAAATATACCGTAAAAAGTAAAACTTAATAATGTTATTATATTTTTGAATCTGATGCCATAAGATATTTTAAATTATTTTGTAATATTAATTTTAATGTAAAAATTTTTATTAAAATTCTTGACCCAAAACTATATATATCAGCATACTAAATTTTAATTAACTTTATAATACATACAAATTTAACTTTAATGTACGTTTAAATTCTCAATAGATTATACATGTATACAAAAATAGTTAATTCTTTTTGTCAAAATTAGCTAATTAACAAAGGAGTAAAAAATTATTTTTTGAAAAACAAAATTCTTTAAGATATCAATATAACACCATAAAAAAAAAAAAAAAAAAAAAAAAAAAAAAAAAAAAAAAACGAGACCTATTTTTACGAACGATCTGTGAATATTTCATGTTAATGGTTTTATTTAGATTTTTGATATGTCTTAATTGTGAATCAAATTGAATTTGTTTATATTCTTTTGTTTCGAAGTCTGGCCCTCTAAATCTAATGCTCGTGTTCCGCCCTTTTATATATATATATATATATATATATATATATATATATATATATATATATATATATATATATATATATATATATATATATATATATATATATATATATATATATATTCTTTTCAAATAAACACTATTAGATATCAATACTAGTTAACAAGTTAATTATAAATTATATTCTACATCTCCAAAGACATCTTTCCATATTTCAATTAGCTAAATGAAGTGGTATCATGAGTTACAAAATGGTGCGGGTGACTAAATATGGTATATGACCTTATATCACGCATACACCCTCATTAAAAGGTCTTTTCACAAATAAGTGAATCATAACCATAGAGTGTTGATGATCGAGCATGGTCCAATAATACCGCTCCCTAAACTATTACCGAACCAGGTTCGGTAAGGCCATATGGTATACTAACCACGAGGCTGTTCGTGGTTGAGCTGACCGCGAACAACGGTCGTGCATACCCCCCCCCCCCCCCCCCCCCCCCCCCCGTTGGTTCGTGGTAGCTCGTGTTCGTGGTCTTTCGTGTTCCACACAACGGACGTAAATGGCCAATGAAATTGAAGCCCCCATTTAACCATTTTTTCTAGCCGTTGAACGACTACTTTGGTTTAAAAAAAAATTACCCACTTTATTTACCTATAAATACAACACTCTAACTTCTTAATTTTACACCATTCTTTTCTTTCTCTATACACAAACTACACACTACATCTTCACAACCAAAAACCATGGATCCCAACCAAAACACCCCTCCAAACTATAGAAATCGCAAACCCGATGACGCTTTTGCGTTAGATACGACACCTCGCCAATTCCCGGCTATGGAGTCACCTCAAGGCGGTTTTATCAATCTACTTCAAAGTGGTTCCCCTATCCAACAAACAACACTTTTCCAACAACAATATCAACCATTCCCGGCTTTCCAACAACAACAAATGCAACAACAGTACTAACAATTTCAACAATTCCAACAACTACAACAACTCCAAGAACAATCTTCATAACAACAACCACCAATTTCACAATCACCAAGCTCACAACCACCACTTTCACTGGATTTTGTTGCAGAAACGCAACCTTCACCACCACCTCAACCAAAAAAGAAAAAAGGAAAAAAACCGGCCCGACCCACTACCACCCAAGAAAGGGTCTCATGGACAAAAGAAGTAGAACAAAAGTTAGCGGAGGCATGGGTGGTAGCTTCCGAAGATCCAATTGTATGAGATAGTTAGCCTTACAGAAGTTTTTGGGAAAAATTCCGAGTCATTTTTTACGAGTTAATGGAAAGTGAAACTCGAAATGCCGATCAAATTATGTCGAAATGGCGAGATATTCGACTAAAATGCACCGAGTTTGGAGGAATCTACAACAACCTCCTAAACATACACAAAAGCGGCTCGAACGATTTTGATGTTTTCAAGGCGGCCATGGACCATTTTGAAAAAACAATGCCAACACGCAAAGCTTTTCCGTATATGAAATCGTGGCTAAAGTTGAAAGACATCCCAAAATGGAAAGAACAAACCGAAGGAACTTCCCAATCTTCCGGTTCAAAGCGTTCGAGAAACCCCGATAGAACTTCTCAACAATCGGATGGTCGAATACACATCGACATCAACGACGATCCGATAGATCTTGAAAATGACCAACCTCTTCGTCGACCCGTTGAAAGAAATAAAGCAAAAAAAAGCGACGTCCACATCTTCGAATTCTAGTGTTATGGATATGTTTGACGCTAAATTTGATCGATACGTGCAACTTCAAGAAACGAAGGCCGAGGTGATGACTCGGATGGAACAAAAAATGATAGAAGCACAATCATCATTTCAAGAAGCACAAGAGACAGTCCAAACAAAAATCGATATGGAAATCTTGAAAATGAAAGCGGACGACCTTGAAAGCGAAGACTTGGAACTTTTCGAAGCGATGAAAGAGTCGGTTCGAGGCCGGCGTAGATGTAGGGGGTAGTTTATTTTATTTATGGTTGAAATTTTTAGTTTTTTTTAATGGTTTTTTTTTTAATTTAACTAATGTAATTTTTATTTTTATTGTTATTTTTTTTTTAATTTCAATTAATGTAGTTTTTATTTAATGTAATTTGGTATTTTAATTTAATGGAAAAACTAGTATTAAAAAAATGATTTTAATGTATTTTTGAATTAAATTTAAATAAAAAAAATGAGATGGAGTGGTGTTTTTAGTGGTAAGTATCCCATAATTAGTGGTAGAGAATGTGATGCTGATGTGATAACCACCACATATGTTGTATGTGATGGGTATAACGGATGATCTAATATCGACGTAGCAGTGTAAAGAAATAACACAGGTCGTATCAAGTTTGACATTCGACAAATCCCACAGCTCTAAACGATAGCGGTTCAACTTCTAAAAGGACATGCGTCAACCTTTGGTATATAATCCATAAATGTGACAAGACCTCATAACTAATCGATAAGGAACGAGGTACTCGTTCAATATTTCGACTATAAATAAGACACTCATACGATCTAAAAGGAACCCACAAATTAAAATTCATTATTATACGATTTCATATATATATATATATATATATATATATATATATATATATATATATATATATATATATATATATATATATATATATATATATATATATATAAAAGGAACCCACAAATTAAAATTCATTATTATACGATTTCATATATATATATATATATATATATATATATATATATATATATATATATATATATATATATATATATATATATATATATATATATATATATATATATATATCAATTAAAAATGGATTAGTTGCCAAGGAGGGGGACTTTAATAATTTGGGGTTTGGAGTGTGCTTTGTTTCGTGGATTTGGACTTGAAATGGGGTGTGCCGATTTGTTTTTGCTACATGGAAGTTATGGCCGAGTTTTTTGGACTTGTTGGTGATCACTCATCATTTTCTAGTATTTTGTGTAGCATGGCTGAAATTTGAAGAGGCTTGGGAGATTGTACTCTACAACTTTCATTTATACTCTGTCGGTTAGTTTTGACATTATTTTTAATAATATATTTTTAACAGGTCGGGACTGGAAAAGTTCGTTAAAAATCTATAATTTTTTCATCCGACGTCCATTTCCGTCTGTCTTTTTACCGTTGTACTACTATTGTCAAGATCTTCGATTCTCGTTTAGGTTGTGTTGGCTAAAAATCGCTCAATCTCTATTTCGAGTTTTTAGCTGTCTACTGCTAAGTTGAAATCTAAGAAAAATCATAACTTCCTCATACGAAGTAAGATTTGGACGTTTTTTTTATGTATGTTTACTGATTAATGATCTTTACGACTTTCATTTAGATAGCTAAGGCTAAAAAGTGTTTTATTGAGATTTCTCGTTTCACGTTTATCAGTGCTTTACCGGTAATGTTGCAGATCTTTGATTGACCATAACTTCTTCGTTATAACTTGGATTTTCGTGTTCTTTATATTTTTGAAAACCTTGTTACGATATCTACCACTTAGTATATTCATAAAGGGAGTTTTAAACATTTCATTTTCGACTCTTATATTACAAATCTCCTAATAGGTTATAATATTTGAGCTTAGATCATTACATTGATTCGAAATATCGGGTTGTTACATCATCCCTCTGATATTCTCGCTCCCAAGTGAATTCAGGTCCCCGCTTAGCATTCCAACGAACCTTCACTATTGGTATGCGACTCTGTTTAGTTCGTTTTATTTCCTTATCCATGATCTCGACGGGTTCTTCCACAAAGTTAAGATTTTCATTTAGTTCAATTTCCTCAAGTGGAATTACAAGAGTTTTTTCGGATAGACACTTCTTTAGGTTAGACACGTGAAACACTGGATGTACTTTGTTAAGTTCGATTGGAAGTTGAAGTCTATAAGCTACTAGACCAATCCTTGCAGAAATTTCAAAGGGTCCAATGTACCTTGGGTTTAGTTTTCCACGCTTCGGTAAGCGTATCATGCCCTTCCAGGGAGAGACCTTCAGTAGAACGCGGTCGCCAACCTGAAATTCCAAGGGTTTTCGTCTTTTGTCAGGATAACTCTTTTGTCTATCTCTCGAGGCTTTTATTCGTTCTCGAATTTGAACGATCTTATCCTTCGTTTCCCTAATGATTTCCGGAATAGTGAGAGTGCTGTCAGGGACTAGACCTCTCGCCAATTGTGTGTTTCCCACTTCCGCCTAGCACAGAGGTGATCTGCACTTGCGGCCGTAAAAGGCTTCAGATGGAGCAGTCTTGATGCTAGTGTGATAACTGTTGTTATAAAAGAACTCAAATAATGGTATGTGGATGTACCATGCTTGACTAAAGTCGATTACACATGCTCGTAACCTGTCTTCTCGGGTTTGGATCGTTCTCTCACTCTGCTCGTCAGTCTGTGGGTGATAGGTTGTACTCATATCTAGCCTAGTACCCAACGCCTTCTGTAGCGTCTACCAGACACTTGAAGTGAATCTACTGTCTCTATCCGAGATAATAGATATCGATACTCCATGAAGTCGCATGATCTCTCGGATGTAGGTTCTTGTTAGTTTCTCCATCTTATCGGTCTCTTTGAGCGGTAAGAAGTGGGTAGATTTGGTTAACCTGTCGACGATCACCTAGATGGTATTGTGACCATCCTATGTCTTGGGTAGTTTGGTTATGAAGTCCATGGAAATCTGCTCCCACTTCTACTCGTGTATTTTGGGCTAATGGAGTAGACCTGAGGGCTTCTAATGTTTTACTTTGATCTTGGCACAAGTCAAGCACTTGCCTACATAGGTAGCAATTTCTGCTTTCATTTTTAGCCACTAATAGAGTTGTTTGAGATCCATATACATCTTATGTAAACCTGGATGTACGGAGTATCGGGTCTTGTGTGCTTTGTTCATAACCATCTCTTTGTACCCACCGAACTTCAGTGTCCAGATTCAGTTTATGAGGTAACGTACTCCGTCACTCTTGATCTCAAAATTCGTGTCCATCCCCCTAAGTGCTTCACTGGTCAGGTTTTCGGGTTTCAAGGCTTCTATTTGGGCTCCCTTGATTTGTGTTGACAGGTGTGAATGGATTGTCATGGTTAATGACTTCACCCTTCGCCCAGAGTACTCTTTATGACTAAGAGCATATGCCACCACATTGTCTTTTCCCGGATGATAACGAATCTCGCATTCGTAGTCGTTAAGTAGCTCGACCCAATGTCGTTGTCTCATATTTAACTCCTTTTGATCGAATATGTGTTGAATGATTTTATGTTCGGTGAAGATGGTGCACTTTGTATTGTATAAGTAGTGCCTCCAAATCTTTAGAGCAAAAACCAGTGCTCCAAGTTCTAAGTCGTGAGTGGTGTAGTTGACATCATGTGTCTTTAGTTGTCGCGAGGCGTAGGCAATAACCTTTCTCAACTGCATTAGCACACAACCCAACCCTTGATTAGAAGCATCACAATTCACTACGAAGTCTTCTGTCCATTCTGGAAGAGACAAAATGGGTGCACTGCACAGGGCTTGCTTCAGGGTTTGAAATGCAGTATCTTGTTTTTCTCCGCATTTGTAGGCTACGCACTTCTGAGTCAGGGAGGTAAGATGTAACAGCCTGAAATTTCTAGGTATTTATTTTGGATTTATTTATGGAAATTGTAAGTGGACTCGGCAAGTTGGAGCCCAGACTCGCCGAGTAGGATCGCGGATTTGGGCACAGGTTCGCATCCGGACACGACGAGTCCAAGAGTGGACTCGGCGAGTCCACTCTGTGTGGTGAAACCCTAATTTCCGGGGTTTGCGGCCTATTTAAGGGGCCTTATGGCCGTCATTTGTGCTCACCCAACCCTTAGAGAGAAACCCTTGAGTGCTTGAACGTTTTGAGAGAGAAAGGAAGCATTCTTGACCTTGTGTGTGTCATTTAGCAAAGAAGGAGAAGTTTCTAGGCAAGAGGAAGCAAAGGAGGTTGCTATTTCGTGGATTTGGAGCTTAGATCATCAATCTAGAGGTATGATTTCGGTTTGTCTTCTGTTTTGTGAAGTATAATGGGATTTAGGGTTTCTTATGGACATTTATGGGATGATTTGATGCCAAATAGTTCCCTTCTTGTGTTGAGGCTCTGGATCTGGATCCATAGAGGTCCAGAGAGCCTCACTCATCAAGCTTTATGTATAGCAATAGAGTTTATGACCTTGTGTTGTAGTATTTGAGTCAAAAACATCATATGTGGTCATATAAAGATTGTATGTGCATCAAGATTGTGGCTTTACGTGCTAAATAAGCTTGGAAGGATTGGATCTATGGGTTAATGGACTGGATCTGACCTTATGAGCAAGTTTGAGTCATTGCATGGCACGGACTCGCCGAGTCCGAAGAACAGACTCGGCGAGTAGTATGAATAATGTCCGACCACACAACGAGTGGTCTTGCCGAGTAGGGGAGGGTTGACTCAGTGAGTCAGGGGGGAATCAGAGGGGACAGGTGGACCGAGTCAAGCTGGACTCACCGAGTTGTTCTTGAGACTCGGCGAGTTGAGTCGTGGTGGCCCCACAACTCATGCCAGGTGGAACTCGTCGAGTTGGAGGGAATGCTCGACATGTCAAGGGAGGATTTCAGGGAAATCAGTGTATACGCTCAGACTCGCCGAGTCGCCATAATGCACTCGCCGAGTCCGGTCAAAGTTGACCGTTAACCGTTGACCAACGTTGACCTAAGTTGACTTGTTAAAGAGTAGTCAACCTTAGTTGGGAAAGTGTTAATTAGAGATGTATTGTGATTTAGGAGGACTTTAGCTCGGGGGATCGAGCACTAGTGATTTCAGAATTCACGACTTACCGAGACGCAAGGTGAGTCTTCTCACTATACTTTACCTTGAGTAGGTAACCAGAGTTATGTGATAGAGTGTTTGTATGCTATGTATGTTATGTGATGTACTGCATTATTTCTATGTGATTTATGTTGTGCATGTTTATAGAGTTAGAACCTGAGGGTTCACAGAGTTTGGGTGCACGGACCCACAGAGTTATAGCCTCGAGTGGCTAATATGTGTTATATATAGTATTTTGGGGAACTCACTAAGCTTTGTGCTTACAGTGTTTGATGTTATTGTTTCAAGTACTAGTGACGACCGCGGGAAGGCGCCGGCTTGATCCATACACACGTACGGAGTTTATACATTTGTGATCTTGGGATTTTGTATTGACTTAAATGGGATAATCGAATATGGTTGTTTTTATGAATATTAAATGAATTATGTTTTTATAAAAATTTGAAAAATTTGGTTTGAAATTTACGGTGTAACAATTTGGTATCAGAGCCTTGGTTTGAGGGATTCGGGTACACATTTGGGAGTATTTGAACTCAAACTGAGGATTTGGAAAATATTTTCAAAAGAAAATTAAACTTTTCTAAGAGTAAAAGATTTTTAGAGAGATTCAAGGAAGAAACGTGTGTACGATCAGTCAGCGCCCGAACGGTGATTTCCCAAAATACCCTTATATTATATGTTTATGATGTATTCTCTTGCTAGAGTAGGCTAGGTATTCTTATTAGGACTAGAGTGCCCTGATTTGTGATGCCTTAGCCGAAGGAGTTGTGAGCTGCTATGAGATGCTTGAGAGCGACTAGGTAGCAGCGAGGAGCTTATGAGAAATCTGTTAGAGAGTGATAGAGTACTTGGGATTTGGGATTCGAAGAGGAGGATTTGGGGTGTGTACTGAGACGGTCTGGACAGTAGTATTGGGTCCATACTACTGAAAAGCACCGGGGCGATGCACGGCCCAAGTAGGAATCTTCGGAATACCAAGAATCAAGGAGGGATGGGTTGTCGAGTGTGAGTATGCTCGAGCGGATTCTAATTTATCGTATGTTGTATTTCAGAGGTTGATCATGGTGAGGACACGTCATATGCCGGAGGGTGTCGGGGCTAGTGATGAGGAGATCCGACAAATCATTCATGAGGAGGTGGCTGCGGTCATCAGGGCAGAGATACCAGAGATGTTCAGGTCTATTAAGACCGCGCTGATCGAGACCTTCGATGAGCGTTATGCCACTCTTTCTAAGACTGTGGTTGCGACGGCCACTGTAGCTGTTGCTGCTGCTAGGCCGCAGGGTGGTGACGCGTTGCTGTTCCGGGAGTTCAGCAACACGAAACCACCGGAGTTTCATGGGACCCAGGACCCGGTGGCGGCCATGAGATAGATTTCTGACATAGAGGGGTGTTTCTTCACTTTCTCATCTCATGAGCATTTGAGAGTACGGTTCACGTTGAACCAGCTTCGCTTGGGAGCGAAGGACTGGTGGAAGTTTGTCACAGCACATTTTTCGCCTGCTGAGCTTGCGGCAATGACCTGGGAGAGGTTCACTGCCATGTTCCGAGATGAGTATGTTCCCCAGGTGGAGAAGGAGCATTTGGCCCAGGAGATTCTGACCCTCAAGCAGGGCACTGAGTCTGTTACGGTGATCACCAGGATGTTTCACGAGAGGGCGATGTTTTGCCCTGAGCACATGTCCACTGAGCAGGTACATATGAGTCGATATTTGAGTATTTTGAGATGGGACATTCGGGAGTTCGTGGAGAACTCCTCATAGCGGACATTTGTCAAGCTTCAGGCAAATGCTCGGAAGAGGGAGATTGAGCTGGAGACCCAGGCTAGGGAGGAGGCTGAGTCTCATGGGAGGGATCGGCGACCGGTACAATTCCAGCCGGCAGCCAAGCGGGCCAAGCCCACTGATCCCAAATCTGGGAGCCAGAAGGGCCGCACTTGTGGAAAGTGCGGCAAGGGTCATGATGGAGTGTGTAAAGCGGGATCTTACTACAAATGTGGCAAAAGGGGCATATGGCCAAGGACTGCCCCAAGGGGTTTGCAGTATGTTTTCACTGCAACCAGACCGGACACTGGAAGGAGGAGTGTCCGCAGTTGAGGGGATCAGCTCAGGGAGCACCTCAGGGATCTGCCCCTGCCGCCATCAGAGTTACCGGGAGTGGGCCAGTGAAGGCCGAGGCGTCGAGGGCACATGGGAGAGCATTTCAGTTGACCGCGGAGGAGGCCCACGCAGCGCCCGATGTCGTGGCTGGTATCTATTCTTTCGTGTATTTATTATAATGTTGAAATATTATGCTTATACCATGTTATGCGTAGGTACTTTTCTTGTGAATTATGTACCTGCGTTGGTATTATTTGACCTGGGTGCGAGTCGGTCCTTTGTATCTTTGGCATTTAGTCAGCACATCAGTGTTAGTCGCGAGGCGCTGAGTCGGCCTCTAAGAGTTTCCATAGCTGACGAGAAGGTGATATATGCCACGGAGGTGATCCGTGGGTGCGTACTCGAGATTTTCGGTGTTGAGTTCCCAATTGATTTGGTTCCTATTGCCATGGGGGATGTTTGTGTCATCGTGGTCATGGACTGGTTGAGCAAGTTCGGTGCGATTATCGACTGCGAGCGATAGCTAGTGACCATACGAGACCCTAATGGGAGAGTTCTTACAGTGTATGGCGAGGGTACCGGTTCTAGATCAGCATTTTGTTCGGTCGCTAGGGTGAGGCAGTGTTTACAGCAGGGCTGTAAGGGTTTTGTGGCGTACGTGTCAGATACGCGGGTTGATTCCAGGAGGCCGAGGTCGGTGGAGGAGGTTACCATAGTGTGTGAGTTCCCGGATGTCTTTCCAGAGGAGTTGTCGGGGGTGCCTCCCGTGAGGCAAGTAGAGTTCGGTATTGATTTGGTCCCAGGGGCCGCGCCTATCGCTAATGTGCCTTATCGTCTTGCGCCTCCAGAGATGCAACAACTATCCTCGCAGCTTCAGGAGCTGCTGGGAAAAGGTTTATTCGGCCAAGTAGCTCGCCGTGGGGAGCGCCCATTCTGTTTATGAAGAAGAAGGATGGTTCACACCGGATGTGTATTGATTACTGGGAGTTGAACAAGCTGACGGTCAAGACCCGTTACCCGTTGCCGAGGATCGACGATTTGTTCGACCAGTTGTAGGGAGCATCTTGGTTCTCCAAGATCGATTTGAGATCTGGATACCATCAGGTGAGGGTTCGAGATGAGGACGTCCAGAAGACAGCGTTTAGGACGCGTTATGGGAATTATGAGTCTGTGGTGATGCCTTTCGAGCTCACCAATGCTCCAGCAGTGTTCATGGATGTCACGAACCGGGTATGCAGGCCGATGTTGGATTGGTCGGTGATCGTATTTATTGATGACATTTTGGTATATTCGAGATCTAGGGAGCAGCATGAGGAGCATTTGAGGGAGATCCTCGGAGTTCTGAGATCGGAGAGGCTTTATGCCAAATTCTCCAAGTGTGACTTCTGGTTGCAAGAGGTTCAGTTCCTTGGACATCTTGTTAACCAGGATGGGATATTGGTCAATCCGGCCAAAGTGGAGGCAGTTATGAGTTGGGAAGTGCCGAGGTCACCCTCCGAGATCAGGAGTTTTCTAGGGTTGGCCGGTTATTATCGGAGATTTATCAGGGATTTCTCTAAGATCGCAGTGCCACTCACTAGGTTGACCCGGAAGGGTGTTGCTTTTTCATGGGGCCCCGAGAGGCAGGCCTCCTTTGAGACGCTTCGCCAAAGGTTATGCGAGGCTCCGGTGTTAGCCCTCCTGGAGGGAATGGAGGATTTTGTTGTATACTGCAATGCATTGATTTTGGGATTGGGAGCGGTACTGATGCAGAGATGGCATGTGATAGCGTATGCATCGAGGCAATTGAACCCTCATAAGTCGAGGTATCCCACCCATGACCTGGAGTTGGGGGCAGTGGTGTTCGCCCTCAGGATTTGGCGCCATTATTTGTATGGGGTTCGGTGTACGATATACACGGACCATAAGAGTCTGAAGTATTTGATTGATCAGCCCAACCTAAATATGCGGCAGAGGAGGTGGTTGGATGTGGTTAAGGATTATGATTGTGAGATCCTGTACCATCCGGGCAAGGCTAATGTGGTAGCCGACGCCCTGAGTCGTCGGGCGGAGAGTGCCCCGTTGCGAGGTGTATGTTTGCGTTTGACCGTGATGACTCCGGTGTTGGACACCATTCGAGGAGCACAAGCTGAGGCAGTGAGATCGGAAAACCAGAAGAGAGAGCGAGTTGTTGGATTGGTATCGGAGTTTCTTACCGATGGTTGGGGGCTTATGACTTTTCAGGGGCGTATGTGGGTACCGTTCGTGGGAGGTGCGCGTGCCATTTTGATGGAAGAGGCTAATCGGTCGAAATTCTCAATCCATCCCGGAGCCACTAAGATGTATTTGGATTTAAGGAAGGAGTATTGGTGGCCCTGTATGAAGAGAGATGTTGCGTGGTTCGTTGAGAGGTGCTTAACCTGCCGTAAGGTTAAGGCCGAACATCAGAGACCGCATGGTAAGTTGCAACCATTGGAGATTCCCGAATGGAAGTGGGAACAGATCACCATGGATTTCATCACCAAATTGCCAAGGACTGCTCGGGGAGTTGATGCAATTTGGGTGATTGTGGATAGGTTGACGAAGAGCGCTCACTTCCTTTCCATCAGTGAGAGTTCTTCCGCAGAGAATTTAGCAGAGATATAAGTGAGTGAAGTGGTATCTCGGCATGGAGTGTCGTGCTCGATTGTCTCTGACTGGGACGTGCGTTTCACTTCCAGGTTCTGGAAGAAGTTCCATGAGGAGTTGGGTACTAGGCTGCATTTTAGTACCACATATCACCCCCAGACAGACGGACAGAGTGAGCGGACGATTCAGACCCTCGAGGACATGCTCCGAGCATGTGTATTGGATTTCGGGGGAAGTTGGGATACGTATTTGCCGTTGGCCGAGTTTTCTTACAGCAACAACCATCATTCGAGCATCGGTATGCCACCCTTTGAGCTGTTGTACGGGAGGAAGTGTCGAACCCCCATTTTCTGGGGAGAAGTCGGGCAGCGTGTTATGGGCAATACGGAGATAGTGCTTCAGACGACAGAGCAGATCCAGCAGGTCAGACAGAGGTTACTGACTGCTCAAAGTCGACAGAAGAGTTATGCGGACAGATGCCGGTCCGAACTTGAGTTCCAGGTCAGTGATTTTGTGCTCCTGAAGGTCTCTCCTTGGAAGGGAGTGATCTGATTCAGGAAGAGGGGCAAGTTGGGGCCCTGATATATCGGACCATTTCGGGTAGCCGCGAGGGTAGGCAGGGTAGCCTATCGCTTGGATTTGCCAGCAGAGTTGGGGCAGATTCACGACACTTTCCATGTGTTGCAATTGCGGAAGTGTATAGCCGATGAGTCGGCAGTGGTTCCATTAGATGATATTCAGGCGGATGCGAGCCTGAATTATGCTGAGAGACCAGTGGCCATCAGAGATCGGAAAATCAAAGTTCTGAGGAACAAGGAGGTACCTTTGGTCTTGGTTTAGTGGCAGCATCGGAAGGGGTCCGAGATGATGTGGGAACCGGAGCATGAGATGCGAGAGCAGCATCCAGAGTTATTTGCAGAGTGAGACTTCGAGGGTGAAGTCTAGTTCTAGTGGGAGACAATTGTAACAGCCCGGAATTTCCAGGTATTTATTTTGGATTTATTTATGGAAATTGTGAGTGGACTCAGCGAGTTGGAGCCCAGACTCGCCGAGTAGGATCGCGGATTTGGGCACGGGTTCGCGTCCGGACTTGACGAGTCCAAGAGTGGACTCGGCGAGCCCATGCTATGTGGTGAAACCCTAATTTCCGGGGTTTGCGGCCTATTTAAAGGGCCTTATGGCCGTCATTTGTGCTCACCCAACCCTTAAAGAGAAACCCTTGAGTGCTTGAACGTTTTGAAAGAGAAAGGAAGCATTCTTGACCTTGTGTGTGTCATTTAGCAAAGAAGGAGAAGATTCTAGGCAAGTGGAAGCAAAGGAGGTTGCTATTTCGTGGATTTGAAGCTTAGATCATCAATCTAGAGGTATGATTTCAGTTTATCTTCTGTTTTGTGAAGTATGATGGGATTTAGGGTTTCTTATGGACATTTATGGGATGATTTGATGCCAAATAGTTCCCTTCTTGTGTTGAGGCTATGGATCTGGATCCATAGAGGTCCAGAGAGCCTCACTCATCAAGCCTTATGTATAGCAATAGAGTTTATGACCTTGTGTTGTAGTATTTGAGTCAAAAACATCATATGTGGTCATATAAAGATTGTATGTGCATCAAGATTGTGGCTTTACGTGCTAAATAAGCTTGGAAGGACTAGATCTATGGGTTAATGGACTGGATCTGACCTTATGCGCAAGTTTGAGTCATTGCATGGCACGGACTCGCCGAGTCCGAAGAACAGACTCGACGACTAGTATGAATAATGCCCAACCACACAGTGAGTGGTCTTGCCGAGTAGGGGAGGGTTGACTCAGTGAGTCAGGGGGGAATCAGAGGGGACAGGTGGACTGAGTCAAGCTGGACTCGCCGAGTTGTTCTTGAGACTCGACGAGTTGAGTCGTGGTGGCCCCACAACTCATGCTAGGTGGAACTCGTCGAGTTAGAGGGAATGCTCGACGTGTCAAGGGAGGATTTTAGGGAAATCAGTGTATACGCTCAGACTCGCCGAGTCGCCATAATGTACTCGCCGAATCCGATCAAAGTTGACTGTTGATCATTGACCAACGTTGACCTAAGTTGACTTGTTAAAGAGTAGTCAACCTTAGTTGGGAAAGTGTTAATTAGAGATGTATTGTGATTTACGAGGACTTTAGCTCGAGGGATCGAGCACTAGTGATTTCAGGATTCACGACTTACCGAGACGCGAGGTGAGTCTTCTCACTATACTTTACCTTGAGTAGGTAACCAGAGTTATGTGATAGAGTGTTTGTATGCTATGTATGTTATTTGATGTACTGCATTATTTCTATGTGATTTATGTTGTGCATGTTTACAGAGTTAGAACCTGAGGGTTCACAGAGTTTGGGTGCACGGACCCACAGAGTTATAGCCTCGAGTGGCTAATATGTGTTATATATAGTATTTTGGGGAACTCATTAAGCTTTGTGCTTACAGTGTTTGATGTTATTGTTTCAGGTACTATTGACGACCGCGGGAAGGCGCCGGCTTGATCCGTACACACGCACGGAGTTTATACATTTGTGATCTTGGGATTTTGTATTTACTTAAATGGGATAATCGAATATGGTTGTTTTAATGAATATTAAATGAATTCAGTTTTTATAAAAATTTGAAAATTTTGGTTTGAAATTTACGGTGTAACATAAGAGGTTTTGCAATGCTGGAGAAGTTCTGTATGAACCTGCGGTAATAACCAGCAAGGCCTAGAAATTGGAGAATCTCAGTTGGTGTTGTTGGTGCAGACCAATTTTTGATAGTCATGATCTTAGAGGGGTTCACGTGGATTCCCTCTTTGCTAACCACATGCTCTAGGAAGTCCACCTTCTTAATCCAAAATTAGCATTTTGAGAACTTTGCATAAAGCTTCTCAGCTCGAATGTCTCTTAGACTTGTCTTAGGTGCAGACCATGTTCTTCTCTACTCCTTGAATAAATGAGTATGTCATCTATGAATACAATCACAAATTTGTCCAAGAATGATCGACATACCCGATTCATTAACTCCATGAACACGGCGGGGGAATTGATTATTCCGAACAACATCACTACAAATTCGTAGTGACTGTACCTTGCTCGGAAACTCGTCTTAGGAATATCACCCTCCAGGACTCGTAGCTGGTGATATCCCGATCTCAGTTTGATCTTGGAAAAGTAGTTTGCTCCTTTTTGTTGGTCGAAAAAAATCGTCTATTCTTTGTAAGGGATACCGGTTCTTGATGGTAAGCTTGTTGAGTTCTCGGTAATCGATACACATTCTGAACGATCCGTCCTTCTTTTTCACAAAGAGTACTGGCGCTCCTCAAGGCGAGAAACTTGGCCGGATGAATCCTTGGTTGGGAAGCTCGTTTAGTTTGCTAGATAGTTCTTGCATTTCCGCTCGGGCTAAACGATACGGTGCCTTGGCGATAGGAGTAGCTCCTAGAATTAGGTCAATTCTGAGCTCCACCTGTCTTGTAGGGGGTACTCCTGGAAGATCCTCAGTAAAGACATCGGGAAAATCACATACGCCATGCACGCTCTTGATGTCTCCTACTTCACGTTTCATATCTACGACATGTGCTTAAAATGCGTGGCATTCCTTGCGTAAATACTTCTAAGCCTTGATACAGGAGATAATGCAGAGAGTGGTGCTAGGCTTATCGCCATATATAATATGGGTTTTTCCATTTGGTAGATTAAGGCGAACGGCCTTTTCGTAACATAAGATGTCCGCACGATGAGAACTCAATCAGTCCATGCCTATGATGATGCCGAAACCTTTTTATTGAGACTAGCATGAGGTTGACCGGGTAAGACTTGTTGTTTAGTGAGAGCGTACAGTTTAAGTATATATCTTTAGCGCCTTCTGTTTTACCGTTAGCCATTTCTACTATAAATGTTTCACTTAGTGATTGAGGTGTTGATTTCAGTAGGTTTTTAAAACTATGGCTCACGAAACTCCTCTCCGCTCCACTATCAAATAAAATGCATGCGTATGAGTTGTGGAGGAGAAACGTATCTGTAACAACAGTGGGGTCTGCTACGGTTTCCTCCTAGCCTATTGTGAATACACGGTGTCACAACTAGGAATTCTGATGCTTTGTAAACACTTAACAAGGATAACATTGTGATTAAAACATGAAAGCATGTATGATGTTTATTCAATGACAACAAAATTTCCATCAAACACCCTGTACAAACATTCAAATAGTCAACTAAAGGTTGGAAACCCTAGAAATCCCGGTTTTAGTCCATTATGGACTAGGATTTCTTTATTGGGCCTAATCGACCAATAAGCTTCCAATTTGACTATTTTGGGCCTAGAACCCTTAAATGGGCTATAATTGGACCCACTTTCATAAAATTTAACATTTTGGGCCATAATGGGCCTAAAATGAAATAAATTACCCTAATGGGCCTTAACTAAACTTATAAGCTTTATTGGGCCGTAAAACTCACTCTTTTAAAAACTATTGGGCCATAAGATACCTTAAGAGCCCAATGGGCTGAAAAATAATAAATTGAGCACATGATTTCGAACTAGGGCAACTAACGACCCAAACTACTCAACTCTTTCCATCTAGCCCAAGTTCTCGGCCCAACAAAAAAAAATGAGAAAAGAGATCACTGTTGTGTTGGGCTGAGGTAGGTGACACTCAACTAGCAAGAGAACAAACACCAAGCAATGCATTAATAGGATCCGAAATCATATGCGAAACGACAGAGAAGATAGTTCAAATCAGAGGTCGACTTCAAGCATCACGAGACCGACAGAAGAGCTACGTTGATAAACGGTGAAAGCCTTTGGAATTTCAAGTCGGGGATCGGGTGTTATTAAAGGTCTCTCCCTGGAAAAGGGTGATTCGTTTTGGGAAACAGGGAAAACTAAACCCACGAAACATTGGACAATTCGAGATTCTTGCCCTAATCGGTCGAGTGACTTATAGACTGCAGCTACCTGCCGAGCTCAGCAGTGTACACCCCGTATTCCACGTTTCCAATTTGAAGAAGTGCTTATCCTATGAAACTCTTCTCATCCCATTAGAAGAAATCAAAATCAACGAGAATCTCATGTTCATCAAGGAACCAGTTGAAATCATGGACAGGGAAGTTAAGCGTACTAAGAAAAGTCGCATTTCGATTGTGAAAGTTTGGTGGAACGCGAAACATGGACCGGAATTCACATGGGAACGCGAAGACCAGATGAAGCATAAGTACCATCACCTATTCTCGCATTCTCAAATCTAGCTTCAAAAAGAATTTCGGGACGAAATTCCCTCTAACAGGGAGATGATGTCACAACTAGGATTTTTGATGCTTTGTAAACACTTAACAAGGATAACATTATGATTAAAAACTCAAAGCATGTATGATGTTTATTCAATGACAACAAAATTTCCATCAAACACCCTGTACAAACATTCAAATAGTCAATTAAAGGTTGGAAACCCTAGAAATCCCAGTTTTAGTCCATTATGGACTAGGATTTCCTTATTGGGCCTAATAGACCAATAAGCTTCCAATTTGACTATTTTGGGCCAACAACCCTTAAATGGGCTATAATTGGACCCACTTAAATAAAATTTAACATTTTGGGCCATAATGGGCCTAAAATGAAATAAATTACCCTAATGGGCCTTAACTAAACTAATAAGCTTTATTGGGCCGTAAAACTCTCTCTTTTAAAACATATTGGGCCGTTAGATACCTTAAAAGTCCAATGGGCTGAAAAATAATAAATTGAGCCCCTGATTACGAACTAGGGCAACTAATGGCCCAAACTACTCAACTCTTTTCTTCTAGCCCAAGTTCTTGGCCCCAAAAAAAAAGATTAAGAGATTTGACTTGTGTTGTAACATCTCGAGTCCAGGAGTGCAAGTTCGGGGTTCAAAGTGTAAATTTAAAGGGAAACTCGACGAGTCCATGGGTGGACTCGGCGAGTAGGGTCGCGACTCAGGTCGCGTGTTAAGTGTCCAACTCGACGAGTCCAAAGCTGGACTCGACGAGTAGGCGCTGTGCGAAGAAAACCCTAATTTCGGGGAATAAGCCCTATATAAAGGACATTATACCCTCTCCCCAGCCTCCTTACCTTCCCTTGAAGTCCAGAAAACCCTAGAAACACGTTTGTGAAGGTTTTGAGTGCATTTGAGCCTTGGAGAAGAAAGTTGGAAGAAGATCTTGGAGAGTTAGCAGGCTTGGAGCAAGGGGTTTTGCTTAGATTCGGATTCCTTGCTGTTGGGGGCTTCATTTTGAGGTAATATCTCGTTCTTGGGCTGTGTTCTTCTAGACTCATCATTTTGGGTTGTATGAGAAGCTTAGATTGTGGTATCTTGAGTTTGAAGGTTAGATCTGAGGTTGCTACCTCAGATCTGGAATGGAGAAGGCCTAGAGTGCATTAAAGTCCATGTTATTGAGTGATTGGTGAAGCCATCTTGTCCCAAACCCTATCCCTAGAGTGTAAAATGCCTAGATCTCTTTGGATTCACGTAAAGTTTGCCACTTTACGTGATGGATGGGTTATATAAGGGTAGATCTATGTTTTGGATCATCTGCATGGCCTGGAAAGCTTCTGCATGGGTTAAGATCTAGAGGCACTCGACGAGTCACAAAGGTGTACTCGGCGAGTTGCTTGAAGATGGACTGGAACTCGACGAGTTGGAAAAACAACTCGGCAAGTAGGTTGAAGATGGGCTTGGACTCGGCGAGTCTGTTCTAGGACTCGGCGAGTCTGGTCATGTGGTCCAAACTTCTTCTGGTGAAGCCATGAATCAGTGAGTCAAGGGAGGACTCGGTGAGTGAGTGCGAGGGGACTCAGAGTTGTGGGATTCAGCGAGTCTCGGGGTGACTCGGCGAGTTGAGTCGCGGATTGGGGAAGTTCTGAGCATGGGGACTCGACGAGTCATTAGGTTGACTCGGCGAGTAGAGTTAGTCAGGAGGATGAGTATGACTTTAACTTTGACCAAGGGTTGACCAGTTGACTTCCAGGGGAATTTTGGTAATTGTTGGCTTTTGTTTTGAGTTCAGTGTTGGTGTTAGCCAATGGTGGAGATCGTGTCAGTGGTCGGAGCATCTCGGTCTTATCTTTCCAGTCAGCACTTGCGAGGTGAGTTATCCTCACTATATCAACAGGGGTCTAAGGCACCAAGGCCAGCCCCTTATCGGATTGTAATCCAGGTATTGTTGTTATGTTGCTGCTTTACTATGTTTCCATCCTAGTAGTTAGGATTGTATTCGTTAGAGACCTGGTTAAGGTCGGTATCCTGTTATATAGGATGATACTATGCTAGTGACCGGTTTGGTCGGTATCTTGCTTAGAGTATGTTGTGTTATGTGATCTGCTAGATCGGTTTGATTGAATATGAATTGTTATGTGATTGTATGTTTATGTGCACATGGTTGTTTGACTGGGGTTGGGTTGAGGCGGGACCTGCTTTGTGCTGTAGGCCAACATACCCAGGGCAGACCGGTTATTCCGAAGGCCCAGCGAGCAGTCCGGATAGGCTGTAGGCCCCACGAGGGCGGACCAGACGTACCGAGACTCGGAGAGTGGACCAGGCCGACTGAAGGCCCGGTGCGGGCGGACCAGTCATACTGTAGACTCGGAGAGTGGACCAGGCCGACTGAAGGCCCGGTGCGGGCGGACCAGTCATACTGTAGACTCAGAGAGTGGACCAGGTGGATTGAAGGCCCGGTGCGGCGGACCAACCACACTGCAGACTTGATGTATATGGCTAAACGCGGAGGGTGGACCAGGTGGACTGTTGGCCGGTGCGGCGGACCAGTCACACAGTAGACCTAATATGCATGGCTGTTCTGTGATTCGATATGATATAGCATGTTATGTGTATGGTATATGTGGTTGGTATTTTGGGGGTATCTCACTAAGCTTTCAGGCTTATAGTTGTGGTTTAATGTTTTTCAGGTTCTTCAGGAGACCGTGGCAAGGCAAAGGCGTGATCGTACCACTCCTCGAGTTTGTGTTTTATGAATTTGGCTCTGGGAATACTCTAATAATAAATGTATTGAAAACCTTTTTGTAATAACATTATTAAAATTCATTGCTTTTGAAAAGTTTAAATTTTGTTGAAATTTTTGGTTGTTACAAGTTGGTATCAGAGCCTTGGTTTGAGTGAATTGGAGGAACATTCGTGTGAATCCAGTCTCAAATCAGGGAGAGTTTTTAAAAGAGAATTTAAAATGGTTTTCAAATTAAATAAAAGGAGGACGCGAAGGTACGATCAGCCGGAGCCAGTAATTAACCCCAAAATACCATACATGATATTTGTTTTCGAGCTTTGATAGAACAGCATGCTAGTACTAGGCTAGGGATCTTCAGGATTTCATGATAATGTTGCCTGTTTTATGACACCTGCTAGCCTAGGGTTTCCTCCTGTATGAGATTTTCAGTGTTCCTCTAAGAGTGAGGATTGAGCGCTTGCTATGTATATTCGTCACTAGGGTGTTGTGGTAGTACTTCATACAAATATAGGTAGGTGTGGAAGGTAGTATGGGCCCGTAATACTGAAAGCACAGGACCCATATGCGTGTCATGGAAACCATGACCTCTAGAGTTGGTTTGGGAGTTGGTTCCCGCGTTAGTGGGAAGTATCTGAGATTTTGTGATGTTTTTTAGTATGGTGGTCACGAGGCATGCTGGGAGTGGATCCGGGTCGGGATCGGGAGCAGGAGAGGGAGGACAGGGCGGGTCTGTACCGCCCGAGGTTGTTGGTCAGATGAGCACGAGCGAGTTGGATGATAGGATTCGTGAGATCCTACATGATAAGGTTGTTGCGTTGTTCCGGGCCGGGCTGCCGGAACTGTTTGGGTCGATCAAGACCGCCATGGTGGAGTATTTTGATGAGCGTTATGCAGCTCTCGCAGAGACGGCTTCCGCGGCGGCTACAACGGCTGTAGCAGCTGCTGGGGGAGGAGCTGGCAGAGCTTTCCAGTATCGGGACTTCGATAATACGAAGCCCCCTACCTTTGATGGAGTTCAGGACCCGATTGTTACTATGAGATGGTTGTCAGATGTGGAAGGGTGTTTCTTCACATGTTCATGCCCTGATGATCAGAGGGTGAGGTGTGCTCTGAACCTGTTGAGGCTTGGGGCGAAGGATTGGTGGAGATTGACAACGGGTTCATATTCGGATGCTCAAAGGGTTGCGGTTTCATGAGATCAGTTCTGAGAGATGTTTAGCACTCGTTATGTTCCGCGGGTTGAAATGGAGAGATTGGCTCAGGAGTTCCTTGAGCTGAAGCAGGATTCGGAGTCGGTGACGGAGATCACCAGGCTGTTCACTGAGAGGGTGATGTTTTGCCTCGAGTTCGCTTCAGAGCAGGCTCAGATGTCCCGATATCTGAGTATGCTCAAGAGGGATATCAGACAGTTCGTGTCTACGCAGAGGTGCGAGACCTTGTTAGAGTTGCAGGAGGCCGCCAGGCGGCATGAGTTGGAGATTGAGTTGTAGTTGCGAGAGCAGAGGCAGGCTCCGGTGCAGTCACAGTCGGTGCCGAAACAGTCTAAGACTGTCGATTCTAGATTAGGAGATCAGAGCAGCCACACTTGTGGGAAGTGTTAGAATGGTCACACCGGAGTTTGTTGGTCCGGTGGTGCATGCCGCAAGTACGGAAAGGAGGGGCACTATGCGAGGGATTGTCGGCAGTCAGCGCCGGTTCGGGATTTGAGGATTTGTTATCATTGTCATCAGCTTAGGCACTTGAGGTTCAACTGTCCACAGCTTGCTGCAGGACCGGTGCAGGCTCCAGGACCGACCACGTTGAGGATCACAGGTGGAGGTCAGGGTGGGGTGGAACCCCCAAGGGCTCAGGGTCATGCTTTTCAGCTTGCAGCAGAGAAGGTCAGAGCAGTGCCGGATGCAGCTGCGGGTATGTTTCTTTCTTGATGTCTTGTTATTTTACGATTATTGTGGAGTATTGCTTTTTTGCTAGTCTCGTTGCGTGGATTTCGGTATTTTATGCATTGATTTTTGAGGGTTATGGCATGGTTGTGAGTTTAGTGTTAGAAATTTTGTTGGTTATCATTCATGAGGGTTGTTCGTGTGAATCGGGTGTTGGTCTGGATATCGGGTAGCATCTGCATTCTGAGGAGTGGTTAGCTGAAGATCAAGTTTCTTTCAAGAACGGGATGATCAGTGTTGATGTGTGATTTGTGAAGATTGCTCGTGTTAGTGGGAATCGGTTCGTGTGTAAGTGTTTGTGTCGGGAAGGTCTGATGAGGAAGGTCGGCAATGGCGACCGGTGGTTGATAGTCAGTGCTCTAAGTGGGGGAGAATTGGGGAATTCTCCGGAGAAAAATCAATGAGTATGAAAGGTCGCTTAGTTGCATGGGATTCAGTAGTGTCTCGGTCAGCCAAAGGCGTAGGCTGGTATGAGTAAATGGTAGGCGTGCGGGGTGGGATGCAGACCAAGAGCGATTGATTGTGGAAGGCCTAGGATCGGGTCGAGATTGAGTATATGGGATGGAGGTAGAGTTCGGAACCCTTAGAGGGCTAGAACAGTATGCATGGGAGGAGTTTCCCGAAGGAGTAACTCGGAATGTTGATTGCTAGTTGAGCAGTCCGAATAGACTGAAGGCCAGTAGGCGTACCAGTCAGGCCGAAGGCTCGGAGGACGGTCCAGCTAGACTGAAGGCCCTGGAGGGTGGTCCAGGTCTGCTGAAGGTTATGAGAGTGGTCCAGTTTGGCTGAAGGCCTGGTAAGGCGGTAGAGTCATGCTGAAGACTCTGCATGTGTTGTTAGATCGGTTCGAGGAAATGGGTTGAGTATATCGCGATGTGTTAGCATTAGTAGGTTTGGCCCCGGGTATTGATCTTGATTAGTGGAGATGGTGCATGGAATCGAGAGTCCTTGCGAGCAGATTCAGAGCATATGTTTTGCATGGATAGCGGTTATGCTATAAGGGAGTGGTGTAGCGTTGTGCGAGCACCATGGCAGTTGTCGTAGTGACAAGGTGGCCAAGTGGATTTCCATGGTAAGGAGAGAGAAAGAGAGAGAGGAATGTAGCTCCGAGAGGGAGTGTAAAGTCACGGAAGTGAATTAGTAGTGCGAAGTTATGATTGGGGTGTTCCAATTATGGTTATTGTGCAGTGTGTGCGGCGGTGATACGGAATCACATCCGGTTTGGATGTTTACCGAGGTTATAGAAGAAATTTCGAGGGTGTAAAGTCAAGAGGCTCGTAAGGGATGCAGAGATGGAGTCTTGGATTCCCAGCTCAATTTCGGTTAAGGAATTGTGTACGTAGTGGTAATTCATCCTGGGGGATGTTTGGAGGTGTTGTTAGTGTATTGGGTTTTCCAACCCGAGGATACTAGATTCAGTTCAACATGGGTATGAGATTGCGGAGAGGGACTCATGAGAGTTGCTAAGAGATTAAGGGATGTATCACCCTGTCAGCATAGAGTGGGTAAAGTGAATTCAGTCTGGGATTCTGGTGGTTCAGGGATTAATTCTAGCTCACATGAGTCAAATGATTGTTGTGAATTGGAGCGAGCGAAGTATCAGGGAGTGGTACTTAGTGGTTAAGTGTGGTTATCAAAGAATGAGGCCGGTGGCCGGCTTGAAATGGTGGTCAGGACACCGCAAGAGGGAAAGTTGGGTTTCGGGTTTCGATGGTTGTGTTTGAAGAATTTGGTCTGGTTAATGCCAGCAGGCGCATTGCAAGAGTAGTTCTGAAGTTGTGTTGCCGTAGGCTTCGAGGACAAAGCCTAATTTAAGTGGGGGAGAATTGTAACATCCCGAGTCCAGGAGTGCAAGTTCGGGGTTCAAAGTGTAAATTTAAAGGGCAACTCGGTGAGTAGGGTCGCGACTCAGGTCGCGTGTTAAGTGGCCAACTCGACGAGTTCAAATCTGGACTCGGCGAGTAGGCGTTGTGCGAAGAAAACCCTAATTTCAAGGAATAAGCCCTATATAAAGGACATTATACCCTCTCCCCAGCCTCCTTACCTTCCCTTGAAGTCCAGAAAACCCTAGAAACGCGTTTGTGAAGGTTTTGAGTGCATTTGAGCCTTGGAGAAGAAAGTTGGAAGAAGATCTTGGAGACTTAGCAGGCTTGGAGTAAGGGGCTTTGCTTATATTTGGATTCCTTGCTGTTGGGGGTTTCATTTTGAGGTAATATCTCGTTCTTGGGCTGTGTTCTTCTAGATTCATCATTTTTGGGTTGTATGGGAAGCTTAGATTGTGGTATCTTGAGTTTGAAGGTTAGTTCTGAGGTTGCTACCTCAGATCTGGAATGGAGAAGGCCTAGAGTGCATTAAAGTCCCTATTATTGAGTGATTGGTGAAGCCATCTTGTCCCAAACCTTAGCCCTAGAGTGTAAAATGCCTAGATCTCTTTGGATTCACGTAAACTTTGCCACTTTACGTGATGGATGGATTGTATAAGGGTAGATCTATGTTTTGGATCATCTGCATGGCCTGGAAAGCTTCTGCATGGGTTAAGATCTAGAGGCACTCGGCGAGTCACAAAGGTGTACTTGGCGAGTTGCTTGAAGATGGATTGGAACTCGACGAGTTGGAAGAACAACCGGGCGAGTAGGTTGAAGATGGCCTTGGACTCAGCGAGTCTGTTCTTAGACTCGGTGAGTCTTGTCATGAGGTCCAAACTTCTCTGGTGAAGCCATGAATCAGTGAGTCAAGGGAGGACTCAGTGAGTGAGTGCGAGGGGACTCAGAGTTGTGGGACTCGGTGAGTCTCGGGGTGACTCGGCGAGTTGAGTCGTGGATTGGGGAAGTTCTGAGCATTGGGACTCGACGAGTCATTAGGTTGACTCGGCGAGTAGAGTCAGTCAGGAGGATGAGTTTGACTTTGACTTTGACCAAGGGTTGACCAGTTGACTTTCAGGGGCATTTTGGTAATTGTTGGATTTTGTTTTGAGTTCAGTGTTGGTGTTAGCCAGTGGTAGAGATCGTGTCAGTGGTCGGAGCATCTCGGTCTTATCTTTCCAGTCAACAGTTGTGAGGTGAGTTATCCTCACTATATCAACAGGGTCTAAGGCACCAAGGCCGGCCCTTTATCGGATTGTCATCCGGGTATTGTTGTTATGTTGCTGCTTTACTATGTTTGCATCCTGGTAGTTAGGATGGTATTCGTTAAAGACCTGGTTAAGGTCGATATCCTGGTATATAGGATGATGTTATGCTAGTGACCGGTTAGGTCGGTATCTTGCTTAGAGTATGTTGTGTTACGTGATCTGCTAGATCGGTTTGATTGAATATGAATTGTTATGTGATTATATGTTTATGTGCTCATGGTTGTTTGACTGGGGTTTGGTTGAGGCGGGACCTGCTTTGTGCTGTAGGCCAACATACCCAAGGCGAACTGGTTATTCCGAAGGCCGAGCGAGCGGTCAGGATAGGTTGTAGGCCCCACGAGGGCGGACCAGACGTACTGAGACTCGGAGAGTGGACCAGGCCGACTGAAGGCCCGGTGCGAGCGGACCACTCATACTATAGACTCGGAGAGGGGACCAGGCCGACTGAAGGCCCGGTGCGGGCGGACCAGTCCTACTGTAGACTCAGAGAGTGGACCAGGTGGATTGAAGGCCCGGTTCGGGCGAACCAATCACACTGCAGACTTGATGTATATGGCAAGACGCGGAGGGTGGACCAGGTGGACTGTGGGCCAGTGCGGCGGACCAGTCACACAGTGGACCCGATATGCATGGCTGTTCTGTGATTCGATATAATATAGCATGTTATGTGTATGGTATATATGGTTGGTATTTGGGGGGGTATCTTACTAAGCTTTCGGGATTACAGTTGTGGTTTAATGTTTTTCAGGTTCTTCAGGAGACTGTGGCAAGGCAAAGGCGTGATCGTACCGCTCCTCGAGTTTTTGTTTTATCAATATGGTTCTGGGAATACTCTGATAATAAATGTATTGAAAACCCTTTTGTAATAACATTATTAAAATGGGTTGCTTTTGAAAAGTTTAAATTTTGTTGAAATTTTTGGTTGTTACATGTGTGGTGCCACCTCATTTTTATTTAGTGGATAACTAGGCACGTTACACTCTAAACATCCAAAGCCTCTCATGTTCCCACGCAACCTCATCTCTCTTCTTCTTCTCTCTTACTCTTGGACAAAAGTAGACACACATACACACATAATTCATTTCCAACTCTTTCAAAATTCTCTGAAGAACACTTTCCTTTCCTCCATCAAAACATTACTAGAAAACTTGATCGATAGCTACGGCACAATCCGTTTCTATTCTGTAGCAATAAGCGGAGAGCTACATAATTGCTACGGAAAAATGGCTGTAGCATAATGGCCTGTGGCTAAATTATAGCTACGGAACCGCTACAGAATAGCTACGGAAAATTCCGTAGCTACCATAGCTACGGAATAGCTACGAAAATAAATAGCTACGGAATTCCCACGGAATCGCTACGGAATTCCCACGGAATCGCTACGGAGCTAAATAGCTACGGACCTAAATAGCTACGGAATAGCTACGGATGCACATAGCTACGCAATAGCTACGGACCTAAATAGCTACGGAAATCCGTAGCTATTTCGTAGCTAGCTTCGTTTTTATTAAAAAAATTAATTTAAAATCTTCCAATTTTTTTGTCAAATACCACATTCAATTCAGATTTGTCCCAAAAACCATATAAAATACATCAAAAAACGTCCCTAATACCAAGTTTGACACATTTCATTCCGTCATCCAAAATACCATACAAAAGTAAGCACTAACAAAACAAACAAACAATATCAAGTGTTTACAAATTCAATTGTTCCAAAATACTTATCAATTGTCCTAAGTTGGATTATGGGGGGAGCATCGGGTTGATTTCCAGACATATTCAGCATCCACATAACCATTTCCATTTGTTCTTTCAAATGTTGTTGTTGTTCCATGGTAGAAACTTCTGCACACAACCTATCAACCCAAAAAAATTGTAACACAATTCAATACTTAAACAATAATAGCAATGTACTTTAGTTTATTATAACAATGCATTTTTTTATAATACTTAAAGCAATATACTTAACTTTTAATCTCAAAACTTCATTTGCCTTTTGTTTCGATAATGATGAATTGTAACCACTTACAACACAAGACAAAGTTCACTACAATAAATAAGTATGTTTTAGTCTAGAGATTCGCTTAAAAAGATTTAGTGTACAGCAGTGGCGTAAAAGAATGCAATATGCCAATATTATACCAAAAAAGTACATTACTACAATGTGGTACACTTTTCCAAAGTACTAATTACTTAACTAAAACAACAAATCAAAAGTCAATCTTTAAAATTTCTCATTCATGTTTCATTCCCTCCTTAACTCAATCATACCAAATACTACCCTATATTAGCTTGCAATGAAATTTATGAATCAAGAGGGGACCTGTTGACCAGCTCTTTTATGTTATATCCAAGGCCCTGATGGCTCATGTCTTCCCATCTCAAAAAACTGACATAAAAAAAGTACAAACAATTTCAAGAGCACAGATTAGCAAAAAAGTCATATTCTAAAAGTTCACATAAGCTCAAATTTGAAAACAAATCAGAAATCAATTTCAAGAATACAAATTACCACAAAATCAGATTAACAGTACAAAGAAATTACCACAAAATCAGATTAATAGTACAAACAATAAAACCTATGATCAATTTCAAGAAAAAATAGAGAGAAAGAAAGATGTGATCGATTCTGAGAAGAGGTCCATTATTAATTTCAAAAAAGTCAGACCTGTGATTGTTTCTTGTACGAGGTATGAAAATCAATGAAGGGGTCGTCGATCGATTGAAGAAAGAAGGGTCGCTGGTTGCTGTTGTTGGTCGCTGCTTGCTGTTGCTGGTCGCTGGTCGTCGCACGCAGGCTCGCTGCTTGCTATTGATCGGCATCGATGAAAATTGAAAATCAATGATAAAAACGATCATAAATCAATGTCGATTGGAAGTAACCTAGAAGACTATAAGATAAGTGAGAGAGAAGAGGGAAAACGAATCGTGAGGGAGATAGAGAGAAGCGGGAGAATGAAAAAATTCGTAGATGGATCCCTCTAAATGGAGGCGGACGAAAGTATTGAAACCCTAAACTCCAAAATGCCAAAAAAAGTAAAAAAAAATTGGGGGTGGTGGGACTTGATCCCGCATCTTCCATAGATATAACCAACGACAATACCAACCGGCCGGGAATGCCTCATCCGTTCTATCGTTGTCTACAATAGCTTTTGACCACTTATAATTCCGTTATTATTATTATTATTATTATTATTATTATTATTATTATTATTATCTTTACTATATTATTAAACATATTGCCTCTTTCTTGAAAATTAAGAGGTACAAATATATAAACACAATGTACAACTAGCTAAAACATACGTCTTTTTAAAACAACAATTCTATCAAATTAATGTACTTTCCATCTTTATTCCCTTAATCTTGGCTACTCTGCTAATTTTCCTCACATTTAGGGTTCACATACTTATACATATATCTTCTTCACCAAAAAGCCTAAATCCATCATCCACGACTCTTTCTATAAAATCCATAACATCTAAATCCGTTTAACACTTCTGCCGCCATGCTCTACCATTTGTATTGCCTCATTATTGATATATTGTAATCAGTCATATATTTCTTCATCTATCTCTCTATATCTAAACAGATTTCATCGCAAGTGATGGCGATTAGATCTCGAGTTCAAACCTTCTCTCACCATAAATATCTCTCGGTATGTGTATCCTCCTATTTTTTTTCTTTTCATTTTCCGTTATGATGTTTGTTGGTTGACGCTTCTTTGTGTTTTGTTTTAAACGAAAGAGGGAAATAGGTAATCAACTATTTTAAGCGCGTGATTGCTTTCTACAATTTTTACGATCATGTGACCAACTACGACTTCATCTCTCTGCTCTATGTTGGGGCAATTCCTGTTTAAAAGTATTTCACTTCTCTGTTTATGATATCTTAACCATATAATTTCCTTTTGAAAGTGCATCTACAACCCTCTATTGGTATTTCACTTCTTTGGCTAAAGGCATTTCACCATTAAAGCCACATGCTTCCAGTAAAAAGTGCAAAATAAATGATATTAGGGCTTTTCAATGAACACGAACGATATTGGGGTTTCCTATTTTTAGGGCTTTTCAATCATTAATCCCGTCCCTAATTACCTAGAAATGAAATCTAACAAAGACCTACCTTGAAGTAAGATTTGACATTGATTCTCTCCATTTTGATTTTATTTTTCGGGCATTTAATCTTTTTTATAAAACTCAATCTTGTACGTTTTGAATGTTGTTCAAGAAACAGGATGGATGTGAGTCAAAGGAAGGAGAAGGGGTTTCGTCATTTGGACTTGTTGCTGGAAATCATCCCAACTATGTTCCAGAATAAAAAAAAATGATTCACCTTTTGGTGTTGGGGTGAAGGATTTCGTGTTAATGGGAATTTTGGTTGTTGGCTCTTGACTTTTGAGTATAGGTACGGTCAAGAAACTTATTTACTCGCTTCTTTTTCATCTGTCTCTATCCTTTTTTCTACCCCTTTAAGTTTTTTTCCGAATGTAAATCCAAAACTCTCCAATTAAGGTTCATGGACTACCAGTTTTTTTATAAGGTATCATTTAAATTTTCTTCCTTAATATCCTATTTCATAAACCTCTATCGATATATATTCGTATGGACATGTTCAGTTAAGCATATAAGAATTTTTATTCAAATTGCAGTAGCATTGATTTTGTTAACTTCCGTCAAATTGTAATATTGATGTTTTTGGGATTGCTTCATCCGTATTTGTTGATCTAATACATATCACATACATATACATGCATCCATCCCATAATTCTTCTTACTTAATAAATTTTACCTTTTTCCTAAAGCCGACACAACCTTTAAGTACTTAAAATGTCCCATTCTTGACTACCCATTCATGTCTCATTTTGAGACTGATCAGGTATAAAATGATCATATATTGAGAACTTTCTTATGGATAGAGAAACCATTTGATCTATCTCTGAGGAGTGTAATGCCTTTTTTTAATCAATTCTATATGTGTCTAACTTCATAAACGTGGTATGTATGAAACAATGACCAAAAGTTGATTTGAATTTTTGCAAATCATATATATGTTTTCTGATTCTTCTCTATTTTTTAGACAAAGATGAGATTTTTTTTTGGTTTTCCAGTCGGTGAGTGATGTTTGTACCATAGTGATATAATATTAAAAAAAGAAATTAAAATTCGAGTTCCATGTAGGATTATTACAGGTAACAGTGGTGACAGGTAGTCTTCATTAAATGTATTATGACATCATGGTTCATATGATAGTCTTGAATGACGATGCATAATATTGGAATCATAATATCAACCTCTTAAATTACTTTTAAAAATTTAGTCAATAATTAGAGTTTTTAGCCCTTTTTTGGGATGACATGTATTTCTTCGTTTCTTTGCAATTTTGATTTGTCTAAAATTCAATCTTATTGAATGTGTAGTTACGCATGTTTGTTGTTCAATTTCTAACACATCTAATTATTTGCTTTATGATATTTTATGTATTTTTATTTCATGTTTGTGATTTAGTTTTTTTTTCTTGAAAATGGTAATAATGGTCATATATTCCGATACATATGGAGAGGATATGGTGGAATGCAATTTCATGTCACTTTGTGATTAAAAGGAAGTACTAAAATATAATCTTCTTAGGCTAAAAAAGGAGTTGTAGCAATAACTCAATTTGCAGTAAAGTTGTTGCTACAAACAAGGCTGCTAAATGGAATGCTAAGGGGGGTTAGAGATGCGCTTCACTAAACTCATTTAAAGGGGAGGGGGGATTCTGATAATTACCCTTGGTAGTTAATGTTTTGTAGTCATTTTTAGCTTGCAAATGTTGGTTGGTTAGCCTCTGTTGTAATTACAATATGTTAAGTAAGTTGTGTAATATGTTTATCTCTCAAAAGATATAAATATTTTCTATACTTCATATTTTTTTTACCTTCATATGATGTAATAAGTTGTTGGTTAGTGTTTGTTGTAATTACAAAATGTTTTTCACTTGGGTATGGAAGTTTCTATAGCTCTTTAAATCTTTCTAATTTGTATTGTTATTGTAATCGAGGATCGTTGATAGAAGGAAAATTGTGAAACTTGCGGGAAAGAATTAAGCTTTCTTTTATTTTATAGAGTAAAAAAGTGATCACTCTTCTTAACACCAAGCATTGTGGGACGTACATCATCTTTATAGATAAGATAAATCATCAGCGTTATATATATATATATATATATATATATATATATATATATATATATATATACTATATTATTAAACATATTGCCTCTTTCTTGAAAATTAAGAGGTACAAATATATAAACACAATGTACAACTAGGTGAAACATACTTCTTTTTAAAAAAAACAATTCTATCAAATTAATGTACTTTCGACCTTTATTCCCTTAATCTTGGCTACTCTGCTAATTTTCCTCACATTTAGGGTTCACATACTTATACATATATCTTCTTCACCAAAAAGCCTAAATCCATCATCCACGGCTCTTTCTATAAAATCCATAACATCTAAATCCGTTTAACGCTTCTGCCGCGATGCTCTACCATTTGTATTGCCTCATTATTGATATATTGTAATCAGTCATATATTTCTTCATCTATCTCTCTATATCTAAACAGATTTCATCGCAAGTGATGGCGATTAGATCTCGAGTTCAAACCTTCTCTCACCATAAATATCTCTCGGTATGTGTATCCTCCTATTTTTTTTCTTTTCATTTTCCGTTATGATGTTTGTTGGTTGACGCTTCTTTGTGTTTTGTTTTAAACGAAAGAGGGAAATAGGTAATCAACTATTTTAAGTGCGTGATTGCTTTCTACAATTTTTACGATCCTGTGACCAACTACGATTTCATCTCTCTGCTCTATGTTGGGGCAATTCCTGGTTAAAAGTATTTCACTTCTCTGTTTATGATATCTTAACCATATAATTTCCTTTTGAAAGTGCATCTACAACCCTCTATTCGTATTTTACTTCTTTGGCTAAAGGCATTTCACCATTATAGCCACATGCTTCCAGTAAAAAGTGCAAAATAAATGATATTAGGGCTTTTCGATGAACACGAACGATATTGGGGTTTCCTATTTTTAGGGCTTTTCAATCATTAATCCCGTCCCTAATTACCTAGAAATGAAATCTAACAAAGACCTACCTTGAAGTAAGATTTGACATTGATTCTCTCCATTTTGATTTTATTTTTCGGGCATTTAATCTTTTTTATAAAACTCAATCTTGTACGTTATGAATGTTGTTCAAGAAACAGGATGGATGTGAGTCAAAGGAAGGAGAAGGGGTTTCGTCATTTGGACTTGTTGTTGTTGGAAATCATCCCAACTATGTTACAGAATAAAAAAAAAATGATTCACCTTTTGGTGTTGGGACGAAGGATTTCGTGTTAATGGGAATTTTGGTTGTTGGCTATTGACTTTTGAGTATAGGTACGGTCAAGAAATTTATTTACTCGCTTCTTTTTCATCTGTCTCTATCCTTTTTCTACCCCTTTAAGTTTTTTCCCAATGTAAATCCAAAACTCTCCAATTAAGGTTCATGGACTACTAGTTTTTTTATAAGGTATCATTAAAACTTTCTTCCTTAATATCCTATTTCATAAACCTCTATCGATATATATATTCATATGGACATGTTCAGTTAAGCATATAAGAATTTTTATTCAAATTGCAGTAGCATTGATTTTGTTAACTTCCGTCAAATTGTAATATTGATGATTTTGGGATTGCTTCCTCCGTATTTGTTGATCTAATACATATCACATACATATACATGCATCCATCCCATAATTCTTCTTACTTAATAGATTTTACCTTTTTCCTAAAGCAGACACAACCTTTAAGCACTTAAAATGTCTCATTCTTGACTACCCATTCATGTCTCATTTTGAGACTCATCAGGTATAAAATGAGCATATATTGAGAACTTTCTTATGGATAGAGAAACCATTTGATCTATCTCTGAGGAGTGTAATGCCTTTTTTTAATCAATTCTATATGTGTCTAACTTCATAAACGTGGTATGTATGAAACAATGACCAAAAGTTGATTTGAATTTTTGTAAATCATATATATGTTTTTTGATTCTTCTCTATTTTTTAGACAAAGATGAGATTTTTTTTTTTGGTTTTGCAGTCGGTGAGTGATGTTTGTCCCATAGTGATATAATATTAAAAAAAGAAATTAAAATTCGAGTTCCATGTACGATTATTACAGGTAATAGTGGTGACAGGTAGTCTTCATTAAATCTATTATGACATCATGGTTCATATGATAGTCTTGAATGACGATGCATAATATTGGAATCATAATATCAACCTCTTAAATTACTTTTAAAAATTTAGTTAATAATTAGAGTTTTTAGCCCTTTTTTGGGATGACATGTATTTCTTCGTTTCTTTGCAATTTTGATTTGTCTAAAATTCAATCTTATTGAATGTATAGTTACGCATGTTTGTTGTTCAATTTCTAACACATCTAATTATTTGCTTTATGATATTTTATGTATTTTTATTTCATGTTTGTGATTTAGTTTTTTTTTTCTTGAAAATGTCAATAATGGTGATATATTCCGATACTTATGGAGAGGATATGGTGGAATGCAATTTCATGTCACTTTGTGATTAAAAGGAAGTACTAATATATATAATCTTCTTAGGCTAAAAAAGGAGTTGTAGCAATAACTCAATTTGCAGTAAAGATGTTGCTACAAACAAGGCTGCTAAATGGAATGCTAACGGGGGTTAGAGATGCGCTTCACTAAACTCATTTAAGAGGGAGGGGGGATTCTGATAATTACCCTTGGTAGTTAATGTTTTGTAGTCATTTTTAGCTTGCAAATGTTGGTTGGTTAGCCTCTGTTGTAATTACAATATGTTAAGTAAGTTGTGTAATATGTTTATCTCTCAAAAGATATAAATATTTTCTATACTTCATATTTTTTTACCTTCATATGATGTAATAAGTTGTTGGTTAGTGTTTGTTGTAATTACAATATGTTTTTCACTTGGGTATGGAAGTTTCTATAGCTCTTTAAATCTTTCTAATTTGTATTATTATTGTAATTGAGGATCGTTGATAGAAGGAAAATTGTGATACTTGCGGGAAAGAATTAAGCTTTCTTTTATTTTATAGAGTAAAAAAGTGATCACTCTTCTTAACACCAAGCATTGTGGGACGTACATCATCTTTATAGATAAGATAAATCATCAGCGTTATATATATATATATATATATATATATATATATATATATATATATATATATATCTTTACTATATTATTAAACATATTGCCTCTTTCATGAAAATTAAGAGGTACAAATATATAAACACAATGTACAACTAGCTAAAACATACTTCTTTTTATAACAACAATTCTATCAAATTAATGTACTTTCCATCTTTATTCCCTTAATCTTGGCTACTCTGCTAATTTTCCTCACATTTAGGGTTCACATACTTATACATATATCTTCTTCACCAAAAAGCCTAAATCCATCATCCACGGCTCTTTCTATAAAATCCATAACATCTAAATCCGTTTAACGCTTCTGCCGCCATGCTCTACCATTTGTATTGCCTCATTATTGATATATTGTAATCAGTCATATATTTCTTCATCTATCTCTCTATATCTAAACAGATTTCATCGCAAGCGATGACGATTAGATCTCGAGTTCAAACCTTCTCTCACCATAAATATCTCTCGGTATGTGTATCCTCCTATTTTTTTCTTTTAATTTCCGTTATGATGTTTGTTGGTTGACGCTTCTTTGTGTTTTGTTTTAAACGAAAGAGGGAAATACGTAATCAACTATTTTAAGCGCGTGATTGCTTTCTACAATTTTTACGATCCTGTGACCAACTACGACTTCATCTCTCTACTCTATGTTGGGGCAATTCCTGGTTAAAAGTATTTCACTTCTCTGTTTATGATATCTCAACCATATAATTTCCTTTTGAAAGTGCATCTACAACCCTCTATTGGTATTTCACTTCTTTGGCTAAAGGCATTTCACCATTAAAGCCACATGCTTCCAGTAAAAAGTGCAAAATAAATGATATTAGGGCTTTTCAATGAACACGAACGATATTGGGGTTTCCTATTTTTAGGGCTTTTCAATCATTAATCCCGTCCCTAATTACCTAGAAATGAAATCTAACAAAGACCTACCTTGAAGTAAGATTTGACGTTGATTCTCTCCATTTTGATTTTATTTTTCGGGCATTTAATCTTTTTTATAAAACTCAATCTTGTACGTTTTGAATGTTGTTCAAGAAACAGGATGGATGTGAGTCAAAGGAAGGAGAAGGGGTTTCGTCATTTGGACTTGTTGTTGCTGGAAATCATCCCAACTATGTTCCAGAATAAAAAAAAATGATTCACCTTTTGGTGTTGGGATGAAGGATTTCATGTTAATGGGAATTTTGGTTGTTGGCTATTGACTTTTGAGTATAGGTACGGTCAAGAAACTTATTTACTCGCTTCTTTTTCATCTGTCTCTATCCTTTTTTTCTACCCCTTTAAGTTTTTTTCCCAATGTAAATCCAAAACTCTCCAATTAAGGTTCATGGACTACCAGTTTTTTTATAAGGTATCATTAAAATTTTCTTCCTTAATATCCTATTTCATAAACCTCTATCGATATATATTCGTATGGACATGTTCAGTTAAGCATATAAGAATTTTTATTCAAATTGCAGTAGCATTGATTTTGTTAACTTCCGTCAAATTGTAATATTGATGTTTTTGGGATTGCTTCATCCGTATTTGTTGATCTAATACATATCACATACATATACATGCATCCATCCCATAATTCTTCTTACTTAATAAATTTTACCTTTTTCCTAAAGCAGACACAACCTTTAAGTACTTAAAATGTCCCATTCTTGACTACCCATTCATGACTCATTTTGAGACTGATCAGGTATAAAATGAGCATATATTGAGAACTTTCTTATGGATAGAGAAACCATTTGATCTATCTCTGAGGAGTGTAATGCCTTTTTTTAATCAATTCTATATGTGTCTAACTTCATAAACGTGGTATGTATGAAACAATGACCAAAAGTTGATTTGAATTTTTGCAAATCATATATATGTTTTCTGATTCTTCTCTATTTTTTAGACAAAGATGAGATTTTTTTTTTTGGTTTTCCAGTCGGTGAGTGATGTTTGTACCATAGTGATATAATATTAAAAAAAGAAATTAAAATTCGAGTTCCATGTAGGATTATTACAGGTAACAGTGGTGACAGGTAGTCTTCATTAAATCTATTATGACATCATGGTTCATATGATAGTCTTGAATGACGATGCATAATATTGGAATCATAATATCAACCTCTTAAATTACTTTTAAAAATTTAGTTAATAATTAGAGTTTTTAGCCTTTTTTTGGGATGACATGTATTTCTTCGTTTCTTTGCAATTTTGATTTGTCTAAAATTCAATCTTATTGAATGTATAGTTACGCATGTTTGTTGTTCAATTTCTAACACATCTAATTATTTGCTTTATGATATTTTATGTATTTTTATTTCATGTTTGTGATTTAGTTTTTTTTTCTTGAAAATGGCAATAATGGTGATATATTCCGATACATATGGAGAGGATATGGTGGAATGCAATTTCATGTCACTTTTTGATTAAAAGGAAGTACTAATATATATATAATCTTCTTAGGCTAAAAAAGGAGTTGTAGCAATAACTCAATTTGCAGTAAAGTTGTTGCTACAAACAAGGCTGCTAAATGGAATGCTAAGGGGGGTTAGAGATACGCTTCACTAAACTCATTTAAAGGGGAGGGGGGATTCTGATAATTACCCTTGGTAGTTAATGTTTTGTAGTCATTTTTAGCTTGCAAATGTTGGTTGGTTAGCCTCTGTTGTAATTACAATATGTTAAGTAAGTTGTGTAATATGTTTATCTCTCAAAAGATATAAATATTTTCTATACTTCATATTTTTTTACCTTCATATGATGTAATAAGTTGTTGGTTAGTGTTTGTTGTAATTACAATATGTTTTTCACTTGGATATGGAAGTTTCTATAGCTCTTTAAATCTTTCTAATTTGTATTGTTATTGTAATCGAGGATCGTTGATAGAAGGAAAATTGTGAAACTTGCGGGAAAGAATTAAGCTTTCTTTTATTTTATAGAGTGAAAAAGTGATCACTCTTCTTAACACCAAGCATTGTGGGACGTACATCATCTTTATAGATAAGATAAATCATCAGCGTTATATATATATATATATATATATATATATATATATATATATATATATATATATATATATATATATATATATATATATATATTTACTATATTATTAAACATATTGCCTCTTTATTGAAAATTAAGAGGTACAAATATATAAACACAATTTACAACTAGCTAAAGCATACTTCTTTTTAAAACAACAATTCTATCAAATTAATGTACTTTCCATCTTTATTCCCTTAATCTTGGCTACTCTGCTAATTTTCCTCACATTTAGGGTTCATATACTTATACATATATCTTCTTCACCAAAAAGCCTAAATCCATCATCCACGACTCTATCTATAAAATCCACAACATCTAAATCCGTTTAACGCTTCTGCCGCCATGCTCTACCATTTGTATTGCCTCATTATTGATATATTGTAATCAGTCATATATTTCTTCATCTATCTCTCTATATCTAAACAGATTTCATCGCAAGTGATGGCGATTAGATCTCGAGTTCAAACCTTCTCTCACCATAAATATCTCTCGGTATGTGTATCCTCCTATTTTTTTTCTTTTCATTTTCCGTTATGATGTTTGTTGGTTGACGCTTCTTTGTGTTTTGTTTTAAACGAAAGAGGGAAATAGGTAATCAACTATTTTAAGCGCGTGATTGCTTTCTACAATTTTTACGATCCTGTGACCAAGTACGACTTCATCTCTCTGCTCTATGTTGGGGCAGTTCCTGGTTAAAAGTATTTCACTTCTCTGTTTATTTTATCTTAACCATATAATTTCCTTTTGAAAGTGCATCTACAACCCTCTATTGGTATTTCACTTCTTTGGCTAAAGGCATTTCACCATTAAAGCCACATGCTTCCAGTAAAAAGTGCAAAATAAATGATATTAGGGCTTTTCAATGAACACGAACGATATTGGGGTTTCCTATTTTTAGGGCTTTTCAATCATTAATCCCGTCCCTAATTACCTAGAAATGAAATCTAACAAAGACCTACCTTGAAGTAAGATTTGACATTGATTCTCTCCATTTTGATTTTATTTTTCGGGCATTTAATCTTTTTGATAAAACTCAATCTTGTACGTTTTGAATGTTGTTCAAGAAACAGGATGGATGTGAGTCAAAGGAAGGAGAAGGGGTTTCGTCATTTGGACTTGTTGCTGGAAATCATCCCAACTATGTTCCAGAATAAAAAAAAATGATTCACCTTTTGGTGTAGGGATGAAGGATTTCGTGTTAATGGGAATTTTGGTTGTTGGCTATTGACTTTTGAGTATAGGTACAGTCAAGAAACTTATTTACTCGCTTCTTTTTCATCTGTCTCTATCCTTTTTTCTACCCCTTTAAGTTTTTTTTCCCAATGTAAATCCAAAACTCTCCAATTAAGGTTCATGGACTACCAGTTTTTTTATAAGGTATCATTAATATTTTCTTCCTTAATATCCTATTTCATAAACCTCTATCGATATATATTCGTATGGACATGTTCAGTTAAGCATATAAGAATTTTTATTCAAATTGCAGTAGCATTGATTTTGTTAACTTCCGTCAAATTGTAATATTGATGTTTTTGGGATTGCTTCATCCGTATTTGTTGATCTAATACATATCACATACATATACATGCATCCATCCCATAATTCTTCTTACTTAATAGATTTTACCTTTTTCCTAAAGCAGACACAACCTTTAAGTACTTAAAATGTCCCATTCTTGACTACCCATTCATGTCTCATTTTGAGACTGATCAGGTATAAAATGAGCATATATTGAGAACTTTCTTATGGATAGAGAAACCATTTGATCTATCTCTGAGGAGTGTAATGCCTTTTTTTAATCAATTCTATATGTGTCTAACTTCATAAACGTGGTATGTATGAAACAATGACCAAAAGTTGATTTGAATTTTTGCAAATCATATATATGTTTTCTGATTCTTCTCTATTTTTTAGACAAAGATGAGATTTTTTTTTTGGTTTTGCAGTCGGTAAGTGATGTTTGTACCATAGTGATATAATATTAAAAAAAGAAATTAAAATTCGAGTTCCATGTAGGATTATTACAGGTAATAGTGGTGACAGGTAGTCTTCATTAAATCTATTATGACATCATGGTTCATATGATAGTCTTGAATGACGATGCATAATATTGGAATCATAATATCAACCTCTTAAATTACTTTTAAAAATTTAGTTAATAATTAGAGTTTTTAGCCTTTTTTTGGGATGACATGTATTTCTTCGTTTCTTTGCAATTTTGATTTGTCTAAAATTCAATCTTATTGAATGTATAGTTACGCATGTTTGTTGTTCAATTTCTAACACATCTAATTATTTGCTTTATGATATTTTATGTATTTTTATTTCATGTTTGTGATTTAGTTTTTTTTTTCTTGAAAATGGCAATAATGGTGATATATTCCGATACTTATGGAGAGGATATGGTGGAATGCAATTTCATGTCACTTTGTGATTAAAAGGAAGTACTAATATATATAATCTTCTTAGGCTAAAAAAGGAGTTGTAGCAATAACTCAATTTGCAGTAAAGTTGTTGCTACAAACAAGGCTGCTAAATGGAATGATAAGGGGGGTTAGAGATGCGCTTCACTAAACTCATTTAAAGGGGAGGGGGGATTCTGATAATTACCCTTGGTAGTTAATGTTTTGTAGTCATTTTTAGCTTGCAAATGTTGGTTGGTTAGCCTCTGTTGTAATTACAATATGTTAAGTAAGTTGTGTAATATGTTTATCTCTCAAAAGATATAAATATTTTCTATACTTCATATTTTTTTTACCTTCATATGATGTAATAAATTGTTGGTTAGTGTTTGTTGTAATTACAATATGTTTTTCACTTGGATATGGAAGTTTCTATAGCTCTTTAAATCTTTCTAATTTGTGTTGTTATTGTAATCGAGGATCGTTGATAGAAGGAAAATTGTGAAACTTGCGGGAAAGAATTAAGCTTTCTTTTATTTTATAGAGTAAAAAAGTGATCACTCTTCTTAACACCAAGCATTGTGGGACGTACATCATCTTTATAGATAAGATAAATCATCAGCGTTATATATATATATATATATATATATATATATATATATATATATATATATATATATATATATATATATATATGTATATATATATATATATATATATATTTATATATATATATATATATATATATATATATATTTACTATATTATTAAACATATTGCCTCTTTCTTGAAAATTAAGAGGTACAAATATATAAACACAATGTACAACTAGCTAAAACATACTTCTTTTTAAAACAACAATTCTATCAAATTAATGTACTTTCCATCTTTATTCCCTTAATCTTGGCTACTCTGCTAATTTTCCTCACATTTAGGGTTCACATACTTATACATATATCTTCTTCACCAAAAAGCCTAAATCCATCATCCACGACTCTTTCTATAAAATCCATAACATCTAAATCCGTTTAACACTTTTGCCGCCATGCTCTACCATTTGTATTGCCTCATTATTGATATATTGTAATCAGTCATATATTTCTTCATCTATCTCTCTATATCTAAACAGATTTCATCGCAAGTGATGGCGATTAGATCTCGAGTTCAAACCTTCTCTCACCATAAATATCTCTCGGTATGTGTATCCTCCTATTTTTTTTCTTTTCATTTTCCGTTATGATGTTTGTTGGTTGACGCTTCTTTGTGTTTTGTTTTAAACGAAAGAGGGAAATAGGTAATCAACTATTTTAAGCGCGTGATTGCTTTCTACAATTTTTACGATCATGTGACCAACTACGACTTCATCTCTCTGCTCTATGTTGGGGCAATTCCTGTTTAAAAGTATTTCACTTCTCTGTTTATGATATCTTAACCATATAATTTCCTTTTGAAAGTGTATCTACAACCCTCTATTGGTATTTCACTTCTTTGGCTAAAGGCATTTCACCATTAAAGCCACATGCTTCCAGTAAAAAGTGCAAAATAAATGATATTAGGGCTTTTCAATGAACACGAACGATATTGGGGTTTCCTATTTTTAGGGCTTTTCAATCATTAATCCCGTCCCTAATTACCTAGAAATGAAATCTAACAAAGACCTACCTTGAAGTAAGATTTGACATTGATTCTCTCCATTTTGATTTTATTTTTCGGGCATTTAATCTTTTTTATAAAACTCAATCTTGTACGTTTTGAATGTTGTTCAAGAAACAGGATGGATGTGAGTCAAAGGAAGGAGAAGGGGTTTCGTCATTTGGACTTGTTGCTGGAAATCATCCCAACTATGTTCCAGAATAAAAAAAAAATGATTCACCTTTTGGTGTTGGGGTGAAGGATTTCGTGTTAATGGGAATTTTGGTTGTTGGCTCTTGACTTTTGAGTATAGGTACGGTCAAGAAACTTATTTACTCGCTTCTTTTTCATCTGTCTCTATCCTTTTTTCTACCCCTTTAAGTTTTTTTCCCAATGTAAATCCAAAACTCTCCAATTAAGGTTCATGGACTACCAGTTTTTTTATAAGGTATCATTTAAATTTTCTTCCTTAATATCCTATTTCATAAACCTCTATCGATATATATTCGTATGGACATGTTCAGTTAAGCATATAAGAATTTTTATTCAAATTGCAGTAGCATTGATTTTGTTAACTTCCGTCAAATTGTAATATTGATGTTTTTGGGATTGCTTCATCCGTATTTGTTGATCTAATACATATCACATACATATACATGCATCCATCCCATAATTCTTCTTACTTAATAAATTTTACCTTTTTCCTAAAGCCGACACAACCTTTAAGTACTTAAAATGTCCCATTCTTGACTACCCATTCATGTCTCATTTTGAGACTGATCAGGTATAAAATGATCATATATTGAGAACTTTCTTATGGATAGAGAAACCATTTGATCTATCTCTGAGGAGTGTAATGCCTTTTTTTAATCAATTCTATATGTGTCTAACTTCATAAACGTGGTATGTATGAAACAATGACCAAAAGTTGATTTGAATTTTTGCAAATCATATATATGTTTTCTGATTCTTCTCTATTTTTTAGACAAAGATGAGATTTTTTTTTGGTTTTCCAGTCGGTGAGTGATGTTTGTACCATAGTGATATAATATTAAAAAAAGAAATTAAAATTCGAGTTCCATGTAGGATTATTACAGGTAACAGTGGTGACAGGTAGTCTTCATTAAATGTATTATGACATCATGGTTCATATGATAGTCTTGAATGACGATGCATAATATTGGAATCATAATATCAACCTCTTAAATTACTTTTAAAAATTTAGTCAATAATTAGAGTTTTTAGCCCTTTTTTGGGATGACATGTATTTCTTCGTTTCTTTGCAATTTTGATTTGTCTAAAATTCAATCTTATTGAATGTGTAGTTACGCATGTTTGTTGTTCAATTTCTAACACATCTAATTATTTGCTTTATGATATTTTATGTATTTTTATTTCATGTTTGTGATTTAGTTTTTTTTTCTTGAAAATGGTAATAATGGTCATATATTCCGATACTTATGGAGAGGATATGGTGGAATGCAATTTCATGTCACTTTGTGATTAAAAGGAAGTACTAAAATATAATCTTCTTAGGCTAAAAAAGGAGTTGTAGCAATAACTCAATTTGCAGTAAAGTTGTTGCTACAAACAAGGCTGCTAAATGGAATGCTAAGGGGGGTTAGAGATGCGCTTCACTAAACTCATTTAAAGGGGAGGGGGGATTCTGATAATTACCCTTGGTAGTTAATGTTTTGTAGTCATTTTTAGCATGCAAATGTTGGTTGGTTAGCCTCTGTTGTAATTACAATATGTTAAGTAAGTTGTGTAATATGTTTATCTCTCAAAAGATATAAATATTTTCTATACTTCATATTTTTTTTACCTTCATATGATGTAATAAGTTGTTGGTTAGTGTTTGTTGTAATTACAAAATGTTTTTCACTTGGGTATGGAAGTTTCTATAGCTCTTTAAATCTTTCTAATTTGTATTGTTATTGTAATCGAGGATCGTTGATAGAAGGAAAATTGTGAAACTTGCGGGAAAGAATTAAGCTTTCTTTTATTTTATAGAGTAAAAAAGTGATCACTCTTCTTAACACCAAGCATTGTGGGACGTACATCATCTTTATAGATAAGATAAATCATCAGCGTTATATATATATATATATATATATATATATATATATATATATATATATATATATATATATATATATATATATACTATATTATTAAACATATTGCCTCTTTCTTGAAAATTAAGAGGTACAAATATATAAACACAATGTACAACTAGGTGAAACATACTTCTTTTTAAAAAAAACAATTCTATCAAATTAATGTACTTTCGACCTTTATTCCCTTAATCTTGGCTACTCTGCTAATTTTCCTCACATTTAGGGTTCACATACTTATACATATATCTTCTTCACCAAAAAGCCTTAATCCATCATCCACGGCTCTTTCTATAAAATCCATAACATCTAAATCCGTTTAACGCTTCTGCCGCCATGCTCTACCATTTGTATTGCCTCATTATTGATATATTGTAATCAGTCATATATTTCTTCATCTATCTCTCTATATCTAAACAGATTTCATCGCAAGTGATGGCGATTAGATCTCGAGTTCAAACCTTCTCTCACCATAAATATCTCTCGGTATATGTGTGTTAAAGTTGGGCCCCGAATCATACATGTTTTTAACATAAATAATTTTTAAAAAAATTATTCGCACTCAGCACTTGGTGCGGGTAAACAGCTATTATATATATATATATATATATATATATATATATATATATATATATATATATATATATATATATATATATATATATATATATATATATGTATATATCGAGCAATGTGGGACGACCATTATAAACAAATGAATTTTGTTAATTATTTGTAGGTATTTGTTATATATTTATAATATGTCTTTTTATATATTTATATGTATAACCGATAACATATCTTTTAAACTAATTATTTGCATCAAATCAAATTTGCAATTACATGTCTCTAAATTTAAGTAACTTTTATATATAAAAACTGGTTTGGACGGGTACCCATTAGGCAGCGGTTCCAAAAAAATATGAGAACCGATACCAGAACCGTAAAAGGAGGTTCCAAAACGTTAGGAACCTACACTGGCGTTCCAATGATAAGGTTTGATCTAAAACAATTTTAAAATCTTTTCCTAAAAAATAACAATAAAAACTTTTATTTTTAATGGAAAACAATATATTTATAAAGGAAAAAAAGAAAAATGAATATATATATATATATATATATATATATATATATATATATATATATATATATATATATATATTCAAAACGAATTTAGATCCCAAATCAAAATATGAATATTCAAATAAAAACAATAAAATTTATTTTAGACAACATTGTATTTTTATTTTAAACTCAAAATAATCTATCCAAATGGGCTCATTTCCAAGTCAACCGTTACCATCTTCCAAAGAAAATTAGATTTTATGCTTAGGGTTTATCTTATAATTATATGTGTGTTAAAGTTGGGCACCGAATTATACATGTTTTTAACAAAAATAATTGTTAAAAAAAATTATTCGCACTCAGCGCTTGGCGCGGGTAAACAGCTACTATATATATATATATATATATATATATATATATATATATATATATATATATATATATATATATATATATATATATATATATATATATATATATATATATATATATATATATATATATATATATATATATCGAGCAATGTGGGACGACCATTATAAACAAATGAATTTTGTTAATTATTTGTAGGTATTTGTTATATATTTATAATGTCTTTTTATATATTTATATGTATAACCGATTACATATCTTTTAAACTAATTATTTGCATCAAATCAAATTTGCAATTACATGTCTCTAAATTTAAGTAACTTTTATATATACAAACTTGTTTGGACGGGTACCCATTAGGCAGCGGTTCCGAAAAAATATGAGAACTGATACCGGAACCGTAAAAGGCGGTTCCAAAACGTTAAAAACCTAAACTGGCGTTCCAATGATCAGGTTTGATCTAAAACAATTTTAAAATCTTTTCCTAAAAATTAACAATAAAAACTTTTATTTTTAATGGAAAACAATATATTTATAAAGGAAAAAAACAAAAATATATATATATATATATATATATATATATATATATATATATATATATATATATATATATATATATATATATATATATATATATATATATATATATATATATATACACACACACACGTTTTAGGTTGACATAGTGAACTAAGTATTAAATATTCAAAACGAATTTAGATCCCAAATGAAAATATGAATATTCAAATAAAAACAATAAAATTTATTTAAGGCAACATTGTATTTTTATTTTAAACTCAAAATAATCTATCCAAGTGGGTTCATTTCCAAGTCAAACGTTACCATCTTCCAAAGAAAATTAGATTTTATGCTTAAGGTTTATCTTATAAGTATATGTGTGTTAAAGTTGGGCACCGAATCATACATGTTTTTAACAAAAATAATTGTTAAAAAAAATTATTCGCACCCGGCGCTTGGCGCGGGTAAACAGCTAGTTATTATTATTATTGTTATTATCAATTCTATTATAGTTATAATAATAATAATTATTATTATTTCCATTATTACTATTATTATTATTATTATTATTATTATTATTATTATTATTCAATATTCGAATCTTTTTTTTGGATAAATTTTCTTACATATTTAAGACACGAATAGTTAATAGAAGTGTGAAAAAAACAAAGAAAAAACGACATTTGGTCGCCGAAAAGTCGACATTTAGTGGTGATGGTGATGGTGACGGTGATGGTGATGGTGATGGTGATGGTGATGTGGATGGTAATGGTGATGATGATGGTGGTGGTGGTGGTGGTGGTGGTGATGGTCATGGTCATGGTGATGGTGATGTTGGTGATGGTTATGGTGATGCTGGTGATGGTGATGGAGATGGTGATGGTGGTGATGGTGGTGGTGGTGATGGTGATGGTGATGCTGGTGATGCTGATGCTGATGCTGATGCTGATGTTGATGGTGATGGTGATGCTGATGTTGATGCGGATGGTGATGCTGATGCTGATGCTGATGTTGATGCTGATGGTGGTGGTGATGAAAATGATGATGGTTATGGTGATGCTGATGGTGATGGTGATGGTGATAGTGATGTTGATGCTGGTGATGGTGATGTTGGTGATGGTGAGGGTGATCGTGATGGTGTTGGTGATGGTGATGGTGATGGTGATGGTGATGATGATGGTGATGTTGATGATGGTGATGGTGATGGTGATGTTGATGATGATAATGATGATGATGGTGGTGGTGGTGGTCATGGTCATGGTGATGATGATGTTTGTGATGGTTATGGTGATGGTGGTGATGGTGATGGAGATGGTGATGGTGGTGGTGGTGGTGATGGTGATGGTGGTGCTGGTGATGGTGATGGTGATGGTGATGGTGATGGTGATGGTGATGGTGATGGTGATGTTGATGCTGATGCTGATGGTGGTGGTGATGAAAATGATGATGGTTATGGTGATGGTGATGGTGATGTTGATGCTGATCCTGATGCTGGTGATGGTGATGGTGATGTTGGTGATGGTGAGGTGATGGTGTTGGTGATGGTTATGATGATGGTGATGTTGATGATGGTGATGGTGATGGTGATATTGATGATGATAGTGGTGTGGTGGTGATGATGATGATGATGGTTGTGGTGATGATGGTGGTGGTGGTGGTGATGATGATGATGATGATGGTGATGGTGATGATGGTGGTGATGGTGATGTTGGTGATGATGATGATGGTGGTGGTGATGGTGGTGATGGTGGTGATGATGATGATTATGATGATGATGATGATGTAGGTATACGTGTTTATGAGATGTATGTGTACGTATTCATAAGCACTATAATGTTAAACCATTAAACGAGCAAATGGATCCCGTATGTGCACAGAGCTTTATAAATGATATTAATAGCTATAAATTGGTGAAATTATAGATAATCATGTATAGTATAGGTGTGAAAAAAACGGAGCGAAAAAAACGACGTTTGGTGCCCGAAAAATCGAAAATAAAAAAAATTCGTAGCTATTTTGCTACGGATTAGCTACGAAATTCTAACGGAAAGCATATTCCGTAGCAAAATAGCTACGGATTAGCTACGGAATTTTTTACTTTCAATTTTTCGGTCACCAAACGTCGTTTTTTTCGCTCCGTTTTTTTCACACCTCTATTATACATGATTATCTATAATTTCACCAATTTATAACTATTAATATCATTAACAAAGCCGTGTGCACATACGGGATCCATTTGCTCGTTTGATGGTTTAATACTATAATGCTTATGAATACGTACACATACATCTCATAAACATGTATACATGTACACATATACCACAACTCATTCATGTATATAAATATACATATACAAACATAATCTATCACAAGTTGGGGAAAAGTATAGGCAATACAATGTGAAACAGTGAAATGAGTACTTGATCCCGAAGGGGCACACAACTTTATGAACGATATTAACAGATACAAGTAGGTGAAAGTATAGATAATCATGTGTAGTAGAGGTGTGAAAAAAACGAAGCGAAAAAAACAACGTTGTGCCCAAAAAATCGAAAATAAGAAACATCCGTAGGTAATCCGTAGCTAATTAGCTACGGATTAGCTATGGAATTTTCTTATTTTTTATTTTTCGGGCATCAAACTTCGTTTTTTTTCGCTCCATTTTTCACACCTCTATTATACATGATTATTTATGTTTTCACCAACTTATAGCTATTAATATCATTCATAAAATTGTGTGCACATACGATATCCATTACTCATTTAGTGGTTTAACACTATAATGCTTATAAATACGTTCACATACATCTCACAAACACGTATACATACACATATACACGTACACATATACCACAACTCATTCATGTGTATAAATATACATATACAAACATAATCCATCACAAGTTGGTGAAAAGTACAATGTTAAACTGTGAAACGAGTACTTGATCCCGAAGGGGCACACGACCTTATGAACGATATTAATAGCTACAAGTTGGTGAAAATATATATACTTATATATAGTAGAGGTGTGAAAATAACGAAGCGAAAAAAACGACGTTTGGTGCTCGTAAAATCGAAAATAAGATAAATCCGTAGCCAATCCGTAGCTACTTAGCTACGGATTAGCTACGGAATTCTAACGGAAAACATACTCCGTAGCTAATCCGTAGGTAATTAGTATTCGTAAGTATTCCATAGCCATTCCGTAGCTAATTAGCTACGTAATAGCTACGGATTTTGGATCTGTAGCTATTCCGTAGCTATTCCATAGCTAATTAGCTACGGAATAGCTACGGACGCGATTCCGTAGTTATGCCGTAGCTATTCCGTAGCTATTCTGTTACTAAACTAGGGCATCCCATTCCGTAGCGATTCCGTAGCTAATTAGCTACGGAAATTTTCCGTAGCTATTTTCTGTAGGAAAATGCCATGTTTTCTAGTAGTGAAATTTCGAGATCTAGGGCATTTCAAAGAGGTTCTTCCATAAGAAATCATCATCCTTGGTAAGTTGTACTTAGATCAATGCTTTAGTTTCTTAATTCTTTTATAAATCTCCTTCTAACTCATGAAAGTTCATGATCATGCTTCTTAGAACCTATCTACGCCAAAGTTTTCTCAAGATGCTTTCTAGGGCTGAAAATAACATCAAACTCTTCCATTCTTTCTTCAAAACAGAAAACAACAAGCAAAGGTGAGTTTATACCCTTGGAAAATTCTCAGAAAAAATGAAAACTTTTCCACAACCAGACGCACCATTAGGTTGTGTTTAGTTACAGAAATATAATTTTCATTTTCCGTTTTTCGTTTTTCCTTTTCAGTTTTTGTTTTTTGTTTTCAGTTTTCATTGGAAAATTTAGAAAATTCGTTTAATTAAAACTTATTCATTTTTCATTTTCAATTTTAAAAAATTAGAAAACACGTTTATATGTGTATAATTCTATCAGTTTTTATTTTTAGAAAACGGTAGCAATGGTAGGGTGGGGGTGGGAGCAGTGGTAGTGTCGATGATGGTGACCATGGTGGTGGTGGTGATGACAGGCAATGGTGGAGATGATTGTGGCGGCAATGGTGATTCTGGTGACATGATAGTAGTGGTGGTGGTGATGATGATAGGTCAGTGATTGTGGTAGTGGTATTATGAGTGTGTGTGTGTGTGTGTCTTTGTATATGTGTGTTTCATTGATTGTAGGTGGGTGTGTGTATGTTATGGGGGTGGGGGTGGGTGTACGTGTTTGTGTGTGTCTGTGTGTGTGGGGGGGGGGGGGGGGTTGTTGGTTTGTGTGTTGTGTGTGTGTGGTGGGTTCGGGTGTTCAGGTGGGGGTAGATAAAGATGAGAGTAACTGTATGTTTATATTTTAGAATTAAAAAAAAGTGGAAAACAATAATTATCGATTTTCAAAAAATTTCAACGTCTTTGTAATTTTAGAAAACGGAAAATTTTCATTTTACGTGAAAAAATTAGAAAAATGAACGAACTAAATGTGTTTTTAAAATTCTCATCTTTTTGGAAAATTTTCCGAAAAACGACCAATTTTTCCGTAACTAAACCCACCCTTAGGATTTCGAACATTATTTTCGTGGGACAATGATTTTGAAAGATGATTCACTGTGTGTAGAAAATGTACGCACTGAAATTAAGTTCTGTGCCCTACATAATAAATTCCATGATGACTTATGCACATATTTGTGTGGTTTATGTTGTTTCTTGATTTGCATGAATTCGTTGGACTTCTCTTCACCATATAAACTATAATATTTTGAAAAATTACTTGAATGCACAGGCAAGGCTTATGTTGATGTATAGTATTGTCCTCAATAATGGATATATTGCATTACTTTCCTTACAGGCCATCAATCATCCTTGTAATCCCAAGTTTACTTCCCAAAATGAACTCTCGTAATGCTTTCCATTTTTTCAGCCTTATTATCTTTCTGATTACCACCACCATCTCTTATTCCGACAATAATACCGATTATCAAGCATTGTTGCATTTCAAATCGATGATCACCAATGATTTTCCACTAAGTTCATGGAATGCTTCCTTTCAATTCTGTAATTGGATTGGAGTTTCATGTGGGAAACAACAAAAAAGAGTGATAGCTTTACGACTGAATTCACATGGCCTTAAAGGCTCATTATCTCCTTATGTCGGGAACCTCACCTTCCTTCGTGATCTTTATCTCACAAACAACAGCTTTCAAGGAACAATCCCTCATGAACTCAGTCGTTTATCCATGCTACGTTTCATCGATCTTTCCGATAACAATTTCAGTGGAGTCATTCCAACGAACTTGTCTGGTTTTTCTAACATTGAAGAGCTAAGACTTAATAATAACAAGCTTGTTGGAAGCATACCCAAAGAGATCACTTTCCTCTCGAAGCTTACCCATTTTGTAGTCGCTGATAATATGATAACAGGTGGAATTCCACCTGTTTTGGGGAATATAACATCAATGATCATGTTCTCTGTTAAAAGCAACCCGTTGGGTGGGGGTATTCCAGACACCTTAGGCCATTGGAAAAGCTTAACAAGATTATACCTTGGTGGTTGTAACTTATCTGGAAGTATTCCTTACTCCATTTATAACCTTTCACTTTTAACTAATATTTCCTTAGGTGAGAATCAGCTTATTGGTAGTCTTCCCTCAGATATAGGTACAATGCTCCCCTATCTTACGTTCGTTCAATTACGTAATAACCAACTGACTGGACCTCTTCCACCCACAATATCTAATTGTTCAAAGTTGCGATTTCTTGAAATGAGTGAAAACAAGTTTCGAGGGAAGTTGACAATCGACTTTGGGAAACTAAAAGATATTTATAGAATAAATTTGGGTTCTAACATCTATGGATTCGGAGAAGCTGATGATATGAAGTTTATTGATACTTTGCAAAACTGCAGTAAATTAAAGATTTTAGATCTTTATAATTGCAGCTTTGAAGGAGTGTTGCCTACATCAATAGGTAATCTTACGAATCAACTTTCTAATCTATATTTAGGAGCAAATCATTTCTATGGAAATATCCCTTCAAGTGTAGGTAATCTTGTTGGGTTGAATACTTTTAGTATAGGAGATAACCAATTCACAGGAAAAATCCCCTCAACCATTGGTCAACTTCAAAAGCTACGTGAAGCTTATTTTTTTTGGAACCAGTTTTCAGGTTCGATTCCTGATGCCTTCGGGAACTTATCTTTGTTGATTACACTTGATTTAAGTTCCAACAAACTCGAATCCAGTATTCCATCAAGCATAGGAAATTGTCAGCATCTATCGCAATTGTACCTTAATGACAATAAACTAAGTGGCAAAATCCCTAAGCAACTTCTTCAACTTTCATCTCTAACCATATCATTATATCTTTCTCAAAACCATCTATCTGGGTCACTTCCAAAAGAGGTAGGGGAACTTAAAATGTTATCTTCTCTCGATCTTTCTGATAATAATTTATCTGGTAACATTCCAAGTAGTCTTAGTAGTTGCACAAGTCTTGTATTTTTATCTCTCAAAGGCAACTTATTTCAAGACATGATACCATCATCATTAAGTTCCATGAGAGGAGTTTCGAAACTCGATCTTTCTCGTAATAATTTATCGGGAAAAGTTCCCCGATTCTTAGAACAGATGGAATTGTTAGAATATGTAAACCTATCCTTCAATAATTTTGAGGGTGAAGTGCCAATGGTAGGAGTGTTCGCAAATGCAAGTGCATTTTCAGTTGTAGGGAATAGTAAGCTTTGTGGTGGGTTGGCTGAACTTGGGTTGCCAAAATGCATGGAAACCCGAAAACATGAAAAAAAGTTTCCTTTGTACGTAATAGTCATCTTAATTGTATCTTCCCTTTTCATCGTTTTATGTTTTGCGTATGTTTGTTGTAAGAAAAGGAAGGGCCAATTGTCTCGATCATTGACTAATGAACGATTTGGAAAAGTATCATATAGTCAACTTCTCAAGGCTACCAATGGTTTCTCGAAAGAAAATTTGATCGGAGAGGGAGGTTTCAGTTCTGTTTACAAAGGAGTCCTTGATAATGATGATAGATTTGTTGCAATCAAAGTTCTTCGTCTTCAAAACCGAGGTGCTCATAAAAGCTTCATAGCGGAGTGTGAAGCATGGCGGAGTATTCGACACAGGAATATATTAAAGATAATAAATTCATGTTCAAGTGTTGACTTTCATGGCAATGACTTCAAAGCTTTGGTATACGAGTTCATGCCAAATGGGAGTTTACATGATTGGTTGCATTCAAGTGCATTTAAATCTAGAATGAGCGTTCTTCAAAGAATAAATACACTCCTTGATGTCGCATTTGCACTTGATTATCTTCACAATCACTGCTTACAAGCCATTGTTCACTGTGACGTGAAGCCTAGCAACATTCTTCTAGATGGTGATATGGTGGCACATGTTGGAGACTTTGGTTTAGCTCGATTTCTTGGAACAAATTCAAACCAAAATAGCACAGGTGGCATTAGAGGGACAATTGGGTATACACCTCCAGGTAAATTAATTTCATGTATTCCAAGATATTTATATTTATTTGTTGTGCTACTTTTTTTAAAAGTAATTGCTAATAAGTTGCAGAGTATGGTTTGGGGGGTGAGATGACAAGTAGTGGGGATGTATACAGTTTCGGAATACTATTGTTGGAGGTGATGATAGGGAAAAGTCCAACAGATAACTTCTTTAACGATGGCCTTAGCCTTCATAAGTTTGCATGCATGGGTTTGTCGAACCATATAACCGATGTTATTGATGATGATATTCTGAAGTTTCTTCAAGAGGATGATATTACTAAAAAATATATGTTAGAAAATTCAAAGAAGATAGAGCAATGTCTGGGTTCAATTGTAAGAATAGGAGTGTCATGCTCCGTGCATTCCCCACCACATCGAATGAATATTGCAAATGTTGTCCATGAGTTGCAACATATCCTGGATGTTGTTCAAAATATTTGATGTTCCATGTTAGTTAATATTTTGGATGCTAATTGTTAAAGACAAATGTATTATAGTATTTGGTCGATATTGTAATTTTGTTATGGAAATATATAAATTAAATATATTTTATTATGAATATTGTAAACTTTAATGAAAAGATAAAGTTTTGAGGTACATTTTGAAGAGTAGAAACATCGGGGTCAAATTCCAAATCATGGAAATTTGAAAACTACATGGATAATTTCATCTATATCCTTACAAAATTTAAATATTACTTTTATATCCATACAAAATTTAAAATTACTTATATATCATTCTCAAACTATAAAATTTACATTGATATCCAAATTCATAATTTAATTTGATTTATATGAATTTAATATTCAAAAGTTTATCTAAAATTAAAATTTCATATGAATTTACTAAAATACTCTTTCCAAATTAAATACGTAGTATTAACCAACGCATTCGCCTTCTCCCTTCGCCTTACACCCAAACGGTTGCAAAAAGTTAACAAACCTGCGACTGCAACATTGACAAAATAAATTGATTATTCTTAATAATACAAAGTCAAATCAAACTCACAAACCAACAAGCATTGGTTTCGTGATCTTATATGGCCTCAATTCCTTATTAAAATAAATAATACACATAGTCGTTGACATATGATTCCATGAGCAACCAAAAATTGAATCATGTATATTCCAACGTACAAAACTAAATTAAATAAACTTGTGCGCCGATAATGTAAAAATTTATTTGTGCACCATGAAACATCCAAGATGTATTTGCCCATGGCAAGTTATAGAACGCAAAAAAAATTGAAAAACGGTCGCAGGTTCGTTCTTTGATATTGTAGGGTATATTAATTAATGAAAGTAATAATGAATCAATCAAAACAGGTGCAATAAGCATGCTTAATATTTAATTTATGATTTAATATGGAAAGGATATTTTGGTAAATTTATATGGAATGTTGAAATTTAAATAAGTTTTTTAATATTAAATTGATATATTTCAAATTAAATTATAAGTTTGGATATAAATGTTATTTTTTTAAGTTTGAAATGATATAAATGTAATTTCAAAATTTATAAGGATATTAAAGTAATATTTAAAGTTTGTAACGATATAGATGAAATTATCCCGAAAATGAATTATTAGATATAATTTTCCTTGTGAGTTATTGATGGGGAAGATCAGAGGGAAAAGAATGATAGTGTAGTGATAATCTTACAAGAATCAAAGCAAAATTTGAGTATATTATCAAGATTGAGAACCCTTTTATGGTGTAGTCAACTGTATCATGGTTTTTAGTTGTGGATCCTAATAATGTGTTGAGTTGGTGGCGATCAATTCGATGTAGAGCACTGTCTTAATTGATATATGGGCTTATTCTTATTTGGAATTAGTGAAAACTGATGTTGCTGGTTACAATATAAGCAATATGCATCTGACATTGATTGTTAATGACTTCGAGTTAAATTTATTTATTAGTATGTTTATATCTTTATGTTTTGATATGTACTGCTAAATCTTTAAATTCACCCTAAAATGAGATAAGTAATGTTTTGGTACATAAATTAATGCTATAAGTATGTTCTTATGTTTGGGATCAGGAGTTTTATTGAAAGAAACTAAAGAAAAAGGATGAAAGATGACTTTTAAATGAGTAACTACAAACATGGGATGAGTTATGCCATCTTGTAGTGTAGGTGAAGGGTATTAAAAATTAGGGATGGGGAAATAGAGAAAATTGATAGATAAAAATATACATACCTTCACCGGTCATCTAGAATCACTTTACATGTTGATATTTCTCCCTTTATAATGTTGGTTACTAAGCAATCTATTGGTTATTTGTTATCATCAATGTTATTTAAGTGTAATAGGGATTACTTTGTTGACTAAAAATGATCTTGATAAATATAAAACAAGTAAGGAAGGTGTGGAGTACACAATTGTTTAAGTTTGATCAAGTATTAAAGTATACTGTCATTTAGGGGCGAAGCCCCTGAACGAACGGGGGTCCAGGGGTAGCGCCCGTGGGAGCGCGGTCCAAGGGGCGGCAGCCCCTAGCTGGGTTATATTGCTGTATTGAAAATGCATCAGAAAATCCAAATTTTGAATATTTGACCCGATTTTGACTTTGAATTAATCTTTATACAAAACCCGAATTTATGACAGTTTTTACTGTTGAGGAAAACTATTATATGATAGTTTTGACAATTTTTCAGATAAGGAAGGTTTATAACCAACTTTAGTCACTTTTCTGGTACTCACGAAATTATACCATCTCACTCTCTCTTTCTTTTCTCTCTGATTTTATGTGAGTCTGATCCAATTGAGGATTTGGGAGTACCACCCAAATACTTCGATTTGAAAGTGATTTTCACGATTCTCAGATTTCCAAGTGCCACTAAACCATATTTCTAACAAAAATTGAAGTAAACTGTAATCATGGAAAGTGGTGATTCTGTGAAGGAAATTACAAGTAAGTTTGAAAAACTGAACAAGTTTGAAGGGCAAGATTTTCGTAGATGGCAGAAGAAGATGAAGTTTCTCCTTACCACTCTAAAAGTGGTGTATGTTCTGAGTACACCCATGCCAGTCTTACCAGAATCTGTTGAAGATGAAACTTTGGAGACAACAAGAAGAAGATCAAAGTGGGAAAATGATGATTACATATGTCGTGGTCATATTCTCAATGGTATGTCTGACTCTCTTTTTGATATCTATCGAAATTTTGAATCTACAAAAGAACTATGGGATTCTCTTGAATCCAAGTATATGGCTGAAGATGCTTCTAGCAAGAAGTTTCTTGTTAGTAAATTTATGGGTTACAAGATGACTGACTCCAGACCTGTTATGGAACAATACCATGCAATGTTAAGGATCCTGGGATAGTTTACTCAACACAATCTGAAAATGGATGAAGCCATTGTTGTGGCTGTGATCATTGACAAACTGCCCCCTTCCTAGAAAGATTTTAAACACAATCTAAAACGTAACAAAGAGGAATTGACTTTAACTCAACTTGGAAGCCATTTATGGATTGAAGAGTCCTTAAGGACTCAAGAACTTGATAACAATCCAAAAGGAAAGAACCAAGTTGTTTCCTCTTCTGTGAACATGGTGGATGGAGAAGGATCAACGAATCAAAAGAAGTCTAATGGAAAAAGGAAGTTTAAAGGAAAGGATGACAAGTCTTCCAACAAGAAGGCTAAAGTGGTGTGTTGGAATTGTAACAAACCGGGTCACTTCAAGAAAGATTATCGTTTGCGTAAAGTGAACAAGGATGGTGCAGGACCAAGTGGATCCAAGGATCCAGAAAAGCAACAAGGTCAGAATTCTGCTTTCATGCAGAAGTCTAACTATATTCAGAATTATATTTCTATGATTTCTGAAGCATTTTATGTGCAGGATGATAATGTTGCATGGTGGTTTGATTTGGGAGCAACAAGTCATGTTTGCAAAGATCAATATTGGTTCAAGGACTTTCAACCAATTGATGATGGATCTGTTGTGAAAATGGTAAATGTTGCAACTGAACCAATCAAGGGCATAGCATCTGTTTTAATTACTTTTACTTCTGGGAAATGTTTGTGTTTGAACAATGTTTGATATGTTCCAGGGATTCGTAAGAATCTCGTGTCTGAAATTGTATTAGATAATTGTGGTTACAAACAAGTATTAGAAAGTGAAAAGTATATCTTGTCAAGACATGGTTCTTTTATGGGATTTGGCTATATATGTAATGGAATGATTAGGCTTAATATTAATTATCCTTCTAGTGATAATTTTGTTTGCATGGCTTCTAGTAGTACTAGCAATAATTTTCATAAATCTGAATTATGGCATGCTAAACTAGGACACATTCATTACAATAGATTAAAAGACATGTCTAAAATGAGTTTAATTCCTGCTTTTGATATGAAAAATAATGAAAAATGTAAAACATGCATGCTAACTAAAATCACTATACAACCTTTCAAAGATGTTGTTAGGGAAAGCAAGGTGTTAAATCTTATACATAGTGATTTATGTGATTTCCATGCAACACCTTCCCTTGGAAACAAGAAGTATGTTATTACTTTTATTGATGATGCATCTAGATATTGTTATATCTATTTGCTACATTCTGAGGATGAAGCACTTGATAAATTTAAAATTTATAAACAACAAGTTGAGCTTTAGAAAAATGAATTAATAAAAGTATTGCATACTGATAGAGGTGGTGAGTATTATGATCCAGTTTATTTTGAATCAACTGAAATAATACATCAAACCACAGCTCCATATACACCACAACAAAAAGGTGTAGCTGAAAGGAAGAATAGGACTTTGAAAGAAATGGTTAATTCCATGTTGTCATATTCTAGTTTAAGTGAAGGATTTTGGGGTGAGGCAATGTTAACTGCTTGTTACATCTTGAATAGAACTCCAAATAAAAGGAGTAAGAATACTCCTTATGAACTTTGGTATAAAAAAGTACCAAATTTGAGTTATCTTAAAAGGAAAACAAAAGGAAAACATTAGGTGAGAGAGGTGTAGATTGTATCTTTATTGGATATGCTGAGCATTCCAAAGCATATAGATTCTATGTTTTAGAGTCTAATGACTCTGTGTCTGTAAACATAGTGATAGAGTCAAGAGATGCTATCTTTGATGAAGAAAGATTTACATCTATACCTAGACCAAGGGACATGATTCATCAATCTTCCAGCTAGAGTACTACTCAAGTTGAAGATGTTTCTGGTGCTGCAAGTTCTGTACCTGAACCTAGGAAAAGCACCAGAGCTAGAAAAGCTAAGTGTTTCGGATCTGATTTTCAACTATATTTAGTTGAAGGAACAAGGAATGAGACTATTTCTCAACATCAATATTTTTTTAATATTGAAGAGGATCCAAAGACTTTCAGTGTAGCTATGGCTTCTAGGGATGTTCATTTCTGGAAAGAGGCAATTCATGATGAGATTGATTCTATCATGCATAACAATACTTGGGTATTGGCTGATTTACCTCCTGGTTGCAAGGCATTAGGATGTAAATGGACCCTCAAAAGAAAAATGAAGGTGGATGGCACAATTGATAAGTATAAAGCCAGATTGATTATCCAAGGCTTTAGACAAAAGGAAGGCATTGATTTCTTTGATACTTATGCTCCTGTTGCTAGAATTTCTACTATTAGATTATTATTAGCTCTTGCAGCTATACATAATCTTGTGATTCACCAAACGGATGTGAAAACTGCATTCTTGAATGGTTACTTGGATGAGGAAATATACATGAAACAACCTGAAGGGTTTGTGATGACTGGAAATGAACACAAAGTGTGCAAGTTGAAGAAATCATTATATGGTTTAAAACAAGCACCAAAACAATGGCATCAAAATTTTGATGATGTTGTCTTGTCTAATGGTTTTGCATTAAACCAAGCTGACAAGTGTGTATATAGCAAATTTGATACTTCTGGTAAAGGAGTTATGATTTGCTTATATGTAGATGATATGTTGATTTTTGGTACTGATTAGAAGAAGTTGATAAAACCAAGAAATTCTTATCATATAGTTTTGATATGAAAGGCATGGGGGAGGCTGAGGTAATTCTTGGTATAAGAATTAGAAAAGGAAACAATGGGATTTCAATTTCTCAATCTCATTATATTGAAAAATCTTGAAAAAGTTTAACTTCGAGAATTGTTATCCTGTTAGCACTCCTATAGATCCTAGTCTTAAGCTTCTACCTAATAAAGGATCTCTAGTGTCTCAACTTGAATACTCAAGGGCTATTGGTTGTCTAATGTACGCCATGATTAGTACTAGGCCTGATATAGCATATGCTGTGGGAAGGCTTAGTAGATATACTAGTAATCCTAGTTCACATTATTGGCAAGATGTGAGTAGAGTATTCAAGTACTTGAAAGGGACCATTAAGTATGGTTTAATTTATAGTGGATATCCCTCTGTTTTGGAAGGTTATTTAGATGCCAGCTGGATTAACAACTTTGAGGATCACTCCTCTACAAGTGGTTGGGTGTTTCTTCTTGGAAGAGGTGCCATTTCTTGGGAATCTAAGAAACAAACTTGTATTACTAACTCAACCATGGATTCTGAGTTTGTTGCATTGTCTGCTGCTGGTAAAGAAGTTGAATGGCTAAGGAATTTGATTTATGAAATTCCATTATGGCCTAAACCGATATCTACCATTTCTATCAGATGTGATAGTGCTGCTACCTTGGCTAAGGCTTATAGTCAAGTGTACAATGGGAAATCTAGACATTTAGGTGTTAGACATAGCATGATTCGTGAGCTCATCATGACTGGTGTGATATCTATGGAGTTTGTAAGAACTCAATTTAGAGTAAATTACATGAATGGTCCCTATGGTTTGGGGTAATTTGCATGCTTGGTCCCTAACTTATTTTTTTAACTCGGAAGGTCCCTATGGTTTGTTTTTGTTACGCGTTTGATCCTTACTGTTTATTTTTGTTACGTGTTTGGTCCCTGTATTATCTAAAATGACTATTATTTAAAAAGGAAAAAAATGATGGGGTAGGTGAGGTAAGGTGAGAGGGTGGGATTAGGGGTGTGTTTATTTAAATAAATTAAAAAAAATCAAGGGCATAATAGTCTTTTTAGGTAAGATATGGACCAAGCGCGTAACAAAAACAAACAGTAAGGACCTTCCGAGTTAAAAAAAATAAGTTAGGGACCAAACGCGCAAATTACCCTAAACCATAGGGACCATTCGTGTAATTTACTCCTCAATTTAATTTAGCCGATCATCTAACAAAAGGCTTAGCAAGAGATCGTGTGCACAAGGCGGCCGTAGGATGGGTTTAAAGTCCACTTAAAATCTTTTATATTAAGATACCCAATTCCCATCTAATGTAATATTAGATGCTGAATTCAATGTGGAAAGCTTGATATTTGAAGATTGGAACACATTATTATCATCATCCCAAGGTATGTGTTTAGTACTGCAAGTTAAGGAGGTTGAATTTATATTCTTAATAGTTCTTTTGAAAAGTTGCATTTGCAGGTGCAAGAATAAAAGAACTACCTATATAAGCATGAAGTTTAGCTGCTTCATGAAGTTAGAACTTGGCTTTGATATGCTTATTGAAGGATGGGACACAAGCTAGTAAAATATAGTGTCAAGTTAGAACTTATGAGAATGTAAACTGTTGTGTGTATTATCTTCATGTATTCACTATGGATAGAAATGGTTCAATCCTTAGTGATACCCTGATATTCGAATATTTGGATTATATAATATACTAATGTGAAATTCAATCGTCACGATATTTCATTTATGCATCAATTTTGTTGGTGTTATGTTTCCTTTTAAGTTAATCAAGATTACACTTAAATGGGGGAGGTTTGTTGGTGATTTGTTATCATCAATGTTATTTAAGTGTAATAGGGATTACTTTTGTTGATTAAAATGATCTTGATAAATATAAAACAAGTAAGGAAGGTGTGGAGTACACACTTGTTTAAGTTTGATCAAGTATTAAAGTATACTATCATTTAGGGGCGAAGCCCCTAAACGGATGGGGGTCTGGGGGCAGCGCCCCTGGGAGCGGGGTCCAAGGGGCAGAGCCCCTGTCTGGGTTATATTGTTGTATTAAAAATGAATCAAAAAATCCAAATTTTGAATACTTGACCCGATTTTGACTTTGAATTAATCTTTATACAAAACCTGGATTTATGACAGTTTTTACTATTGAGGAAAACTGTTATATGACAGTTTTGACAGGTTTTCAGATAAGGAAGGTTTATAACCAACCTTAGTCACTTTTCTGGTACTCACGAAATTACACCATCTCACTCTCTCTTTCTTTTCTCTCTGATTTTATCTGAGTCTTATCCAATTGAGGATTTGGGAGTACCACCCAAATACTTCGATTTGAAAGTGATTATCACGATTCTCAGATTTCCAAGTGCCAGTAAACCATATTTCTAACACAATCGAACTTGGGATAATCTATGAAGAACCCCTTAGTTTTAGGTACAAATACTTATAGAACATTTCTTGATTGTATATGATGGATTAATTTTTGTAAGAGCCATCCAAATGTTTTAATATTGATTTTATATACTCATCCATCTGGAAATTGTATAAGATTTATGATGTTTGCGGAAAAACTGCCCAAGTATCTGATAGCTTGGACAAACACTTTGTAATGACAGCTTGGAAACCAACAACTTGTCCCAATAGCTTGGTTATTTTTTCTATTTTACTTCTTTTTTAAGTATGTTTTTCCATTCCATTCCAGGTCCAAAACTTGACCCCCAACATTCGTTGTGTCTAGGATCAATCTCGCCATATATAGATTTGTGTTCCTCCCCTCGTAACTTGCAATAGATCATAGTCTAAATCTCTATTTGGCACTCGTATTATTTCAAACTACCCAAAATAGATGATGACACTAAAATCACCAATAATTATCCCTTATTTTAGTGTAACATATAAAATAACACAACAACTTAAACAAACCAAAACCTATACGTAAATGTTTATGTTGCATCGATTGAATTTTAATTTTAGCATTTTACATATTAAAAATATTCTAGAATCAAATTGTTCTAAGGATTGCACTCATAAATCTATGTGAATACATGAAAATAAAATATATATACAAATCTAAAAACATAAAACTTGACACAGTTACCAGTTGTATGTCCTAATTAATATACAAATCTAAAAATGTGTATGTCCGAATCCTATCACGAATATATAAACTCCAAGTCCTCAAACTTTTGAGGTACAACTACACTTCACAATCATATAGGTACTTCCTTTACATCATGTACCCGTTGGGTTATGATGATTTTCCATAAATGCAGCAGAACAAAAACATATACAAAAACTTTGATCATCACAACACATCAAGGATTTTGTTTTAGAGAACTTCTGGCAACAAAAGAACATACATGCAAGGTTCGAAATATACATTTTCTTGATGATGTGTTTAAGCCGATCGATTTCTTCCCTTGGATCAGTTAGCACCTAAAGTAGAACTCCTCTAATATAGTGTTACACCAAGATGGATGAATCAAACAGTTTTGATACACTCTCCCCAACTTAATTCTTCAAGGAGTACTCAAGAACACACACTTAGTATATGTGTCTTCAGCTTTTAAGAGAAAGAGGGAGAGAGAGAGAGAGAGATTAAGAGAGAGAAAGAGAAAGAAAGAGAGAAAACAGAGAAAGAGTATATCGCTCCCTCATTAATTCTAAAATCATAAGATATGTGGTTCAGATTACATAGTTTCATCTTGGTAGTTCATTAAGATGAATTACAACAAATGTTAAAGGGTCCAAATAAAAATATAAAGCTAATTAACAAGTCTTGAATGGATTAGTTATAATATATAAAAGATACGGTGGTTTCAATAAAATCATAGAAAGGAATCATTATCATTAGCTAGATATTAAGAAAAGATAAGGCAATTGCATATAACAATATTATATAGTAATAACAGAAACAAGTTTTCAATTAAAAAAATTAAAGAAGATAAATTAAATTGTGGTGCAAACTCCTCCCCAATCATAGTCCGAAAAGGTCGTGAGTTCCATGGGGGAATTGACGATATAGAAAGAGAACACAGTGGATGGTAACTTTTCATTAAATAAAGAAGTCATTTAAGGGCTAGCCAATGAACATCAGATGGGAAGTGCATAAATTGTGATAATTTGTTGACTGCAAAGTAGATGTCAGGTCGAGTAAAAGTAAGGTATTGGAGAGTTCCAACTAATTTGCAATACGATGTCGGATAAACTTTAGGAGCTCCATCATTTTTTGTGAGTATAATTGAAGTGCTTAATGGATCTGTGACCTCCTTGGCACCATCAATCTTAAAGTGAGTTAGAATGTCTCAAATGTGGTTGTGGTGTGATAAAAAGAGGCCAGACTTGGTTGGAATGATTTCAATACCCAAAAAATGACTTAGTTGACCAAGATCTTTGATGGAGAAACTATTGGCAAGCATATCGAAAAACTTGGTAATAAACGAAGAGTTATTACCAGGAAGAGTAATATCGCCAACATAAACCATGAAGTAACACATGATACCATCACGATTACAGATGAATAATGACGCATCGGATTGAGATTTTCGAAAGCTGGATTCCAAGAGGAGTGAGGTGAGAGCGAGGTACCATGCACGTGGTTCTTGTTTTAGGTTGTAGAGTGATTTTAGAAGCTTTAATATGTGGTTGGTATATTGAGAGTTAAAAAAACCATGAGGTTGAACCATGAACACCTCTTCTTGTAATGTGTCATGAAGGAACGTGTTATTAACATCCAATTTCCTTGATGACCAGTCATTTGAGAGAGCAATAAAGAGAAAATATGTATCATTACTAGTTTAGTTATAAGACTAATGCTATCAAAGTAGTATTTCCCAAAATTTTGAAGGAAATCTTTAGCCATAAGACGAGATTTGTATTTGCCTATGGTACCGTCTGGATTTCTCTTAATTTAGAAAACCCACTTGCATCCGATTGGTTGATGGAAATTGGGTGGGATAACATCCCATGTGGCGTTGTGGATCCATTAATTTTATTTGTCTTCTATTGCTTGGCGCCAAAGAGTGTCTTTGGAGGCTTGAGTTGGAGTGGTGGGTTCTAAGGTAGTAGGAATAGGATGAACAGTATTGGTGTTAATGAACACATTATTGAAGTATTTAAAGTTAGGTTTGCATTAGCAAGTAGGATAAGTGGAAGATGGAGGAGGTGAGGGAGATGGTGGCAGTGTGGGGGAGGTAATGGTTGCTAGGGAATCGGAGGTGAGGAAGAACCGAGAGTAGGTTTAGAGGTTTTGGGAGATGCATGTTATATAGTAGGTGTGGCGATGGGGGAAGGGGGAGTATATGATGGTACTAGAAAAGGGATGGAAGGAAAATATATAGAGGTAGGTGGTGTGGTATTAAGGTGAATATGGGGTGGTGCAGATATTGATGGAGAAAGTGTGAAGAACTCATAAACATTGGTTAGAAAGAGAGATGTGGTGGGAGATATTTGTATGGAAAATGGTTGGAGATGAACTTGACATTCGTGAATGATAGATACAATGAGTTGCAAAGTGATAGCATACGTAAGAAGATTTTTCATTTGAATAACCCAAGAACAAGCAAGGGGATGAACATTGATGGAGCTAGGAGAGGGAGTAAAGGTGAATCCACGAATAGCAGAGGCATCTAAATGGATTGAGTTTGGTGTATTTAGGAGGCCTTCCATACAAGACATCTAACAAACTTTTAGAGTTTATGATGGGAGTGGGTAAGCGATTTATAAGATGTACAACCATTCGGAAAACATATGACCAGAATTAGAGAGGAAGACCCGCAAAGTGTAGTAGAGCAAGGCCTATTTCAACAATATAGTTGTGGCGACGTTCGACAATGCCATTTTGCTCAAGAGTATAAGGGGGTGTAGTGTAATGATAGATGCCCATGGATTGAAATAAGGGAATGAGAGCTTGGTATTCACCACCATTGTCAGTGAACATGGATATAATGGAAGTGTGAAAGAAATTTTCAACTAGGAGTTTAAACTGTGAGAAGATTTTTGAGACATTTGATTTGTATTTAATAGGATAAATCCAAATATATTTTGAAAGGTAATCAACAAACATTACCTAATAGGAAAAACCATTAATAGATTTATGAGCAGGTCCCCAAACATCAGAGTAAATGATTTGTAAATGTTAAGTTGTAGTAAATGAGTTTTGGCCAAAAGGGAGTTTATAACTTTTATTAATTGAACATCTAAGATCTCGATTCAAAAGAGATTTCTTAGACTTTATTTGTTGGAACTCAACATAAATTGTTTTATTACGAATCAATTCTTAAATAATAATTATTGTTGGACATATTTTCAAGATCTTAGATGGTGAATGAATATTAATATATAGTTAAAGATATTTTGGGTAATCGGGTATACCCGAAACCCAACAATCTTACCATTTATCCGACCTGAAAAAAAAATCGGGTTACCCAAATACCCGAAAAAATTAAACCGATGCCCAATTAACCCATACCCGAAAAAATCGAGCGGGTAATTCGGGTAACAGGCATTTTCGACAGAGCTAATAGGTTGTTTCTGATCCCAACTATCTCTCTTTCTCTCTCTCTATATATATATATACATATATATATATATAAGAGAGAGAGAGAGAGATAGGTTCAAATGTTTTTGACAACTATTATATGTCTGTATGCACCAATGAGAATTCAGGAAATAATAAATCATTAAATAAGTCATTTAAGGGTATTATAGTAATCTTGACATATTTAAATATTGTAGATAATTAATATATTTATCATCCATTTTAATATGAGATATCAAAGTCTAACCCATAAAACCCAACCCTTGAAATTACAATTGTCGTCCATCCCTTCACCCAGATTCCATTCTCTCAGGATTTCACCCAACACCGATCGATTCCGCCACCATCGTCGAACGCTGCCACCGATCAATAATACAAGCATGCTTTCTTTCTCTATAGTTCATAGTACATGGAATTTGACTCTGGTTTTTCTCTCTTCCAGTTATTTCTGTTGAGTGTGATGATATAGCGATGAATCCATTTCATGTAGTCTGGATGAATCCGACCCTTTTATGCATAATACAGTTCCCTATTTACTTCAATTTTGAAGGTTTAATTTGGGCTTTGGGGGAAATGAACGATTGAAAGAGTTTGAATTTGACAAATCACAAGTGATTTTAATTATAGTTATTCGAAGCTGCAGTTGGGAATGCGGTTGTACAAAGGAGAAGACAACATGTTATTTCAGTGGCGAACGAAAGCAGAGAAGTGTTGTTCGAAACCAAGCGATTATGTACAGAAGGAGTGATCAACTCCATGGATGTCGCCATCAATGGCGACATGATGATTGGTAAGACTCTCACTAATTTTTTTTGAAGAAACTAAAGAAGCACACCACATGTCCGATAAATTCCATAGTTGAAATCTAGGTATTTGTAATTCAAAGACAAAAGATTGTTTATGTGATGTAGCAACTTGTGCTTAACTGTAGAAATTATTTACCTTAATCCTAAAAATAGATTTTACATCCAATTGCTTTTTGATTTTTATTTTGGAACACAATCATTAGTTTTTCAACCATTAGTTTTTTAACCAACAGATAAGTATATATGTTTATCCATTCTATGTATTCTGTCATAATGTATTCTATGTATTATATCATGTTCTTTATATTTTGTCAGAATATATAAAGTGATAGGAATAGCAAGTAACATGAGAGAATAAAAACCATGGTTAGATATTTGTTATTCGTTTGATTGTTAATAAATTGAGAGGATAAAAATTTGTTAATTTTTTTAATTCATGTCTTCCGATCATGGTTTTGGTTAATTATTTATATGTTGATAATAAATTTTGCTAGAATTTTACTGTTTTATTCTGATAAAATTTTAGTATTCATATGTTGATAATGTATTCTAACAAAATTTTACTGTTGCATTCTAACAAAATTTTACTATTTATATGTTGGGAATAATTTTTAGTAGATAAGTGTGCATTCCCAAGAGATTTGATCTCAATTTAGTTTTATTTTTTATTTTAAATTTGCAAAGATCATTGTTCAAACTAATGATTTTTCTTTATGGGTATAGGTTTTTAATATGGTGCCATTCATGTGGAAAAAGAAGAAAATATGGAGAGAACAAGAATGTACTCTAGCTGAATGTATTCTGCTAGTATGTATAAAGTGATTCTTAAAAATAATATTTTTTCAGAATTGATTAGTAGTTTTGAAGTTTTTTTTTTCCTTTTTAATCATTTTAGTTTTAACATTCAAGAATAAATATAATTTGTAACCATTATTAGTCATTTTTTTCCAGAATGAATGTAATTGTTGTTTATAATCTTATTTTGTAAGTATTAATATGATTAGTAATTCTTAAAGAATAAAACATGTTTCATATAAAAATGTTATTCTTGATAATATGTTTTATAAATCTTTAAACATGTTTTAAAAATATGTTGAATGAAATTTTGTAAAACTGAAATCGATAATATCTTTACTAATTTATACTTGACATTTAGCTATTCTGACAGAAGAAATTCGGATATTATTCAAAATTAAGTTGAAATTAAAATTAAAATTAATATAAAAAATTCAGATTTTTAAAATTAAGATAATTAATGATCCCTTAAAATCTAAAATTTTCCTTTTTTTAAATATGGTTTATTGTCCAAAATACCCTTATGTTAAAATTTATGTGATTATATGGTACATGCTACCTTATTGTAATATCATAGACTCTCAGATCATGATCATTGATTCTATTACATCCTGTGGTCCAGATCTTTGAATTCTGGTACAAAATAGTTAATAAAAACAAAATAACCTAACCCTATATATATATATATATATATATATATATATATATATATATATATATATAAAAAGAAACCATTTTTTGCTATTTGTTATATTCTTAAACATTTTATGGTAATTATATAATATATTAAAAAAGAATAGTTTTGTGAACAGTTTTTCACTGCCATTGATTTTTTTTCGGGTTTTTATTTATTTATTTATTTTACCCTTCTTTGAGATAGTGCTTTACACGTGGTATGAAGTCCAGATCTCACATTTATGTTTTGGGTTTTCCCCTCATCTCTGCTGTCCATGCAATAGCTATCACCGATCCACGTGTTTTCTATCCACCATTTTGCCAGCACCGCTTCTTACATCGATTTCCAGAAGAACACATTTTCTTCATCTCTTTTGCTCTTTGTCACTCCACAATCATATTTTAGTGGCTTTTCTATCCCGCTCTGGGTCTGCAAATACACACAACCTTCCTGCTTTGTTCTTTCTAACAATCGGTCTTTCAAGGAGGTGTCACCATCAATCGGGATTCGAATCGGATTTGTTGTTGGAATTTCATCACCCCTATCCAATATTATCAAGTTTTATGTGTTTCCCTATGTGTGTATGTATTTTTGTGCATGTTTTTTTTTGCGGCTGGGAAGGAACAAGATGACCTAATTCCTTTTCTATTTAATCAAGTACCTTGCGTAATCCTTTTCGTTCGCCGACAACATCACACCGTCGTCTCAGTCTCACTTCTCGCCACTGATCGTCTCCCATCGCAGAATCCACCACCATCATAATCACTAATACACATACCAAATCCCACTTTCTAATCATTATTTTCTTTTCTTCAACTTTTGCAGAGGTAGCATTAAGGATATGGTTGATCACTAATAACTGGATACTTGCTGCTTGATTTCTTCTAATTGGAAACTGATAAGAAGGTTTCAATTTTTCAGATAAGATATCTATTTTTTGTTAATCAAGTTAATTTTAATCTTTGGTTTGAGGAATTTCTTTGTGATTTTATTGTATATCGTTGAATGTTTTGGGATCATGCATTTGATTTCCATTTTCTATGTGCATCCACATGGTCGTTCGATTTCTTTTTATGCATGATGCTTGAATATGTCATGGAAAGAAATTATTTTGGGATTCTTTGTTTACTTTTAAGTAAAAAGAACCAGACCCTTTGGTTAGTGTCTGTAATCCAATTTGTGGGCATTGATTTAATATACTAAGATTAAGATTAAACCCAACAAAACATCATTCAGGAAACTAATAAAGATTGGATTTTTTTAGCTTTCCTCTTGTGTTTGATACATGGGTATGTTATATAGTATTTTGATTTTACACTATTACTTCTATATTTTATATATACCCTGATCTCTTATTTTGATTTCCCAATTGAATCTTGATTGATGAATCCTCCCTGTCCCAAAATTATTGTCCACGTTTGACTTTTGAAATCTTTCCATGTCAATTTTGATCATAAATAACTTTATTTGTGTTATATAGTTTTTTATGAAACTTATAAAAATGAAAATACATTTAAAAAACAATCTATTCATATATCTTGCATAAAAAATTATACAATACAAAGTAAATTATTTAAAGTGAAAGTTGAACAAACTTAAAAAATCAAATGTGGACAATAATTTAATAATTTTGTGACGGATGGAGTACTATTTATTCACATTCACATGTAGATAGCATTTGATCTTCAAGAAAGAAAATGACTATTATATCATATATTACAGTGTTGCCAACTGTTGTTAGAATTAGTAAGTTATTTTAGTCTCTTTATTAGGTGTGATTTCTAAAATCACGTGCGATGAAAACTGTTAAACTGTGTTTTGGACCCTTTGTATATTTAAGTGATTGATAAGAAACATGTCTTTTATAGAAGTTGCATATGAATCTTGATTGAATATGCTACTTACATGACCTATCTTTTATCATCATTAATCTTCAAGGAAACTAGGGATACCGGTCTATTACATTTTTCCATCAGGTGTGGATTCTGTAGGCAACAATATCGCCTTTTGTTTTTAAGAGGATTGGGATTCTTCAAATTCATAAACATACATATGATAATGGAAGTGGTGGTTTGTGGTGCTCTCTTTCAAAATATGTATGGGTTTTTCCCTGGTGCAGTTTCTGAATCATTTGAATAAAGGACAATTTTGCTCTTCTTTTTTCAAAATCTGAGTTGGAACTTTTTATATTTATTTTGCATGGTTTTATTGTTATCTCGATGAATGGTTTTATGTTATTAAAAATATAAAAATTTAATAAACTATTAAGTTAATTGTTTTAAAAGTTGAAATGGTTGTCTGGATGAAATGATTTATTATCAATAAAGTCATTTTAGACAATAAAATTAATAAGTTATAATATTAAATTAACAAGTTGTTGTATTAACCTTTTTAAAATGTTATTGAAGCCTTAATATATAAACATTTTAGCGATATAAGATGGTGTCATAGTAATATGTGTATATTTGTAAAAACAGACGGACAATAGATGAAATTATCGATAATTAGGTAATATATAACATCAAATTAATTATTAATTATCAATAATCAATAATTAAGTAATATATAGAAGCAAATAAATTATTAATAGATTAATGAAATTGAAAAAATTTTAAAGGTTAGTGTTGATTAAGTCATACACCAGATCAGATCCCCTTCAAATGATAGGTTTAGTCCAAATTTTCCTCTTTTTACGAGTTTTTCTGCCATTGTAAAAAAAACAAAACAAATTTGTCCCTATGGTGAGGTTTTGTTGCATGTTGGTTGTTGGGTTTTTAAATCTAACTACTAAGTTGTCTTAAAGAAAATGACTATTTTGCTGAACCAAACTTGAAAAATACAGTATACCATAGGGACCATTAACAAAATGAAACTTTGACTAAACCCGTCATTTTGAATTACGCCACATTGACCAAATTAGTAACTTACCGATTTTTTTAGTACATTTCACACTATTTATTAGTTTGCAAAAGAATGTGTAAGTTAGCTGTATATCATGTTTTTTATTGTAGGACTATGAGAGAGGCTAAAGCCAACAAGTTGAAGCTTATGCCCCAATTCTTGGAGCTTAAATTCATTGAGGCAATCACTAATAACTCTAAAATGTTCTTTGGAAATAAGGTCTATTTCTTTCTCTATCTCTCTTATTGGATATGTATTACATGACATGATATATGATACATGATATGATATGATATTAAACCAATTAAATTTTAGTGTAAATAACATTATTATTTTATTTTGATACATAAATATAGATAGTGAATATTGTGTTGGGTCAAAGGTTGCTTCAGAACTTTTTGCAAGAGGTGGAAGGAAGAGCCCATTTGGAAGGAGCATATTCATTGATCTATTATTTCTTAGTTGTATATTAGTAAAGATTCTTTCGAGGGGTTCATTTTTTTTTTTTGAGTAAATTACACGAATGGTCCCTATGGTTTGGGGTAATTTGCATGCTTGGTCCCTAACTTATTTTTTTAACTCGGAAGGTCCCTATGGTTTGTTTTTGTTACGCGTTTGATCCCTACTGTTTATTTTTGTTACGTGTTTGGTCCCTGTATTATCTAAAATGACTATTATTTAAAAAGGAAAAAATGATGGGGTAGGTGAGGTAAGGTGAGAGGGTGGGATTAGGGGTGTGTTTATTTAAATAAATTAAAAAAATCAAGGACATAATAGTCTTTTTAGGTAAGATAGGGACCAAGCGCGTAACAAAAACAAACAGTAAGGACCTTCCGAGTTAAAAAAATAAGTTAGGAACCAAACGCGCAAAATACCCTAAACCATAGGAACCATTCGTGTAATTTACTCTTTTTTTTTTTTTGCGTATCCAACCCGCAAAGTTGAATGTCACCTAATATTTATATTTAACTCTAAGTTTATTGTAAATGTTGCTTCCAATTTAAACATCCTAAATTTTAACCTTGTTACAAAGAAAGTTTACATAATTCGTTGCATAAACGCTCTGACTTATAATTTCAATTTTATTTTGTTTCAATTATTTATTTTTATTAATAGAATATTCTTGAATATGTTTGTGGATATTTGTTAATTTAAATCACTAAATAATCTTTTTAAATATTTACGTAGACATTAACTGTTATCATATGTATGAAATTTGTTTTATATTTGAGTAAATTACACGAATGGTCCCTATGGTTTAGGGTAATTTGCGCGTTTGGTCCCTAACTTATTTTTTTAACTCAGAAGGTCCTTACTGTTTGTTTTTGTTACGCGCTTGGTCCCTATCTTACCTAAAAAGACTATTATGCCCTTGATTTTTTTAATTTATTTAAATAAACACACCCCTAATCCCACCCTCTCACCTTACCTCACCTACCCCATCATTTTTTCCTTTTTAAATAATAGTCATTTTAGATAATACAGGGACCAAACACGTAACAAAAATAAACAGTAGGGATCAAACGCGTAACAAAAACAAACCATAGGGACCTTCCGAGTTAAAAAAATAAGTTAGGGACCAAGCATGCAAATTACCCCAAACCATAGGGACCATTCGTGTAATTTACTCTTTTATATTTTATCATTATAAAAAAAGGGCTAATGTCATAAAAACCCTCAACTTTTCAAGAAATGTTTGGTTATATCCTAAATCCATTTTTATATCCACAAAAACCGCACATTTGGGCAAAAATTATCATAATTGCCCTATTTTCCGATTTTACCCTTCTATGGCATTAAGGGTGTTTGGTTCAATGGTTTGTTGTTCAGTAAATATCACCCAAACACCATGCCCTCTTGCTCGATTTCTATCGTTGTTGGAGACCACAATCAACTCCACCAGTGAGCTTCCTGCCGAGAGAAAACGAGCCAGAAACCCACCGACTGCTATCTCCTGCTCACCACCGATGAGCACCCTTTGAAGATCAATGCTCCCATCTGAATTGAACCTCAAATCCAATGAATCGAACGATGTAACATTTCTTCCCCATAATTCCACCCCCATTTATCCCAACCACTGCCATGAAACCCAACGCTTGTCGTCGCCCCTGATTGTTTATCTGATGCAAACTTCTACGACTTTACCCACTTCTCACCGCTACCCTTAATTGTTCATCACCATCATCACCTTTACCTTAGAGCAAAAAAAATGTAAGTTTTGGTTTAGGTTTAATTTCAAGTTTGTGCATTTGTGTTGCTAACCACGATTTTGATTTCATCTGTGGTTTTTGAGTTTAAATTTTGGGTATCAATTTATCATAGTTGGGTTTATTTTTTAGGTTTGAGCACCCATGACATCATTTGGGCACTGAGTTTAAATATGGGTAAGAAAGGGAGGTGGTGGTGGTGGACGATGTCAATGTAGATGTGGTGGTGGTGGTGGATTTCAGGGATGGTAGCAGTGATGTTTGATATTTGATGGTGATAGTGATGGTGATGCATATCATAAGTGGTGGTGGTTTTTGGGTTACGAATGGGTGATCTTGTTCATGGGAATTGATTCCTTGAGACCAAACAGATAATGTTAAATGGAATTTTATTGATTCAATATATGGATTTCTTTGAGTATGAATTTCATATCTTTGAGCTTCTATGGTGATGAACAACAAACCACTGAAGCAAACACCCCTAATGCCATAGAAGGGTAAAATCGGAAAATCGGGCAATTATGACAATTTTTGACCAAATGTGCGGTTTTTTGGACATAAAATTGGACTTAAGATATAACCGAAAATTTCTTGAAAACTTGAGGGTTTTTATGACATTAGCCCTATAAAAAACGGTTAATTACTTTTTATTTTTTTAACGTTACAATAAAATAAACAACCTTTAACCATCCAATGCAAAAATACTCTTTTGACCACCTATGAAATTACTTTATCTCCTACATATTCTAGGATGTAGAACACGAAACACCTCAATGTTAAAAGTTTTTTTTATCACTTACAATGTTGTTTTAAAAAAATAAACTAAAAATATATCTAATGTGTTTGCATGAGTTGTTTCTAACACAACTTTAGGATCAAGATTTTCAAGTCCAACACATATTTTAAATTGTAGCCAAAACCAATAGAACAAAAAATGATTAAAACTATTAATTTTGGATAATAATCATAGACTTACAAATACCGTTTACAATGTTGTGTATAAAAAAGTGTTCAAACATGTATGAAAATATACTTAATTTATTTTCTTTATAAAATCTTTTTGTATTGTTGATATAATTTTAATCATTTGATTTATAATTATTTTAATACTGTGGTCATTTATTATTATTATATTATCTTCATTGTACAACATAATAATTTTATCAGTAATAATTTATATAAATAATGTTGGTTTTATCTTCAAAATATATTACAAAATTAATTCAAATTATCAATTAACTAAACATCAATGTTGCTCACATTTAAGGGAAATCTCTGTAAAAGTTTTAAAAGTTTAGTTCAATTTATAAAAAAGTTTTAAACTAAATTTTGTTTATAGAAAAGCACAAAATACCGGCTAAAACTTTAAAAAAACTATTTTCGGCCGGTTTCGCAGATTTAGCAAGTATCGTGTCCTTTTTTATTAGTTTGCTCAAAATTTTGGGACTTTTTCGGAAATTACCTGATAACCAAAATATTGAGATTTTTCTGAAAATTACCATGCAATTAATAGATATTATTATTAACAAATCATTTATAAACATAACAAACATTTTTATTATAAAAAAGGAAATACATTTGTTGCTAATTTCTAGGAATAAATTGGTGGTTTAAGTACTCCTCTACTGCTTATTGGCCACATCGAACTCTCTATGTTCATCATATGCATCGCTGTGTGTATGATAGGGAGATGTACTCGGTGAGTGTTCCTCTAATGTTGGTGTTCCTCTTATGTTGTTTAACCTAATTATCACCCAACATCTATATCTCACATTGTAACAATCGTAGGCTAACACACATTTATCAAATGTGAAAAAGTGAATCGTGAATGATAGTTTATATGGAAACAAGTGAAGAGTGATTATCTATTTAAATTGTCATTCAAAGTTTAATTTTCACTATGTGTGTAATTTGATGGTTGTTACCATGTAATGTATGGATGTTAGGTGGTATTTAGGTTAAATAACATAATGAAAGATCTATATGTTCAAGAATCATTGTGTAATGATATTTTCTGAGAACATGTGATACTGTAGCGTCACACCTAAAATCAAGTAGATACTTATTGATTGTGTATTAATAAATATTATCAACTCTTGTATTTAATTGAAGAAACTTAGAGAGTACATCTCACTATAATACCCACAACGATACATAAGAGGAACATAGAGAGTTTGAAGTACTCAACAAACAATATAGGAGTACCTAGTCGACCATTATATTCCTAGAAATTTGAAACAAATGTATTCATTTGTTTATAATAAAAAATATTTTGTTGTGTTTATAAATGATTTGTTAATAATAATATCCATTAATTTCATAGTAATTTTTAGAAAAATCATAATATTTTGGTTATCGGGTAATTTCCAAAAAAGTTCTGATATTTTAAGCAAACTAACGAAAAATGACCGAATATCAGCTAAATCTACAAAACCGGTCAAAAAAGGTTTTTTCGAAGTTTTAACCGGTATCTTGTGCTTTTCTGTACACAATTTAATTTGAAATTTTTTCATAAATTAGACTAAAATTTAAGACTTTTCTGAAGATTTCCCTACATTTAATATTGTATTCAAAGAACTTTTTGAAAATTTATGATTTGAGATAATTATTTAAAATGTCAATAGTTTTTTTATTAGTATGGATTAAAGTACATATTTATTCATTATTTTGGTAGTACTTATTTTTTAAAGTTTATTTTAAAAATGTTATATATATATATATATATATATATATATATATATATATATATATATATATATATATATATATATATATATATATATATATATATATATATATATAAGATAACCAGGTAAATTAAAGACTCGTGCTAAGCACAACCCGCATACAATTATCAAGTATGATATGGTCATTTGATTTCGGAGACTTAGGGGATGTTAGGTAGGATCTGAATTCTTAAGATCTGACAAATTAATAGATATGTATTCTTAATATATTAATTTTTAAATGTTGTTGGTTGGATACTCTGAATTACAGACTTGAATGATAAAAATGACCATTTACCATTATATGTTATCTTTTTTTTTTTAAAAAAAAATTAATGTTTTTATTTATAAAATAACTAAATAAACTTCTTGAATAATCATAAAGAATATAAAAAATCATATATAATCCAAATTAAACATAAATCGAAATCCAACATAAGTATTTTAAAATCCACGAAATCATACTAAACCCAAAAAAATAAAAAAATAAAAAAAAATCCTACAAATTTAATTTGAAGCATTTGAAAATAATTGATTCGCAATCTCATCATGCAAAGTAGCTTTGTATTCGTTGTCTTGTGAAATCCATTCCATATCATGTACATTTTGGCCCCTAAAATTTGTATGAAAGATCAAGGATCTGACCCTTAACACTTGTATGTAAGATCGGGATTTGGTCATCAGCATTGCAAGAAAGACCATGATTTGGCCCATGGCATGACGTGATTGTCAGAGTATGATTTTGCCCATAGAATTCACTTCGGGTTGAAATAGACCCATTGGATGTATGGTATGTGATATTTTGGAGAATTCAATAAGCTTTGTGTTTACAATTTTGTGTTTAAATATTCCAGGTACTTCTGGTTCAAAACAGAAGGTCTCGTGCTAATCGCACTGTATCCCTTGGACTTTATTTCTGCATTATCGATCTTTATTTAATCTGATGTTTGAGAAACACATTATATTTGGTTGACTTTTGAATGAATGATTGTATGGTTTTCATGGTTTAAAGATGAAACGTTTTACTAGTAATTTTGAGACGTTAAAGAAAAAAAAACAGTTATTTACCAAAAAAGGAATTCGGCGACTCTCTTAATCACACATATTAGATTATTTAGTTTTTTGTTTTTTTGAAAAATATTGTATAGGAAAAAAAAATTTCTCATTTTAAAGGCGTTCCTAGTAATTTTTTTTTCTCATTATAACTAAGAGTGACCAAACACATTTGTATCATCTAAATATTAGGATCTAAAGGTATGATCAAGCATGCCATTTATGTAAATTGTAAAGTTGGTTGTACTAAAGATTTAACGCTATGATCAAGCGGATTTATATGGTAGTGGTGACCTCATATATATGACTTATTTAGGAGATGCAATTGCGAGCAATCAATGCAAAATATGAATAAATGTTTTTTTTTTAAAATATTATTGTGGTTGTATAACTTTTATTGCAGTGTTGTAAAATTATACTTATTTAAATTTCAATATTAAAAATCTTTTTAAGTTAAAAAAAATAGTTTCGTTATATTTAAGTTATTTTAATAGTATGCAAACTTTAGAAGACCAATAATTTTTTTGTTGCAGATCGCAGACATTTCGTTTACCTTTTGTTTTTCAGATGTTCAGCAAATATGATCCGTAAACTGCATATATTTTACATCTTTAAAATTAAACAACACCTAACTTTCCTTTGCATAAAAATATACTTCACATGAGATTGCGGGATGGATTTTCTGATTTTTACTACTAAAGTTATTTTACTTGTGGAACATTTAGTTTACTTGAATGTAAATCATGCAAAACGCTAGAACTTGCAAAAATTAACCCAATCCACCAACCCAAGCTGAACCCTCCAAAATTAGCAGGTTGAGTTAAATTTTCAACCCATTTACGTAAAATGGGTCAACCCATCTAACCCATATAATTAAACAGGTTGGGTCCGATAAAAATTATCAACATGTTTTCAACCCACCAACCCATTTAACTTTAATTCATATTAAATTTAATAATTATTTAAATATTATCATGTATAAATCTAAGTATTAGTTTATAAATTATAATGTTTGTATTATTATTTATGTTTTAAAAAAAATGGAATCTTAATTCCTACATTTATTTTCTTGGCACCGAGAACAGTAACCATTCCAAAAAAACACTTAGAAATTACACATCTTTAATGTTATTTGAACAATTTCTTTGTATATATAAATTGTGATTGTGTTTTTGTCATACTTTGAAATTTTATTTAAACCTATAACTAATTTAAGTGGTGTAATCTTTAGTTAATTTATTTATTTATTTTTATTTTAAATGGATCAACCCAAATTTAACCAATTTATTTAATAGGTTGGATTGAAAAATTACATAAACAGGTCAACCTGATAACAACTTATTTATCTGAAATGTTGGGTTGTGTTGAAAATATCAACCCATTTAAATAAACAGGTTGGGTTGGATCAGTGGCAGAGCTTGAACAAATTATTTAGGGGGCCGAAACTAAAACTATAGTCTCTTAAAAAAAACAGCACGAGCCAAAGCCTATATCTTATAATTTTATGTTTGTTATATATATATATATATATATATATATATATATATATATATATATATATATATATATATATATATATATATATATATATATATATATATATATATATATATATATATATATATATATATATATATATTAGTAGGAAAACCTAATTATAAGCCAAAAAACAAGGGGGAGGGGAGGGGGGGGGGGGGGGGGGCACAACCCCTCTAGCCCTTAGTATGCTCTCAAGGCCAACTCATTGCCACATCTACAAAACGCAGATGATCAAATAAAATTTTCATGTATGCATACAATACAATGTTATTAATATTAGTATCTCATTATTTTTAATGTATTTCTTTTAACTGTTTTAATTTAATTTTTCAATTTATAATCTACATTCAAGAAAATCATTACAAATATATGTCACGCAACTTACAAATAGAACATCCATATATGCCACATAGAGAATATAACATTACTTCATTTATGCATAAGTTGATAAAACAAGAACCAAAAGACACAATTGTAAGCGTTAATATTAATTACTCCATATTAATTAAGGTTTGTCCTTCTCTTGTTGAAGAGTAAAACCATTTGTCTTGAAGGCTTTAGCAATTGGTGATGGTGCTAGTGCGGCTTTCTCTTCACTGATCCTTAGGCAAAAACAATGATGGCGAACGCAAAAGGGAATTCCAAGTCTACGTCGGCAATATGATAAGCAGTCTTTGACAGTATGACAACGTGGATATGTATCTTGTGAAAACACAGTGTAGTTTATGATCAAACCTGTAAAAAGGTTTTTGAAAACATTAATTCATATTTTATATACGTGTACATCACAAACCCGTAAAAGTGACTAAAACACGGAGGAGTTTTTTCTCCTGAAGTTGCTTGCATACAAATTCATCTGTGGGTGGTGTTTCATAGCATATATCAAAGGACTTCGGTATGTATAAAACAACTTGTTACCAGAAATAAAAAACCAAAGGACCAAAAGTGATGCTCGCTCCATTCTTAAATTGTGGTGAATTGATTCAAACAATCGTTGTGCCTATGGCAAAATTGTGTATAGATCTAAGTTTTAATTTGGTTGAATATATATAGATAATATTTACTTAGAATTTCTTTTGTTATTTAAGGCTAGTGTTGTATCCATATATTTAAATTCTACTTTTGACTGTGGTTGACTGTTAGAATCTCGGTGCGCATTAAATTACATTTTTAAATGTAAACAAACTCTCTTAAAATATCAAAACTTATGAACAAAAGCCTACAGCCTAGTAGTATCATCAATTGATGTAGATACAGCCCTTAGTTACATGTTGAGGGTAAGGATGCAAACGGGGATAGATATTGACGGAGGCTGCGAAACCCGTCCCCGCACCCCAACTCTGATTTCCACACCCGTCCCCGCCCCTGCCCCGCTTAATCTCAGACAGGCTTAGGTAAAAAATAATATATGCTGGATATAGGGAATCCGATGGATACCTGTTGAAATTAAAAATCATGTTTTTGTTGTAACTCTAACAAAAAATATAAAAACCTAAACAAAAATCAACACAATTAAAATATTTGATAATTCATAAAAGTAAAAAAAATGTTCACTCCTTTTGTTAAGATATTAAAAAGATAAAACTGCAAAAAATTGTATATATGCTATGCATTTTTAAAAGAAAATATCAAAATCACTAAACTTTTGGATTGCTGGTCTTTTTCAACAACTTTGTTTGCGTTTTTTGTCCCTTTCCGAATTGAAAAGACAATTATATCATTTTTTTAATATTAAATAAATATTAAAAATAAATTGGAGCACCTTTCTCTCTCTCTCTCTCTATATATATATATATATATATATATATATATATATATATATATATATATATATATATATATATATATATATATATATATATATATATCAAGGTTGTAAAAATCGCTCGACGTTAACTAGTCGGTGGACTGGGGTTAAGGGATTAATCGGCTAGACGGAATTTAATTGGGTGATTAATCGGGGACCATTAATTACTAATTTGTTAGATTTTAAAAAATTAAATATGAGTAATATCATATAAAAGTTCTTAAATACCATCAATATCATAACAAAATAGGTTCATATGATAAATACAACACTAATCATACCTCAAATAGTTTTCGCTGAGATATAACTTCTTCAAAGAGTTCAAATTTCATCGGGTTCTACTGTTTCAGTCATTGTGTATGCAGAGATTAATCGCTAAGCGCCCTCTAATCGGTCGAGTAGCGCCAAAGGATTAATCGGAGACTAATCTGGACCTAATCGAGATTTTTACAACACTGATACATACATACATACATATATATATATATATATATATATATATATATATATATATATATATATATATATATATATATATAATGTGGATTGATATCTATTGTACGAATGTGTGGACAATGTTATTCTGTGAGATTGACAAATAATATATATTGTTTGATAGTGTGAATACGTTCAATCTTACATAACTTATTATTATTATTATTCTCATTATATCGGAATATTGTCAGAATGTTTATTAGGTCGTATTCTGTAAGAATGAAATTGAGTGAAAAACGATGCATGAGAGCAAAAATGAATACGAATTAATGAGAATGCATGAAACCGACTATAATTGGGTGAGGTTGAACGTATTCACATTACTAAACAACATATTCTCTTAATAATTATTATAGAATAGCATTGTCCACACATCCACACAATAGTTGTCCATCCACATTATAACCTAGCCCTATATATATATATATATATATATATATATATATATATATATATATATATATATATATATATATATATACTAACCGTTTAACTGTGCCAAGCGATGGGTGTGACAATGGTGATTGAATGCTGAAAGATGAATTAAACCCTAGAAATGGAAACGTCAGCGATATATATCCAAGATTTGTGAACAGAAATTGCGAGATTTGGGGAAATACAGAGATAAGGAATGAACCGGGTCAAAATAGCCTAAGAATAGAGGATAAGAGATTTGACCTTTTCAACTGTTGATCATATGTACTCTACTCTTTTTGTAATGCATAAACTGATTGTACAAATGCATTGTATGTTTGTACGACTTAAAATTCAGCATTTGACCTAAAATGCTTTATAAGGTAATTAAGATATATATATATATATATATATATATATATATATATATATATATATATATATATAAACAAACACTACCCATAGATGTTATATTATTTCTTTTACCACCTCTTAAAACCACTTGCCGTTTTTAGGCTCATAAATTGAATCTTTATGGGTTAACAGGTAGAAACTTAGTGGAAAGATTGATGTTATAGAAAACATGACATTTTTGAAAGAGATTTGGTTGCATTCCAGTCCATTGCCTAGTTTGAAAGGACTGGGGGTCTTGAATCTTTTGGAAAAATCATTCACAAGTCATGTTCTTATGTCTTTAACCATCTTGAATTCTTGAAATTAGATATAGCGAAGGATGCGAATAATTTTTATTTACGACTATGATCCTCAAGTTAATCTATTGTTTTGGAAAGGGAACGATCCACGTGCTATTTGGTTTGGGATTACGACAACATTGGCAACATCTGATAGGTTTTGAGCATTCTAACACTCTTATGGTGTACATGCAACCCTATAAACGTTGGATCAACATTTTCTCTATTATACATGCAAATATTCAATATTCCAAGGTTTCATCCTAACTAGCATAATATGAAGTATATACAATACAAGAATCTAGTAGAATGACATACCTTTTACTTGCGGTTGATTCCTCTGAGCTTCAAGAGCCTAGCACCAATAATGTGGATGCCTCAAGTGGAATCACAAATCACCAAAAACACCTTGAAAAGCTTGAGAGAATAGTAACCACACTAGAAATCAACCCACTCTTGTATACTCACACACTAGTGTCATTTCATGTGCTAAAGAGCTCTTTAAATAGTATGGAGGATTAGGGTTACATTCATGTAAACCCTAATACCCATGACCTTTCATTTCCATAGGATCCATTGGTTAAAAACTCCATGGACTATCCATGCAAGCTTAGTCCATGCTCAATGAACTTGACCCATTCCATATATATATATATATATATATATATATATATATATATATATATATATATATATATATATATATATATATATATAAGAGTTCATATTTAATTAGTTCCTTTTGATCACTAAATTAATTCTAAATTAATTCTTGATCAATACTAATTCAATAATATGATTTCATATTAATATTTTACAACTCATAAGATATTAATAAACCATAGGCATACTATTATCAAAAGACTATCCATACAAATTGTTTCGGTAAAGTGCAACCCAAATAGACCATGCTATTCTCGGGTCGAATACATATCAATAATAGTTATGGGCTTAAACATCTAATCCAACAGCCTCCCACTGGGATAAGTCTAAAAATATTATTACATATGACTCTAAGACCCCGACTAGCAATTGTAGCTCTTAAAGTCGCTGCCGAACTTTGACCTAGTCAAATGACTTGTCCATTAGACAATGGATCATATATTCCTTCATTCTAGGTATCATATGGACTTAGATATGGATTATAATCATTCTCTCTGTCCATTTGTTGTTTCCCGATTTCCGATTTATGACGACTGACTAATTAAAAAAATCAAATCAGTCTAGGCTTGGCCAAGCACTTAGGGGTGTCATCACAAAATCATCAAGGGGCCCATAAATATCACTTTTATCCTCCAAGGGTAAAAGGAATGGATAAAGTTCGACTCATATTTTTGAATCATACACAAAGGCATGTTTTATAACATCAAGTTACTGATGTGTTTTCGTGCAATTAATGTATAACTAACTCATAGTGAACAAGTCATATCTCTAGATTTGAAGAATATAAGATATTATCGTCTCATGATCACTCATTATAAAATCCATGAAGCGATTCAAATTAGCATGGGTTTAATCCAATAATCGAATCTCATTCCAGGAGAACTCATGAATGTTGTAGCAAGTTTTGCTATGTCCAACACCTTAGACATCTACAAACCAACTTTATGACAGTCTTGATTCATATCTACTTCCAACATATGACTGAATGTGGAGAATTTGAATAACTTAGTTATTCGGGAAGTTAAAACATGCAAAGTGAAACATAAGAATAATACTAATCCTATATGACCCCAAGCAACTTTGAGAGTAAATAAAACAACTTTTATTTAAACAACATATTGATTACTCATTGGTCATTGTATAATGTTTCGAATAATCAACTTTATACTCGAATCTGAAACAATAGTCATGCCATGCTTCAAGAATCCACACTATGTTTTTCCAAAGAATAGTTATGCCATACACCAAGTATGCACACTATGTTTGTGTATGACCCTTACTTTGGGGAATAGATCAATTGAACATAATTATAATGATTCTCATCTCACAATCGCAAATCCTTATCGTAAATGTAAGAATTCTAAATTCCTGCCATTTACCAAAATCTATTAGATTCCAAACTTTTATGCATTGATCCTCTTGTAATGACTATGCATAAAGTCACAAAGACTTGGCAAAAAACATTACAAAGTACTCCAATGGAGATCAATTCCATGGAAACGAAGTCTCAAATTCAAAGTACATTCCTTTGAACATCCTTCTTGCATTATGTTTTTCTAATCTTACACAGATTGAATATCTTCCACCTATGGAGACATTTCCATATTCCCATTTTGACTATCACTCTTGAATAAGAGTTGCCTCTTTTTCAAAATATGTCAATATGGTCCTTTCTAAAAATTTACACCATACTTCCAATTGTCCATGAGCAACCAATCTTTGGTAAACCTCAGATTGTCCTCAACAATTGCTTAATCATTTTAGTCATATCCAATTCTAGACATTTTCCCCTCTTAATGCCCTAAGCAATTGGAAAATTTAGAAAGGATAAATATTATAGCACATGTAATTGATCCTATATCTCAGCATATGGAACACAATTCATGATGTCTCACATAAAGACATGATCCTAGACTCGTCTTTTGCTACAATATTTTTTATTTTACTTGCCATGTTTTCATAATCCGACTATGAAGAAGGATGACGTAATCATAATCGAATTTGAGAATGCAATATATATATATATATATATATAGAATTTCCTTATGTTGAACCATTCCAACCTAAAATTCATACATATATATATATATATATATATATATATATATATATATATATATATATATATATATATATATATATATATCCTTGACTAAAGATGATTAAGATCTCAATCTAAGCTTTTACAAATTGAAATGAAGTATAATTTCCTCTCCCTAAATTATAGCAAAACAACTTTTCCTAATTGAAAATTTTGTTTTCTATAATTAATATTGTTAACTTACAATACTTATCATAATTATGATGATCCCACTAACATGATAATTATTAGCATAACACTTATGCTCCCACTAGCTTTGACAGGTACTCAGAAATCAGTTGGACTTCTATAAATCAATACTTTATTGACTTTCTTACCAAAGTTCAAATTTCTGATACGAGATGCTTTGATAAAAGTTTATCAAAATCATACACCATTTCTTAGATAGCTCATATGTTTGTCTAAATAGTTTTTAGAAATATGAAATGGGATGCCGTAACTGTAGTCTCAATTGTTTAGACCTTTTCTATTTCTCACAAGTCCATGTTAGTGTGTCGGTTACCCACACACGCTCCACTAACAACTTTCAGAATGCAAATATCACAATTGATATCTACTTAAAATCTACTTAGTGAAAGCATTTCCTCACCATCATTTAGATTTTATGGTGTATGTGTTCCTATCCATGTGAATTTGTCAAAACCATAATCACAAGACAATTTTAGTGACAAATCCAAACTCATATGGACTGAACTTGTGCAATCTTAAATTCTTGCCACCTGGTAGCACACGGGCCTACCATTGCTTCCAAGTTGTTATGAAATCAATTGAGAACTTGTAGAACTCAGATGGATAGTCAACTTTAACTGGAATGGGAATAGAAATAAGAATATGTCAACACGATAGGTTATAAAACTCAAGTTGTGTGCTAGTGATAAACTACATGTTTTATTCTTGATTAGTTGTTGAAACTCTTTCAGGATATTTAAGACTCCTATTGTCCTCTTGACATATAAGACTCTCTTGCCAAGAACCATTCTTTGAAAAAAAAATATTCAAGAGATAGTGCGGATTCTAATCTAGACAAACACTTCATACAATTGGCCTTAGTTGGTCTTTGTTTTAACCAAAACATCACAACTTATCATTTTCAAATGTACAAGAGTAGAAAACATTTTACTCTTACATTTGACAAGTGTTATAAACCTTCTTTAAGATGTGTCACTCAAGTTAAAATCTTGTAGTATGATTCTAAGAATTGTTTTGGAACGAAGTATGACTCATCTTCTTGATTTAACCATTTTAACAATTCATGATTCCTCTTCTTAGCCATAGGAATGCACTAAGATGTACTTAGAGGACCAATTGTGATATGGTTTCTTAATCATTAAGATGATCACAAAGCATGATACTAAAGTACTCTCCTATCTTTTTAGATTTGATAAACTTTTATCTTTCTACCTAATTTGATACTTCTCATTCGTTGTGCCATACATCGAAACTTTTCCAATGTTTCAGAATTATACTTAAACTTGTAAGTATAACCATATTTACTAAACTTTAGTAAATCATGACGAATAGTCTTATCGAGATTTTTGGTGGACTTGACAAGTGCACAAGAATGTGTACTCGATCCCTTTAGTCCTTCACTTGACTCACATATACATGTGAACAAGGAATTAGTCTTAACTTTCCAAAGATGAAAATTCTTATTCATCATACAATACAAGTTTCATGATTCTATGATTCTATCTAACTGAAACTTGGTTGATGAGAATCTTTCCTTATTTGGTAAATTATGACACTACCAGAAACGAAAGAATCGAATTCATTTTCCAATATTGCTATCAATGGAATCATATAAACAACAATTTTTTCACAAATGCCATTGTAAGGAATTTTAAAATAAATAAAATTAAAACTTTTTTTCTTTTATTTTAAAAAACTTGCGAAAAACTTCTCCTTACAATGAAAATGCATATGAAAACTTGTTGTTATCTATTCCTAAGCAAAATAGCATAACTCTTAAGTAACAGCTCAAAATTCTGATCATTGAACCATGCGATCGAAATCCATCTTTGCGATCAGAATCAACATATTCTTCCTTTAAGCTTCCTCTTTTTCTTTGATTCTTAAAACATCAACATGTGACCTAGTCACATCATGTATAATAATCTCCAAATAGGAACTTAATAGAGTCAGATAGTGGACGTTACCCGAAGTAGAGTAAAACTTTTGACTTTACCATCCTCATGATATTTATGGTAAATAGGGCAGCTTCGCAACCAATGCCCCTTCTTTTGGCAATAGAAACATATGGACCCTTTTGGAATGGTACATGGGACTATCTCAGACTTAACCTTTCTCTTTACCATTTGGTCAACCGAGTTGACTATGGTCGATCCCTTTCCATTGGGAAGAGAAAACTTTTCTGGATTTCCAATGTTACTATTTTCAATGTCCATGGAAGTTTGGGAAGTTGATATTCCAATCAAATTGCTTTACCAGTGATACAAATCATTGTTGATTCAGCAGCATCAAGGAAATATGTGAGATCATTAAGGGTCATGTCATGGTCTGTCATATAGTAGTCCTAAAGGAACTCACTATGTGACTTAGAAAGTGATTGAAGAACCTAGTCAACAACTAACTTCCTCAAGACTTTGACACCCAACTCTCCCGGCTTGTCAATATGTGACTTCATCTCCAAGATGTGAGCACACATAGACTTTGCTTATTCATGTTTCATTAAAGTCCTATCAAACCCGTTTGGCTATCAACCCTCCACCTGTCAAGGAAGCGGTTGGTGAGAGTGGACACCCATTAAACTCCCATTTTACAGGCAGTAACCTTATACCCCTTATAGACCAGCTTCGTGAATGAGGTCTACTAACGGTAAGACTGACTTTGTTCTTATACATATATATATATATATATATATATGTGTGTGTGTGTGTGTGTGTGTGTCTATATATATATATATATATATATATATATATATATATATATATATATATATAACTATTAACTACTAACATTATAATAGTATAAGGGTTGAATTTTAACTTTTAAAATTCTAAGGGCTTAACTTGGAATTAAATTATTCATGATGGGAAACTTTACAAATTCCAAAACTTGAGGGCAAGTTTTGAACAATTCAAAAAAAATTTCAATTCCATAAATTATGAGTTTGAAGTAGTTTTAATGGAAAAACTCTTCAAGTTCCATAACATGAGGACAAGTTATGGAAGACTTTAAAACATTTAAAAATGAGACTCTTCATTTTTTTTTATAACTTATGGAAATTTTACGAGTTTTAAAAATTATAAATGTGACTTTTTATATAACTTGAGGATAAGTTACAAAAAGACATATTATGAACAACATTTAGATCAATTTGGATCGAAAATAGATTATCACATAAATTTTCTATTAATCTAAACTAACTCATAAGAACAAAATAATTCAAATCAAAAAAATTTCATGAAATTAGACTAAGGATTAAACTAATACAAAACAAGAATCTATTGACAATTATCTTTGAAATTGGATTAGCATGAACATTACCACATCAAAAATAGGTTTACAAGTTCAAAAACAGCTTAGGGTAATGTTCCTAGTCCAATTCCAAATAAAAACCTCGAATATATGCTGTCAGGGGGTCCAACTCGCCGAGTGCATGAACCTACTCGACGAGTTGGATGAATTTGCAAATGGACTCGTCGAGTCCCCTATCCAGACAGCAAAAAATTTGATTTTTCCAGCATTTTTCAGCAGTTTGCATCAAGTATAATGAAAAAAAGGCCTAGGATCTGATACCACTGATAGATTTTGAGCATTCTAACACTCATATGGTGTACATGCAACCCTATAAACCTTGGATCTATGTTTTCTCTATTATACATGCAAATATTCAATATTCCAAGGTTTCATCCTAACTAGCATAATATGAAGTATATACAATACAAGAATCTAGTAGAATGATATACCTTTTACTTGTGGTTGATTCTTCTGAGCTTCAAGAGCGTAGCACCAACAATGTGGATGCCTCAAGTGGAATTAGAATTCACCAAGAACACTTTACAAAGCTTGAGAGAATAGTAACCACACTAGAAATAGGCCCACTCTTGTATACTCACATACTAGATCCATTTCATGTGCCAAAGACCTCTTTATATAGTATGGAGGATTAGGGTTACATTCACATAAACCCTAATACCTATGACCTTTCATTTCCATAGGATCCATTGTTTAAAAACTCCATGGACTATCCATGCAAGCTTAGCCCATCCTAAATGAACTTGGCCCATTCCACACACACACACACACACACATATATATATATATATATACACACACACACACACATACATATATATATATATATATATATATATATATATATATAAGAGTCCATATTTAATTAGTTCCTTTTGATCACTAAATTAATTCTAAATTAATTCTTGATCAATACTAGTTAAATAATATGATTTCATATTAATATATTACAACTCATAATATATTAATAAACCATAGACATACTATTCTCAAAAGACTATCCGTACAAATTTTTCCGGTGAAGTGCAACCCAAATGGACCATGCTACTCTCGGTTCGAATACATATCAATAATATTTATGGGCGTAGACATCTAATCTAACAACATCATCATTTTTAACTTCCAAAGAATGGCTCTCATAGGTTCAGTTTACCCCCAAGTTCTCTACTTTGAAATCACTTCAAAGAACCGTCCTTACTAACAACAATCTCACTGGAATGATTCTCGAAGTTATCACCACTCTTCTCTTTACAGAATTAGATCTCGCCAACAAAAATCTCTCTGGAAAAATCCTAGTTTTTAAGAGTTGGGAATCCCAATATCAGAAAGGTAATCACTAATTCTAGCGATCGAAATTCACCCACTTCAGCTTGTACTTGATTTTCATCTTTCCACAAGTATCCCCTTTCATTGGATCATATATACGGTCTATCTCACTCACACACATAGACATACTGTTGTTTTCTCTCTCTAGAATTATGGATAAACTAGGGGTGACGACGGATAAGTGAAAATAATAGAGAAAACAGATATAAGTGCATTTATTTGAGGGGTAGTGAATTGGAAGGTGTAATCGAACATGCCTGATATCTTGACAGGGATTAAATCCTACTCTGTGGTGGTAGCGAAGGTAGCCTTTGGTACCGGCGTGAGGGTGGTTGGTGGCGGAGAGTGAAACATCCCAAAAACCATAATAATTTTTTAATTTGTTTTAAATAAAATTTTAATAAATTCCATAAGATAAATAAATAGTGTTTTCAAAACGAATTCATAGGAATCAAAGTATAAATAATCTCTTAAGTCTTAAATCATCAAGACAATGTGTACCATCACACATTTTCATAACCCCGATCATCTGAAGTACACGAATACATTTAAATCCACAACTCTAAGTCAAAGCTTAGTGAGTTCTCTAAAATACCCCACACAACAATACACATACAATCCATGCACACCTGATCCTACAGTCTACCTAGACCACATCACAAGGCCTACATGATGCCTGGACCGCTCTACCGAGCCTACAGTCTACTGGACCGTCTCTCAAGGCATATAGTAGCTAGAATACGCCCTTGGGCATAAAGTCTAACTGCACTGCCTCGCAAGGCCTACAATACACTGAACTGCCCGACTATCTTGGCCTACAGCACAAAGTAGGACCACCTGAACCCAACCATAACATGTCGACATATATACATAAACAATTAAATAGACAATGAACAACAATATAGGTAGATCTACCAATTAACAGATCACTACAGCATACCAACATCCTATTCACAAGGATACATAGATCACTACATTATAAAACCATCCTACACACAATGATACATATTACGATACAATTTATAGTAAAAAAACTCACCTCACAGGCTAGCAGACAACAACGAAACTCTTGCAAATCCAACACTAGTACTATAGGTCACCTATACAACAATCAAATACCAAATTCTTAAACTACAACCCAACATCTACTAATTGTCCTCAAGTCAAACTTCATGACAAGTCAACGGACAACCTCCATTTTACCTACGCTCAGTGTATCATGCTACTCAAGGAAGAAAAAATGGGTAACTACATCACTACACTCAACATACAGAGTGCTACGCTCATTGCAGCCACCCGATGTCCAATATTTTCACTAAGTTCTTAAAACATAATGTTATCTCCCTAAATTTTCATATCTACACTAAAACAACGTCTTAATGGACAAAGTCTCTGAATTTATTCATTTGCATGGTTACAAAGAGCACAAAACACAACCCTAAGTCCATACAACTATATGGTACTCAAGAACTCATGCATGTGTGGATGAGAGTGACCAAGCTCACATTTCTATAACTTTATAATCCCAAAAATGTTTGGGAATGATACTCAATTGTTTTGAAGTAGCTCATAATCACATAGACCAAGGTTATGGGGACAAATGCATAGACATCTCAAGAGTAACTAGATCCAACATCAAACACCATCAAGATAGAAAATTTATACCTTCTGGAGGAGGATTATGGGATGCAAATTTTAGATATACAAATCTTAGAGCTCCCAAGTGCTTCCCAAATGAATTTATTCCTTCAAAGATACGTACAAATGTAACACTAGTCAAAATAGGTCAATAGACAATCACATGTGATTATACCAATCATGTAATGTGATTATGTTAACCTAGTAATATGGTAAGAATGTTATGTAGTTCATGATAAATTCTAATACAAATATGAACTTTCTTTATGATACAACTCAAAGTATACGTCCATACGATTCCAAAAATATAGAGAATTTCTGAATCTGACTTCGCATGAAGAAGTTATGATAACCGAACACTATAAATCTCTACAATAAGAGGAATTTCAAATAGACTTATAATTAGCTATTTAAGTCTAAAATAGAGTTGTAGTACTCGTAAGTACCTATGCGTGCATATAAAGAATGTCAAAAACGGAGTTCCTATGCAAAAGTTATGGCCTTCCGAAGATTCAGCTTTCAGAAACCCTAAGCTAACTAAATTCACGACGTGAGCTTTATGACACTCACGACGTGAGGAGTTATTTTGCCACTTTTTGGAATCTAGAAAGTGTGAAGAGGCTGCGAGGGGATAGGATCCAAACTCACGACGTGAACAAGGTGTTTTTCACGACGTGAGGAGTCATATGACCACTTTCCGAAGCTAGGGATGCAAATAGCAAGTCTACGGGGTGATCATGTAAAACTCACAGCGTGAGCCATATAACACTCACAACGTGAGAGTCCTAAATTCCTACTATGAATAGCGGGTCTGACTTCAGCCATTCTTACACCAAAACTTCTTCCCTTTCTCTCCTTTGCTGAGGCCATCTTGCATCCCGAGCCCCGACGATCTCGCACGCTGACCGTTTTGCTTAGATAACATAAAATCACGCTACTAGGGTGAGTTTCACGGCCCCAGTTTCTAATATTTCGGGGGAAAATGCATGCTAGTCATTGTATAAATGTTATTATTTTGTCTATATAATAGTATATAGTTATGATAATCAAGATATGATTTTTCTAAATATAACATTTTGAATACATAAAAATATTATTAACTTATCAGTATGTTAATTTACTAATGTAGATCTTGAGTTATACTTAGGATTCTACATATATGTTGTGTGCGATATAATACTGAAGTAACATTTGAAAGTTCTAAATGTTAAGCTATATAGTATATTGCTATTAATAGTTTTATGTCAACACAAAACTGGATATGTTATATGTTGTTATCGTAAGTTTTATGTCAAGATAAAACCGGATATGCTATATGTTGTTATTGTTAGTTTTATGTCAAGATAAAATTGGATATGTAATATGTTGTTATTGTTAGTTTTATGTCAAGATAAAACTTGGTATTGTTATTGATAGTTTTATGTCAAGATAAAACTAGAAACGTTATATGTTGTTATTATTGGTTTTAGGTCAAGATAAAACCTGGTTTTTACTTCAAGATATAGCTATTATACTACCTAAATATTATGAAGTTAGGAGTAATGTTTAAAAGCATAGTCTAGTAACTTAAGGTTTTAGACATGAAAATGATTTTGTTGTTAGAGCTATAGGAAGCCGTCAAAGTCTACATGAGTAATTGTATTCATCAAATAAGATTGGGCATCTTAGCGGAAATCCTCTGAACTGTAACCGTTAATCCCGTGTGAGCGAGGAAGTCGTGTATAATTAGTATACGGGATGACCACCCCACTTCTGACTGTTAGCTACAGTCAACCAAAAACAAGTGATGAACTATCCTTTTATTTGTTATTATTCCGATGTCGATGAAGCGTACGGTGTTGTTTCTCATGTTAAGTCATGAGTGTATTTGTTCTCATGGTAAATCATGAGTGTATTGTTCTATTAGAGACATTATGTCATAGCAGCAGTTACAGGCTCATGGTAGCAAATTGTTAGAAACATTATACCTTGTCGTATACAAGTATTAATGTTAAGTATAAGTTTTCCCCTACTTATCCCTTAATATTAAGAAATGTTTAGGTATAACACTTAATTGATAAGTATACTATTATACCTAATATGGAGAATCAAAATGATACTTTCAAAACTATATTTTTGAATATGTATTATTTTATGGAGTCAAAACCTGTGGACTCACCAACTTTATGTTGATGTATTTTAAAATGCATGTGTTTTCAGGAACTTGAAAAAGCTGGTATGTATTCGAACAGGAGAAGTTTTACTATTGTCTTTCTGTTAATTAAGATGTATGTCATAGTTGGATATTATTTAATAAATACTAGGAAAACAATAATGTAACTTTCAATCATCAATAAAGGTATGTATTTTCTTTAAGTATTGTTCAATGTATGTTATATAACTGTGATACGAAATGTGACGTTACACTACCCGGTGTTTCCGCCGACGCCCGGGGTGTGACAGATTGGTATTAGAGCTATTAACTATAGTGAACTAGTACTTTCTTAGGAAAGCACGTCTATAGTTTAGGGCTTACTCTATTAGGTTTAGGTATATCCCTTAGCCTATAAATAAAAAGTATTATTAATTATACTACTGAAGGACTACTTATGAGAGCAGTGACAAGGATAGATATGTCGATTTGGGTTGCTGGATTTCAGAACGGCTATATGCTAAAATGATCCTGCCCTTTGGATAGTCCTGACTTTCCGGAGCCTTATCAGATAGACCTGAAGTAACAAACAGTAGTAAAAGTGTGAATACAATAAATAAGAATATGGGGTCATATATAAAGACTCAGACCTATGATGAGAATACACCTTAATACCCAGAATGTTTTTAATCTCAAGGATTTAGATCAAATATTCCAACTAAAGTTTATATGTGCATAGATCCTATCACAACTAGGTGTAGGTGTGCAACTACATTTTATTATGATTAGATCATATGAACTATTTAATTTGGGAGAAATATTTGATAGACTAAACTCTTGGTGATCCAAAATGTATAGGAATCCGACATGGCACATTCACGAGAATGGATAATCATCGAGGATACGGATGAAGAAGAGGAACTTTCATTCCCTATGATGGTAGGCGATCCTTACTAACCTGTAATTCGAACCACCTTTCATCTAATACCTTCTGATGATGGAGCACCTTTACCCTCCAACGAATGGCAAGAAAGTGAACCAATGGAAGAAAGCGAATCCATGGAGGATACAGAGTCAGTGGCATCATCTCTACCACCACTGAACACTCTTTACTGTAAAGTTCCAGGAGGAGTAAAAATAAAACGAACTGCACGTAAATCTATACCGATATGGAAAAAGCTTAAGAAGAGTCAGAAGGCAACATCTTCAGGAAGTCATAGAGTTCAAGATAAACCTGCACGGATCGCACAAACAGTTGGTAAATGGGTGGCGGAAGAAAAAGCTGCCAAGATGTATGAGACTGGTCAGTCATCTCGACCACATCTCCCACATTCTTCTGAAGATAACACTTTATCTCAATTGTTTGAGAAAAGTGTGAAAATTGAAGATAAGATGCAAATTGTCGAAGGGAGGGCTACTCATCTCTCTGGAAGAGTGCGAAGGCTAGAAGGACAAAGGACACGAGATCAAGAATCGGTGATGGATGTCCATCATCAGATAAATTTTGCTTATAATGACATGATTAGTCACGATGCCAAGATTGCAGAGTTAGAGCTCTACAATCAAACCTCAAGAAATGAAGAACGCACGGGAAGTCTTGAGCAGAGAACTCAAGCACTTGAGGAGCAAGTGGTTAATGTCACTGACGTGTTGGGTCATCACTTAGGTTTCTGGTAGATAAGCTACAACTAGTGGTTATGTAAATATAGAAAATCAGACTAGTTAAGGCGAAAATAGAAAAGTTTATAGCAAGGATGTACAAAACCTTGCAAATTTTGTAATGTTTATAGAAAGTTTTCTCTTATAAACCTAAATAAACTGATGTAACCACTGTTAATAATATGAAGCATACGCTTTAGTAATCACTGTGTTTTCTTATGCTGTGAATAATAACTGGAATATTTAGTACTAGTGTATTAAATGATCAACAAAAGTCATAAAATTCTTATTATTTATAATAGGAGCTAAAACAATATGCCTAGAAGGAGTAATCGGCTAAACCCTAACCAACCATTAGCACCACAACAACAACCACAACCACCACCAGAAATAAACCCCTCAATAAGTACAGTGCAACTTGTAGAAATCATAGCTCAAAGAATTGATGCGACTCTATCTAATGTCACAAGAGATGGAGTTAGAAATGAAGGCCATATAGGGACCGTTAGAACATGTACTTACAAAGATTTTATGAATTGTAGGCCAAAAATCATTCATGGAAATGAAGGGGTAGTAAATTTGACAAGGTGGATAGAAAAGATAGAATCCATCTTTCAAATAAGCTTTTGTCCAGATGATTGTCAAGTACGATTTGCAGCATCTACTTTCGCTGACGCAGCACTTACATGGTGGAATATCCATGTGAATACAATGGGAATTGATACTGCAAATTCCATGAAATGGGAGGAGCTAAAAATGATGCTAGTAGAGGAGTATTGTCCTAGGGAGGAAATACATAAACTGGAACAAGAACTGTGGACCCTAACCATGAAGGGTTCAAAGATAAAAGCTTATACCGCTAGATTTAACGATCTTGTTGTAATGTGTCCAACACTTGTGACCCCTGAATATAAAAAGATTGAGCGATATATCTGGGGTTTAGCATCGCAAATCAAAGGCATGGTGATCACATCAAAGCCTACGACTTATGACAGCACCAAGAGGATAGCTCATCAGCTAACCCTCACAGAGATCCAAGGAACATAAGTGGTCTCAAAGGCTGAGTCTCCCAAAGCTAGAACAAACAAGCGCAAGTTTAATAAAAAGAATCCCAAAACAATCATCTGAGAAAAGACAAGAAATGGCAACCAACTATGCAGCCACAACCGCAATACCTACTCAACCAAAGTCTGCATGGTGTAACCACTGCAACCGTCATCACCCAGGTGATTGTTTTGTTTGCACAAAATGCAAAAAGAAGGGGGCATACTGCTAGTTACTGTAGGAGCACCACACCTGTAACAGTCAATTAGCAAACAAATACTGGAACAGGTCGCGGTGAAGAAAGAAAGTGTTATGAGTGTGGATAGGTTGGACACATCAAGAAAGAATGTCCAAAGTTAAGGAGTCAAGGAGGCATAGGGCATGGCAGGGCATTTGTGATCGGAAGCAGAGAGGCTATTCAGGACCCTTCGGTTGTATCTAGTACATTTCTCATAGATAATTTAAATGCTATCATACTCTTCGACTCTGGAGCAGATCGAAGTTTTATAACGCCGACATTTAGAAAACTGTTAAGTCATAAGTCTAGCATAATAAGAAATCTATGAAGTAGAAATCGCTAACGGTCAAACTGAGAAAACACATGAAACCCTAGAAAATTGTTTGTTAACTCTTAATAACTACCTTTTTCATGTCAAACTCATGCCAATGCGTATCGGTAGTTTTGATGTTATAATTGACATGGATTGGTTATCTTCACACTGCACCGAAATTATATGTCATGAGAAGGCCATACGACTACCCTTACCAAACGGCAAGCTTTGATTATCTATGACAATAAATCTGGGAAGAACCTCAAAGTCATTTCTTGTACCAAGACACAGAAATATTTACATAATAAATGTAGTGTATTCTTAGCCCACATTGTAGATAAGAGAAGAAAGATAAAAGAAATCAAGGACATACCTCAAGTATATGATTTCCCTGACGTATTTCCTAAATATCTACCTGGAATACCTCCATCCGACAAGTCGAGTTTCGAATTGACTTAATTCCAGGAGCAGAACCAGTAGTGAAATCTCCTTATCGGTTGGCTCCATCAGAAATCCAAGAATTATCTAGCCAATTACAAGAGCTTCTTGAGAAAGGCTTTATCAGACCAAGTTTTTCACCTTGGGGAGCACCAATCTTGTTTGTCAAGAAGAAGGACGGATCCTTTCGAATGTGTATTGATTATCGGGAGCTGAACAAGCTAACAATCAAGAATCGTTATCCGCTTCCAAGAATTGATGATTTATTCGATCAACTGCAAGGATCTAGCTACAAGTCAAAGATAGCTCTTAGATCAGGATACCATCAACTCAGAGTACAAGAAGATGACATTCCAAAAACAACATTTAGAAGTCGTTATGGTCATTATCAGTTCTTAGTTATGTCTTTTGGATTGACCAACGCCCCATCAGTGTTTATGGATCTCATGAATCGTGTTTGCAAACCATACTTGGATAAATTCGTGATTGTATTTATCGATGATATATTGATATATTCACAAACCAAGGAAGAACATGGTCAATACCTGCAAACAATCTTGGAACTACTAAGAAAAGAAAAGTTGTATGCTAAATTCTCCAAATGTGAGTTTTGCATTAGAGAAGTACAATTTTTAGGTCATGTAGTTAGCAACGAAGGAATTCATGTGGACCCATCCAAAGTTGAAGAAATCAAGAATTGGGAAGTGCCAAAGATGCCAACAGAGGTGCGTCAATTCCTAGGACTTACTGGCTATTACCACAGATTCATATAGAATTTCTCCAAAATAGCCAAGCCGCTTACAACACTAACCCAGAAGGATATGAAGTTGAACTGGGAAGACAAACAAGAAGCTACTTTTCAGAAACTTAACCATATGTTGTGTAGTGCACCAATCCTGTCCCTTCCAGAGGGGTCAGAAAATTTCGTCGTATACTGCGACGCATTTCTTACCAATTAAGGAGAACGACAAGATGGAGAAGCTGATTAGAGTTTATCTTAAGGAAATTGTTAGATTGCATGGAGTTCCAAGTTCTATTATTTATGACCGAGATAGTAGATTCACTTCACGATTTTGGCAATCTCTACAAAAATCCTTAGGAACATGTCTAGACATGAGTACAGCCTACCATCCACAGACTGATGGTCAGAGTGAGAGAACCATTCAGACTTTAGAAGATATGCTCCGAGCCTGTGTGATAGACTTTGGAAATGCGCGGGATACTCATTTACCATTAATTGAGTTTTCCTACAAAAATAGTCATCACACCAGCATCAAGGCTGCACCGTTTGAGGCTCTTTATGGACGAAAATGTCAGTCCCTAGTATGTTGGGAAAAAGTTAGAGATACTCAGATGGCCAGAGAACATACAGGCGATACCTTACGTATTGGACCACAAATAATCCATGAGACAACTAAAAAGATTGTGCAAATTAAGGATTGATTAAAGGCTGCACGTGTTCGTCAAAAGAGCTATGCTGACGTAAGACGTAAGCCTTTAGAATTCCAAGTCGGAGAGAAAGTAATGTTGAAGGTCTCTCCTTGGAAAGGTGTAATTCGATTCGGTAAGCAAGGCAAACTAAACCCACGATATATTGGACCTTTTGAAATTCTAGCTAAAATTGGTTGTGTCGCATACCAACTCAAGTTGCCTCAAGAGCTAAGTAATGTACACGATGTTTTTCACGTATCAAATCTCAAAATATGTCTATCAGATGACACTCTTGTGGTCCCTCTCGACGAGATACAAGTCAATACCAAACTCAACTTTGTAGAAGAACCTGTCGAGATCATAGATCGAGAAGTCAAACGATTAAAGCAAAGTCGTATTCCCATAGTGAAAGTTTGATGGAACTCTTTGCGAGGACCTGAATTTACTTGTGAACGTGAAGATCAGATGAAAGAAAAATTCCCCCAACTGTTTGACAAAACCCTATCCACAAGACAAATTTCGGGACGAAATTGTTCTAAGGGGGGGAGAATGTAACACTAGTCAAAATAGGTCAATAGACAATCACATGTGATTATGTCAATCTTGTAATGTGATTATGTTAACCTAGTAATATGGTAAGAATGTTATGTAGTTCATGATAAATTCTAATACAAATATGAACTTTCTTTATGATACAACTCAAAGTATACGTCCATACGATTCCAAAAATATAGAGAACGTCTGAATCTGACTTCGCATGAAGAAATTATGATAACCGAACACTATAAATGTCTATAATAATAGGAATTTAAAATAGACTTAGAATTATCTATTTAAGTCTAAAAGAGATTTGTAGTACTCGTAAATACCTACGCGTGCATATAAAGAACGTCAAAAATGGAGTTCGTATGCAAAAGTTATGGCCTTCCGAAGATTCACCTTTCAAAAACCCTAAGCTAAATAAATTCACGACGTGAGCTTTATGACACTCACGACGTGAGGCGTCATTTTGCCACATTTTAGAATCTATAAGGTGTGACGAGGCTGCGAGGGGATAGGATCCAAACTCACGATGTGAACAAGGTGTTTTTCACGACGTGAGGAGTCATATGACCACCTTCCGAAGCTAGGGACGCAAATGGCAAGTCTACGGGGTGATCATGCAAAACTCACGATGTGAGCCTTATGAAACTCACGACGTGAGAGTCCTAAATTCATACTATAAATAGCAGGTCCGTCTTCAGCCATTCTTACACCAAAAATTCTTCCCTTTCTCTCCTTTGCTGAGGCCATCTTGCATCCTGAGCCCCGACGATCTCGCATGCTGACCGTTTTGCTTAGATAACATAAAATCACGCTACTAGGGTGAGTTTCACGGCCCCAGTTTCTAATATTTCGGGGGAAAACGCATGCTAGTCATTGTATATATGTTATTATTATGTCTATATGATAGTATATAGTTATGATAATCAATATATGATTGTTCTAAATATAACTTTTTGAATACATACAACTATTATTAACTTATTAGTATGTTAATTTACTAATGTAGATCTTGAGTTATACTTAGGATTCTACATATATGTTGTGTGCGATATAATACCGAAGTAATATTCGAAAGTTCTAAATGTTAAGTTATATAGTATGTTGCTATTAATAGTTTTATTTCAAGATAAAACTGGATATGTTATATGTTGTTATTGTTAGTTTTATGTCAAGATAAAACTGGATATGTTATATGTTGTTATTGTTAGTTTTATGTCAAGATAAAACTGAATATGTTATATGTTGCTATTGTTAGTTTTATGTCAAGATAAAACTTGGTATTGTTATTGATAGTTTTATGTCAAGATAAAACTAGAAACGTTATATGTTGTTATTATTGGTTTTAGGTCAAGATAAAACCTGGTTTTTACTTCAAGTTATAGCTGTTGTACTGCCTAAATATTATGAAGTTAGGAGTAATGTTTAAAAGCATAGTCAAGTAACTTAAGGTTTTAGACATGAAAATGCTTTTGTTGTTAGAGCTATAGGAAGTCGTCAATGTCTACATGAGTAATTGTATTCATCAACTAAGATTGGGCATCTTAGCGGAAATCCTATGAACTGTAACCGTTAATCCCGTGTGAGCGAGGAAGTCGTGTATAATTAGTATACGGGCTGACCACCCCACTTGTGACTGTTAGCTACAGTCAACCAAAAACAAGTGATGAATTATCCTTTTATTTCTTATTATTCAGGCGTCGATGAAGCGTACGGTGTTGTTTCTCATGTTAAATCATGAGTGCATTTGTTCTCATGGTAAATCATGAGTGTATTGCTCTATCAGAGGTATTATGTCATAGCAGCGGTTATAGGCTCATGGTAGGAAATTGTTAGAAACATTATACCTTGTCGTAAACAAGTATTAATGTTAAGTATAAGTTTTCCCCTACTTATACCTTAAGATTAAGAAATGTTGAGGTATAACACTTAATGATAAGTATACTATTATACCTACTGTTGGAGAATCAAAATGATACTTTCAAAACTATATTTTTTAATATATATTATTTTATGGAGTCCAAACCTGTGGACTCGCCAACTTTATGTTGACGTATTTTAAAATGCATGTGTTTTCAAGAACTTGAAAAGCTGGTATGTATTCGAACAGGAGAAGTTTTACTATTATATTTCTTTTCATTAAGAAGTATGTCATAGTCGGATATTAGGTAATAAACACTAGGAAAACAATAATGTAACTTTCAATCATTAATAAAGGTATGTATTTTCTTTAAGTATTGTTCAATTTATGTTATATAACTATGATACGAAAAATGATGTTATACTACCCGGTGTTTCCGCCGACGGCCGTGGTGTAACAACAAAACACTCTACGTTCTTACTACTATCACACGATGGCTAGGGTTTCGAGGTGACTGATGAAGAGGGTGGAGGATGAGTATGGAGAGGGTGACAATGAGTTAGAGCCTTCAAATAGGGATCTTAACCCTTAGGGTAAAGGTTTTTTCTCAGCAGACCTACACTTGGCGTAGCTTTTCTTACGCGTGCATAGGTCATTATGTTACCGCATCTAATTTCCCACCTATGCTCAAGGTAGGGGACTATCATATGCTCACCATAGGGAAAACATTCTTCAAATTAAGACTTTTAACAACAGACTGATATCTGCAAGAATCGGTTATTACAACTCTCCTCCACTTGAATTAGATGTTGTGCTTGAAATCCTTAGTCACTAATAGGCCTGGGCAGTGCTCACGCATCTCGGAATCTGGCTCCCAAGTCCTCTCGGAACCCTTTTGATGCTACCAAAGAACCTTGATTTAGGGCACCACATTATTGTGCAACGCCTTCATCTTTTTATCCATAAGAGCGACCAACCTCTCCATATAATTCAGGTGCTCATTGAATTGAATGTCGTCTAATGGAACCATCATCATATCATCACCCAAGCACTTCCAAAGCTAATATACATCAAAAGTGATATTAGTATGACTAAGCTCCTTAGGCAGATGCAACCGGTAGGCTACCTTACCTACCATGATCACCACTCGAAAAGGTTTGATAAATCTTGGGTCCAAATTGGCACTCTTCCTAAAGCATATAAGACCCTTCCAGTATGATACTTTCATTAGAATCACGTCCCCTACCTGAAACTCCAACTCATATCGCCGCCTATCAACGTAACTCTTTTGTTGGCTCTGTGATATATGTAACATCTGTCTGATCTAATGGATAAGCTCTGTCGTGTAGAGTACTACCTCAATCCTCCCCATGACCATATGGCCAACCTCTGTGCAAAAAAAAATTGTAGTTCAGAACTTGCACCCATATAGAAACTCATATGGAAGTGCACCAATACTGGAATGATAGCTTTTGTTTTATGAAAACTCAACTAAAAGGGGGTTGAAGCACCAGCTTTGACCAAAATCAATGACGCAAGCCCTTAACATATCCTCGATCATCTGGATAGTCTGCTCACTCTAACCATCAGTTATAGGGTGATTAGAAGTACTAAAATGAAATCTCGTACCTAAATCCTCATTAAACCTCTGCCAAAACCAAAAATTGAATCAGAAATTTTGATCAGATATAATGGAAACTAGTACACCGTTGCGAGAAATGATCTCGCACAGCTACGCATCCAGTTTCTCGGTTGAATAACTCTCCTGAATGGCAAGAAAATGGGCACTCTTGGTCAGTTGATCAAAAAAAACCTAAATGGCATCAAATCCCTTGGCTGACCTCGACAACTTGGTGATGAAGTTAATGGTAATCTAATCCTATTTCCAAATGCGAACCTCCAAGGGCTGCAACTTTTCTTGCGGTCTCTGCTGCTTTTCGTTGAACATCCAACAGGTCAAACATTTATCCACGTACCAAGGTATCTCTCTCTCTCTCTCTCTCTCTCTCTCTCTCTCTCTCTCTCTCTCTTCATGCAGGATCGCTAATAGCTAAGTCTCAATTCTTGGTACATCTTTGTGGTTCTAGGGTCAATCAAGAACCTGGACTTATGCACCTCCTGTAACAATGTCTTTTGGACCCCACCAGAATCTGGGACCCAAACCCACCCACACTGGGTCATAAGCCCCCTACTATCGGTGACAAATCTGCCAATCTGCCCCCTAATCTTCTCATACTTCAAATTCTTTCTGTTGATTCCCTCGGCCTGAGCATCTCTAATTAAGTCCAAAAGTGGTGATATGATGGTCATCCTCAAACATAATCCTCGTATAGGGGCACTAGCCACATTGCAACTTAAAGCGTTGGTAACCATATTGGTCTTCCCATGATGATAAATAATCTAGCAATCTTAACCCTTGACTACGTCAATCCATCTACATTTCCTCATATTTAGATTCGTTTAATCCATAAGATATCTCAGGCTTTTGTGATCCGTGTAGATATTAATATAGACCCCACAAAGATAGTGTCACTAAATAATAAGGGCAAACACCACTTCCCCCAATTCCAAGTTATGTGTTGGATACCTAACCTCATGAGGCTTCAGCTGCATGAGCACCACTCCTACTCAATGATCGAAGCATCATAAAACACTACAAAGTCCTCAACACATAATCCCTGCCTCAGAGAATGCATCCTGCTGCTTAGGCTCCTAATAGAAATCCACACTCTTATTCGTCAACCGAATAAGAGGAGTAGAAATATTGGAGAAATCTTTGATAAACCTCTGATAGTAACCTACCAACCCAAGAAAACTCCTGATCTCAAATGCCTCAATCTTGGCCGGATCGACCAAAATCACGTTCTGACTAACAACGTGTCACAGGAACTGGACCTCTCACAAACAAAACTCACATTTAGAGAACTTGGCATACGGTCTCTCCTTCCTCAACACTCAAAGTAACTATCAGAAATGCTCCTCATACTTCTCCCTGGTCTTGTAATAGACCATAATATCATTACTGAAAACAATGACCAATCGAGCATCAGCCTGCATACTCCATTCATCAAATTGATAAATGTTGCAGGTGCATTGGTGAGCACAAACGGCATCACCACGAACTCATAGTGCCTATATTGAGTCTGAAAAGTTGTTTTCTACATATCTTCCTCTCTGACCCTCATCTGGTGGTATCCCGACCACAAATCAATCTTGAAAAACCAAGATGCACCATGTAACTGATTGAAAAGATCACCAATCCTATGAAGTGGGTAACGGTTCCTTACTGTCAACTTATTCAACTCCCGATAATCTATGCACATCCGATGAGAACCGTCATTCTTTTTCACAAATAAAATCATTGATCCCTGCGTGAACTGCTCAGTCGGATAAACTACTTGCCTAATAGCTCTTGGATCTGAGAGGACAACTCCTACATCTCCGGTGGTGTGAGGCGATACGACGCCTTAGCAATCGGGGCCACACCAGGGATAAGATCAATCCTAAACTCCACTTGCCTCATAGGAGGCACACCTAATAACTCCTTTGGGAAGACATATGGAAACTCCCTAACTAAGGGCACATCTAAAACCAAATCCTTCCCTTCAATTCGAGTGTCAACTGCATTTATGAGATAACCCAAACACCCATGTTGAAGATACTGCCTAGCCAAAGTGGCCGAACAAAAAGTTGAACCAATCATTGTATCCTCACCATAAATGGTTAGTTCTTCCCCAATTGGGGTTTGAACCACCACAAGCTGCCTCTCGAAATCAAGCATGGATCCAAATATGCACAACCAATCCTTCTATATGATAACGCACACCATCTCCCATAGGGATGGGAATCCAGTTAATCGGATAGTGGCACCTCAAATATCTCAAAAATATAGTCACACAAAACGCTTGAAGGATAAAGCTTATGTTCTTTAATGATGGAAACTCACAACAGAAATTCCAACTCTCCATGGTTCATATCGAAATCCCTACTTAAATACTGAGATACAAAAGACCGACTAGAACTCAAGTCAAAAAGCACAAGAACAGGCAAGGAATTCACTAAGAATGTACCAATAATTATGTTAGACGCCACCATGGCCTCCTCTACAATAAGATGAAACACATGACCCCTGGCCTTCGGGGCCTAAGCCCTCTTCTAGAATCCTTATGTGATACGAAGGGTAGTAGGTGTTGGTGCCTACATGGGCCTAACTGTGGCATCCCAAATTTCACGGCCAGAAAAGACCGATTTTTTATGCAATATTAAAAATTAGAGTATCCTTTTGAAGAATAATATTGTGGAATTTGTTCCCAAAAATATGATAAAGACATTATCAAATCATTTCCGAAGAAATATATTTTAATTATATTAAAAACGTTGGGATATTATCATCAACACAGTACATAAGCATAAACGGAAATAACATAGGCCATACAACATCTATTATTCTACTGGCTTATAATCCATAATTCTCTCATCTGTTTATCACACTGGTGGTCTTGTCCCACTGCCTATAATACAATAATTCAGTGGGCCAGGCTTGGGAGCCTGGTGAGCACATAGGTTTTTCAACCCACAATATTTAAGTTCTTTAATGTCATCAATCATTCAACCCGATTACCCATTCCTGTCGTCCTCACAATATGTCCCTAAAGCATCTAATTTAAGGGACCTAGCCTAATGATTATCTTTGGGATAGAAAATAATGCTTAGGGGATTCCTCAGCAATATATGTCCCTAATTAAACCATGAGGAGGATGGAGTACACTTGGTGAACACATAGTTCCAAAATACCTACAGGTTGTGAGCCTCCCAACGTTCCAATGGACTGTCTAGAATAGTCTGTGGTCATCATCTGTACTCTGCTAGATGATTGGATTAGCTAAAACATCAAGGCCTCTTATCATTTATGCCATCTTTCATCATATATATCATCTACCCATCTTTACCCAACATAATTATAAGTATAAAATACATATACAATTTAAATCGAGTAAAACATGTATAAATTGTTCATCTAGAATAGATATCAAGAACACATATAGTAGACATATATAGCAAGTAATTTATATTAAATACTTCATATCTATGTGTAATATGAAAGTACCTATGCACTCACTTGTTAAAGTGACGACTCAAAATTCAGGTAGGGCTTCGCTTCTAACAATTGTCTTTTCCTTTGAAGAAAACTAGTATCATTATCACTAATTGCTAGTCTATTACTTATTGCAACTAACCGCTAGTCTAGATTCATCATTAACTCAAACTCTACATTCATGATCTATCAAGTAAGGATTAGCTAGGTAGGACAATTAGGAGGGAGGACCATGTCGGCGTATAGCCTTTCTGAAATCAAACAACCATGCCAACGTAACCCTTATAAACACCTCTCCCATAAGTAGATCAATCAGTATAAAGACATTTAATCAATAATAAATCTTCTTTATTAGTTCATAATAACAATAATAAACTTAAACAGAAGTTATACTTAAAGTATGCTAATCATAACTTACTTACACGGGGGTTTAGCAAAAAATCGGGCTCTGTGTGGGCAGAACATCTAAGCCGCAAGCTCTTCTTCTCGGTCCCTTCTAGCACTCTGGGACTCGCTACTAACACTTAGGAGGTTCTAGTGAAAGTCTTACAAGGTTTCGGGGTGTTTGATAGAGAATGGGTTAGAAAGGTGTGAGAAAAAGAGTGAACAATGCCTTCTATTTATAGGCTGTGAAAGTTGCGTATGTGAAGAGTACGTTGGGTGTACTCTAGCCAAGTGTCCCAATCTCGTTCCAAGCCATTGAGAACAAGTAGTGGCTTAGATCGTGTCACGCGTCACTCATTGGTTTAGTCCAAGAATTAATTATCTTCTGAAATCTGTAACTTTTGCATACGAGCTTCATTTTTGACGTTCTTTATATCCAAAACTATATACGAAAAAGTACGATAACAGGCATTTCAGTGCCATCGAAAGAGCCCAACACCTATATCCTACCAACCTCAATCTGTATGTCTGAAATGTACCCTCTAATTATATCATTCAAAAGTCTCAGGACCGAAGATAGGATTTCCAACAGGATGAAAACCGAAGAGAGCATTCCCAGTTTCATTCCAGTCTTTTCTCAATTAAGAAGTCAACCAACAGGTCAATCCTTCCCTTATATCATATCCATTTTACACATTCTTTGTTGAAATAGTGTAAATAAACGACGATCCTATCCTAAAGGAGAAGAAGGAGTAGGAGGAGTCAATTTTCTTTGAAGATTGAGGAATCAATCTCCCAATTATGCCATTCGGAAGAAGGTAGGTAGCGACATGATCTACAAATTTTGTTTAGACTCCGTCGGCTAATTTTGACTTTATTTTTAAAGTTATATTTTAATAGGCTCAGAAAGTTGAAGTCCGTTAAAAATTCATAACTTTGTCATCCGACGTCGGTTTTCGACTGTCTTTATAACGTTGAGCTCCTATTAACGAGATCTTGAATTCTCGTTTAGATTGTGTCAGCTAAAAATCGGTGGGTCTAAAATTCGATTTCTGGGTTGTGTACTGCTACGTTGAATTTTAGAAAAAACATAAATTCATCTAACGAAGTCAGATTTGGATATTCTCTATGTGCACATTCTCGGTTTGACATATACTACAAATTTCGTTTAGATTTCTAAGGCTACAAAATAGTTTATCATAAACTCACTTTTTAGGATATGCGGTGTTGTGCCAGTTTAGTCGCGAAACTTTGACGGGTCATAACTTCTTCGTTATAAGTCGGATTTCAACGTTCATTATACCTCTGAAATCCTTGTCAGGACTACTTCAACTTTATTTAAAGATACTGGGTCAAATTTTCATTCTATTTTTGACGTATATTTTTATTATTATTTTATTATATCGCTATAAACACATATGTTGCACATAAATCACATAAATCACATAATACTCAAATAATTATTTCTCATTACTCCAAAATAGGTTACAATTGTTGACCCTAACTATTACACCATTATAATAATGCTTAGCCAGAAATGTGGGCGTTACACTAGCAGCATGCAAAAGACAGTTGGTCTTTACATGGCCAACCTGATCATAACGGTAACAAATTCGCATTCTTGGCGACGGGGCGTACTACTACTGACGACAATCCCTCGCATAGTGTCCCTTTGAGTCACATTTGTGGCACCCTATCGCCAAACGACATACGTGTGGCATCCCCATTTTGATGGCCTTTTTTTAAGACTTTTTGTTAATGCTTATTCAAAACATTTGTTATTGTGGAATTGGTCCTAAAATATCCTTGACATGATATAATATCAAATTCAAGGAATTTCAAAAGATTTTATATTTAAAAAACTTGGGATATTATAACTAATACAAGAAACATAAGCATAAACGGAGACTTATGAAATCTCAATATACTAAAGCTCTACATCTCCTTGAATCTCTAAAGGGATAATTACATTATCTATCAGTACTTTCATATCGATATATGTGATTCAAAGAAACTGAGTGGGTCAGGTTGGGAAATCTGGTGCGCACATAGGGTTTTCAACCCACAATATTATAATCGATAATGATATATTCTTAAACATTCGAATAACCCAATTAACCCATTCCCGTTATCCTCAATTTCTAATTCTAGTATGGTGATCTCGAGAGATATTTCCTGATGGATCTTTCTCGAAAACATGATAACATTTTGGGTAAGCATAATAATACAAAAGTACTTGGATAAGCATGGTAGTACAATAGTACTTGGATAAGCACGACAGGAACGGAAGTTAAATAATACATAGATAAGCACGATAGTACAATAGTACTTGAATAAGCATGGCAGGCACGGCAGTACAAAAGTACTTAGATAAGCATGTTAGTACAATAGTACTTGGATAAGTACGACATGCACATACTATTATTTCATACATCTTTTACTAACCTATTACGGCCACTAATTTACACAACCCTATCCTAAACTCCCCTTTATTATTACGCACAACCCTTTACTACCCAATTATATTATTAAGTATAATATATGATTAGATCAAGTAACAGTCATGTCATATCATACAAATATATTAAACACAACAAAAGGATTGAACATAGCATTTAAGCAAATAGATTACTTGTATCCATATATAAGTTTGAAAATAACCTTGCACACACCTGATTAGAGTGCATGCCTGGAGAATTCAGCAGCACTCCGCTAAACTCCTTGACTTTTCTTTTGATGTGACCTAGATACAAAAGTCACTTAGTCTTAGTCTAATATTCCTGGCAACTAATGATAGTCTAGACTCCTCACGAATCCCAATTTCTACATCAAGATTTATTAAGTAAGGAACAATTAGGTAGGATCATATCGGAGGTAGGGTCCATTTGGTATATAGTGTATACTGTTTGGAAATCCTACTTTTAACACCTCACTAAATCTAGCCTAGACATCATCCTCGTAAGCAAATCAATCTGTATAATGACTTGGATTTACTGATAAATCTTAATTATACGTTCACAATAACGACTATGACTATAATTAGAAGTTACACTTAAATAAAATAAGTGTAGCTTAACTTAAAGAGTACACTGATAAAAAAAATTAAGAATTAAGTGGGTAGAACTCTGACTTGAGAGCTTCTAATCACCTGCTATCAGACACCATATGGCTTCGCTGACTAAAAACTTAAGGGAGAAGGGGCTTAAAATTATGAGAAATTGAGAGCGAAACGTTTGAGAAGTGCGAGAATGGTCTGAAATTTGATTCCTATTTATAGCTGAATTTGGACTACATGCCACACACCTGGTCTTGCATGCTACGCATTTGGTCGGAAGTGATGACGTTTCGCTTTCTGCATGGTGCCATGTCTCGAATTCTGGGTGGAGTGTCAGTGTGCACAACACACTCTATCATTGTGGGCACTAACACTCCGTTTTTGACGGGTTTTATATCTACACGTAGCTATCAACGAGATCTACAACTTTCATTGAGACTTCATCGATTAATTTTTAATTTATTTTTAAAGTTATATTTTTAACAGTCTTAGACTGCTAAAGTTCGTTAAAAATTCATAACTCTTTCATATGATATCCATTCACGATTGTCTTTATATCGATGAATAGGTATTGACAAGATCTTAACATGTTGTTTAGGTTGTTTTTTCCTAACACTCGACCGATTTTAATTTCGATTTCTAGGCAATATACTGCTAAACTAAAATATTAGAAAACCTTAACTTCCTCTGACGAAGACAGAATTGGGTGTTCTTTATATAAACGGAATCCTTGTCACAAATACTATAACTTTTATTAAGATTACTTATCCAAAATAATATACTGTGAAAATATCATTTTATCGCTTATTTGACTAGCCCATATATGTAGGTGTTATAGTACCCCCACCATGCACCTTCCCGTACTTGCCATAAGTGTGGCCCCTCTGGCATCCAGATCATGAAACATCGGACTTGAACCGCTTTGTTGTTAGCTAAGTCTAAACTGGGGTCTGCCTCTTCTCCTTTGCTTGTGTCTCAATCTCAATCTCTCTCCTCCACATAAATGACTGCAACTCAGTCAGGGTTCGATACTGTTGCTTCTACACAAACTCATCGAATCTCCGTCTTGAGCATGCTCAAGTAACATGGCACCTAAATTTGCTTAGAAGAAACATACTCTAGGCAGAAAAGGGCTCCTGTATGAACATCTTGGTGATCTATGTCACCGACTCTGTCGTCTGCTTGAGCGGCAGATACTCTTGGGCTAACCTATCTCTCTGCCAGTAGGACATACTCTTCTCGGGACATCTATGAGAACTGCTCTCATGTCACAACATCCTTCTCTGCATGGGAATAAGCACTAGTCACCAACTTCCACCAGTACTTCGCTCTCAATCGTAGAATGTTCAGTGTAAACTTGACCTTCTGGTTATCCAGAAATAACAAGTAAAGAAACAACCCTCCACATAAGATATCTATCTCATACCGATGATTGGATCCTTGACCTCATCAAACTCTAGGGGTTTCATGTTGCTAAAGTCCCGGTACTGAATTGATCCTCTTCCCTAAAGTGTTGTAGCTGCAATAGCGATAGTGGTCATAGTAGCAACAACCTTAGTGACGGAAACATAAAACTCGTCAAATAACTCAATCATGGCGGTCTTTACAAATCCAACCATCTTTGGGATTGCCTCCCTAACTTGCATAGTTACCTGAGTAGTGATCATCTCGCGCATCTCATCGTTACTCAACATTGGCCCCTTCGAGCCAACAACACCTGATCCTGAATCTCTCGTGGTCACCATACTGAAAAATAAATCAAAAAACATCAAAAAATCACTTCATTCTAACACATCACTACTCAATCATTCATTCCCCTGGAACTCATGAATTCCTTGATACGCACATGGGTCCTGTGCTTCCAGTAGTACGAGCCCATACTACCTTCCACACCTACCCATATTTGTCTCAAAGGATTGTCATGAATTTCATAGCCATTGGGCCCAAGTAACTAGGATACACACATTTCCTATATTTACTCTCTCAACAATAGTGATCAATTCCTTACTATTATTGGCTTTCTAAAAATCCAAACCCAACTCATGAAAGCTCCACTAACCCTGCCTAGTGTATATTAATCATTCATAATGTTGGATTCAACAGACAGTCGGATAATTGATTATACCTTAAGCCCACAACCAAACAAGGAATAGCCGCACAGGAAATAAGGCTATATCTAACATTCTCATGATATAAATTCTTAGTTATATACATCCATGATGCATATACTAAACAACTACAGTAATAATGTCAGTTTCATATAGCATATCATGAAATCCCCTAGGCTATCATGCATCATAAATCAGGAAAATTCTATCATGTAATTCCTAAAGACGCCTAGCCTATAAACTAGCATGCATTTCTAACATGTCACCAATACACATAAAACAAGTGTGGGTATCTTGGGGAATAACTTTTCCTTGAGCTCTGGTTGTTTGTACACATCGCATCCTCTCCTTTAGTTAATTAAAAATTATTTATGAAAAATATTTTGTAGATCCATAGTTTGAGTCTGGAATCACACAAGTGTTCATCCAATTCTCTCAAACCAGGGCTCTGATACCAACTTGAAACATTCCAAAATCCATAAGAAAAAATTTTATTTCTTTTAAAATAGATTTTCATAAATCCATAAGATAAATAAACATTGATTTCAAAAAAATTCATAGGTAATAGAGTATCAAAATAATCTCTGAAGACATAAATCAGTAGGAGGATGTGTACGATCACGCCTTCATCTTGCTCCAATCATCTGAAGTACCTAAAAATACTTAAATCCTTAACTGTAAGAAAAAGCTTAGCGACTTCTCCGAAAATGCCCCACACAATAATATAATTACAATGCATGCACACCAATCCTACAGTTTTCCTGGACCGCCTCCACCGAGCCTATAGTCTACTGGACCACCTCCCAAGGCCTACAGTAGCTAGGCCACTACCATGGGCCTACACTATGATTAGACTGCCTTGTAAGGCCTACAATACACTGGACCGCATAAGTATCTTTGCCTACAACACAAAGCAGGACCACCTCAACCCAACCATAACATGGCGACATATAGATGTGTTGCTTGAGTTGTTGGATTTCAGAACGACTATATGTCAAGATGGTCCTACCGTCTGACTATCCTGACTGATTGGAGCCTTATCAGCTAGACCTAATGTAACAAATAATAAATAATAATACTTGTGAACATAAAAAACACAAGATATAGAGTTATGCATAAACTCAGTCTCGCGATGAGAACACATGTAGGTACAATCCAAACGTGTAGAAAGCTTGAACCCTCAAAAAGAGTATAATACAAGGTTTAGGTTAAATGCCTTAACTAAGTTTTATTGTACATGGGTCGAACCACAACTAAGCATAAACGGGTCACCTATGTTTAACTATGGTTAGACCAATGCACAATTGAACTTAGATATGGTGTTTGATATACTAAAGTGCTTGGGCATTGTAGGAAACTCAAGGAAGATCACTGTTCCAGAATACAAAGGGAAACAATTTAGAACCCTCAAAGTTTTTCGTAAACGCCTCATAAATAATTTATCAATATTTATTTCAGATCCACGTACGACGCAAAACATCATAAACATCAATCATTTCTAATGTTTATTTTTTGAACACTAATCACATGACCGTGATTCTCTACGTATGTTATTAGTAGAAACTCATGAATACCTTAAGAAATGCGCATATCCACGAAACATTATGAACTACATCTTAAGTATTCAATAAACCTACTTCTTTCTATTGTGAACCATCCAACTTAGGGTGGAACCATCCAAGTTCAAAAGTAGGGTGCCTACACTTTCCCTTCATCTTTAGTGGCCTTTTGAATGAAAATATAGCAGAATCAGCATAAACGTGAAACATGAAATCTTATTGGAATTTTTTTCTATCTTCCAAAACATTTAAATTTGACTACAAGAGGAGCCCCAAATCTTGAGATATGACCAAAACATCGAGTAGTGTTCAAACATTATCTACAAAAAATTTCTTGTGAATTTGCACAATTGGTCAAAATACTCAAAAATTTCCCTTTTACTCATATTTCATGTAGATACCACCATTTGTGGTAATAAATACACATAATACTCATATTAAAGCTATTCTCGGATGAACCTCATGTCAATGCAGAACGTTTGACACAATTGTAGTGTTATCGCTTATAATTACAATGATACCTTTACACAAATTATTTTCTCTGTAAATCAATTGTACTAGGACAAAGCGATGTGTCACAAGAGATCAAAAAGTGGTTATTTAACACTAAAACCATCAATTGACACAAATACCATCACGTTAATCATCGAGAAACATGTAGCTAACAACTTTTCCACTTTTGAATTCAACAGGAACAACACCTTTGAACAAGGTAGAAATGGAAACATCATCTGTGGAAGTAATAATGACGTTCCAAGGGTATGCACTTATGAAGAATTGTTGAACTACCAACCCAGGTCCTTCTACGGCAATGAAGGAGTTATAAGGTTAACTATATGAATCAAATAGATGAAATCAATATTCCACATCAGTGTTTTGAAAAAAAAAAACTGCCGCATTAAGTTTGCTACATGCATATTCATGAATACATATCTTTCCTGGTGGAACGATTATACGATAGCTATTGGAATTGATTTATATTATGCAACAACCTAGAAGAACTGAAGCTAATGCTTATAGGATAATACTGCCCCAGGGATGAAATACATAAATTAAAACAAGAACTATGGACCTTAAGCATGAAAGAAATGAAAATTTTAGCCTATACATCCTGATCGATGATCTTGCAATGCTATATCTATGTTTCATAACTCCAAAGGAAAAGAATTTCGATAGGTTTATAAAAGTTCCAACACTGCCAATTCAAAAGATGGTTACATCTATCAAACCAAACACTTATGACCATGCCAAGAGATTGGCCATTACTCTAACCAACCAATGGGTTCAACAAGTGTTCATGAACAAGAAAGAGGATACTAAGAGAGTTGAGGATAACAAAAGGAATTACAATGAGAATCCCAGGGGAAGAATGTCATGCCAAACCCCTCGAAACAAATGAAACACCAAGAAAATTTATGATACATCAATCCCTCCTCAAAAACAGTATGCTAGTAAGCAATCATTTTACAACTAGTGCAACCGCCCGCACATAGGTGAATGCTACTCCTTCAACTGGTGAAACAAAAAGGGGCACATTGCCAACTTTTACATAAATCCAACACCTACAGTAGTGAACTAGAGTACAAATGTTAAAGAAAGTACTGGAATAGGCCCTATTAGGAGAAAGACATGTTATGGATGTGGTGAACTCGAGAACTTTAAGAGGAAGTGCCTAAAGTTAATAATCCAAGAAGTGAAGCTCGAGCCGTAGCAATCATGATTGGAACATTAAATGAAATCCAAGAACTAACCACAATGATTGGTATGTTTCTCATTCAACCACTCGTGTGTAGAAGTACATATAATTAAGATATGTATAGCAATTTTATGAACCTTTAACATTAAACGTATGTTAAATTCACAAATCGAGTAGATAGGAGGAAACCCGTAGAGTATGGATGACTAGTGAACTGTCCAAAAGCTACTTGTGGAATTTTAACAAATTATGTTGAACACATAACAAACACATATTTTATGTTAATTGTACGTCTATGACCTTTCGAAATTTTAACATTCTTATATTAATTGATCTCTTCTGTGTCAAATTAAATTATTATACTATGAAAACATTATACAAACCTTGATTCCTTACAATATCGGGAAAGATCAAAACCCTGAATTCATCTCTTAAGCAAAGACTTAGAAGTAACTACACATGAAGAAATATGCTTGTTTGAGACTTGTCTTAGAATAGAGAGAAAGAAGAATAAGGGTATCTCACTAGTATGCAACCTATCTTGATGTACTACCTTAAGGTCTACCTAATATACCCCAGTTTAGCAAGTCGAGTTTCAAAATGAGTTGGTGTCGAGTGTAACAACAATAGAAAATCCTATTTATCAGTGAACTCCATCATAGATGCAAGAACCATTAAATGAACTACAATAAAACTTCTTAAGTATTTGATCAAACGTGGAGGAGTAAGTGAACACTGCTGGATTAGGTGTCTAAGCCCGTAACTATAATTGGTATGTACTTGATTTGATACTAGCATGGTCCTTTTGGGTTGTGTAACGCTCGTAGATCCGAGCTAGTCAATTTAGTGACGATAAGCATCAAAAATGGCTTTTTGAGGGAAGATTATTTAGAAGGATTAATCTTAAACAAGTTCTAGTATATGGCACAAGGTTTTCATGCATATAAAGAACGTTGAAATCCGAGTTATAACGAAGAAGTTATGACCTGTCGAAGTTTCATGACAAAACCGGTAGGAAACTGCGTGACGTGAATAGTGAATTTATGATAGAGAGATATTTAACCTTAGTAATAAAAATGAAGTCGTAGAACACGTCAAACCTAGAGCGTGCATAAAAAGAATGTCTAAATCTGACTTCGTATGAGGAAGTTATGATTTTTCGAAGTTTCGACTTAGTGGTATGCAACACAAAGTTCGAATATTAGATCCAGTGACTTCTAGCCGAAACAATCTAAACAAGAATCGAAGATCTCGTCGATAGTAGTGCAACGGAAGACATACAGATGAAAACATAGTTCAGATGAAGAAGTTATGAATTTCTAACGGAGTTTTCCTGTTCGGCCTACTAAAAATAATATAATAAATATAAATTGAAAATTTGTCGACGGAGTCTAAATGAGAGTTGTAGAGCAGAATCTCACCTACGCGTGGATATAAAGAACGTCGAAAACAGATATCGTATGCAAAAGTTATGAATTTATGAAGTTCGAGGCACGCACCCCAAAGCAGGAACACCCCGCGTTTGGAAGAGGAAGCCCCGCATTCATTGCGAGGCCTCGGATCAGCCACGTCGCTGCTGACTCGGAAGTCTTATCGGATAGGACCAGAAGCCGCTCCTATGCACCGCGTTCAGAGGATCGCCGAGTGTTCGAGGAACACCCCGAGTACATAGATCAAACTCCTCTCATTTGGAGGGTCAGCTACCCCGTATAAATAGAATGCAAGGTCTCCGGATTCGTTGCTCATTTCTTCTCTCTCACTCCTTATTGCCTCGTTTTGCGTGCAATTTATACCCTCGAAACCTCGGTATCATCCCGAGACCCGAAGCAAGTCCCGAAGCACCGAAGATCCCGAGAAGTAAAGTTTCCAAACCGAAACTCTGCCTGCTAGAAGCCCGATTTTGGAGAAAACATCCCGGTTTCATCAGAGAAACGATTGTTTTAAGAGACGAGGTGTTGTTTGATAATCGTCTTATCAAGTGAGTCCAGTTACTTTCTTCTAACACATAAATATGAAGTATTTATTATGAAATACGTGCTATGTGTTATATATTCTTTATTTATTTGAGATGGGTGTGGAATCGATTTTTTATACAGGTTTTTAAAGATTTAAACCATATATGTATTTTATATCTCCAAATATGTTGGGTAGAACATGGGTAGATGAAACACTTGGTGACTATAAGATGTAGTGCCTATTGTGTAAACCCTAGTGACTATGTGACGTAGTGCCTATTGTGTAAACCCTGGTGACTATGAGACGTAGTGCTTACTGTGTAAACCCAAGTGACTATGTGACATAGTGCCTATTGTGTAAACCCAGGTGACTATGAGATGTAGTGCCTATTGTGTAAACACTAACGAATATGAGATGTAGTACCTATTGTGTATACCCTGGTGAATATGAGACGTAGTGCCTATTGTGTAAACCCTGGTGACTATGAGACGTAGTGCCTATTTTATAAACCCTGGTGACTATGAGACGTACTGCCTATTGTGTAAACCCTGGTGACTATGAGACGTAGTGCCTATTGTATAAACCCTGGTGACTATGTGATGTAGTGCTTGTTGTATAAACCGTGGTAGCAAACGGACTTTGTGCCAATCCCTTAGGTCAATCCTTAGGAATGACTGAATGAAGGATAATGGACTCTTAGGGTAAAGCTTTAAGAAACAGAAGGAGATAATGGGGATGGGTAATTTGGGTTCATTGTCTAATGATAAATATAATATAATATCTTATTGTGGGTTGAAAAACCTATATGCTCACTAGGCTCCCAAGCCTAACCCACTCAGTTTCATTGAATTATAGGTAATGGCCCAATAGTATAAGTTGGTGGAATTGATGAGAGATTTTGGATTATAAAACAGTAGTTATAAATAACTATTGTAAGGTCTATTTTATATTGTTTAGGCTTTTGGTCTATAACGGAACATGACATCCCAAAATTTTGTTATTTAATGAAAATACATTTCTTTAAAAGAAATGCTTTGATAAATTTTTATCATATTTTGTTTTGGGAACAAATTCCGCAACTCTTTTAATCAAAGGATTACACTGATTTTAAAAAATAAAGCATAAACAAATCGGTCTTTTCTGGCCGTGAAAATGGGGATGTCACAGTTGGTATCAGAGCATTAGTTTAAGCGAACTAGGAATTTGTAGGATTTCTAGACTTAAACTTAGAATGGTAAGAGATGATTTTGAGATGAGTGTCTACCATATTTTAAGACACGCGCACTAGTATATTTTAGGAAACTTGCCTAAAATGCTTTTATGTGCTAAATGTTATATGTTTGCCACATATGATATTTTTTGTTCAGATCTATGGTCTGTTGCCGACCGGGTCTGGAAACCTTATGTGTTTAGGATTCTAAGCGTACGACTACGGTATTAGAACTAGCATGTAAACGTATCGGAGTGATAAGGAGATTTATACGTCTATCGTAAATAAAGCTTTCTTATCTTAAATTCTCGCTCGGTACACCGAACGTCTGCTTGGGTGTACAAAATGTTATGGTGAAGACTCGTAGAGAATTGAGTAAATGGAGGAAATGAAAGGCTTATGATAGTGAATGGCATCTATCGAAAGATATCTTAAAAGTGGTATCTTGCCTTTAGAATATGTCTGATAAAATAACGGTATGTTTAAAAGAGTACGGTACGTCTGAAGTACACCTTCGATTGGCTGGATGATGGAATGGTTGGTGTAATTCTTGAAGTTGTCCTATCGTCTAGAATTTCCATCACCAACTGAGTTGGAGTAGAATTAATGAGTGAAGATGCGCATGGAAGAAGTCCTAGTAGAGTCTAGGAAATTTGTATGATTAATTGAACACATTCGTATATGTTAAATTATTTTGTGATTTTAGGTCTTGGGGACTGCAAGACAATACTTGGGATGAGTATGAGTAGGTGTGAAAAGTAGTAGAGATCTATACTACTGGAAGCGCAAGGCTCACGCTTGGATCTGGGAAAGTTACAAGGTTACCAAGAAGCTAGTGATTGGTCTTGTTTTATTCATGTATGTCGTTACCATTGTTTTAGTAATGACTAATGAGATTATTGTTTTTCCAAACCTAATGGTCATATCAAATGGAGTCCGACTACGATGAGTTTGTTACGTGGTTCAGAGAACTAAGTTCGATGTAACATCTGACCCAAGACAGAAGATTGAAATCAATGCGATTAATAGCATCGCGCTCATTGTTAGTGGAATTCGTAGCTAGAGATGCTACATGATAAAATGTGATTATATCACAGTAGAATATGAAGGAAGGTATATTCCATTCTAGAATATGACTCTCAGAGACTTGAGTCTAGGCGTTTCCTCATCCGATGAAAGGTCATTAGAGCATGACCCATCGGTCTGTTACAATAGGTAAAGGAAAGTACTTATCCTAAGAACAAGAAGGAGTCCTCAATAAGGATTTATTTTGTAACTCATAGTTTACAATTGAAAGTCCAACATTGTACGAAGAGCAGGTGCAAGATTGAGCATCGCCTGCGGTCAAGAAGTCCAAGAGTTAGATACTCATTTGAAGAAACATAGAAGTTACGATTATTACCTAGGATGAAAATTTAACGTATGGAATCATTATACAAGTCCTATTTTCGTTGATGATTCCGGGACGTAATCATCCTAAGCGGGAGACAATTGTAACGCCCGTAGATCTGGGGTAGTCAATTTAGAGATGATAAGCATCAAAAATGACTTTTTGATGGAAGATTATTTAGAAGGATTAATCTTAACCAAGTTGTAGAATATGTCACAAGGTTTCCATGCATATAAAGAACGTTGAAATCCGAATTATAACGGAGAAGTTATGACTTGTCGAAGTTTCGTGACAAACCGGTACGAAACTACATGACGTAAATAGTGAATTTATGATATAGTGATATTTAGCCTTAGTGATCTAAACGAAAGTCATAGAACACGTTAAACCGAGAGCATACATACCAAGAACGTCTAAATATGACTTCGTATGAGGAAGTTATGATTTTTCGAAGTTTCGACTTAGCGGTATGCAGCCCAAAGTTCGAGTATGAGATCGAGTGGTTTCTAGCCGAAACAATCTAAACGATGATCGAAGATCTCGTTAATATTAGTGCAACCGAAGAAAAACAGATGAAAACGGAGTTCAGATGAAGAAGTTATGAATTTCTAACGGAGTTTTCCTGTTCCAGCCTACTAAAAATAATATAATAAAAATAAGTGAAAATTTGCTGATGGAGTCTAAACAAGAGTTGTAGAGCATGATCTCACCTACGCGTGGATATAAAGGACGTCAAAAACGGAGATCATATGCGAAAGTTATGAATTTCTGAAGTTCAAGGCACGCACCCTAAAGCAGGAACGCCCCGCGTTGGGAAGAGGAACACCCCGCGTTCATTGCGAGGCCTTGGATCAGCTACGTCGCTGTTGACTCGGAAGTCTTATCGGATAGGACCGGAAATCGGTCTTACGCACCGCGTTCAGAGGAACGCCCCGCGTACATAGAGAGAACGCCCTGCGTTCAGAGGGTCAGCCTCCCCCTATAAATAGAATGCAAGGTCTCTGGGATTTGTTGCTCATTACTTTTCTCTCACTACTTATTGCCTCGTTTTGCATGCAATTTATACCCCCGAAGCGCCGGTATCATCTCGAGAACCGAAGCAAGTCCTGGACCCCCGAAGATCCCAAGAAGTAAAGTTTCCAAGCCGAAACTCTGCCCGCAAGAAGCCTGATTTTGTAGAAAACATCTCGTTTTCATCAGAAATGATTGTTTTAAGAGACGAGGTGTTGTCCGATAATCGTCTTATCAAGTGAGTGGGTAGTTACTTTCTTCTAACACATAAATATAAAGTATTTGCTATGAAATACGTGCTATGTGTTCTATATTTTTTATTTATTTGAGATGGGTGTGGAATGTATGTTTTATACAGGTTTTTAATGATTTAAACCGTATATGTATTTTACATCTACAAATATGTTGGGTAGAACATGAGTAGATGAAATACCTGGTGACTATGAGACGTAATGCCTATTGTGTAAACCCTGGTGACTATGAGACGTAGTGCCTATTGTGTAAACCCTAGTGACTATGTAATGCAGTTCCTATTGTGTAAACCCTGGTGACTATGAGACGTAGTGCCTATTGTGTAAACCCTGGTGACTATGTGACGTAGTGCCTATTCTATAAACCCTGGTGACTATGAGATGTAGTTTCTATTGTGTAAACCCTCGTGACTATGAGATGTAGTGCCTATTGTGTAAACCCTAGTGACTATGAGACGTAGTGCCTACTGTGTAAACCCTGGTGACTATGATACGTAGTGCCTATTGTATAAACCCTGGTGACTATGAGACGTAGTGCCTACTATGTAAACCCTGGTGACTATGACATGTAGTGCCTATTGTATAAACCCTCGTGACTATGTGACATAGTGCCTGTGTGTATAAACTGTGGTAGCAAATGGACTTTGTGCGAATCCCTTAGGTCAATCCTTAGGAGTGAATGAATGAAGGATAATTGACTCTTAGGGTAAAGCTTTAAGAAACAGAATGAGATGGTGGGGATGGGTAATTTGGGTTGATTGTATGATGATTAAATATAATATAATATCTTACTGTAGGTTGCCAACCATATATGCTCACCAGGCTCCTAAGCCTGATCCACTCAGTTTTCTTTGCATTATAGGTAATGCCACAAGAGTATAATTTGGTGGATTTGACGAGTGATTTTGGATTATAGAACAGTAGTTATAAATAACTTTTGTAAGGTCTATTTTATACTGTTTAGGCTTTTGGTCTGTAACGGAACATGACATCCCGAGATTTTGTTATTTAATGAAAATACATTTCTTTAAAAGAAATTCTTTGATAAATTCTTATCGTATTTTGTTTTGGGAACAAATTATGCAACTCTTTTAATCAAAGGATTACTCTGATTTTATAAAACAAAGCATAAACAAATCGGTATTTTCTGACCGTGAAAGTGGGGATGTCACAGGTTGGCATCACCATAGCAACTTAACTGGATGACTTTTGGAGAAAGAGGTTAATAAATGATTTATTGATATATTATAAAAATAATATATTAATTAGAAATCATATTATTTAATTAGTATTTAATTAGAAATTGATTTGATATTAATTTTGGGATTAAATGAACTAGTTAAAAGAATGGGGAATGGTTTTGCAAATCAATGATAGTTAGAATTTCGTCCTAGGCTTCTATGTAGGAGGTCCATCGGCTACTTAATCCTTAAGCAACAAATTAGTGTTTCTATCTGGAAACCCTAGCAGCCTCAGCTATATAAGGAACCCTAGGCTTGGCATTTTCGGATCTATGTTTCTAAAAGAAACCCTAGCCAAAAATTAAATAGCCTCGCCTCCTTTCTCATTCATCCTTTTCTATTGGTGTTTGTGACTCCATTAGAGGTGTAACACTTGAGGAACTAAAGATTTCAAGAGTAAAGATCATCCAAGGAATTCTTGTTATTACTAGATATCAAGCAAGGTAATCTTCTAACCCTAGTTTTCATATAGATTTCGAAATTGTATGCTAGTGTTAGGGTTATTGCTTTGGAATTTCTATGTGCATGTATAACTTCTGAAAAACATAGATCCAAATCAATTAGGGTTGCATGATCACATAAGATGTTGTTATGCTCAAAACCACCAGTGGTATCAGAGCCTAAGATGTTTTTCTGTTATATTTGATGCAATAGTGATCTATCCAAACGAAAGCAATAAAGAATTTGCAATTTTTATGATAAACTCGACGAGTTCTATGATGAACTCGACGAGTCCATGCCCTGACTCGACGAGTTGACTCGTCTATTGGCTGATTTTTCGATTTCCAGATCTTGTTTGGATTAGGATAATTACCATAATTCATTTTTATCACCTTAAATTGAATTTTCTAAATGGTAATATGATTTGCTTGATTTCCTTATCAAATAAGATGAATTTGGTCAAATTTTAAGATAATGATAAAATTATTTGATTAATTTAGTTATTTAAAATTTGAACTAGTAATTTATGACAAGTTTCAAATTACACCTTTTAGTTTTTGAATTTAAAATTTAATTAAAAGTTTAATTTTGAAATATTGAATTCTAAGACCCTAGTATTTTAAAAGATTAAACTACACCCTTATATTATTATAATATTAAAAGTTTAGTTATATATATATATATATATATATATATATATATATATATATATATATATATATATATATATATATATATAAGATGAGTCAGCAATACTGTTAGTAGGCCTCATTTACGAAGCCGATCTATAAGGTGGGTATAAGGAAACTGCCAATAAAATGGCAGTTGAATGGGTGTCCACTCTAACCCACCGCTTCCTGGGTTGGTTGAGGGTCGTTAGCCAAACGAGTAGGATAGGACATTAATTCTCTTTTTAATAAGTATAATGATAAATATAAAGTAACTAAATGTTTTTATTAATTCCCACTCTTAGTTACTTTAGGCAAATATGAATTTGATGCTGATCCATGAAATTGCACATTGCACTTTGTCAGGTTGTTAGTGGAGCGTGTGTGGTTAACCGGCACAGTAACTTAGACTAACAAAGGGTGGCAATGGGTAGCTCATAAATTATCACTGATCAATGGAGCGTGTGTAGTTAACCGACACATTGATTACATGGTAAATGACACCAAGAGTACCAAGCTAATTTGCATGGTTATTCACACCTTTTTTGTGATCCTCGGTAACCCAGTCACAAACTTAAGGGCATAATCAAGATCAAACATGCTATTGAATAGTTTAATGAATCTCAAATGATCTAGGTATTTCATTTAATAAAACCTAATTTATTTAAATTTCGCTTTTATGGTGGAATTGGTAAATCGGTTTTTACCTACCTTCAAATAATTGACAATTGGATTACGGCATCCCTTTTCTGAATTGTGAATTATTGTGTAGGGTCCTAGCCTTAATATTTCATTTGGTTGTTTTGTTAAGGATTTCCTATCTAATCAAAAACTTGTCTTTCTTCTTTTTCAGATGTTTCCCAATTTCTGGTTTGTATGACAAGGAACTTAATTGAACACATCAATTTAGTCCAAACCGGGCCTCACACATAATTCAACACAAAATCACCGAGGGGCACAATATCTCGTTTTCCCCCTTGAGATAAAAGTAACAGATAAATTTTGACTTATATCTTGTACTACTTACTCATCAAATCATACACAACAATGTGTTTTATAACATCAAGTTACTGATGCGTTTACGTATTATCAATGCACAACCAACTCGTAAACAACAACTCATACATCTCGGTTTAAAGACTATATGATCTTATCATCTCAGAATTACTCATTGATAAATTGCATGAAGTAATTCAAATGAGCGTAAGTTTAATCCAATACTCAAATCCCCATTTCAGGAGTACGCATGAACGTTGCAGCAACTATTACTATGTCTAAACACTTAGACAATCTACAAGCTTATTCATGACAGTCTTAATTCACTGCTTACTTCTAAAGTATGATCGAATGTGGATAATTTTAATAATCTAATTATTCTAAAAGTAAAACATGCAAAGTTGAAACACAAAATAAACAATTGACAAAAGATAGTAAAAAATACTTATATGTAAATCTCCATAATATAATCGCCAAATGTTAATTACATTTATCTATTACAAGTTTCTAAAAATATCTAGCTAATCACTAAAACTAATATCTTCCTTTAGACCAATGCTCCTTGCATGCTGAATAAGCTTAACCCTACTCAGACCCTTTGTGAGGGGATCCACATGATTCTCTTCTGATAATACCCTTTTGACGACGAGGAGTCCTATTGGATGTCTGATGAAGTGATATTTCCTGTCGATATGTCTGGATCTTCCATGATCCCTTGGTGCCTTGGTTATGGCAACCGTTCCTTCATTATCGTAGAAAATCTCCATGGGCTCATTTATGGTTGGCATAACTCTAAGGTCTCCAATGAAGTTCTTCAACCATATAGCCTCCTTTGACGCTCCGCTTGCGACTATATACTCTGACTCACACATTGAATCAACTACAGTCTCTTGCTTGGAGCTTTTCCAAGTTACTGCTCCTCCATTGAGTATAAACAACCAACCAAACTGAGAATGGAAGTTGTCTCGGTCAGTCTGAAAACTGGCGTCACTATAACCAGTAACTCTCAAGTCATCACTGCCGCCAAGAACAAGGACCCAATCCTTAGTTATTCGCAGATGCTTAAGAATTTTTTTTACGGTTGTCTAGTGAGCTTTACCCAGGTTCCCTTGATATCGACCGACCATGCTCAAATCAAAATCCATATCAGGGCGAGTACAAGCCATATCATGCATGATCGAGCCAACTGCAAAATCATATGGAAGTCAACTCATTTATGCCACCTCGGAATCGGTACTTGGACTATGCGTCTTACTTAGCTTGGTATTGCTATGGATAGGCAACTCTCGCTTCTTGGAATTCTCCATGCTAAAACGCTTTAATACTTTATCTAAGTAAGTACTCTGACTAAGTCCAATTAGTCTTTTACTCTTATTTATCAAAATCCCTATTCCCAAAATATAAGCACCCTCTCCTATTCTTCATAGCGAAACAATATCCAAGCCAGGACTTAACTGATGGGTTTTGAGCATTCTAACACTCCTATGGTGTACATTCAACCCAAAAATCCTGGATCTATCTTTTCTCTATTATACATGAAAATATTCAATATTCCAAGGTTTCATCCTAACTAGCATAATATGAAGCAACTATACTACAAGAATCTAGTAGAATGACATACCTTTTGATGGAGCTTGAAGTCCTAAACCTTTAAGAGTCTAGTTCCCCAAGTGTTGCACCTCAAATGGTTCACACAACACCAAGAACCCTTGGAATAACTTGAGAGTAAGGATACTTGCACCAAATCAGGTTTTCCCTCTTGTGTGCTATATACACTAGTGCTTAGCCCATATTTTATGAACCATAGACCTCTTTATATATTATGGAGGATTAGGTTTACATTCATGTAAAACCTAATACCCATGACCTTTCATTTCCATAGGATCCATGGGTTAAACACTCCATGGACTATCCATGAAAGCTTAGCCCAACCTAAATGAACTTGGCCCATCCTATATATAAGAGTCCATACTTAATTAGTTCCTTTTGATCACTAAATTATTTCTTGATCAATACTAATTAAATAATGTGATTTCATATTAATATATTAGAATTTATAATATATTAATATAAATCATAAGTATCCTTTTTCTAATTTTGTCTATCCAATTGTTCTGATGCCATGCAACCCAAATGGACCATGCCAAATTGGGTCAAGTACATACCAATTACAGTTATGGGCTTAGACACCAATCCAATAGTCTCCCACTTGGATAATTCTAAAACTATTATTGCGTATGACTCCAAAACCCGGCTAGCAATGATATCTCTTAAAGTCTTTGTCGTACTCTGGCCTAGTCAATGACTTCTCCATTAGATAAGGGGTCATATATTCCTCTATTCTATATATCATATGGACTGAGACATGGATTATAATCATTCTCTCAATGAACTTGTTTTTTTTCCGATTTCCGATTACTGACAACCGACTAATTGAACAAATCAAATCAGCCCAGGCTTGGCTAAGCACTTAGGGGTGTCATCACTAAATCATCGAGGGGACCACATATATCGCTTTTATACCTTCAAGAGTAAAAGGAATGGATAAAATTCGACTCATATGCTTGTTCTACTACTTTTTGAATCGTACACAAAGGTACGTTTTATAACATCGAGTTACCAATGTGTTTTCGTACAATCAATGTATAACCAACTCATACTCAACAACTCATATCTCTAGGTTTGAAGAATATAAGATATTATCATCTCATGATCACTCGTGAGAAAATCCATGTAGTGATTCAAATGAGCGTAGGTTTAATCCAATACTTAGAACTTATGAGCACTCATGAATGTTGTAGCAAGTCTTTCCATGTCCACCATCTTAGACATCTACAAGCCAGCTTCATGACAGTCTTTCCTTAATAACTACTTCCAACATATTATCGATTGTGGATGGTTTGAATAACTTAGTCATTCGGGAAGAATGAGCTAGTTATTCTGGAAGTCAAAACATATAAAGTGAAACAAAAGAATAATCGAATCCAATAAGGTCTCAGAACTTATGAAGATAAATAGAACAACTTCTATATATCACCATATTGATTACACATTATTCATTGCATAATATTTCAAGTCATCAAAGTTTTACTTCAATCAAAACAATAGTCATGCCATGCTCTAAGCATGCACACTAAGTTTATCCAAACTATAGTTATGCTACATACCAAGTACGCACGCTATGGTTTTCTATGATCCTTACTTTGTGGAATAGATCAATTAAACATAATTCCAATGATTCTCATTTCACAATCCTAAATCCTTATCGTAAATGTAAGAATTCCAAATTCCTACCACTTACTGAAATTTGTCAGATTCTAAACTTTTATGCATTGATCCTTTTGTAATGACTATGCAGAAAGTCATAAAGACTTGGCAATAGACATTACAAAGTATTCCAATGGAGATCATTCCATGGAAACGAAGTCTCAAATTTAAAATACATTGCTTTGAACATCCTTCTTGCATTAAGTTTCCTAATATTACACAGATTTAATGAATAACTTCCACCTATGGGAACATTTCCATATTCCCATTATGACTAGCACTTCTGAACAAGAGTTGCCTCTTTTTAGAATATGTCAATATGGTCCTCTCCAAAAATTTACACCATACTTCCAACTTTCCATGAGCAACCAATCTTTGGTGAACCTCAGATTGTCCTCGACAATTGCTTAATCAAATTAGTCCTATCTAGTTCTAGTACTTTTTCCTTCTTAATGCCCTAGGCATTTGGAAAAATTTAGAACAGATGAATATTATAACACATGCAATCGCTCCTATATCTGAAGCATATTGGACACGATTCATGATGTCTCACATAAAGACATGATACTAGACCAGTCTTTTGCTATAATATTTCTATTTCTATTTGCCATGTTCTCATAATTCAGATTATGAAAAGGGATGCCGTAATCACAATCAAATTTTAGAGCGCAAATAATGTTCCCATATATAGAATTTCCTTATGTTGAACCATTCCAACATAACATTCATATATATACTTGACTAAATTTGATTAAAATCTCACGATCTAAGCTCTTAGACTTGAAATGAAGTATAATTTCCTCTCCCTTAATTATAGCAAAGCAACTTTTTCCCAATTGAAACTTTTTTTTCTATAATTAATATTGCTAACTTGCAACACTTATTATAATTATCATCCTTCATCTAACATTATGATTATTAGCATCACACTTATGCTCCCACTACCTGTGACATATACTCAAAAATCAGATGGACTTCTAGAAATCAATACTTTATGAATTTCTTACCAAAGTTCATATTTCTTATACGAGATGCTTTGACAAAACCTTATCAAAATCATACACCTTTCCTTAGATAGCCCACATGTGTGTCTAAACAATTTTTAGATCTATGAAGAGGGATATCGTAGTTATAGTCTCAATTGTTTAGACCTTTTCCATTTTTCACAAGTCTATGTTGGTGTGCCTATTAACGACACACGCTCCACTAATGACTTTGAGAGTGCAAATATAACAATTGCTATCTACTTAAAATCTATTTAATGAAAGCATTTTCATGAATCGAAGAGAAACCTTATTACACTTAGATTTTATGGTGTATGTGTTCCTATCCATGTGAATTTTTCAAAACCATAATCACAAGACAAGGTTAGTGACAAATCCAAAATCATATGGACAGAACTTGTACAGTCTTAACTTCTTGCCACCCAACAGCACAAGGGCCTGCCATTGCTTCCGAGTTGTTATGCAACCAATTATGAACTCTCAGAACTAATATGCAAAGCCAAATTTAACTAGAATGGGCACAAAAATAGGAATATGTCAACACAATAGGTTATAAACCTCAAGTCTTATAAGCCTCTCTTGCCAAGAGCCACTCCTTGACAGACAAATATTCAAGAGATAGTGCGGATTCCTTATCAAGACAAACACTTCACACAATTGGCCTTAGTTGGTCATTATTTTATCCAAAACATCATAGCTTACCAATTTCAAATGTACAAGAGTAGAACACATTTTACTCTTACATTTGAAAAGTGTTAATAACCGTCTTTAGGATGTGTCACTCAAGTTACAATCTTGGAGTATGACTCTAAGACTTGTTTTGGAACGAAGTATGACTCATCTTCTTGATTTAACCACTTCAACACTTCATGACTCCTCTTCTTAGCCATATGAATGCACTAAGTTATCCTTAGAGGATGAATTGTAATACAATCTTATAATGATTAAGATGATCATAAAACATGATACAAAAGTACTCTCCCATCTTTTTCGATTTGAGAAACTTTTATCTTTCTGTCTAATTTGATTCTTCTTATTCATCTGTCATACATCGAAACTTTTCCAATGTTTCAGAATCATACTTAAACTTGTAAGTATAACCATATTTACTAAACTTTAGTAAATCATGACGAATAGTCTTATCGATCTTTTGTGGTGGACTTGACCAATGCACAAGAATGTATACTCGATCCCTTATTCTTTCACTTGACTCACATATACATGTGAACAAGGAATTAGTCTTAATTTTCCAAAGCTGAAAGATCTAATTCATCATACAATACAACTTGCATGATTCCAAGTTTCTATCCAACTGAAACTTGGGTGATGAGAATCTTTCCTTATTTGGTAAATTTAGAAACTACCACAAAAGAAAGAATCAAATTCATATTTCCTATATTTGTAGAAACATACGAACATCAATTTTTTATAAATGGCATTGCAAGGAGCTATAATAAAATAAACAAAATGTTATTTATTTATTAAATGCCGAACAAAAAACTTTTTCCTTACAATGCAACTTTAAATGAAAACTATGCTAATACATATTTCCTAGAAATCTATCATAACTCCTAAGTAGTAGCTCTATAATCCAATCTTCAAACCATGCGATTGAAATTTATCTTCGCGATCAGATTCAACATACTCTTCTTTAAAGCTTCCTTCCCTTTGCTTGATCCTGCCAAACATCAAAATGTAACTAAATCACATTTTGTATTAAGAATCATTAATCAGGAACTTACCAGAGTTTGATAGTGGACTTACCTGAAACAGAGTCGAAATTTTTGACTTTACCATCCTCATGATGTTTCAGGTAAATAGGGCAACTTCGCAACCAATTCCCCTTCCTTTGGAAATAGAACCATATGGACTCCTTGGTAATGGTACATGGGTCTATCTCAGATTTAGCATTTGTCTTTACCATTTGGTCAACTGAGTTGACTATGGACGATCCCTTTCCATTGGGAAGAGAAGGCTTTTCTAGATATCCAATGTTACCATTGTCAATGTCCATGTAAGTTTGGGAAGTTTATCTTATAATCAAATTTGCTTTACCAGTGCTCCAAATCATTGTTGATTCAGCAGCATCACGCAAATAGGTAATACCATTAAGCATCAAGCAAATAGGTAATATCATTAAGCAAATGATAAACACTTTCTTTATAGAGGAATAATAAAATTAAGATATCAAGCTAAGTAAACCTATGTCACGATGGACCTTTGAAATTTCTGGTAGGAATTGGTCCTAATGTGTATCAACTCAAACTACCTGAAACCTAAACGATATATATAACACATGTTGGGTGTTAAAACGCAAGAAGTGTATGTTCGATGACACTCCCGTTATCTCTCCTAATAATGTGAGCTACGAAACCCTATTAGTATTTCATACTTGTTAGTTAAATATGGTAGTAATATTTACAAGATTGGATTATCTTAGAAAGTCGACTATGCCATATTCCTTCTCCCTTGTATGGTTATGGGATTAGATAGAATCATTTGATTGATCGACAATTCAAACTTGAAATATATTCGACTCGCATGCACAAGAAAACTACATAAGGTCATGTATGAGATCAAGCAGAATGACAATATACCCAATTTTTTGAAGATATCTTGACTACAAGCTCAATTTTGGGACGAAATTCTTTAACATGGGGAGAATGTAACAATTGGTCAAAATGGGTCAGTGTTAGTTAGTCAAAGCACAGCGAACCGCTATGTATTAAAGAGTAATTGTGCGTAATTTTATGTTTATAATATATATTAAATATATTATACTCATAATCACTTTCAGAACATCTCAAACTTCTCAACAAATCGTCTATCATTAAGGATCAAATTAAAAACCACCAAAAATTAATATTGTTGGTGACGTCAAATATAACTTTTTGGATTGAGTATACTTAGGAACAGTTTATGATCAAATTGGATACATTATTCTCTCAATACTTTGTGGATATAAAAAACGTCAAAAATGAATGTCGTATGCAGAAGTTACGTCCATTTTAAGAAAACAAATCAATACAATACTTATTTTCTTAATAAATGAAAACTGAATTGATCCGTTCAGGTACTTGCACACCTCATATGGGAATTCCGATAATGTTTTTGGACTTAGATATAGGTCTAATATTTGACTTCATAATAAAAATATTTTTAAGCCGTAAATTCAATAAAGTTGGGAAAACTGACAAATCTAATCCAATTAATCGCAAAACATTAAATGGATTTTCCTGAAGTTCTATGTATTGAATTTAGGCTCCACCTGAATTTTTGGAATCCTTGCACCCGAGACTATCATTCTCCACCCTCCAAAAAGTTAATTAATATTAGGGTCAACGGCACGCAAATCAAGAATGCTATAAAGTGGCATTTCTTTACCACATTATTTCTAGTACAATAAAACATGTTTGATTGAGTAAATATCCAACTTTTGACCAATCTCTTCTCTCTTAATCTAGACTCAGTTATTGGAAATACATACAAAATTAAAATCTAGACTGTTGCTTGTACTTCTAACTCAAAGGTACACACATTATGAGGCTTAAATTACAACAATAATTAATAGTTTCATTGATAATATTGCAGCCTCATAATTCACCCAAACATTCACCATCTACATCATCTTTTCTTCTTGTATTGCTTCCAAGGAACTCCACCGGAGGAGGGATGCTTTCCCGGTGAACAACAAGAGGCAACAACCTCTTCTTTTTCTTTTTGTCAATCAAGGTAGCCACAAACACCCCTTGACATTGGTGAGATGATCTTCTCCTTCTCTCCCTTTCTTTTTCTTCGTTTCCTGTCAAGAACCACAAGAGGTGGTTGGTATTTTGGCGAGACCAAAGGGGTAGTAACCCTCGCTTTCCTCTTTCTTCATGTCGATCTCCAACAGCCAGCTATTGTTGTGTTGCTACCATTCACTCTTTCCTTTTCATATTCTAATGATCAGACCAGAAGAGAGTATCTAAGAGGTTGCCGAAGCAGCCCATCACAACAAACATTACCGACAACATAAGTTGTACTTGTTTTAACCTTCCTTTTCACACAGTGATCGATCAAAGAATCAAGAGATACCCCCTGAACCAGTTTCCGTTTTGCTGCTTATGTTCATTCCTCATATTTCTTGATCATATGAGGAACAAAACCCAAAATCCATTTTGTTTGAACCACTTAATCGATTCATCCCCTACGATTGTTAAGTAATACCCAAACAACCCCCATTTTGTATAGATTGGTAAAAAAATAGTCACTTTTGATTAATTAAGTTACTAAACAACCCTCCATTTGTTAAGTTACTTACAAAACCATCTCGAGGGTTTGTTTTAAACTCAAGGAGTAAATAACGTTTTCTCACAACAAGCTTCACAAAACCGAACCAAATACAAAATCATGTAATAAGGGCGAGTCTTTACGGTTCCATTTTTATGTTTTTAACAATTTTGGGGGGAAATACATACATGTCTTATTATCATGAAAGTTTGATGCTATTTGCGTTTATTTCATGCTACGATTATATGTTTAAGATTTTGAAATGCTGTTTGGGTCATTTCGGGTTATTTATATGTTTTAAACATATAAGTGTTTTAAATTAAATGTTATACATATAATGACAAATTAGAATGCTTATTTAAGTCTTATATGAAATATGAACTTAGATGAAATATGGTCTACAGCATAAATACGTGAATATTTTATAAAAATATATGCTATATGTATTTTTATAAAAGATTTGTACAAAATGGTGAAAACATGTTTTTATATAAAAAAGATATAATTTTATATAAAAATAGGTTTTATAAAAAGAATGGCCTAAAAATATTTTATTCTGTCACACCCCAAAACCGGAACGGCGGAAACGTTCTGGGGTGGATGACGTCATGTCAAGTATCACAACATATTCATTATAGTAATCAAAGTACAACAAAACATTGCATTAACAGTAATAGTTTTACAAGGTTACATTACAACAATTTAAAGTAATACAAGTAATAGAATAAATACAGCGTGGTACTAAGCTATCTTCATCAACAGCTCCGGGGATGTACCTGTCTAATGCTAACCTGAGAATACAAGTTATTTGAAAAGCGAGTATTAGCATTTTTACAATGCTGGTGAGTTCATAAGCATTTAGTGACATTTCATTCAAATAACTCAAGAAAGTAATAGTTTAAGAGATTTCAGTGTATTAGAGTTCTTTCCAGAAAATCCTATATTTTCTTTAATAAAAGCAGCCTTCTACCAAGACTGGTCAGTGATGTAGGGTGAAAAAAATAGTTTTCCCTAAATTGTTATCATTATCAAAATACTAAATTTGATTATTGAGGAAAGCAACGACATCAGGGAATATCATATGCCTCAGCAGTGAGGACTGCTGACTAAGGCAAAGAACCATAGACTCCAGGAAAGTATCAAACATACGATACGCCTGGTTCAGTCTAGCAAGTGGAGACACAGACCCCAGCAGGTACCAAATGAAGGTACAGTATACCAAATGAAAGGTACATCTCGCAAGGTCAAAAGAGTGAAGACAGACCGCAGACGATACCAAATGAAAGGTACATCTCGCAAGGTCGAAAGAGTGAAGACATACCGCAGACGATACCAAATGAAAGGTACATCTAGCAAGGTCAAACAGAGATAACAGACCCCAGACAGTATCAACTGAAAGATACATCTAGCAAGGTCAAAACAGTGTGATTCTGAAAAAGGTGACATCAGCATACAGTGTAAATCGTTGACGAAATACCGTTACCTTAAAGCCATGAATTATAAGGCAACCCAGGATACTCGTAACCATACTGACTAGAGTTCTAGACGCTCTACAAGCATCTATATAATGTGATATTTATCACCCCTTGGCTTGGTAGGCCGTGGACTGTAGCTAGCAGTCAGGGTGCGGGGTTGTCAATCCCGTATAGGCCTATACATACAATGTCCGCTCTCCCTACAGGAGACTCTGGTTACCAACTAGACAACGGAGAAGGCCACATCCCGAAGATGCATCCCAAATAGAGGATAGTGTGTTACTAGGAGGGAGTGGGTTTCTTATGTAAGTGTAGACTAGAGGTATAGATTTTTAACTGAATTGACTGAAGAAAACTCGTATGTCTATGCTCGTATACATAATATATAACTAATGAATCGAACGACCTTCAGATGGACATCCGATCCCACCAGACCACATCTCAACGAAGAAAAGGAAATAGGGCGGACAAGCCTTCCTAAGTCCTTCAATCATTATTTATATGCATCTATACAAGCATAAACATACATCTAACTACGCTTGAGTATGTATCATACAGTGAAGTATAAGTGTACAGTGGAACATCTGAGTCGTGAAGTATAAGTGTACAGTGGAACATTTGAGTCGTGAAGTATAAGTGTACAGTGGAACATCTGAGTCGCGAAGTATAAGTGTACAGTGGAACATCTGAGTCGTGAAGTATAAGTGTACAGTGTGGGATAATCGAACCATGAAGTATAAGCGTACCAAGTATAAGTGTATCACGAAGCAGAGACGACAATAAGTGATGTAAGAACGTCTATCAAGTATAAGTGGAGTAAAGTCGTTATCCAGTATAAGTGAAGGAGAAATCGTATCACTAAGTAAGAGCGTGAATAAGTATAAGCGTCATCAAGTATAAGCGACTATAGGTATAAGTGAAAGTGTTACCGAGTCAGAGTATAAAATAAGTATAAGTGAAGCAGCAGTATTTTATAAGTAAAAGTATACGTCAAAAAGGGAAATCTTTAATGAAAAGCCTTTATGTACAGAGAAAATTACAAATTGTATTCCTTTGTAAAATACGTTTAAAACCTTAGAGAATCTTTCATAAACCAATTTAGGATGAATTTGAATAAATCAGTATAAGTAAAAGTTATGAAGCAAGTAAAAGTCATTTTAGTGTCCCACTCGGTAAAACAGTGTAAAAGTGGTAAAATCTTGTGCATGCGGGTTATCAATCATATGCGATTGACATGATAACTGGCATGTTTAACTTGTATTCCCCCCCCCCCCCTATAAAACATTTAAAAGCATTTAAAAGGTTCATTCAGGGGTATGAACTCACCTGGTGTAAGTAGGTCCGACGAAAGTGCCGATTGGGCGTTCGGGGTCACGCAAGGACTTGAACACACACAAGGACCTATTTTAACGTATGATAACATATGTTCACATACAATTAGCATATAATATACTAATTAAACAATTATACGCGCTCTAAGGTGCGGAAAACACTTTTGGTTAAGTGTTTGGGGTCCCGGGTAGCGTTTAAGGGTGCTACGGGTCTCTTATCAGTTGTGGAACTTTGCTAAACTCAAATATCAAGTGTGTGAATGGGTTTTAAAGCATTAATATGGACCATTTTGGAGTTTACAGCCTAACCCAAGGGAGTTTACGGTCGTAAACTCCCAAGGTCATATTCTTGGGTGTTTAATTCTTCTAGCTTGTTCATTGAATTATTCTAAGCATCTTTCCTAAAGGGCATGAGTGGATTTGAGGCCTCTAAGGGTACTAAACAAGAGTTTACGGCCTAGGAACTCTCCCAAGGGAGTTTACGGCCGTAAACTCTCAACCTTTGAGTTTAGTGAAGTTTTAAGCCCCTATTGCCTTCCTAGAATTTTCTTATGAAGTTTGATGCTATTTTGGGTGATTAAAACCAACATTTGAGGGGGTTTTGGGGAGTTTATGGCCTAGATAAATGCTTGGGCCGTAAACTCCAAATCAAGCCTCATTTCATTGTGTTTAAGTCCTTAAATCCTTCCTAGCATTTTATAGAAATAGTCTAAGGCCATTTGGGGGACAAAAACCAACATTTTGGGCATGTTTGGGGAGTTTACGGCCTAAGCATGTGCTTGGGCCGTAAACTTATTTTCATCCTTCATTTTGATGTGTTTAAGTGATCCAAACCCAAAGGAATAAGCCCTTAATTTATGTGTTAAGCCCTAGTGTGGTTTGGGAGTGTTTTTGAGACATTTAAACAAGGTTTAGAGGTGTTTACGGCCTAAGCATGTGCTTGGGCCATAAACTCTCTTTTATGCCACAAAATGATTGTTTTAAATGTGCAAACACTCCTAGGCTAATTCTTCTATTTATTTCCAAGCCATTTGGGACAAGTTTGGGTCATTTTGGCCCCATTTTGGGTGTTTACGGCCTAAGGAGGTTCTTAGGCCGTAAACTCCTTTTTCATTGCTTCTAAGTCCGATTTTTGCGCTATAAACTCAATTCAATATGTTTAGAATAAGCTAGGGTAAGCGGACTTACTATTTGGAAGCGTTTGGTTGCGGTTTCGGGGCGAAAACGGATCTAGAGAGAGAGTATAGAGAGAGAGTGTAAAAAGTCTCCAATAGACTCCACTCACCCTTATATAGGGTTTTGAGTTGGGACACAGTGGAAGTCTACCCGATACTGCCGTTAAACGGGGCTTTTGGTCGCACCCGATTTAGTGGTCGTAATAATAAACTAATATTTTCCAAGTAAATGGAAATATGTGCTATGTATTTTATTTCCTTTTATCACGACTTAACGGCATATAAACATACACAATTGAAATGTTTATTAAACTTGAAGACTTCTCATTAACGGAACTTTTGAACAGTGGAATATTCCGTTAACGGTAACGGAGAAATGTAACGGGGCAACTTGGGTTGTCACATCATCCCCCCGTTAGAGGGAATTTCATCCCGAAATTCAGATCTAGGCAAGGAAGTAGGTATGAATGGCCAAGTAGAGGTAAGAGATTACTTCCTATGTGGTTGTTCTCGCATCCCCAAGTGATCTCTGGTCTGTGTTTGTCATTTCAACAGACCCTCGCGTACGGGATGTGGATTCCGTCTTGTGTAGCTAGTGGGTGCCAACTGGTGTATCTACAAGGTTAGGGTTCTCGATGGATTCTATCAAGATGAGTGAGGTACGAAGAGTGTTGTTGGGAATTTACGTATCAAGTCTAAGAAGTGAGTCGATCGAATGTGAACCTTGTGGTATATCCGAAAGTAGTAGTGGCCTGAAAAGGGTCGGACCATGTCTCCATGAGGATTCTCGGATGGTCCTAAGCTCTCGGAAAGGAGTAGAGCCTTTCAATACTAAGAACATAGTGTACTTCTATGGCAAGATCAACACTGGCGTGATCGCCATTACGAAGTTCCTAACGTTCTCGCTTGTACTGGATGTGTAGTCCTTCAGTTTAGTCCTTAGGAAGCTTAGGTGGTCTTCGGTTTCGTGTTTTCTTTCAACTGGCTGATAGAGGCTTTCTAGATCATCGAGTGGGTTGCGTGACTATGGTTATCGGTTTTCTATAGAGTGTCTATCTCGCGCTTGTGCAAAATGAACCTGCACTAACAAAGCTTGAGATACGGAAACCCTGAGGATCGAGGAGTTAGGGTTTCACTAGATGAACGTTGGACTATCTCGGGAGGTGGTTCTACTATCTCTGCGTGAGATAGTATTCGTGGAACACCTAACAGTCCAATGAATCTCCAAGACTGTGGTTTATTCTAGCGTGGAAAGTGCGTGCTCTTGCATAACCCTTCGACTAACACCAGGGCTGGTGTCAAGTCTATAATCTCTTCGGGATCAGGGTCACGAGGCTTAACGCAACTACGTTCACACTTTACCAAGTATTCTTGGCTGCGAAGGTTATCCTATGGTTCTCGGCATTCTAGTGTCCTCTTCGGAGAATGTATTCCATCGTCTATAGGGCGACGACGATTTCCTCCATGCAATAGGGTAAAGGATGATAGGCACCACTTGTCTATAACAAGGTGGACGAAGTGCCTGAGTAGTGCGGGCATATACTGCAACTACTCATCCGAATGTTCTAGGTTTTCTTGGTCTAGGTCGAATCAAGTAAGTATAGAATCTTCTCACTCGGAACTCTTAAGAGTTCAACCCGCAGTGATTTTCTTGACTCGGGTTCCTATTTTACGGAATAGGGTGAAAGTGTTTTGCGAAGAGGTCTGTGGTAGAGCTCATGCTTAGTCTAACCACAAATATCGGGTGTATGCGAGCAGTATATGATTGAGGTCAGCAGGACATTCAGCTGTGCGACTCCACCCCAAACCCACAACCCAACGAGGAACAGGGAATAGGGAGGAAACACACACCTTAAATCTTTTTGATCTCGATTATATACCACCTTTATGCATATACCTATTTATAGTGATCAGTCTCATGAGTTCTATTCTCTAGGTTCACGAACCTAATGTGCGAGGTGCGAAGGGTCTCTCGGGGGAAATATACGGAGTCTGCTTCGGTCGGTTGTCGTCATCTAGAGTATCTTGTAGTGTGTTTCACTTCGGTGTTCATCTGACTACGAGGGGTCGGTCAACAGTGTATGGTACCCTCCTGTGGGTACTTCGGAAGGTTTGAGATAAGAGGGACGATTGACGGATCGTATTAAGTTGGTTTATTTGTGTTAGGTTTAGGTTCGGAAGAACCTTTATTTTTCCGATAGGGCTATGGAGAAAGTTCTTTTTACACAGCACTTACGGATTACACACGGTTGCACGAAATCAAACCATGAATCAATAGAGTCGTCGAAGTTGGCACACTCCGACATGATATAAAGTGAAGATCGATAGAGTCATGTGCCAAACAGGCACACAAGTTCGAGGCATCTCGGGTTTCGTCCTACGTATCACTACCACGAATACTTGGACCGATAGATTCGACGCGGAACTATAGAGAGTTCTAAGTGTTTCCGAATAGAGTATCTTTTCATGAACGGGTTCTCACAAGGCATTTATATAATTGCCTCCCATATACTAGTCATGTACATTTAAGGTGGGGAGGACTGTCGACTGAGCGACCCCGCCCTAAATCCACAACCAAACGAGGAACAGGAGATGAGGCAGCATTCGCTCACTCTAGGTCTGTCCATCTTAAATATACATGGTCGTAACGTATATGTTTAGCCACTATAGTTTTACCTAATAAATTTTAAATTTTATAACAGTGTTGTGACTTTCGCCTTGCTGGAAAGAATTTACATTGAATTAGTCTTTTAATGTATTTAGCTTTGTTATCTAAGATCGAGAGTCGTACCAAAAATCTACCGAGTTCCTTGACGTTTCTCCCTAAGCAGTAGTGTCAGGCTCCTTCTGTGTCTTTGTCTTTTCCTTCGGTTGGGCAATCCTTCTTGAAGTGTCCAAACTCGCCACATAGGCGGCAAACCTGTGTGGCCGCCGCATTGGCGATTGATGCAATACGTTCCACCGGAGTTCTGCATACACGAGCAGTATGCCCCTTCATGTGGCACCTAGCACAATAGAGTTCTCGACAGGCACCATGATGATGGTAGCTGCACTTACTGCAATGGGGAAGGTCTCCTAGATACGGTCTTCTTGGAGTCGGGAGGAAAGGGTCGACAGGGGTACAGGCTGCCTCAGCCGTTGCCCTTCGGAAGGTCCTTGAGCCGAGGTACTTCCCTCCTCTATCTTGAGTTTTCTCTTTAGTGGGTTCAGTTGAGGTTCGTGGGTGACTGAGTATCGAAGTGTGGGTTGATGCTTTCCATTGTCAGGATTGGAATTTCCAACGGGCACCTTGCTAACATTGGCGTTGTTAGCATTCAGGTGAGCCATGACAGCTGCTACGGCTGCTGAAACTGCAGCTTGGAACGTAGCTTCATCAAATAGGAGAGTAGGTTTCTTGCTTGTGGATTGGTTACGCTTCTTCGGTGGCATGGTTTTTCCTACACGGAAAGGAATACAAGGTAATGAGAGACGATGATTAACCCTGGACGTTTCTGTCCTGAACGTATTAGGCATAATATTTTTCCCGTGCCTCGGGTATTGGTTGTCTGAGTGTCGACCTACATCCCTATGATGTAGTCCTGGAAATCGAAGTGGGTGTATGAGTATCTATTAAAACGCCATAAGATGCGAGTCGTTCCTACTAAGTTACCTTTATACTGAGAAAGGTTTCACTCTCCGGCCTGGAGAGATTTGAGAACAGTTCGGACTGAAGCTGCGGGAAGAGAGGCTCATGAGGGCTTATGGCTAAACAACCTCACAGAAGTGTGAGGATCCGCTCTAAGCGCATTACTGGCAACAGGAACAAGGCGATTTACCTAACACATAGCGTGAGCAGTGTAATCACTAACTCACTAAATTGTATTATTTTATGGGTGTATTAGCGTGAGGAACACGAGGAAAAGACACTTTTCGGGTTCCACGTGCTGGCTCCCTCGGTCTGCCTCGTACCTTTGACTGGAATCGGCGTTGGTTTCCTTCGGGCAGTTTCCTAGGGTTCTCTTCTCGTATGGACATATTGAATTTCTACTCCGCCTTTCTTCTAATTCCAACTATGGGTGTCATCACTTCGCGATGGATGACTGGGAATCTCTAAAGTTTAGGCGAGTTTCTCACCGATGTCCCTAAAAGAACATGGACACTTGGTTTATTCAATAGTCTCGACCCAGTTCATTTATTTCCGAACAGGAAATCTTCTGAATGAACTTCTTCGGGGTCGGAATCAACTCTTCTGTTATGCACTGAAGTGGGTAGGGTTTTCTACAGGGTTCGTGCGAGAATGGAAATGTCTAAAGAATCCTAATAGATTATTAACATTTCGCTGGATGATCCACATCGAGTCCTGCTACGATTACACAGGGTATACAAATCATATATAGCTTAGATCCGATAGGCCTTCGAATATGTGATACTACTCTAGAACCACATCCCAACGAGGAAAAGGAAATAGAGCGAAACCACACATTCTTAGCCTATGGGATCCTTATTATATATAACCTTGGAAGTATACCCTCTGTAGCTGTAGGTATATCAATAAGGATCTTTTAGTTCTCACACCAGGTTATCTATGTATTCTAAATACCCCTATGGTATTTTAATTCTTGTTTGTTTTCTCATCTTCTGAATGTCATTCTGGGATTAGTGTGAATCTTTTAGCGCTCTAAAATACTCCTATAGTATTTTAACTTTATGTTTGGCTCTAGCAAATCCTAGTTGGTAAGTTTCAGACCTGTTGCACACCACAATCACTCCTGAGCACACGTTCATCACATCTCGAATAAAGGTAGTTGATCAGGTTACATTTATTCCAGCGTACGATTACATAACTGCCCAGATTTGTCTGTAGTGCTCCACATCCAAAGACTTTTATTCTTGTTCTTCTTGTGATACTTGTGTTCGAGTGCTTAGATTCCGGATGTTATTATACTTTGGTAAAATATGGTTATATTTTAAAGTATAATTCTTGGTCAGAGTGTTTTATCTCTTTTGTATTTATAGGCTGTACATCTTTTATGAATTGATATACTTAGCTCACTATAAACAATGCTCTGATACCAATCTGTCCCACCCCAAAACCGGAACGGCGGAAACGTTCTGGGGTGGATGACGTCATGTCAAGTATCACAACATATGCATTATAGTAATCAAAGTACAACAAAACATTGCATTAATAGTAATAGTTTTACAAGGTTACATTACAACAATTTAAAGTAATACAAGTAATAGAATAAATACAGCGTGGTACTAAGCTATCTTCATCAACAGCTCCGGGGATGTACCTGTCTAATGCTAACCTGAGAATACAAGTTATTTGAAAAGCGAGTATCAGCATTTTTACAATGCTGGTGAGTTCATAAGCATTTAGTGACATTTCATTCAAATAACTCAAGAAAGTAATAGTTTAAGAGATTTCAGTGTATTAGAGTTCTTTCCAGAAAATCCTATATTTTCTTTAATAAAAGCAGCCTTCTACCAAGACTGGTCAGTGATGTAGGGTGAAAAAAATAGTTTTCCCTAAATTGCTATCATTATCAAAATACTAAATTTGATTATTGAGGAAAGCAACGACATCAGGGAATATCATATGCCTCAGCAGTGAGGACTGCTGACTAAGGTAAAGAACCATAGACTCCAGGAAAGTATCAAACATACGATACGCCTGGTTCAGTCTAGCAAGTGGAGATACAGACCCCAGCAGGTACCAAATGAAGGTACAGTATACCAAATGAAAGGTACATCTCGCAAGGTCAAAAGAGTGAAGACAGACCGCAGACGATACCAAATGAAAGGTACATCTCGCAAGGTCGAAAGAGTGAAGACATACCGCAGACGATACCAAATGAAAGGTACATCTAGCAAGGTCAAACAGAGATAACAGACCCCAGACAGTATCAACTGAAAGATACATCTAGCAAGGTCAAAACAGTGTGATTCTGAAAAAGGTGACATCAGCATACAGTGTAAATCGCTGACGAAATACCGTTACCTTAAAGCCATGAATTATAAGGCAACCCAGGATACTCGTAACCATACTGACTAGAGTTCTAGACGCTCTACAAGCATCTATATAATGTGACATTTGTCACCCCTTGGCTTGGTAGGCCGTGGACTGTAGCTAGCAGTCAGGGTGCGAGGTTGTCAATCCCGTATAGGCCTATACACACAATGTCCGCTCTCCCTACAGGAGACTCTGGTTACCAACTAGACGACGGAGAAGGCCACGTCCCGAAGATGCATCCCAAATAGAGGATAGTGTGTTACTAGGAGGGAGTGGGTTTCTTATGTAAGTGTAGACTAGAGGTATAGATTTTTAACTGAATTGACTGAAGAAAACTCGTATGTCTATGCTCGTATACATAATATATAACTAATGAATCGAACGACCTTCAGATGGACATCCGATCCCACCAGACCACATCTCAACGAAGAAAAGGAAATAGGGCGGACAAGCCTTCCTAAGTCCTTCAATCATTATTTATATGCATCTATACAAGCATAAACATACATCTAACTACGCTTGAGTATGTATCATACAGTGAAGTATAAGTGTACAGTGGAACATCTGAGTCGTGAAGTATAAGTGTACAGTGGAACATTTGAGTCGTGAAGTATAAGTGTACAGTGGAACATCTGAGTCGCGAAGTATAAGTGTACAGTGGAACATCTGAGTCGTGAAGTATAAGTGTACAGTGTGGGATAATCGAACCATGAAGTATAAGCGTACCAAGTATAAATGTATCACGAAGCAGAGACGACAATAAGTGATGTAAGAACGTCTATCAAGTATAAGTGGAGTAAAGTCGTTATCCAGTATAAGTGAAGGAGAAATCGTATCACTAAGTAAGAGCGTGAATAAGTATAAGCGTCATCAAGTATAAGCGACTATAGGTATAAGTGAAAGTGTTACCGAGTCAGAGTATAAAATAAGTATAAGTGAAGCAGCAGTATTTTATAAGTAAAAGTATACGTGAAAAAGGGAAATCTTTAATGAAAAGCCTTTATGTACAGAGAAAATTACAAATTGTATTCCTTTGTAAAATACGTTTAAAACCTTAGAGAATCTTTCATAAACCAATTTAGGATGAATTTGAATAAATCAGTATAAGTAAAAGTTATGAAGCAAGTAAAAGTCATTTTAGTGTCCCACTCGGTAAAACAGTGTAAAAGTGGTAAAATCTTGTGCATGCGGGTTATCAATCATATGCGATTGACATGATAACTGGCATGTTTAACTTGTATTCCCCCCCCCCCTATAAAACATTTAAAAGCATTTAAAAGGTTCATTCAGGGGTATGAACTCACCTGGTGTAAGTAGGTCCGACGAAAGTGCCGATTGGGCGTTCGGGGTCACGCAAGGACTTGAACACACACAAGGACCTATTTTAACGTATGATAACATATGTTCACATACAATTAGCATATAATATACTAATTAAACAATTATACGCGCTCTAAGGTGCGGAAAACACTTTTGGTTAAGTGTTTGGGGTCCCGGGTAGCGTTTAAGGGTGCTACGGGTCTCTTATCAGTTGTGGAACTTTGCTAAACTCAAATATCAAGTGTGTGAATGGGTTTTAAAGCATTAATATGGACCATTTTGGAGTTTACGACCTAACCCAAGGGAGTTTACGGTCGTAAACTCCCAAGGTCATATTCTTGGGTGTTTAATGCTTCTAGCTTGTTCATTGAATTATTCTAAGCATCTTTCCTAAAGGGCATGAGTGGATTTGAGGCCTCTAAGGGTACTAAACAAGAGTTTACGGCCTAGGAACTCTCCCAAGGGAGTTTACGGCCGTAAACTCTCAACCTTTGAGTTTAGTGAAGTTTTAAGCCCCTATTGCCTTCCTAGAATTTTCTTATGAAGTTTGATGCTATTTTGGGTGATTAAAACCAACATTTGAGGGGGTTTTGGGGAGTTTACGGCCTAGATAAATGCTTGGGCCGTAAACTCCAAATCAAGCCTCATTTCATTGTGTTTAAGTCCTTAAATCCTTCCTAGCATTTTATAGAAATAGTCTAAGGCCATTTGGGGGACAAAAACCAACATTTTGGGCATGTTTGGGGAGTTTACGGCCTAAGCATGTGCTTGGGCCGTAAACTTATTTTCATCCTTCATTTTGATGTGTTTAAGTGATCCAAACCCAAAGGAATAAGCCCTTAATTTATGTGTTAAGCCCTAGTGTGGTTTGGGAGTGTTTTTGAGACATTTAAACAAGGTTTAGAGGTGTTTACGGCCTAAGCATGTGCTTGGGCCGTAAACTCTCTTTTATGCCACAAAATGATTGTTTTAAATGTGCAAACACTCCTAGGCTAATTCTTCTATTTATTTCCAAGCCATTTGGGACAAGTTTGGGTTATTTTGGCCCCATTTTGGGTGTTTACGGCCTAAGGAGGTTCTTAGGCCGTAAACTCCTTTTTCATTGCTTCTAAGTCCGATTTTTGGGCTATAAACTCAATTCAATATGTTTAGAATAAGCTAGGGTAAGCGGACTTACTATTTGGAAGCGTTTGGTTGCGGTTTCGGGGCGAAAACGGATCTAGAGAGAGAGTATAGAGAGAGAGTGTAAAAAGTCTCCAATAGACTCCACTCACCCTTATATAGGGTTTTGAGTTGGGACACAGTGGAAGTCTACCCGATACTGCCGTTAAACGGGGCTTTTGGTCGCACCCGATTTAGTGGTCGTAATAATAAACTAATATTTTCCAAGTAAATGGAAATATGTGCTATGTATTTTATTTCCTTTTATCACGACTTAACGGCATATAAACATACACAATTGAAATGTTTATTAAACTTGAAGACTTCTCATTAACGGAACTTTTGAACAGTGGAATATTCCGTTAACGGTAACGGAGAAATGTAACGGGGCAACTTGGGTTGTCACATATTCGGAGTTTTATATAAAAATAGGTTTTAGTATATATAAGGTTTATACATCAAATTATTTCATACAACTTGAAATACTGCTTTGTTTGTATATTTGTGTTTTCGAAGTACGTGATTTGGGTGATTTCACACTACTTGAATTAGTGCTTTGTTTGTATATTTGTGTTTTCGAACTATATGATTTGGGTGATTTCACACTACTTGAAATACAGCTTTGTTTGTATATTTGTGTATCCGAACTATATGATTTGAATGGTTTCACATTGATTGAAATACTATTCTGCTAGTATATTTATGTTTTCAAACTATGTGATTTGGGTGATTTCATAGTAGTAAAAATATGGATTTAATCAAAATGGAGTCATTTGCTGCCCAAAATTTTGATTGAAATTCATCATAAAGCTTAAAAACTCTAAATTTAGAAATCATAATAACTTAAGTTTAAAGATTGATATTCCTTCTTGAGTGTCATGAATTAGTTAGTCAATAGACCCATCATAGGAGTTTGAGACTAAAACATGTGCACGAAATCTTAGACTCGATAAGTACGAGAATTACTATGTTAGAAATCCTTCATCCACTAAGAACATAAGCTTAGTACAAACCCCTTGTGCAATAACCGTTAATCGGGGAAGAACTTGTTGGTATAAATTTATGCGAGTGACATTGATCTATAATGTAGAACTTATTGGTGTAAATATATTATGGATAGTGTAGATCTATACAAGTTGATAACCCCGCTTGTGGTTGCTAGCTAGAACTTCGTCTGACGAGACAAACTGGCGTCCTTGTTATGCTCTTTATTACCACACGACTTCGATGATGCTTTAGTGATGATCAAGGCACCTCCAACCCTTGTGCTCTACATATTTCGGAATGTCAGTAGTGTCGTTTATAGACTCATATTAAAACACGAAAACCTATTCTAGAGAGTGCAAATGTAACAGCCCAAAATCTCAATAAAACTTTTCACTTTTAATTAAGAAATTCATTTCCATAAATTATAAAATTCCAATCACAATTGTTTTCAAATTCTATAACATTACATAAGTTATTCATTAAATCATAGTGTCTCCAAATAAAACGCCAGAGAGTGCATGTCGCTCCATTACCCCAGGCCCTTACCCTTAGGTCTTGAAGTACACGAAACAATCAACAAACTGTAAGCTAATGTTTAGTGAGATCCCTAGAGTAAACCCCACATAATCCATATAATCATAAAATCCATGTCAATCATATAAGCTACATAAGCCATGCATACAAACATATAAGGATGCCCTGGAAACCCTCCATGGTCTTACTCCGGCTGCCATGGGAACCCCCACATGGTCTTAGCCCAATGCCTCGAGAACACCTGCACCCCTTCCCCTGAGCTATTTGCTTAGGATTCCATGAAACCCGCCAAGGTCTTACACCCAAGTGCCTTAGGAACCCCCCGAGGTCTTTGATTAGGATACCATGGAAACCGTCCACGGGCTTACACCCAAGTGCCTCAGGAACCACCCGAAGTCATTCATGCCAGTATCACAAAACAACTAACATACCACATAACATATAACCAACTAGTGTACTATATATAACTACATCAACTAGTGTAGCACATATCACAAAATGGATCGGCCTTGGTGCCTTCGACCCATTGGTATGGTGAGGAGACTCACCTCTCACGAAATGTTGAACTGGTAAGATCAAATCCCAACTCACAGCTCCGAACTCAACTGCTTGCAACCACCATGGGCTAACTTCATCAAAATCCCGAAGTACCAAGATACCCTTAAAGTCAAACTAGGTTAACCATGGTCAAAGGTCAATAGAAGTCAACTCAGCCTAATCTCCATGTTGTAGTACCCTTGTACCATGTCGTGGTGCCGGATAGGACAAAACAGTTGCGAAACAACCCGCCACCATGTCGTGGTTTCAGGGTTTTTAGCAGCTTAATGCATTCAGCCACTTCATTCGATTCCAATAGGTCTTTAACTTAGATCTCATCCAAAATAGGGTCTAAATGGATAAACTTTCCAACTTTATCCAATAGAACCCTCTAAAATGTATAGATCTTGACTTTTAAGATCCAAAACACTCCATGAATTCATTAATACTTGTCCATTCCATGGGTTTACTTGACTAAAATCTACAATAGGGTCATAAAATCTAATCACACCATAAAATTTGATGCTTTTCAGACATGGATGTCCAATGCATGTCTTAAATTTTTATTAGGTCAAAATAGGGAAAAAATTCCAAGATTCCATGCATAAACTTAAAACTCAAATCTAGACTAGATCCAAAGAGCCAAATGCTCCCATGAGGACTCATAAAGTTGCAAGCTTTATGAAGTCCAACTACCTTAGGTAGCATGATCTAGAGAAATAAAGGGAAATATCCATAGATCTACTAAAAAACACATCAAGATGACGAATTTTTACCTCCTTGAGCTGCTAGAGAAAGGGAAACTCCAGGATCTTCTTTGCCTTTGACTTCTATGAGGGCTCCCACCACCTTCTTTCTTCACAAGCACAAAAAACTCACACTTTTAAGGCTAAAAATCACCAAATGGAGCTAGTGTTTGCAACGAACGATTTTTTGAGAGATAGAGACTAATGGGAAGGGACCAAAAAGGGGCTAATGATATTTAAATAGGGCTCATCCCTTAAACTTTAGGGTTTTGCCCCAATAGCCACCTCCACGTCGTGGCACAATTACCACGTCATGGTGATTCATTAAATAATGTGGTCCCAAAACTTGATGCCACTTCATGGTGAGGCTCCACCGCATCGTGGTCTCCAAATTAGGTTGCCATATATACATATATATATATATATATATATATATATATATATATATACATAGATATATATATATATATATATATATATATATATATATATATGAAAATAATACCATACCTGGACCCGGATGTTACAGTGAGACTAAGATAGGATGATTTATTCAAATGTTTAAGTGTAAAATATGGATTTAATTGAACAAATAAATCTATAACAAGGCACGACATTTTATCGAATTATAACTTAGGTTAACAAGTTATGTAGATAAACAAAACTAATTTACTTGTATAGGTTTACAAAGGTAGAACATGTTGCACATTATGTTTTTATAATCCATCAGTCTAAAAAGACTCTTGATTATAAAAACACTTGGATTTAAAGCTATGAATAGAACTCTTTTTACTTGTATGTATTTTACAAGGGTTAACATGTTGGATTTTATACTTTTCTAATTCATGAGTCTAAACACACTTTTGATTATAAAAACATATAGAGTCAAAACCAATAGAGATCACCAACATTATTGTTGATGTATTGTTTTCAAATGTATTTATCTTCAGGATCGTAGAAGCTAGAAGACACACCCTGTATGTGTCATGGGATAAAAAATTTCTTTGGTTGGCCGATCTGTTAGGCCTTCTTGTTTCATTTTGACTTACATTTGTAGAACTTGTTCTAGTATTTTATCGTATGTTAGATGGACGACAATGTAATTCTTTGTACCAGATTTATGGAAGATTGTAATGTTTGTATTATTCAATATATTTTGTGAACTATGATCCAATGTTTACGTCGAAACCCCAACGTTTCTGCTGACGGTTGGGTGTGAAAACCTTTCTCTATTGCATCTTGTCCAAAACACATCACAACGTAATCTGCTTTCTATTATTGCTTGTATATATTTACAATTCAGATTAGGTTTCCTACTAAACTCTTTCAAGAATTTCGTTGCAATCCATGTTTAGGTCATTAGGGAAGCATTATTGAAGTTAATAGCACACTTATTCTTATCAACAATATCCTTAATCTGTAAAGATCTTTATGTACTCATCCAAGTGGCCTAGATTATTTAAGGACAAAGTTTCTTATCCCTTTTATTTCCACATATAACAACCACTCTTACACTATTAGACTTGACGAATCTCAGATTGTATTTGTGGCCAATTCCATAGTTCCCAACACAAAGCTTAAATTGGGCAGGATATTTATACCTTTCACCAAGATGAGGTTTCATCCTTTTCCATTTGATAGAGGGGTCATGAGTGGAAAATTCAACACCAAGTCCATCTTCATCATCTGGAGAATTAATCCATTTAAATTTCAATGTCAGAACAATATTCATCTTCAACTTATAACTCCCGGATCATGGAGGTACTTAATTTATTGAATTTTAGCTTTGGAAGAAGGTCATGACATGGACATGGTGGTCACGTCGTGAGTGACCATTGACTAGTTGACCCGTGTTTTTGAGTCTCATGATGTGAGACTGTGAATACTCACAACATGAGAATTGCCTAATGATGAAAACCCTAATATTTTGGGTATTCAATGGAATGAGAAGGCTAGGGTTGCCCATCCTTAGCCTCCTTCACTCTCTTGCCTCCTAAAAACCCTAATCTCGACCTACTTGAGGTCCTTATCCATTTTTGTTGACATTAAAGCATGTATTTGGTGGTTTTTGGCTCATTGAAGTGGAAGAAAACTTTTGTGGAGCATTCTCTTGGCAATCCAGCTTCTACCTCACCTTCTTACAAAGCTTTTAGACCACTATAAGTCAGAAAGCTCTGGCCTTTTTACCTCTTACATGCTAGATCTAGATTTTAAGATCCTTCTTGCATGGTTGTGTGGGATTGCATGCATGGAATCCATAAAGTTGACAACTTTATGGATCATTGAGACATCTTATGTATTATAATCTTTGGATCTGAGTTGTGGAGTAGTTTTAGACTCCAAGCATGAGTCTTGATCCCATTTTCCCTCTTTAAACCAAGTGAGTGTTTGAGCCATGCATTTGACATGCATGACTAAAAAGCTATGATTTTTATCATCCTTTGGGTGAGGAAAGACCCTCTAGAAATTCCCAAGTAGTGGATGAAAGGAATATGAGCATAATGTTTAAAGCTGGCCAAGGCAGTGCTCACGACGTGAGGAATAAGCCTATCACGTTATGAGAATGCATGCCATCCCAAATGTTTTATCCAGATTAGGTCATGACGTGACCAGGGGTAGCGACGAAGTAAAGATGATTGGAATCGATATTGGGCGAGTTTATGGGTTGAGTTAATCTGCTGATTTGGGACTAGGTCAAGTTGATACTTACGATGTGACCATGAGCTGGTCATGACGTGAGGGTCAGTTGTTGGAGCTTGGACCGTTGACTTTGGGCCTATATTAGGCCTCGGGGTTCTCTATTTGGGCATGGGCCATTAGTGGGCCTAGTTTGGGTTTGGTACATTTTTAGTCCTTATGATTTATGCACTCAACCTTAAACAGTAACTTGGGTTGGTATTGATTATGTTCAGTGTGAGGAGCCATTGTGCAGTAAACTTGGGCGTGAGATTTTCTATCTTCTGATTAAGGTAAGTCTCCTCACTGTCTTTGGCGGGTGGAAGAAACCAATGCCAGCCACACATTTATTATTATTTGGATGCTAGTTGTCTGTGTGACTCTTACATGTATGGTATGTGGCAGGGTCCTAATGTCAGGCGGGGAGGCCCGATGCGGGGTGGGGCCCGATGATTATAGGGCAAGGCCCATTGTTTGTATGGTATGTTGTAGTTTGGAGAACTCACTAAGCTTCGTTCTTACGGTTTTCAGTTTTTGTTTTAAGTACTTCCGGATAGAAGGGGAAGAGCTCGGGATGATCGCATCACACACACCACGATATTCGCCTTATTTAACCTTGTTGTATTGGGAAGATTGATTGATTTACTGTGATTTTTCTTTATGGTTTTATGAACACTTTGGTTGATGGTTTTGTTATCATGAAAATGAAATTTTTTGTTTAAAAACTTTGTACCTTAGACAACTGCCTTCCCACCTAAGAATATATGCGTTAGAGTCTCCATAAAGAGTGTTAAGGAACATGTTAGTACATTTTAGGGTTGTTATGTTCTTGATATCGTCTTCTTCTTTGACATCGATATACATAATATTGAGTTCCTCTTCTTGGTCTTCGTTAACATACTCACTTCGTTCTTTGTCAACGTGTGACCTCATCATTGTTAGATCGCAATTTCCCCTCCCCATAAGAAAACCTACTTAGTAAAAATCCCAATTGATTGTGCGAAGCTATCTCTAAAAAAACTGAGGAAGGGGTTACTTGGAGAAGGAGACCAATTGCTAACATTTCTCTGTTCTAGTGGTTAAACCACAAAATAATAATAATAATAATAATAATAATAATAATAATAATAATAATAATAATAATAATAAGAGTGAATTACTGAAATCGTCCATGTGGTTTGGTCAAAATTGCACGTTTGGTCCCTAACCTTTTTTATGTACTCGGATCGTCCGTATGGTTTGATTTTGTTGCGTTTTTCGTCCCTATGGTTTGGTAAAAATTGCATGTTTGGTCCCTAACTTTATGTATGTAAGGGACGAAAAATGCAACAAAATCAAACCACAGAGACGAAAAACGCAACAAATTCAAACAACAGGGACGATCCAAGTGCAAAAAAAAAAAGTTAGGGACCAAACGTACAATTTTGACCGAACCACAGTGACGATTTCAGTAATTTACTCTAATAATAAATAACATCAATATAGCTAAAATATATGGATTTGTTTTTATACAGATTTTCCTTTTTATACAGATTTTCCTTTTTATACTAATAGTGTTCTACATTTGTATTTGTTGGAATTGTATTTGGATACATTGTTCTTTTGGGTATAATATGTATTGAAATGAATTTGTATTTAGTATCTTTATCTAGTTCACGAATTTCTTGTCAATATTCGTTCAATTTTTAGGTTGAACATTCCTTCCCGATGGTGGTAGTGCTGGGCTTACAAACAAGATGGACCAAATTAATTTAAAAATGATATCCACATTTGTAAAGGATCAAATGAATAACGTTGATCAAATCGTTTTGCCACTTTGATAGTGGTGCTCACCATACAACAAAATAAATATACGAATCATGAATTTTGTTATGTTTCTATTTATTAATTTTGTTACGAAATATACGACAAAGTTGTAAGACTAATATCATAAAACTTTTTAAGTTTTTAAGAAATATTCGGTTTTACTATTTGATGTTTTTTGGGTTTACTAAAGCTGAAAATTTGGGTACAAATTTTCATTTTTCGGTTTTAAAAGGTTACTCGGTTACCAGCAGATCACCTATACATGTCTTGAAAATTTAAGGGTAAAAACAAATATTTTTTGAAAACTTAAGGCTTTTATGATATTAGCCCAAAAATATGTAAAAATATTTTTATACGTATTTAAACGTGTGTCTATATATATATATATATATATATATATATATATATATATATATATATATATATATATATATATATATATATATATATATATGTGTGTGTGTGTGTGTTTTATACGTTAAATAAGTATAAAAACATTTTTATATATTTTGGATTAGTGTCATAAAAATTCTTAAGTTTTTAAAAAATATTCGTTTTATCCTTCAGTTTTCAAGCCATGTGTAGGTGAAACTATTGGTAACCGGGTAATCTACTAAAATGGTATAAATAAAATTTATTACGCATAGGGTAAAACCGAACATTTCTTTAAAACTTAAGGGCTTTTATGACATTTCACATGGTAATCATCAACATTTAGGGTAAATTACATCAATCGTCTCTCATGCACATGACAAAAAGCGTGTTTAGTCCCTGTTTTCAAAAAATATCTCGGATAGTCCCTGGTTTGGTTAAAAGTTCCACATGTCATCCCTCGTTGGTTTTTATTTGCACGTTTAATCCCTTACAAGAAATGAAATGACTATTTTACCCTTTTTATTTTTTTTAATTTATTTTATTTTTATTACAATTATTTATAATATACAAAATAAAATAAAAAGAGTAAATTACACGAATGGTCCCCAAGGTTTGGGGTAATTTGTGCATTTGGTCCATAACTTATTTTTTTCAACTCGGAAGGTCCCTACTATTTGTTTTTTACGCGCTTGGTCCCTACTATTTGTTTTTGTTACGCACTTGGTCCCTGTCTTACCTAAAAAGACTATTATTTAAATAGGGAAAATGGTGGGGTAAGTAAGATAAGGTGAGGAGATTCGGATTGGGGTATGTTTTTTTAAATAAATTAAAAAATCAAGGCAAAATAGTCTTTTTTTGGTAAGACAGGGACCAAGTGCGTAACAAAAACAAACAATAAGGACCTCCCGAGTTAAAAAAAAAAATGAGTTAGGGACCAAACATGCAAATTATCCTAAACCATAAGGACCATTCGTGTAATTTACTCAAATAAAAAACCCCACCCAACCCACCTTATACTATCTTCCCTTCTAAACCATCCCCCCCCCCCCCCCCCCCCCCCCGCGCGTAAATTCTTTGACAAAATCTCCATCATCAGACCTCACTAAAGCTATCTCACCTGGAATTCATTACCACCATAATCACCTTTATATCCATTCACCAACAGCCACCATCAACACTTTACATAACCCACCACCAACCACCACCTTAATCATCACACCCCTACCAAGCCAGCACCTTATGCAAATCAGTGATCACACAAAGAATTAAAAAATGAAATTGAGACTCCCCTGTTCATCGATTTTATATACCCTAACCTCCAATTCGTTGTCTTCTTCACTTCACTGGAAAAATCAATGTTCGAAATATAAATGGGTGTTCCATTCTCGATCTGTATCTAAAAGAAACAGGAAAGAAAGAGGTAGGTTCAACTTCAGTCCCAAACGAGAAATAGATCCGATGAAATATGGCCATGGGTTTGAAATGCGTTGTCATCATCGAACAATCTAGGGTTTTTCATCATCTAAATCACCGTCGGTTGCACCACCTTGTACCTCAAATCTAAGATTGTTTCCACCTAAGTTTTCGAGTTGCCGTGCTGTTTCATGATGGATTTTACTTTGGGGGTCTCAGATTGAACACCACCACCTGTAATCTCTGCTTCCGTGATGTGTCCCCACCACATTTGGAGTTTGACGGACGGTTTTAGGAGGTTATACATGATGTGTGTGACAGGTTTTTGTTAGACCGATTTTAAGTCAACTCAGAAAGAGAATCGGTGGTGAAGCGGAGGTGGTAAGGTGAGTCTGGAATGAGAATGGAATGGAGGTGGAAAAGTCACCAATGAATCACCTGAGGGTATTATTCGGAAGTAGGGAGCTTTCTGTTGATTATTAAGAAAAGGCAAGGGGAGGGTGGTTAGGTGGAGATTTTTTTTAATAAGTTTAAAAATGATTAAAGAATAAAAGAAAAAGAAAATAGTAAGGGCAAATTAGACTTTTTACCTCAAAAGGGTTGAAGTGTGTAATATTCAAATAAATGAAAGACGGTTCAAATTAATTTTTAAAAATACAAAAAAAAAATGTGTTTTTTCACACTTGCAGTAAAAACAACCGTGTAATTTACCTTCAACATTTATGCTCTACCAAAAAATAATAATAATAAGTAAATAAATTTGTTAACGAACTTAATTAATCTCTCTCTCTCTCATGGAATCTTGAACTGCCATTAAACCATACTTCAATCTTTCTATAACCTATTTGTCTATTTTATGCGAGATATTGTTGTCTAGATTTTTGAAGCTGATTATTATTATTATTATATATATTATGGAAATTGTTTCTTATGAATAGTAAACTTCCATAACTTTTGTTTATTTTAGTCCCTGGATTTTATGTTTTTTTTGGTAGAATTAGTCCATGTACTTTAGTAACTTTGGTCCTCATTTTTTAGCCATTTTGACACTTTTGTTCTTTGTAATCCATATTTTTACATTTTTTAGGAACCTTTTAATATTTAAAGTTTAGCCACAAAACTTTAACGGTTTGACAACTTTGATCCCTTTTCTATTTAGAAACCTTTTAATATTTAAAGTTTGACAACAAAACTTTAACGGTTTGATAACTTTAACAGTTTGACAACTTTGATCCTTATTTTTTAGCCATTTAACACTTTTGGTCATTGTAATCGATATTTTTACATTTTTTAGAAACCTTTTAATATTTAAAGTTTGGCCACAAAACTTTAACGGTTTGACAACTTTAATCCCTTTTCTATTTAGAACCTTTTAATATTTAAAGTTTGGTCACAAAAATTTAACGGTTTGACAACTTTGGTCCTCATTTTTTAGTTATTTTGACACTTTTGATCCTTATAATCGATATTTTTATATTTTTTAGGAACCTTTTAATATTTAAAGTTTAGCCACAAAACTTTAACGGTTTGACAACTTTGATCCCTTTTCTATTTAGAAACCTTTTAATATTTAAAGTTTGGCCACAAAACTTTAACGGTTCGATAACTTTCATCCCTTTTCTAAAAACTTACTAATTCCTATCGCTTTAATTCTTTAGCCATTTTGACACTTCTGGTCCTTGCAGTCAAAACTTTTACATTTTTTCATAAAAACATGAACAAAACGGTCTGGGGCAAAGCCCGGGCTTGTCATCCTTGCACTTTCTACGTCTGTCATATTTATCGATTCAGAAACAACATTGAAAGCTTCTAGCCCCCGCGTAGCGGGGTAACCTTTTTAGTTATTATTATTATTATTATTATTATTATTATTATTATTATTATATAATTTTTGTGAATTAGTGTGTTCTGATCATTAGATCGCTAGTGTTGGATAACCATCCGATCTTTCTGTTATGGGGTTTCTCCTTAGATTGTTCGGATCACCAGTGGCTTTTTTGGAATTTGAAGGTGGGCTTCTAGTTAACAATCACATGGAAATGGATGGGGTTTTTATTGTCATTCGTCGGATTAATTTATTTTTAAAATTTTTGCTTCGGAGAATTAACGAAGGCAATGGTTGATCAAGGAATTATTTGTTGCCAAATTATTGGGGTTAAGGTAAGGGTTGAAGAGTTTCACCGGCACTAAGGTCGACGGAATATGGTTCATGTGGAAGGGGAATGGGAATGAGAAGTTGATGACTGGACTGGTGGACCCCACTTTTACAAATGAAAATGAAAATATGTAAAATAAAGGAAAAATGTTGCAAATTAGATCATTTTTATAAATTTATAATAGAAAACAATCATGGAAAACAAATATGATCATTAGCGGAAGCCAATGACAAATCACATATCTCTCGCGTGATTGAAATTAGAATAAAATTCCTAATCCTAATGAGTTTGAATTCATATTGGGTTGGTGAATTTGCTTACTAAAACTCATAACCAATGACCAAAATCTAAACATCGTCACATGATTAGCATGTCCTTCAACTCTAAAAAGTGAGATATGATGGTTACATAGTTTAAAGATTCACCGTACATCCAGACTCGCCTATTACTTTTATTTTCTATGAAAATGACGTTGACGGGTACGAATTAATGGTGGATGAAAGAAATCTTTATCTCATTTCATCTAACAGGAAATACATAAAGAAAAAAAATATATACAACTATACCAAAAAAAAGACGGTTTTTGTATTGGTTTTTTAATTGGCATTTAGCTTCAAGCCATGATCATATTCATGTAGTGGATGCATTATGCATATGGTTGAGGTTGCTGAGGCTCATCATCCATCGCCATGGTGCCACAGACCCTGGTGCTGAGGGCGGTTGAGTTAATTAGAAAAAGAAAAAGATTCATGGTTCATTTTTTAAAGAATTTTATATATTTCTCTTCAACTGGAGAACTTTGTCGAATATGAAGTATCCATAAGTGTAATGAGGTTAAACCCATTGTTGCCTAGGAAGTCGGGCTATCAAAAAAGCCACATCTATAAGGAAAATTGAGTAATAAGGAAAATATAACCTATATATACATGGCTATTTTCATAATAACTTGAATGTATTATGTGAGTTCATAACTAATCGTGAGATTATGTATTATATGAGTTAATTTAAAAAAAAAAAAAAACTAAATATAAATATCAAAATATTTAGACAAAATTGCAAAAATTGTTCCTATGGTATGCATTTTTTTTGGGGTTTTAATCCAAACCACGATTTTTTTGAATTGATAGTCCTTTTGAGCTAGTTTACATATAGTTTTGGTCTAAGTCCAAACTAAAAAGATTATTATACCCTTAATGAATTTAGTTTTCATTTTTCTTTCACTTTTTAAAATTATTATTATTATTAAATATAAAATTAGGCCCACCTTTCTCTCTCTCTCTCTCTCTCTCTCTCTCTCTCTCTCTCTCTCTCTCTCTCTCTCTCTCTCTCTCTTAAATCAAACAAACACTAGATACAAGTCCAGATTAGAAAAGGAAATCAAACATCAAAAATTTATGTTCCAGATCTACCATAGATGAACCTGGTTTATGTTCGATCTAGGGTTTCTTAAAAATAAAGGGGATCAAAATCAAAGTTATGCGAACGATTTTAGATCTAAAATCGATTTTAGTGTTCGTCTTCTTGAATCAGCTTAATTTATGGGTTCGTGTTCCTGGAGTTCTAGGTTTTTTGTAGTTTGTTTTGCCCTGCCAATATGCACCTCGAAAGCCATCATTGACTGCTTAATATTCGAAGAACACATTAGGCATTGGGTTAAAGGTGGGGGTAATGGAGTGTAGAGGTCTATATCAGGCGTCTTCTCCAGGGACATGTGGTTGATCTTAATATTCTTTTCTGGCGACCTGTGGTTCCTCTAGCTCTCTCTCTCTCTCTCTCTCTCTCTCTTTTACCCTCACTCCTGAATATGCACCATTTATACATCATCGGTGGTGTGTGGCGTTCTTCAGGTTTCAGATTTGAGGTTTGGATATCGATTGAAACCTTTTCGTTGAAAACAAGATTTTTTCCACCTCCATTTATTGTGTTTGTGGTGACAGATTTTTTCAGGGTTGGTAGTGAGGGTAATTTTGGCATAAACATCTTGTTTGTGGTATATACAAATGTTTTGAATGTTCTAGCTTGATGAATGTGATATCAAGAACACCAGGTTATATTTTTTTTATGTGAATTTAGTTCTTTTGGGGAATGATTAAGAAATTGGCTTTTGGGGTCGGAGTAAATTGATAAGTTCTTCAATGGTGATACAACAGATTTCTGCAATGACGATACAACATATTGTTGAGATTCCATCAATTCACACCTGGAAAATCGATTTCAATTCTAGAAACAAACCTGGAAAATCGGTTGTTTTCGGGGTTAAGCAAGGAAATATGTGGGATTATGGTGGAGGAGATGGAGGTGGTTGGCAGTGGATGGTGGTGGCGGTGAACAGTGATGGACGGTCAAGATGGGTGTAAAGGTGTTCTTGAGAATGTGCGTATGTGTTCTTGATAGTGTTAAGTGTGTGTTTTAGAGAGAGAGAGAGAGAGTGTGTGTGTGTGTGTGTGTGTGTGTGCTGGGCCCCATAATTTTTATTAATAAAACTTTAAATTAAATAGAAAAAAAATAAAAAAAAATGTTTCAAAAGGGCATTTTAGTCTTTTCAGTTTGGACAGGGATAAAAAACGCAACGAAACTAGCTCAAAAGGACCACTAATCCAAAACATTCGTGGTTTGGACTAAAACCCCAAAAAAATGCATACCACAGGGACCATTTTTGCAGTTTTGTCAAATATTTAAAAATTTTGGATTTATAAAAAAATAAGAAAAATAATGAATTATTATAACAGAAATATTTTTTATCTTTTAAATTAGAAAAATAACTTAAATAAATAAAATAAAATAATAGCTTTAAATTTAGGATTTTTGAAAATTAAAAGATAAGTTAATTAATTAAATTGATATCAATGTATTACTATATTTATAGAAATTATTATATTAAAATGTTATATAGAATTTAATAAAATAAAATAAAAACTTATAAAATGACATGTAGAAAAAAAATATAATTCAAAATAAACACAAAATAACATTCGGTAAAATAAATGAGAATGCGATAAATGATTAAAAGACCTTTATTTATTAGCAAAGACCAGTAAAAAATGTTCGAGTTCTTTCTGTGTTGTTTTTCTTTAACTTTTATTTTTAAAATAAACTAAAAGATGAGGCCTTTAAATTCATCGATTAAACGCGGATGATGAAGAAATCCACCACAAAGTATAGTAAGTATTAGGCCAAAAGTGTCATTTAAAAAAGGGAAATTTTCATTCATATCCTTCTAAATTTAAAATATTACTTCTATATCCTTATAAACTTTAGAATTACGTACATATCCTTCTAAAACAATAGAATTCTCGTGTATATCCAAATATATATTTTAATTAGAATTAAACTAATTAAATATTAAAATAATTATTAGAATTCAAATTTATATATAATGTTACCAAAATACCCTTTCCAAAAAAAAAATTAAAATAAAACCATTTGAACCATTTGACTAGGATTAGGGATGTAGGGCTTTCAAAAGCTTCAAATCATTACTCCTATTTCTTCTCTTACGCATGGTTTTTCTCATCTTCTTCTGTATGCACATCATTTCTTCGCATCACTTGGTGGACAAGGAGTGACATTTTATCTCCGTTACAGCATGTTGTCGACATCAGCAAGGTAAAAGAAGATAGGAATGTTGTAATCTGAGGAATCCATTATCAGAGGAAGATAAAATCTTCAAATCGTTACTCCTCTTTCTTCTTCTACACATGATTTTTCTCATCTTCTTCTCTGCACATCATTTTTCTCATCTTCTTCTTTGCACATCATTTATTCTTATCATTTGGCAGACAAGGACTTGCATTGTATCTCTGTTACAGCATGTTGTCGACATTACCAAGGTAGAAAAAGAGATAAATGTTGTAATTTGAGGAATCCATTATCATGGGAAAATCGATTTGGGTAAAATTCAAATCTTTAGTACTAAATTGTTGCAAACTGATCTCATATTCCTATAGAAAATCGATTTAATCTTATTAAATTTTAAATTTATGATGTTCTAGGAAAGGGTGGGGTTACCCATAACATGTTCAATGACACTCATAACCATGGGAAGAGAGTATGAGGATAAAGTCTACTTCCATGTTGAGGTTTGAACATACACTTCTTTTACTAAAGTGAATCCTCTAACCAATCTCTCACCTTATACATTCATACACTTTTGAAGGACAATACCTATGATCCTTATGTCATCATCAAAATCGAAAATCATGTTTTATATTCCGATTTGTATAATTATATACAGGATTTCAATCTTTGTTAAACTCTAACATTTAGGTAAACATGGTTCCATGTAATGTGCAGACGGCTAAGACGAAGGTTGTAAACAATTCTTAAATCTTATCTTGAATAAGGAGATAACCTTCAAGACTGATGAAAAAATAGGACATGCTCAAGTGAACATTCAGCCATTGATGACAACAGCAAGATCGATGGATCCCTGAGAACTGAGCTCTTACAAATTTTGTTGATCGGTTTATACCAGATCATGTTTGAGGTTAATTCCATATCAATTTCTAGTCATGTCAAATTGATAGGACTTCGTTCACTGAAACTTGAGAAACCCAATCTGGGTAATATGGAAGAAGATGACCATACCTGGGTTGTCGACTCTAAGAGACTTCGATTAGAAAAAGAGAAGAGCACATCTTGATTTGATCACGTATTGATTTTATGTTTTCATCGAATATATCCTAATCAAATGGTCTAATATTAATTTTTATTTGGAAAGGGTATTTTGGTAACATTATGTATAAATTCGAATTTTGATAATTTTATTAGTATTTAATTGTTTTAAATCTAATTAAAATATAGATTTGGATATATACGTGAATTTTATAATTTTAGAAGGATGTGTACGTAATTCTAAGGTTTGTAAGGATATAGAAGAAATATTTTAAGTTTAGAAGGATATGAATAAAAATTTTCCTTTAAAAAATACATTTATTAAGATTAGGATAGAAAAGTCAGGTTCGTACTTTGACAAAACTGCAAAATGGTTACACTTTTGTCTGAAAAACAAATCTATGTAAAGGTTATGCATTAATATATAAAAGAAGCGGTGCGCTCAAAACCAAAAAGAATGAAACTTTATTATTCCCTAAAGGTTTATGCATTAATATATAAAAGAAGGGCGACCAAAAGTGTAACATTTGCAAAATGGTATAGTCAAAACACAAAAGAATGAAAGTAAAGAGGGTGAAATTCAACAAAACCAAGCAATGAGGGATTAGAAGTGTCAATTTCGAAAAGGTTGTTGCCAAACTCCTCAACACATCTACTTTTCTATTCCTTTATATTTTAATATATGAGTATTTTAGTAATAATAATAACCAACTTATTATTATTATTATTATTATTATTATTATTATTATTATTATTATTATTTTATAAAATAATCATTTCTTTAAAAAATAGCATTCCAAAGTCAGGGTATTCATTCTGTAGCTTCGGTGCGAAATAAGAATCTTTATATATTTCTAACTTTCGGAGTATCATTGTTTCAAAAACAAATCTATGTACGATTGTCAGGTTCGTACTTTGAAATGAAATACAGAGTCACAGACACAGGTTCTGAATAGTTATTGCAGATTAAAAAAAATTAATTTTCACCCTCATGTATATAAATGTTAACAAATGTAGTTAGACGCTTACTTAAGATCATCCATAATTATCTCTTATAACTGCTTCAAGATGAGTTTCTTGTAGAGTGAGTACGAAGAAGGCTTTTCAATCTGTTTGTTTACTTATACAACCTTAAGCGAACCAACTGACATACTTATACGAACATCAAAACTGATGTGATGAATCGTTTCCAAATCTATTTTGTGGCTATTGGATGTGGGGTATAATTTTTCCATATTTTTATTGTTTCTTTAAAACTGATGACGTTTCTACAGCTAAACTAATTGTTTTGTGTTCCTAAAAAAATATAGCTCCATGCATTCATAGGTTGATTACTGTCTATCATCTTCGTAGGTATTATTCGCCTAAGACGAGACTACCTAAAGACAATGTTCATAGCAATTTATATGGACATGAATAACCAAACCCTCCTTATAACATTTGGTCTGGGTGTGGCAAATAATGTCGATTCTTATACCTGGTTCCTAATGAGGTTAAAGGAAGCTCTCGAAGAGGATAGGGAAGTATCGTTCCTACTAAATATGAACGATGTCATTAGTTCTTGCATAGGTAAGGTATTCTTTGATTCTTATCATTGGTATTGGTTTAAGAGTGTGTTCATGTAGCTACAAACATAAACTGGTGGAAACAGAGAATTGGAGCATTTGTTCACCCCTGCATGCAAATCATATACTATGTCTGATTTTCAACAAACATTTTGTCGGCTAATTACCCATGATGCACATGTGATGATTGCCAACATCGGTCTTGTGAAATGGGAAAGACCCTATTTCCCTAACATCCGTTTGGATGTAATGAACACTAATATTCCACAATTTATGTTGGTGTTATCGCTTAATCAACGAAATGTACCGATAATAACGCTCACTAAAGAAATTTATGACAATATTCAACAAAGTTTTGTTGAACTCAGTTTCATAGGAGGTAAAATACCATAAAATATTGAATTATTTTTTACTTTTACAAAAACAATAAATGATAATATGTATTTTTCAGGGAGGTTAACTACATACTCACCCTATATGTAGATATGGTGCTTCACAAGAGGATGCAAAAGTGTGTTCAGTGGCAAGCAACAAAGATCCTGCCTGAGATCTTGTCTCTATTCCCGTTCAACAATTTTCAAGCATTTGATTTTAAAACAACTTGTGTTATAGATCTGAAACGCTATACACGTTCATGTGGGAAATGATGTAGTGTAGGTATAGTGAGTGTTCATGCTATTGCAACATCATGTTATTCAAACATCATAAAATTATCCGATATGGTTCATTAATTATTAGGCCGATGCAGTTTTGTAGATATTAGTTTTGAGTTATCAATATCTTTACACTTCAAGGGTTTTGAAGTAAAATAGGTTAAAGAAGGTTGTCCTCTACATCGGGTTTTGAGGATCTAATTATCCATCAATTTAAGGATGCTTTTCGAATTTCGGAACATGGGTAAGAACATGGACATAGATTTAGATTTAAACTCATGTTGGTTTAGGTTTTGATTTTCCCTAGATCTGCCTTCAATAGGACCGTTTTCTTGACTTCAAGAACATTAATTAAAAGCAAAAAAAACTAGGTTTTTTAATTTCATACATGGAGGAGAGGATGAATCAGAAGGGGAAGCGAATAAGTGGAATAAGGGGAGGCAGTTGAAAGAGAGATAGTCTCAGGTGGTATTACAGTGGCATTGGTAGTGAACCATATTTAATAACTACTTAATCAAATTAGTTAAAAAGATATAAAATAAATTAAAAAGAATATAAATGTCATTTTACTTTGGTAAAGGATAAAGCATGTAAGGTTTAGAAACCACATTAACCAAATAGGTAGTTGTTTTGATAATTTTCCTTGCCATGTGATTTTTTTCATTTGATATGGACTAACTGGGTTAGAAGTTCTGACTGACTAAACTTCTGACTGAAATTTGTTGTTTGATTTTGCATCTGCTTCCATAAATCCTTTCATATTAATTCCAAAACTTACCTATTAGCCTCTACTTCCATAAATCCTTTCATATTAAGTCCAATACTTATCAAACACCCCCTGACTTCTAAAAATCCTTACAAAATAAATCCCAAAATTACACTTTAACCCCTAAAAACCCAATTTATATCATTTGACTCCCAGAAACGAACACCCTACTAACTATTATGGACTTTAGGGCTACACATCATATTAATTTTATCCATTTATTTATTTAATAAACGGGATGTTACAACTCTCCACCACTTAAATTCAATTTCGTCCTAGAAATCATTTCTTACACGCCAAACCACTCAAGTAACATGGCCACAATCCTGGGTACACCCTAGCCTTTCCAAGGCAATCTAAATCATCCCTCGCAGGGTTCTAAAACCTGAAAGTAAATGAACCCCTTGCAACAAGATCACATCTACTCCGTCTGAAATCTGCAGTCTCGAGGTGGTCTGGCTCCCTGACATGCCGCTCATACTGGATCATTATTGTTGAACCCAATTCACTTATCCCTCAACTGACTACTCAACTTCTAATAACTTGAGGTTCCCATTATAAAATAGGATCACAGACCCAAATACCCCTGCATATCACTTGTACTTGGCCAAGGCTTAGATAATCCCGATGTGAGTGACTTAGCATTACCTTGCAATCTGTTATTCTAACCATACATAAAATCCTAAAATACCGTTACTATTTGAGACATCGAAACTGTCTGAAACACTAAACTGATTGAAACACTGAACTGCCTGAAATAGTAAGTTGCCACATGGTTGCTTCCCAAAATCAATCGGAACCTCCCTGGTCTCAATTCATTCACATGTCATTTGAAATATCGGGTTCTAACTGGTTATGGAGCCCAAGGATTCCTATGTAGCCTCCTCACATGATTTCCAACCGAAATCCTTGTCTGCCAATAATTTCCATTAGTCATCTTGCCACTATGGCTCTAATGACCTTCTGATCCAACTGATCGGGTCCATATATCGAGTCCTGACATTACCAAATCCAATGCTAAAATTGATTGCTACATAACCAAGGGTAACCTTATATCACAAACGACCTTAAACGATCCATCGCTTCCTTGATTCCATGACTGTAGTGGCGTTCCTACGGCCGTATCGCTGGCTCAACCAGGTCTAATTCATCAGGGGAAATTCTTAAACCAATATGTGGACTTGCTACGCCCTCATTACTACACTCGAACTGTTGGTACTATTGTTCCTTCTGCGATTTAGCAATACTCCCATCCTATCTATCAACCTAGTGAATGCTACGACTACACCCACAGACTTACAACACTCTAACAGTATCTGTCTGCTAGTGAATGCTACGGCTACACCCGCAGGCTTACAACACTCTAACACTATCTTTCTGCTAGTGAATGCTATTACTACACCCACAAACTTACAACACTCTAACACTATCTGGCTTCTAGTGAATGCTACGGCTACCCCGCAGCCTTACAACACTTTCCATACTATCTCAATTGTTGATTACTAATAAGAACACATCTAACTTCAAGCGTACACATGACCTATCATCCCAAAATGAACTCATGTCCTGGTTGGAATTCCCAGCTAGGCTTGATATCAAACATTCCGAGAACGCGATCTCATTATTGGCAAGTTTTTAGAACTTCCAACTCACACTATCCTCGATCCATATAACCGGTTGGTCTATCTTCCTCTTTGATAAGGATGCAAAACTTATCCCAGATTCAAAACTGCCCCTGCTTCTAAATCCCTGGACGATTATCCCACACTTAGATTCAACTAAGTCTTCACAATACATGAAAATTGGAAATTTCCTCATCCTTGTCATTTTCCAATGATCGATCCAATGACAACCAGCTCTTACCAACTACTGCTTCATTACTAGTCGATCAAAAACGGTAACTAAGACTACCGAATCATGTCAACATTGGATAACCATCTTGCGAAAACTTGACTGCAGAACTTCCAAAGAACACCCCTGATCCGATCTCGACCATAAACTAAAATGACACTGTACACTCCCAACCCCGCAGTTAGGGAAATGACCTTTCGCTACCTACTAATAATTCTCGGTATGCAATTAGTATATGACATCTCTTGGGAATATAATTCAAACACAGACAGAGGATAAACCCAAATTTATACTTACTCAAATCCTTGGAACGAAAGACTCCACCGTGCAGTTTCCCGCATGTACTACACTCAATCTGGCCCTGCTGACCTCTCTAAAGTTTATCCGAATCTTGGGTCTCTTCCCGAGATCCTTCAGTATAAGCAACTGATCTGGTTCCCTTTTTCCAATGTGCCCCAAGTCAATATCATGTTCTTAGACTCTAGATGTCATATCATTTAGGGTCTCACATCCCGAGATACTCATGATCTCCTTGCTATCATTCTGTAGTATGTCATGATACCTTGCCTTCTTCATTTCCTCATCTGTTGCATACTGCAGTGCCAACTAAGTGTTGGAATAGTGTCTAAGGATGCAACTATAATAGGCAAGTATTTGACCCGTTTGTGCATGGTCCTTTTGGGTTATCTTCACCATAGCAACTTGGTAGGATGATTTATTATGAGAGAATAGATATTATTAATATATTATGAGAATAATATAAGGAATAATAATATAGTTATTTGATTAATATAAGTCATAGATTAATTAGTATTAATTTGGTGACTTAAGGAGATTAATTAAATAAGAGGGTATAAACTGTCAATTGTTTGATAGTTAATCTTTAGACTGTAAATCCTTATTGGATAGGGGTTGGACGATTTCTAGGCTAGGATAAGCCTCAAAATCATCCAAGGCATTATCTTGGGAAGGATTTGGATTGCTTTGAGTAATAGTTATCCAACAAGGGTTTAAGTTGTAACCCTTAAGGAGCCTACAAGTATAAATAGACCCTATGGCAAAGGAAATTCGGTACTTCATCTAAAGTAGAGAACCCCTGGCCGAATTCCCTCCTCTCTCCTCTCTCTCAAATCATCCTCTTTGCTAGTTAGTGTTTGTAAGCCATTAGAGGAGTGACAATTGTGACTCTAAAGCTCCAAGAACAAGAAGATCAAACAAGTGTTTCAAGGTATGCTTCTAACTCTGGTTTTGTGTTGTTCTTATACCTAATTAGCCATTAGGAGTCTTGGATTCAAAGCATGTTTAATAGAAAAACCTAGATCCGAGCATTAGGGTTTGTATGCGCACTTAGCAATGTTCTTATGTACAAAACCCATCAGTGGTATCAGAGTCTAGATTGGTTTCTATTAAATTGATGCTTGAATTTTTGAATCTTAACTACAAAATTCAATTTTTGTGTTTCTGAGTCATGGACTCGGCGAGTCCCATAGTGGACTCGGCAAGTTGGCCTGACTCGGCAAGTCCAATGTGGGTACTCGGCGAGTCCGAGCGTCAGGATTAGCCAAAAACGGGATTTTTTTTCATATGTATCTTATGGAAACTTACCTTAATCATATTAGATCAACCCTAATCCGATTTTATGATATATATGACTATATTTTTGATCTAATTGAAGATATTTATCAATTAATAAAATATTTAATTTCATTATATGATAATTATTAATCAAATATGGATAATTATGTGATTAATTGTTAATTTAAATTATTTGTTATTTGATCCTTTATGTTTTAAATGTTTAAAACATGTCCTCAAGTTTTGAAATTTATGTTTTGTGATTAAAAGTTTAATTTAGACAATTTAAATTTCAAACCCTAGAATTTTACAAGTTTAAAATACAGCTTTATACTAATATAATATTACAAGATTAATATCTATATATGTATAACTTAAATGCTAGTCTTACCGTTAGTAGGCCTCATTCACGAAGCCGGTCTATAAGGTGGGTATAAGGTTGCGGCCTATAAAATGGCGCTTAATGGGTGTACACTCACACCCACTGCTCGCTTGATTGGTGGAGGGTCGTTAGCCGATCGGGTAGGATAGGGCAACCTTATCCTCTCATTAAAAGTATAATAATAAATACAAAGTAACTACATGTTTTCTTAAAATTTCCCAATCTTAGTTACTTCGGAAAAATGAATTGATGCAATCCCATGAAATTACACTTTGCACCTTGCTAAGAAGTTAGTGGAGCGTGTGTGGTTTACCGGCACACTAATTGGTTCTAACAGAAGGTGGCAAAGGGCGATTCATTGTTTATCATGGTTAGATGGAGCGTATGTGGTTTACCGGCACATCAAATAGGTGATCGTTACAATGAAGGCACCATGTGAATTTGCATGGTAATTCACACCTGCTTTGTGATCCTCGGTATCCCAGTCACAAACAAGAGGGGCATATCGAGATTTAAACATGCCATTGAAAAGCTTCAATGAATCTCATCCAAACCTAGGAATTCTCAATGCATTTAGGACTTAAAGTTATGTTTTTCACGGTGGAGAATTAGTGAATCGTCATTCACTTACCTTCAAATTGTTTGCATATTAGATTACGGCATCCCTTTTCTAATGTGTAAATATTGTTGTTGGATCCTAGCCCTAATTTTCTTATTGGGTGAATATTAGGGATTCATATTCTAATCTATCTTTGTCCTTTCTATTTATAGATGTCGAACGCCAACAATGCTGCTGCGAGGTCTTTCACTTTGATGAGCCTTTGTCAAAAGGTCACCTTTGATGGAACGAACTTTAGCGAATGGATAAGATACATTCGCACGATTGCTCGCTACGAGGATAAGGAGTATGTCCTCGATGAGAAGCTCGAGAAAATCAACCCCGAAATTGCTACTCCCGCCGAAATCACCGCTTTCGAAACTCACGAGCGTGATGCAACGAAAGTGCATTGCATCATGATCGCGAAAATGAACTCCGAATTCCAAAATTCCTACGAGGACATGTATCCGTACGAAATGCACCAAGACTTATTGGTGAGATACCATCAAAACGCGAGACAAGAGCGTTATGAGATTTTCACGAACATGATTTCCGCTAAGATGGGTCATGGAGAGTCTCTTACCGTACACTTGCAAAAGATGCAAAGGTATGTCGACCGCCTTCACAAGTTAAATGTTGACTTTGGGGAAGACTTGGAGATCGACATGGTGCTTCACTCTTTGCCTCCAAGCTACAATTAATTTAGGATGACCTATCACATGAAAAAAGAAGAGGTCACCCTAAGCAAACTCCAAGGTCTCTTGAGGGTCGTTGAGAGCAACTTCAAGGACAAGTCTGTTGCACCAACTTCCAATCCGCCCGCTGCTCCTGTCTTGGCAATTGGACAAGGAAAGGGAAAGAAGAGGAAGGCTTCATCAAATAACTATCAAAAGGTTAAAGCCCGAGATGGTGCCTCTTCTAGTGGGACCAAAGTTGATCCCGCTAAGCCCTACTCTAACCCGAAGGAGGCAGAGTGCCACCACTGCCACAAGATAGGATATTGGAAGAGAAGCTGCCCGGAGTACCTGCAAGCCATCAAGGAAGGAAAGATCAAGCCATCTTTCGCAAGTATATATACAATTAAATCTAACAATTCATCTCACAATACTTCTTGGGTTCTTGATACCGGTTGTGGTTACCACATTTGTTCTAATGTGCAGGGACTAAGAAGAAGTAGAGACGTGGAACATGGAAGAATAAATCTAATCATGGGGAACAGAAGATCATCGCTTGTGACCAAGATTGGAGTGTATTCTTTAGTACTTAGGAATAGTTTATCTTTAGATTTGAACAATTGTTGCTATTCGCCAGAAATGGCTAGAAACATCATTTCTTTTCATGGTTTATTTAGACAAGGTTTTAGATTTTCTTTTAATAATGAGAATGGTTGTATTTTAGCTTATCTAAATGGTGTCTTTTACTTTGAAGCTATACCATGTAATGGAATTTATGAAACTGTTATGATTGTTGATAACTTAGGAAATGATGTTTTGTACTTGGATTCTTCCAATAGTATGGATAAGGCATCCTTATGGCATTGTCGTCTTGGACATGTCAATAAGAGACGCATAGCCCAAATCCAAAAGGATGGAGTGTTGGAGTCATTCGACCTTAGGGAAGATGACACATGCGAGTCTTGTTTACTTGGAAAAATGACTAAGTCACCCTTCGCTGGTACGTGCGAAAGGGGTGAGGGTCTATTGGACCTCATACATACCGATGTATGTGGACCGTTTAGATCTACCACAAAAGATGGAAACCGCTTCTACGTGACTTTTACCGATGACTATAGTAGATATGGGTATATCTACTTAATCAAGCAAAAGTCAAAAACTTTTGAAAAGTTCAAAGAGTTCAAGAATGAAGTGGAGAATCAATTGGGCAGGAAGATCAAGATGATTCGATCCGATCGAGGAGGAGAGTACCTAAGTCTTGAATTCCACGATTATCTCAAGGAGTGTGGAATAGTTTCACAATTGACGCCACCTAGGACACCACAATTAAATGGTGTGGCAGAAAGGTGTAATCAAACCTTGTTGGACATGGTTCGCTCTATGATGAGTCGTGCTTCGCTATCTATCTCTTTTTGGGGGTATGCCTTAAAGATTGCCGCCCATATCCTTAACCGAGTCCCTACTAAGAAGGTTGCCAAAACACCTCACGAGATGTGGACGGGGAAATCTCCTTCGTTAGCACATATCAAGGTTTGGGGTTGCGAGGCTTTCGTAAGACGAGATACTCACGGCAAGCTTGAACCTCGTAGTGAGCGATGTATTTTCATCGGCTACCCGTAGAGATCCTTTGGATATCTTTTCTATAGACCGAAGGACAATGTTGTCTTTGTTGCGAGGAGAGGAGTTTTCCGAGAGCAAGAACTCATAAGCCAAGGGGACAGTGGGAGGCAAATCGATCTTGACCAAGGAACCGAGAGATCATGGTAGATCACGACATATCGACAGAAAATATCACTTTATTAGACATCGCGTAGAAGAAGGACAACTCGTAGTGAAGAGGATATCATCAGAAGATAACCCAGCAGATCCTCTTACGAAGGGACTGAGTAGGGTTAAGCATTTGCAGCATGCTAGGAGTATTGGGCTGAAGGATGATATTAGCGTAGATTAGATAGTATTAGAAATGTGTAATAGATAAATGTAATTAACATCTGATGATTAAATAAAGGAGTTTTGTTTATAAGTAATGTTACTGTCTTATGTTAATTGTTTAACTATTGTTTCACTTTGCATGTTTTGACTTCCAGAATAATTGAGTTTATTAGGAATAATCGAATTATTCAAATTGTCCACAATCGTTCATATGTTGGAAGTAGGTATGAATGAAGATTGTCATGAATAGGTGTGTAGAGTGTCTAAATGGTTTTAGACATAGCAAAAGATTACTGCAACATTCATGAGTGCTTATGAACTAGATTTGAGCATTGGAACAAAACCGCGCTTGCTGGAATCACCTTATGGAATGTGATAGTAAATGGGTGATCGCAAGACGATAATATCATATAGTCTTAAAACCTAGATATATGGTTTGTTATTGGTTAATTGATTGTACATTGATAATGCGAAAACGCATTGGTAACTCGATGTTATAAAACGCATTGTTGTGTGTAGTTGGTTAATGAATAAGTAAATGCATATAAGTCGAAGTTTATATGTAAGTTTTATCCTTTGAAGGAAAAAGTGATATCTCGGCCGCTCGATGATTTGATTTGACTTATGTGTCGAGCCCGGTCAGAACTGAATTGATGTGTTCGATTAAGTTCTATGTCAAATAAATTGGAAATCGAGAAACCAAATGCTAGACTAACTATTCCATAGTATTGTCAGCATGATATCTAACAGAGGACTGTACGATCCCTTATCTGAAGGACAAGATTGATTAGATCAAAGTTTGACAGCGTCTTTGAGAGCTACGATTGCAAATCGGAATGTACCTGCACATATAGTTACTAGACTTATCCAAGTGGGAGACTGTTGGAATAGTGTCTAAGGCTGCAACTATAATAGGCAAGTATTTGACCCGATTGTGCATGGTCCTTTTGGGTTGCCTTCACCATAGCAACATGGTAGGATGATTTATTATGAGAGAATAGATATTATTAATATATTATGAGAATAATATAAGGAATAATAATATAGTTATTTGATTAATATAAGTCATAGAATAATTAATATTAATTTGGTGACTTAAGGAGATTAATTAAATAAGAGGGTATAAACTGTCAATTGTTTGATAGTTAAACTTTAGACTGTAAATCCTTATTGGATAGGGGTTGGAGGATTTCTAGGCTAGGATAAGCCTCAAAATCGTCCAAGGCATTATCTTGGGAAGGATTTGGATTGCTTTGAGTAATAGTTATCCAACTAGGGTTTGAGTTGTAACCCTTAAGGAGTCTACAAGTATAAATAGACCCTATGGCAAAGGGAATTCGGTACTTCATCTAAAGTAGAGAACCCCTGGCCAAATTCCCTCCTCTCTCCTCTCTCTCAAATCATCCTCTTTGCTAGTTGGTGTTTGTAAGCCATTAGAGGAGTGACAATTGTGACTCTAAAGCTCCAAAAACAAGAAGATCAAACAAGTGTTTCAAGGTATGCTTCTAACTCTGGTTTTGTGTTGTTCTTATACCTAATTAGCCATTAGGAGTCTTGGATTCAAAGCATGTTTAATAGAGAAACCTAGATCCGAGCATTAGGGTTTGTATGCGCACTTAGGAATGTTCTTATGTACAAAACCCATCACTAAGCTCTCTCCCGAGACTTTGCAGTGATCTCTACCATAGTCTCAGTAGTCTGGCGGAGATCTAACAACCCTTGCGTCAACTGTTGCGCCTCAATCTCCAGGGAAAACACCGCCCGAAATCCGGTCGAAAATTCATCACATGGCACAGCATCGACCGCGTCATCAACCAAATCACTACCAATCTCTTCTCATTAATCATGCCCCTATCCTTTAGGAAATAAGAAGTAAATCGGACATTGTCCCTCTCATGGAATAGTTGGCACGAAAAGTGTTGACGGAATTGTTAACCCTCTGCTGCTAGCTATGGGGTCCCTAGCCCCATGATAACTTGGAGCTTCAGAAGCTATGAATGCCCGACTCATCAATGTACGCGTCCCTATCATGGCTGCTATCTCAGTGTAGAATGCACTCGGCCTCTCATCATAAATCTCTAAAATGCCCTTCTTGACCATACCGAAGATCACAGGAGTCTACTAAGTGATACTATGCGTACTCTCATATGGAATGAACTCCCTTATCTGACCATCAAGCTGTCCGGCTCTAGAGTCCGAGCCTGATCCCTTACCGGCACCAGATCTACCATATGGCCTACCACGTAGCGTCACCATACTCGGAAATATACCATCACAATAATCAAAATACTCATCATAACTCAAGGGATCTCACACACTACAATTTTCATGGGTTCATCTTAGCCTTCATTGATTCGAGTATAGATTCTATGCTTTTAGTAGTACGGGCCCATACTACCTTCCATATCTATCCATACTTTCCTCAAGAACTACCTTGACTCAACAAGTCCCTTCTCGGCTACTCTCATCCTAGGACTGCCCTAGGGTAATCACAATCCCACTCTCCGCCATCAACCGCATAAGAAGTCCTTGCTATCCCCCTAACTAGCTCGCGAATACCATTACATATCACTAAGACTAGATAATTCTTCAAATGAGAGATCCTACCCTACAACGGTTGGACTCAAACAAGAGCTGTGAAATAGAGCTAGACCTAACCTTCTAAAATTATTTACTTCTCGCAATATTTAACTTAACATATTCGTTTACTAATTAGTTGAAAAGGCAACTAGAACTCCTAAAAGCACAAGGCAAAAAACATTCGATCATCGAGTAAACATAATCAAGTATATACTAGTCAAACCATCATACTGACTAATCTGTACTAGCATGCAGTTCATAAAGTTGATACACATATAATAGGCACATAAGGCATCCTTCCTTGATGCTTAGCCCTAATCTAGCATGCAATTCTCATAACATAACATAACATAAACTTGTATGGGTAGTTTGGGAGTACTTACTTGAGCTCGACTGATTGCATGTACCACACCCTTTTTCTTTTCTCAAAATTCTTTCCTCTTTTCAATTTCTTTTGAAAATTTCCATACCAAGTCGTTAGTTTGAGTTCAGACACACTCGAGAGTGTGCCCGAATTCCTCAAACCAAGGCTTTGATACCAACTTGAAACATCCCAAAAATACAGTCCAAAAGTTTCATTATAAATCATTAAGAAAACCTTAATATCAAACATCATATAAAAATCATAAGTCGTGTATCTCGAAATATTACAAACATCTGTCAAATATATCAGAGTAAAAACACACTAGGCTACAGCAAATGGTGTTCGCACTGCAATCATCTCGATCTCCTCTTTTAAAAACCGAAGTACCTGAAACTAAAACTTTAAACTGTAAGCACGATGCTTAGGGAGTCTCCCCAAACTACCACATACCATACACATAATCGTGCTACTGACAGACACGGGCCCCGCCTACACTCTAAGAGATACGGGCCCCGCCCACACTCGGTTAACTTGGAGATACGAGCCCCGCCCACACTCTACTAACTAGGAGATATGAGACCCATCCACACTCCGCTAACTAGGATATATGGGCCCCACCCACACTCACATACATAAACAAACACATACAAGTATCACACGGACAACTAGTACACAACATACTATTATACCAATAACCACACTCAAGTAATGATGACATACCAGCCCCACCCACACTCAACTAATGATGAGATACAAGCCCCGCCCACACTCGAATAATGATGAGATATGGGCCCCACCCACACTCGGCTAATGATGAGATACGGGCCCGCCCACACTCGAATAATGATGAGATACAAGCCCTGTCCATACTCACATACGTAAACAAACACATACAAGTATCACACATACAACACGTATAACAATCCAACAATCTGGTTGATATCTATACTCTGATAATAATGAGATACGGGCCTCGCCCACACTCAGTATTCCTACCAAGAACATATATACTACACGAGCCAACATTGGTGCCTTAGACCCATTCCTACTAGAAGAGGACTCACCTCGCACTACTAAAGTCCAACAAATAAATCTTGGACTGCTGGCTGATAGATCCCCAAGTTGTCAACATCAAAACAAAACCCACTTAACCATTTAGGTTTCCAATGTATAACTATAAAATACACACTTGGGGTAAAAGGACCATTTACCCGTAACATAGCTTGGTCCAAGACCAAGGCCCAACTCATACTTTGATGGCCGAAAAGTCAAACAATGATCTAAAGCCCAAAATATGGCCCAATTTTCCAAATTCGGCCCAAACTCCTCACATGGTCTTTCTTTAAGGCCCAACCATTTATTCGGGTCCGAACACTTAGCAATCCAATGGTCCAATACCTCATAATCATCAAGGCCCAGTTATGGCCCATCTATGGCCTAATTTTGCCAATTGGGCCCAAGCCTATCCAATGGGCCTTATCCTAAAGCCCAATCAAAATATTCTAGTCCATATACTTGTTAGTAGTTGGTCATCAAGAGTCCAGACATCTAGGCCTAACTCAAAAGCCAACATAATTAGGGTTTTCACGTGAAATGACGATTAGGGTTAAATAGAAACACTTAACCCGTTAAGGACTTAATACTTTAAGTCCATCAATCTACTAGGTCAATCATACAATGTAATTTGGCATAATTCAAATTTCAATTCTAATGGCACATTACGTAGGTCCCGATAGGTCCAAACCAACAAACCCAAAATTAGTGTTTTCTAAAACCTAATTCGATCTTCTAACCCAAACACAAGCCAACCAAGTCCAAAATTAAGCTTTTAGGTCCATTATGGTTCCACTAGGTCAGACACCACCCACTGCTACCTCGGGAAGTGGTGGTCAGCGGCGGCGGCCACCATTTCTAATGGTGGTGATGGTGGTTCCAGCCAAAATTCCATACACCGCTTTGCACCTATAAAATACACACTCACACACACAAAAATACACACACAGCCACCCTTCATGGTGGTTGGTGGCGGCAGAAAACGATGCTAGCCACCACCGTATGGTGGTAGCAGTGGATTTCTAGCCAAAACACGCATGCCTACGCATTCAACTCGTGGCAGCAACATATATATGAAAATGAGTCAAGACTAAAGCTGTCAACCACCAACTACGAAGCTGTTGTCGTTGAAACAAGTAGAAATAGCGGTTCAAGGACCACTGGCGACCACAACTGTCATACACAACGAAAAATTAAGGAAAGGAACAAAAGATGGATGAGATAAGTTATAGTTTAACCTGACCGAGGCCTTCCCGTCATTCACAGCCTGAGCTTCAGCATTCTCAGTTTTCTTGCATTGGTCTCGGCAATCATCCAGTTGCACACAGTATCTCCGGCAGCAGGTTGCGATGGTGACACATCAATGGCGAGGCAGCAAGCGGTGGCTGAGGAAGTTCTCGATGATGACGACTGAAGTCTTGCTAGGTTTAGGGTTTGTTGGTGTATCATCACACGGGATAAAAAGCCACCGAGTCCACACATGTGCCCATACGAAACTTGTTTTCCATTTTCCAATTTCGGCCCCTCCTCTATAAACCTTTTTCAACCTAAGTCGAAAACTTACCTATTAGCCCTTGCTTCCATAAATCCTTTCATATTAAGTCCAATACTTACCAAACATCCCCTTACTTCTAAAAATCTTTAAAAAATAAATCCTGAAATTACACTTTAACCCACAAAAACCCAATTTATATCATTTGGTTCGCAGAAAACAACACTCTGCTAACTATTATGGATTTTAGGGCTATAATTTATATAAAATTTTTATCCATTTTTTTATGTAATAAACAAGGTGTTACAACAGTTTCATAGAAGTACTTGACTAGTTTATTGACCACGATGACTTTTTGTGGTCGGTAATTTTTGGCTTATATTTGTTTGATTTTTAATACTTATCTTGCATATTGTTGCTTGGTTTGTTTTTTTGTTTTGCTTTTTTGCAGATAGTGGCTAGCCATTGCGAATAACATATAAAGCAAGGGACCGCACAAGAAAGAGAAACCTGGTCACCTCTTCATCGTTTGTTGCACAGGTTGATCATGAATACCATTAATCAAAGACAAGAAATGATAAGGTCCCAACATTGGATGTGTTTTTCTTATGTGACCTCATCACACCTAATATCTATATGGGCATCCCATTCCTTTTGGTGAAATTTCTCTCAATCCTAGCAAGAAAAGATCGCCTTGGTTCTCCTTTATATGGCGGGATGTTGATCACCCGCATTGCACGGCCAATTGGCATTCTTGACAAGCATGAAGCCATGTACTTGAGAGTGGAGCCTCAAAAAGCTTTTTCTCCTTTTCTTTATAAAAGGGATAATATTGTTGTTCATAATGGGTATGGTAATTTTTCCATTCCCAATGATACTCCCCACAACCTACCCGGTAGTCGGGTAATACAGAGGGGTGGTGATGCCGATGAAGATGAGCCTCTAGTAATCTTGACAGAGGTCGACCTCCCCATGGACCCCTATAATGTGACTTTGAGGCAGTTCCAGGACAACTTGGCATGCAGTGTTAATTATACGAATATGAATTTGGATTTCATGATGCATTAAATGCATTTCACTCGACCCGATGATTTTTCGGCTATATATCCGCATGTTCCAAGTTGGGAGGAGCTGTGGTGGGAGTGACAAGGAGGAGCTAGTGGCAGTGGAGGTAGTGGTTATAATAATGATGATGAGGAATGAAAGATTGTTATCCTTTTCTTGCAAGTGAATAATAAGACACATTTTTGGGTTTATTTTGGTTTGTTTGGCGTGGTTATTTATTTTGGATATTTATCTTTTTTATTTGGTTGTTTTAATTTGACTCCTAGTTTTATCACTTGTCTTTGCTTTAGATTCCCACGAATTTTTGAGTCCATGTGAGGGGCAGTTTTGGTAAAAGAATGATGCATTTTAGAGAAAGATTAGAAAACGGCGAGAGAAGCGAGAGTTGAGCATTTCGAGTGTTATTTTGAGAAAACGAGTGAAGAGTCATGTCATCGAAATGTTTATCTTTGTTGGTGCTAAAGAGTATTGAAGAAATCTGTTGTATACAACACTGATTTGTGCCATTTCGTACTCAACATGACGTGGTTCTTTTCACCACGTTGTGGTGTCGTACCATGAGGTGGTGCCTTTTTGAGTCTGATTTTCGAGTCAAATCCTATACATTGTGAAGTATAAGTGTCCAAGTCATTGAGTCATGTTCCATAGCGGTTAACCACTTCTATTTCCACACTTTTGAGCAAGCTATACTACACACATCAGCCACACGAATCAAGATGCATCTTCTCTCCTAGGGGAGTCTATTCCTTTTTCTCCCTCTTTAATTTTATAGCATGCATTAAGGTCATTGCATGAATTAACTGTGGGGTATGGGGTATATTGCATTAGAGAAAAAAGCATTTGATTTTCTTTTACAAAAAATTGCATTGCTAGTTTTCACAAATTTGCATTCATATAGACTTGAAATAATAGCTTAATTTAGGAAAAGGTAGCTAATAAATTTTTTTTACTAGTATTGGGTGGGATAATTCGAAAAGAGCCCAAATGTTTAACCGAGCCAACACATGCTATAGTGTATTTGTGGCTTTCCATTTCCTAGTGAAAATTCATGAGGTATGAAAGGTAATCTGGTAGTTTATATGATATTATATGTTTTGCAACCTATACTTGAAATCTATGCAGGAGAGCTTATGTAGTCATTGCACTTAGACTAATTCCTCTAACCAATAAAGGTTGAAGTTAAACTCATTGCTTAAGCATGTAGGACTTTGAGTGAAAAAAACGAGATATAAAAAAAGAGAAAAATTACCAAAAAGTTGAAGAATTTTGGAGCTGACAAAGTATGAAATCTAAAGATCAAAAATTCTAAAGAAATTATAAAAGTGAAGATACCCAAAATCAAACAAAAAAGTGGTGAATTCAAGAATTGAAAGACAAATATCAAAGAAGAGATGAATTCCAAAGAACTCCATTGTGGTATCTAGTTGTAATTTTTCTAGAATTTATGTGTACTTGGTAGTTTAACCAAAAATACCTTGAGGTTAAGAAAGATTTATAAGGATTGATTTGTAGGGTTGCAAAAATGAGTGTCGTATAAGGTAAGGGGTGAACGTTCATATGGATTGTGAGTATTTAGGAATGGGAGGTTTTTAGGAATTATAGACACTAATACATGTATTACGGTATTGGGATAATGGTTGGGTTTGAAATGGATTGTTTTATGTGATACTGATGAAATAATAAATCAATTTGCTTGAGGGCAAGCAAAGAATAAGTGTGGGGATTTTGATATGTGTATATCTATACATATAATTCTACATCATATATTAATATTTTCAATTACTTTTATGCCATTTATAGAATAAAAGGTACTTAATTTGTTATGGATTGTGTTGAAGGGATAAAAGACATGCTTTGAGCAAAAATGAAGTTGAAAGCTGGAAGTTGGAAGCTAGAAGCTAGGATTTTAATGAAGACTTTTAGATGAAGAAAAAATGCACTCAACACGTCGTGGCAACATCCCCATGGCGTGGTGTTTTGATATTTCCAGATTAACTTTGAAGACTTGTTGAATACGGGATAACTATGAAGACCACGACGTGGTGGCCAAACCATGTCTAGTGGTCTGTTTTTCTAGAAACTATAAATATATGTCTTTCTTCTCCGATCTGGGAAGGTTTGCTGAGAACTATTGACGATTTTTGAAGGCCAAGGATCTAAATTGAAGCTTGGAAGTGAAGAAATCGATTGTAGTTTTGGAATTAAGAGCATTAAGGCAATAAAACTATTAATTACGATTTTCTATTCTAGTTTAATCATGTTTATGCTTAAGAATTTGGTTTTTCTGATTTTAGTTGCTGAAATCATGGGTTATAAACCCTATGACTTTCGTTTGGTGTAGATTTCATCGACTATGTATGGTTTGATTTATGGTTGGATTAAGTTCTTATTGGTTATTTATTGATTTAGCTTATTAAAGATTCTCTCGTACTTATGATAACTACTTAATTTATTTATTGCTGAGTTTAATTAAGTTTGCATGGCTATCTTTCTTAATTGAACTTGAATCTTATGATCTTTGTGTATTACAAAAATTGTAGGACTAGAGTTTTGACTAAAACCTAGGGTTAGATAGAAAAGTGGGTGAATAAGTGTATGGGATAATATATGATGACCAATCATATATTGAATTGAATCAATTAATAAAATTTGATCAATTTATTATAAGTCTAATTTAACTCAAACCAAACACTAGTGAGCTTGTTAGTTTATCTACTTGATCACCGTTTGAATGAACTTGTTTGCTAAAGGATTATGTTAGTGAATATTAACTAAGTTATCTTAGGAATCGGTAACCAATCTTAATCCAATGCACTTCCATAAATCAACCATAATAGCAAGTAAATTGAAACTAAACCAAAGTCTCTCAAATACCTTGGTTTAAATCGTTTCCTTTTGTTTCTTGCTTTAGTTTGATATTTGCTTTAGTTAACTGTAAGTTTAGCTTAGTTACTTAAGTTTCCATTCTTACAAAACCATAGAAACCCTTTTTCTAAATTTGTTAATAATTTAGTTAGATAGTAGATAAGAATTAACTAAATATCTCGTTCCTTGTGTTCGATACTTGTCTTTTGTGCTATACTATTTACAATAAGGTGCACTACCTTAGGTAGAAATTTAGTTACATTAGTAGGATAAAACTAGTGCGTAGTTATTTTTCACATCGGTGGAACACTTACATTTGAGGAACTCAAAGAGGGACTTAAATGTGTTTGGAGCTGAATTTATGAAGCTTGAAATAAAGGGCTTAATGGATGTTGTAAGGTTTTCTTCTTTTTCTTCTTTCCCTTTTTCTTTTTTCTTTTTAGTTTTGCGAGGTTGAAAGTTGATGGAATTACAGGCTGATATTGACAGTAGTGGAACCATAGATTATGGTGAGTTTCATGCTTAAACTATTCACTTGAACAAACTGGAGAAAAAAGTTAAAGGTTAAAAAGGCTACAGTGAATGGATGGTATGATCGGGTATGTTTTGGCTTGGGTATGCTTTCAAATGATTTTTTTTCATCATTGGTTTTCAAATGCGCACATCATTTTGTAAAAATTTATTTTGGTATAGATTCCACAATTTATTGTCATATATTCTTTCGATTGTTTGACATATGAAGGTTATTAGTTCTAGGGTTAACAGAGTGTAATAAAAATTGGAAGGAGATTCAGAAACACTTTCTAACTTATGAAACTCCACATTAGGCAAGTCTAAATAAGCATATTTGCATTCCTTCTTTAGATTTTCGAAACTTAATACGTAGAACAACAATGAAAACATTAATTATGGTCCAAAAATGTCTATACCTTTTCAGGATCTGATGATTTCAAATTTGTATTTGTAAACAAAAATGTATACATATTGCAATGCTCTGTGGACTGTTTAGGTTATGGAAAATGTCATCTATAGGGAATCCTTAACTTCTTGGTCTTATCTTCTCAAGAATAAAAATGGAATTTTTTTCATGAAGTGGGAGAAATTCATATTTATTCTTGGATGTATAGATAAAGTAAAATGTCTATTTTCACGAAGTAGCAACATACTTTCATTTAAAATCATGTCGTTTTCTTTGGTGTATCCAACCCCATAAAGCGGAAATTATTCCTTAGTTATTATGAATGTATTCGTATATTATTTAAATATTTTTTTGAATGCATAACAATAACTTTAAATATAAAAAATATGTTTTCAAAGATACAAATATATTATAAAGGTATTTATTCATTTAAAAACTTATTTAAACATTTAAATACACATTTATACATTTGGAATCTATGTATAACTTTAAAATTATATATATATATATATACACACACACACACAAACACACACACACGCATTAAAAATATATGTATTTAATAGGTACAAATATATATTTATTTTTTATAAAAATATAATATAAATATGAAAATACCTATTAGTATGGTTTATATATATTGTATAAAACACATATTTGTATGTAGATTAAATTACACGAATAGTCACTTGTGCATGTGTCAAAAGACACGTTCATTCCATATTTTCAAAAATTAACTTGGATCATCCCTTGTTTGATTTAAGCTCGCACACTTCATTCCTGAAAGATGAATGTGTTGCGAACTTAGTCTATCCGAGAACTTAAGTGACCATAATACCCTTGTGTTTTTATTTTTTATATGTATTTGATGTTATTATTGTTAATTTTAGTTACAAAAAAATAAAGGCCCACTACACTACACCCCCTACTCTATCTCCTCACTTCACTGTCTTATTAATCAGAGTGAACAAAGAAAAAAACACATAAACATACACACACATACACAAACAAACTCGATGCAAGGGAAATATGAGATCTACAACTTGCTGACTAATCAACATCCACTAACACCATCTCTACCCTCGAACAAAACTTATCTCAATACCTTTCACCATCTCTATCCAACTCCTTCACACATACTCACATCTTAACCATCGATGTCTAAATCCACTTCTAGCAATATCTAAAGCCATCGCCTCACCGAAGAAGGTGACCTTACAGATCTACACTTTGTTAAACTATCACTACCTATGAGCCGCCATCACCACCTGTGCGCTTAAACCACTTGTGATCCATCATCACAACACTAGATCACCCTAACGCTTCCTGAAACGCTAACTATCGAAACATTTATTCAAAACCTTAAATTTGAGGTTGTGGTTATGTTGATTTGGTGAAGAGCGGGAAAACAATAACTTGAAGAGAGGGATACAATGCATATGCTACTTTCTGGTGGTCCATATCTCTAACAACGACGTGGTTTTCCAGTGGAGAGAAGCGCTTTCTTATGTTATTTGATGGTGGTTTCTCTAGATCCGGTGATGATGGTGGTCGACGGTGGTTTCAATAGATCTGGTGGTCTTAGTGACATTTCATTAGGTTAAATTTATGACATTACAACCATCCAACTCCTTTCTCAAACTGTTTTACATCTATTAAAATATGGAATGAAAAATGTTTTGGATGTTGATTTTGATGGGTTATGAGCATTACAACATTCCTATGGGCACATGCAACCCTAATTGCTTTGGATCTAAGTTTTTCTCTATTGAACATGCAAATATGAACACCAAAGCAATAACCCTAGATCTAGTCTATACAATTTTGAAATTCACACACACACATATATATATATATATATATATATATATATATATATATATATAGGTTTGATGATTACCTCACTTGTTATATTGTAAAAATAAGAACAATTCTTGAAGTCCTTGACTCTTGAAAGCTTAGTGCCCCAACTGTTTCACCTCTAATGGAGTCAAAAATACTCAATGCAAAGAATGAAGAAGGAGAGAGGTAAAAATCAGCTAGGGAAACTCTTAGAAGCTTAGGGATGAAATCCTTAGCCTTGGAGAGTTTATATAGTTGGGGCTATTAGGGTTTTAAGGTGGAAACCCTAATTTCCTTGCTTAGGCCTTAAGCAGTCAATGGACCTCCATAATAGAATCCTTGGACGAATTCTATAGGGCCTCCTATAGATTTTGTCCAGTCCTTACATTGGAGTCTATCAACCCAACTTTGCAACTATCAATGATTTGCAAAACCGGTCCCTTTATTATTAATCAGTTCCTTTAATCTTAAAATTAATATCAAATTATTTTCTGATTAATTACTGAATAATAATATGATTTCCAAATAATATATTAATCTTATAATATATTAATAAAGTCATTCTGAGTAACAATTTATTATTCATATAATAAATCCTACTCTCTCTCTCTATCTATCTCTTTCTCTCTCTCTCTCTCTCTCTCTCTCTCTCTCTCTCCTTTAGGCATCGTATCAAGTTGCATGAGTGAAGGATACACAAAAGGATCATGCTACATATCAAATCAAGTACATACCAAATATAGTTATGGGCTTAGACACCTAATCCAATAGTCTCCCACTTGGATAAGTCTAATAACTATTATTGCAAGTATGACTTCGGAATTTGACAAGCAATCGTAGCTTTCAAAATCCGTTGTCGAACTCTGATCTTATCAGTAACACATCCTTTAGATAAGTGATCAAATATTCCTCCGTTCTACAAGGTATTGTATGGACATCATACATGGATTATAATCATTCTCTCTCTCTAAGGTTTGTTTCCCAACTTCCGATTTATGACGACTGACTCAGACTACATTTGAACACATCAACTTAGTCTAGGCTTGGCCAAGCGCTTAAGGTGTCATCAATAAATCATCGAGGGGCCCACATATATCGCTTTCATCCCATTAAGGGTAAAAGGAACAGATAAACTTCGACTCATATGCTTGTACTATTTACTCATCAAATCACACACAATAATACATTTTATAACATCAGGTTACTGATATGTTTACGAATTATTAATACACAATTGACTTGTAAACAACAACTATATGTCTCCATTTCAAGAATATAATATATTATCGTCTCACAAGAATAACCTAATCCAATATAGTCTCAAACTTTTTGAATATAAATAAAAAACCTATTATTTAATCACCATATTAATTAGACCATATTCATTGTTTACTATTTCGTCTAATCAACTCAATACTTGAATTAAAACGATAGCCATCCCATGCTCCAAGCATGCACACTATGTTTATCTATGGTCCTTCCTTTTGTAATTTCAAGGCACCAAAGTCATAGAGACTTGGCCAATGACATTACAAAACATTCCACTGGAGATTTGTTACAGAGCAATTCCATGGAGATGAAGTCTCACATTCAAAGAGCATTCCTTGAACATCCTTCTTGCATTAAAGTTTCTAACTTTACACATAGATTCTTAATATCCAACTCCCATTATGGAAACATTTCCATAATTGCCATATGACAATCCATTCTTAATAGAATATTATCTATTCAGAATTATATTAATATGGTCCATCCATCATTATACTTCCAACTGTCCCAAGCAACGAATCCTTAACATTAGATTGTCCATAACAATTGTTTAATAGCTTTAGCCATATGCAATTCTAGTTCTTTTCCCTCTTAATGCCATATGCATTTGGAAAAGCAGAAAAGATTAATATTATAGCATATGTAATCAATCCTATATACCAAGCATATGGATTCGATACATAATGTCTTACATAAATACATGATACTTTATCAATCACTTGGTACAATATCTCTATATAAAGAATTTCCTTATGTTGAATGATTTATATATATATATATATATATATATATATATATATATATATATATATATATGTATATATATATATATATAATTTCAATCTAAGCTTTTAGATTTGAAATGAAGTATGAGTATCTTCTCCAAATAACTTTCTATAGCAAAACAACATCCAAACTTGCAACTTTGCAAATTTGTAACTTTTGTTTCCTATAATTAGCATTGTCTACTTGCAACACTAAGTGTAATAACTATGCTCCCACTAGCATAATAATTAACATAATAATTATGCTCTCACTAGCATAACGATTATGTTCTTTCTACCATAACGATTATGCTCCCACTAGCTTTGACATATACGTAGAAATCAGTTGCACTTCTAGAAATCATTACACATTGACTTTCTTACCAAAGTTCAGATTTCTGATACGTGGTGCTTTTATAAGTATTTTTCCTAAATTTCTCAAGCTTATACACCTTTCAATAGATAGCTTATGTGTGTGTTTAAAGCTTTTCAACACTTATAGCAGTAAGTCCCGAATGTTCAAACTGTTTGTTATTTCTCACAATTCGAGCCATGAAAAGGGATTCCGTAATCATACTCGAATTTGAGAACGCAATCATCACACCTGCTAACTCTAATCCTTTAAAATATACTGGTGAAAGCGTTTCCTCTCAATCATTTTCATGAAGTGGAGAGAAACCTCTTACTACTTAGATTTTGTGGTGTATGTGCTCCTATCCATGTGAATTCGTCATTTCTAACCATTATCATAAGATAAGGTTTATGAAAAATTCAAACTCATATAGAATGAACCTGCTTATTCTTACTTTCTTGCCATCCGGTAACACAAGGGCCTACCATTGGTTCGAAGTTATTGAGCAGCTCATCCATACTGATCAATGTACCTTCACTGATCAAGGTGTTTTGCCTTATACGAGTAAATGAGAACTCATTAAACTCACATGCGTAGTCAACTTAACTAGAATGGGCACAGAAACAAGAATATGTCAACACGATAGGTTATCATCTTCAAGTCATGTGCTAGTGATTACTAAAAGGTTTGTTCTTGATGAGATCTTGAATCTATTCAAGACAACTTAAGACTCCCACTGACCTTTTGACATATAAGATTCTTTGTCAAGCAACATTCCTTGACAAACAAATATTGTAGAGTTAGTGCAGATTCTTATCCAGACAACACTTTGTATAATTGTTCTTAGTTGGTCTTTGTTTTAGCCAAAACATCACAACTACCAATTTCAAATGTGCAAGAACGAGAAATATTTCTAATCCACATTTTATGAGGTGTTATAAACCTACTGAGAACATGTTACTCAAGGTACTACTTGGAATAACTAGAGTATAACTCTAAAACATGATTTTGGAATGAAGTATGATTTATCCTTTTGATTTAACTATCTCAACAATACCCGATTCCTCTTCTTAGTCATATAAATGCACTGACGTGTCCTTAGATGATCAATTGTGACATGGTTCCATAATCATTAGGATGATCATAAAACAGGACACTAAAATACTCTCCTTTCTTTTCAAATTGGAGAAACTTTTAGGATCATCAATTGTGAACATGGTTCCATAATCATTAGGATGAACCATTAGTAAATTATGACGAATAGACTCATCATCCTTTGTGATGGATATGAGTAGTGCACATCAATGTGTACTAGATCCTTTAGTCTTTCACTTGACTCACATACACATGTGAACAAGGATCAATATTTCCCATACATCACATAATTCAATATTCCCAAAGATCAAGATTCTCATACATCACATAATTTAATATTACATGATTCCAAGTTTCTGTCCAATTGAAACTTGGGTGATGAGAATCCTTCCTCACTTGGTAAATTAAGACACTACCACAAACGATATAACAAAGATTCAAATTCATTTTCAATATTACTAAGAAAAGAAATATAAACACCAATTTTCACCAATGTTATTGCAAGGATACTTAAAACTAAGATAAAGTCAAAATTTTATGTTATTAATAAAATGCGGAAAAACTTTTCCTTACAAAGAAAATACATATGGAAACTATGTTTCTAAATATTCCTTGGCAATCTATCATAACTCCCATGTAGCAGGTCAAAAATCCGACCATCAAACCACATGATTGAAATCCATCTCTTACGATCAAATTCAGCTTGCTTCTTTTTTAAGCTTCCTTCCTTTTCTTCGATCCTACAAATATCACATCATGTATTAAGAATCTATAAATAAGAACTTAATAGAGTTAGATAGTGGACTTACCTGAAGTAGAGTGATACAATTTGACTTTACTATCCTTACGATCTTTCAGGTAGATACGACAGCTTCGCATCCGATGCCCCTTCTCTTGGCAATAGAAACATATGGACTCTTTGAGAATGACACATGGAACTATCTCAGAATTTTCCTTTCTCTTATGATCAAACTTTTCAACCATGGCCAATTTCTCTCCTTTAGGAGAAGAAATCATTTCTGGACTATCACCGTTGTCATCGTCTATACCCATGGAAATTTGGGAAGTGGATATTTCAATCAATTTTGCTTTACCATTATGCTAAATCATTGTTGATTCAGCAGCAATTAACAAATATGTCAGATCAATAAGGGTCACGTTGTGGTCTGTCATATAGCAGTCCTGAACGAACTGACTATACGACTCGAGAAGTGATTGAAGAACCAAGTCAACAACCAACTTCCTAGGGAAGACGACACCCAACATTCCCAGTTTGTCAAGGTGCAACTTCATGTTTAGAACATGTGCACATACAGAGTTTCCATCTTTATGTTTGCATGCCAATAGGGCTTGAGTGGCCTTGAACTTTTCAAATCGACGAACACATAGGCCAGGGAGAATTACTGGAGGAGGTGGAAGAAAAGAAGTATGATTTCTGGTTCCATCAACACACGGATGAGGGATTGATCTTTCAGCTTGATCGACACGTGGAAGATCATATTAAGAAGAAAAGCCTTTTCCAAAGGATTGAGGAAAACCAAAGTTGTTTGAATTAGACATCTACAAAAGGGAGAAATTCAAGTTAGTTGATACAATCCTTAATATAACATCCAAATGAAATATTAAGGCTAGGACCCAACACAATAATACACAATTCGGAAGATGGATGCCATAATCCAATTGCAAATTATTTGAAGGTAGGTAAATGACGATTTGCCAATTCCACCATGAAAACAAAATTTTATGAATTAAGTTTTAGATGAAACTCCTAGATATTTTAAGATTCATTGAACATTTCAATGGCATGTTTAATCTCGATTATGCCCTTCAAGTTTGTGACTGGGATACCGAGGATCACGAACAATGTATGAATAACCATGCAAATTGGCTTGGTACTCTCGATGTCATTTATCACCAAATCAATGTGTCGGTTAACCATACACACTCCATTCGTCTATTATAATTTCTAAGCTACCCATTGACATCCTTCATTAGCCCACATTAGTGTGTCGGTTACCCGCACACGCTCCACTAACTGACCAGTAAGGTGCAATGTGCATTTTCATGGGTTAGCATCAAATTCACATTTTCCTAAAGTAACTAAGACTTGGAATTTGTAAAAGGTTTAATTACTTTGTATTTTCATTATACTTGTTAATGAGAATGTCATATCCTACCCGTTCGGTTAGTGACCTTCCACTAGTCAAGAGTGCGGTCGGTAAGAGTGGATACCCAATAACAGTTATTTTATAGGCCGCTTCCTTAAACACCATTTATAGACCAGCTTCGTAAATAATGCCTACTAACGATAACACTAACCTTTACTTATATATATATATATATATATATATATATATATATATATATATATATATATATATATAAAATTAAACTTTTAATCTTATATAGTATAAGGGTGTATTTTAATCTGTTAAAATTCTAACTGGTGTAATCCTTTAATAAATTAGACTTTTAATTTAGTTAAATTTTAAACGATATTATGGATTTATTAATTCTCTCGTTTAATTAAACACTTAATTAATTTGATTAATAAAATCCAATAGGGTGTATTTTTTAAACTATTCAAAATACCAAGGTTCTAAATTTAAGATTTCAAAATTAAAGTTATTTAATGAAATTTTAAATTATAAAACCATGAGGTGCATTTTTGAAACGTTTCAAAATACTTAGGTTTAACCATTTTAATTTTCAAAAAATTAAAAAACTATTAATTTCAAATTTAAACTATAAAACCAAGATGGTGTAATTTAAAACTTTTTCAAAATTACTAAGTTAAATATTTGAATCAAAATAATCTTATATTATCCATATTTAACCAAATCTTAAATTTTGATAAGGATATATCATACCAATCAGGAAAATCGAATTTAGGCATTAAACGAGTTATGGTAATAATCCAAATCATAATCTGATCAAAAAACAAAAAATATGGAACCAAGCGAGTCAACCCGCCGAGTTGGCAAGTGAACTCGCCGAGTTCAAGCAACTCGTCAAGTCCTCTATGGAACTCGTCGAGTTCAAGTGCCAGATAGTAGAAAAATCGATTTATTGTTCTTTTAGCAGTGTACTCTTTCACCAATTCAATTGAAAAAACATCCTAGGCTCTGATACCACTGATGTGTTACGAGCATTGCAACATTTCTATGTGCACATGCAACCCTAATTGCTTTAGATCTAAGTTTTTCTCTATTGAACATGCAAATATGAACACCAAAGCAATAACTCTAGATCTAGTATATATAATTTCGAAATTCACATATATATTACGGTTTGGTGATTACCTCACTTGTTATATTGTAATAACAAGAACAATTCATGAAGTCGTTGACTCTTGAAAGCTTAGTGCCCCAACTGTTGCACCTCTAATGGAGTCACAAACACTCAATGCAAAGAATGAAGAAGGAGAGAGGTAAAAATCGGCTAGGGAAACTCTTGGAAGCTTAGGGACGAAATCCTTAGCCTTGGAGAGTTTATATAATTAAGGCTATTAGGGTTTTAAGGTGGAAACCCTACTTTCCTTGCTTAGGCCTTAAGTAGTCTGTGAACCTCCATAATAGAAGCCTTAGACGAATTCCGTAGGGCCTCTTATAGATTTCGTCTAGTTGTTGCATATGAGTCTATCAACCCAACTTTGTAGCTATCAATGATTTGCAAAACCAGTCCCTCCATTATTAATCAGTTACTTTAATCACAAAATTAATATCAAATTAATTGCTGATTAATTACTAATTCATAATATGATTTACAAATAATATATTAATGTTATAGTATATTAATAAAATCATTCTAAGTACCAATTTTTTATTCATATAATAAATCCTAATCTCCCCCCCCCCTCTCTCTCTCTCTCTCTCTCTCTCTCTCTCTCTCTCTCTTTCCTCTAGTCATCCTATCAAGTTGAATGAGTGAAGCAATCCAAAAGGACCATGCTACATATCAAATCAAGTACATACCAAATATATTTATGAGCTTAGACACCTAATCCAATAGATTTAGGGGACAAATAGATAATTAAAATATTCTCACTCAAGCTGTAGTTGTTTATATTTTGGTTGAGACGAGACGAGATAAGATGGTTGACGGTTGAGGGTGGTGCCGATATATATGGGTGCTGGTGATGCCTATAGGTGAACGATATGGAAGGAAAAGGAAATGATGAAGGGGGGTGTGGGAGCTAATGACACCCAAAAAAATTCATATTAATTTAATTTATTTAATTTGTAAATAAAAATTAAATATTAAAAAAAAATGAATGCACAATTTAGTTATTTCATGTCAAAAAGGACGAAATATGCAACATTTAATGATATGGGGTGATCTTAGTTAATTTAAAAAAAAAGTCTAATCACATATTTTGACAACTACACCAGAAATAATCTGTGTAAAACATGTATAAATATGCGGTTTATACAATATAAAACACACTAATAGATTTTTTCATTTTCATATGTAAACGATATTTTTTATACGAAATAAATATATATTTATACCTATTAAATACTAATAAATATAAATTTTTGATACATAAATACATTATAAATGTATAAATATGTTTTTAAAGGTATACACATGCTTTCAACTATATAAATATGTACTTAAATGTATAAGTATGTTTTTCAAATGTATAAATACCGTTAAAGTATATTTGTACTTTCAAAAACATATTTTTAGCTTTAAAATTATATTTATATATTTAAAATATATTTGAATCAAAATATATACATGCATTCATAAAAATATATAACAAAATAAATAATCACCATGTCAGCGCCTATATGACGCAGGTAAACTTGACAAAAAAATGTTAAACACATCCATTTTTAATGAACTATAAATACCTAAGTTAAAGTGTAAATCGGAACATTTATACGAAAACATAGAGGCTTTTATCCCATTAGCCCTAAGATATATCATCCTCTACCTTTACAGATTTAATCCTTTTGTCTGCCTACATCTAAAATTCTTGTAAATGTCATGCATGTAGGAAGCACATAGGTTGCATAATCAACATTCCATTTAATTGTTCATGGATGAAGGGAGAAATAACGTAAGTAAATGACCTAAGTAGCTATATTAAAAAGAAAAGCTATATTAAAAACCCGTGATTAGACTATATATGATTTGCGTCCATTATGGACCTATAGTTCTACAATTAATGTAAAAAATAATCAGCTGTTTATGATGATTAAAAAAGCTTGTGGATATATATATTTCTCAGCTTAGCACATGCTTATTTGTCCTAATATATATAACAATGAGTTGCATAAATGACAAACAATTAAAGTTTATATTTATAGAAATCTTCGCATTTTCTTACATCTTCCATTCCCTGGCTCGTTGCAAAAGCCGGTCTCTAGTAAATGAGAGTTTAGATAACTACGTTCCCAAGGATGTAGAGGGCTCTAAATACACACCTTATTTTCTGCCATTTATTAATTAATATAAAATATAAAATAATTTTAACAATTTATTAGATAATACATAAGTTCACGTCAAACTGAAATTTCAAAATTCAAATGTTGAAAAGGTGAGCGTCTTAATGAATTAAGCGTGTCATGAGAAGAGAAGGTGATGGTGGTAAAGAGCGTTGTGTGCTTGTGATTCACATTAATTAAAAAGGTGGTGTAAAAATTGAGAGGTGATCTTGTGAGCTGCTTATTAATCAATCCAAAGGCTCCTCTTTCACATAAAAATAATAATTTTAATTTCTCTATTTCTTTATATTAAAAAAATATTCGTGTACAATGTATACATATAAAGTCAAAGCTATCCCTAGCAGACCAACTATGTCACGTTACATAGAGATAAACCTCGCCACAATCTTGATCTTCATGCATATTTAAGACCATATATAGCTCTGCCTAGCTTCCCCTTCTTTGTCCATATGTTCTTGGCCTAACCCCACTTCGTTATCTCCATCATTTACTAATTGATTACTATTTTACTAAATTCTGGACCCATATTATCATGCAAATTACATAAGATTTTGTCTTTTTGGTTTCGATTATTGGTCAAAGTCTTTCTTGTTTTGTATATATATACCCATGGAGAAAGATGATACCAACTACTCGGTATGAACATATGAACCACAAATATCCATCTTTTTTCATCACCATGTTGTTTTACACTGAATTCGAACTCTTGCAGGGAGGTTTTCTTGGGGTCGACTTCAATGGTGATCATGACCATGGCCATCATCATCTTCATCAGCATCAGCAGCACCACAATCAGCAGTTCATGGTTAAAAACACATACGAGAATGGGAACCAAATGGTGGATTACTTAATCAATAATCCAATACAACAACTACCTAATTCCGGTGGTTTTTGTACCTCAAACTCGTTGGATAAGTTAAGTTTTGCAGATGTGATGCAGTTTGCAGATCTTGGACCCAAGTTGGCTTTGAACCAAAATAAAACAAGTCATCATCATGATGAAGATCAAGAAAATGGGATAGATCCGGTTTACTTCTTGAAATTCCCAGTTTTAAACGAGAGGAATATTCAAGAAGATCATCAGAGTCTACTTGCTCCTATTGGAGACGATGAAAACGAGACTCGAGTAGTGATTGATGGAGGAGAAAGAGATGAAGAAGGTAGGGTTTCTGAAGGTACGTCTGTTCGACTTCAATTTATCGGTGAAGATGCTCATAAAACCCTAGTCGGTGATGGAAAGAACAAGAGAAAAAGACCAAGAACTATAAAGACGAGTGAAGAAGTTGAGAGCCAAAGAATGACTCATATCGCAGTCGAAAGAAACAGACGAAAACAAATGAACGAACATTTACGTGTTCTTAGGTCTCTCATGCCAGGATCTTATGTTCAAAGGGTATGAAATTTATCTACTTAATTATCTTTAGCTTTCCTAAAAACTCTTTTTGACGATTACTTTAACTGTATAGGGTGATCAAGCTTCAATTATCGGTGGTGCAATCGAGTTTGTGAGAGAATTAGAACAACTTCTTCAATGTCTGGAGTCACAAAAACGACGAAGACTCTATGGCGACACTCCCAGAGTCGTCGGAGATTCGTCATCTCTTCCAATCCTTCAGCAAGCTCAACAAGGTCCACCGGGAGTGTTCTACCCTCCGCCTGATGATCAAATGAAGCTGGTTGAATTCGACGGTGGACTCAAGGAAGAGATGGCGGAGAGCAAGTCATGTTTGGCTGATGTCGAAGTGCGACTTTTAGGGTTTGACGCCATGATCAAGATTTTGTGTCGGAGAAGGTCTGGTCAGCTTATTAAAATCATCGCTGCACTTGAAGATTTACAGTTCAATATCCTCCATACCAACATCACCACCATTGAACAAACTGTGCTCTATTCATTCAATGTCAAGGTATCACCATATACTTCTCCTTGATTCACACTTGCGTTAATTCTTCCTCTTTTTTCTGTTCGAATCTGTATCTAATGTGTTTGATAATCAATCAATTTGTATAGGTTGCTAGCGAACCGAGGTTTTCTGCTGAAGACATAGCGAATTCGGTACAACAAATTATTAGTTTTGTGCATGCAAATATCAGTAGTTGATAAACATAAAAATATTCGTCCGTTTTAATCTTCATTTCCAACAGATACAATCTATTCCAATAGCTAAGTCGATCCCTCAATGAAAGTTTTCATAGGCATAAGTATCAGATTCTTTAGTTGCAATATTCAATATATTTTATATATGGGTATTTTACATTACATGTACGTTAAACTTAAAGCATAGCTTATACTATTTCGTGAGGATTTATTCCAGTTATTATATATTAAAATACGTGGAATTATTATAGTCAACGTAAGTCACATTTCATGTCAAAAAGTCCGCAAAGATATACGTGGGGATGTTATAATCATATTATTGATATACTAGTATTATTACATGCATTTAATTAATTTGTTCGTACAGAGGTAGCATTTTAGCAAATTAACATAACACAAGCTCAGATTCGAATGAAACAAAATTGTAATAAGTTGTTTTACATGACTTGAACGCCCGTAGATTTGTGATGATGTACTTGGTGCAATAAATATGAATATTTTATGTAAAAATGTCAACGGGGACAGGGGTGTTGGGTATCTAAGCTAAGGTACAAGTTTGACATGGAAGAGGTTTGACTCGTCAGAATTAATGAATTTGGAGGTATTACCCTTTCCATTTCCAAACATCTGAACCCACCCATATGCATTGTCCCTGCTATTTTGATGTATTTCTATGATTTATTTAACTCGTGATTTTTTATCGGGAAAAATGTTTATCTTTATGTAGATAAGTCTAAATAAATATAGGTATTTTACAATACATTAATGTTCATAAAGGGTTTGATTTGGAAAGTTTTGTCTCATTTAATGAAGTATTTTTACGGAGTCTAGCAAACTCCTAGTCCTAGAAAACAACATAACTTTACAAAATGTCATTTGCTACATTTGTGTTTTTTGGCCATTCAGTCCAAGATAACTTAGGGACTATTTGCTAGAATTTGAATTCTTACAATTTTAGTTTTAAGAATGTCAATAATTTAGGGTTGAAACTTAGAGTCGAAACTTATAATTGTTGTGCTAAATAATAATAATAAAAAAAAAACATTTTACCTTGAACTATCTTCTTCAAAAACATCAAATAATTAACATAAATTTCATGAAATACATGAAAATTCTCCAACAATGAAAGTAAAATAAAGATATACACCAACTATCCTAGAGGCAATGAACTTTAAGCTAAAAACACAACTAACATCAAATCGTGAAATGAAACTCAAAACCCCCAACAAACTCACAAACTCCATTGTAGTTCCATACATTCAGTGATCACGAACTTGAAGCTTGCAAGTTGCAAAGAAACCGATTCCAGTAAACCCATCTGGCACTCTTTACTTTCAATGTTAATTATGAGCCAAAGATCCAACCATCTTGTAACCAAGTGATCAATAGCAACAAAATTTGCCAATATCTCAATAAGAGGGCGATCTACTTTGTAACAAAATCATCTGTAATATATTCACCCAACAATTTAAATACAATATTCAAATATCACATCTATTTTGCTTCGGATAAAATCTGGAATTTTTTAAACACGTGCCATTATTTAATTTAGAGATTTGTAGAAAGAAAAATTGACAATGTATGATGGACGAAAATGAGTTTGTATCTTTACAGCAGATACATAAATATCGATTTGTGTAGATCAATTGGGCAGTCCATGGTTACTTTGCAACAGTCAATCCAGCCCTTATGGACTTGGTTTTGGGCCTTTGATTAACAAAGACTAAGAGACTGCCATGGCATAATTGTTCAATGCCATATGATATGATTGAGCGACCATGCAAATAACTGATGGTGTATAGATTCTGAGGAAACATATAATCTCCATGCCAATGCACGTATACTTAAGTCATGTTTTATTTATTATATCTTCATGTATGTTTGTATTAGTTCGGACGGATCAAAGATTCTTGAATGCCATACGGGTCACACCACACTTTGGTAAATCAATCTTTATCACACCTTATCATTAAATCACACGCTTGTCACACCAAAAATATTAAAAAAAAACTAATGTATGCTCGTCGGTTTAGTTGTTAAAAGGATGTTTTAATTGAATTTGATGAATTTAGTTTTTATGTCAAACATTTTTAGAGTCTGTAAAAACTTTTGTGATGTGATATCATAGGTGACATCAATCCATCGCAATGCCTTTAAATGAAGCTTCTAATCATACCGGTTTGCCTATTTAACATCAATATCTTAATCACCCCGTTCATCACATTTTCAATGATTTAGGTGTGTTTAATTCGTAGCATGTTTTTGAAAGAAATGAAATCTTTAAAATGAATTGGAATCTGAAGAAATTGAAAATTGAATTTCTAGAAGTTGAAATGCAATTGGTTGACATGGAATGAAATATGTTTTCTATTTTGTTTGCTAATTTTATAAAGGAATTAGAAATTAAATTTTGTAAAATGACATAAATAGTCTTTAATGGCCTTTTTAAACTTATTATATGTATTAACTTATTTAATTTTCTAATATTGTTTATTGTAACTTATTAATTATGACTTTTAGTAATTTATGGGCTTTTATCTTATATTCTCCAAGAAAACAAACACTAGTGGTAAAAGGAGTGAACACAAAAAAAATCAAGTCCGTAAATAAAAAATAATACCATAGAGGCAAAAACACAAACATATGTTGTGCATAATTATAAAAAGATTGATTGCACATCTTTAATATTAAATAAAAAAAACATTTATAAAGATACATGTAAAGAGAAATCTTGATACTTTATCAAAAGAAAAATAAAACAAAGATAAAATACAACCAGAGATGAAGTATAGTAGATGAAGTATAGATGGAATATACTAGCACAAATGTGAGTATATTATGTAATTGTCTATCACACAAAGATGAAAACACAAACGAAAACGTATAAAATGCTGACTTCTAGCATCCATCTAGAAGTCCACCATTTTTTATGGAACCATTTTCTTCCTAGGATGACAATATTTTCTTCCTACCCCATGATGAACACAATAAATGATTTTTGGATAAATGGTAGTTGCAAAAACTATAAATAAAGGCTTCATTATTCAGTTCTATGCATCCCAAACACAGAGGGTTCAAGTATAACACTTAGAGTGAAAGTGTTAGAATAGATGGTTGGTTTTTTGTAATATTTGAATGTGAGAGTTGCTCCTTGTATTGTAATTCTATTTTCATGTTGAATAGAAGAGTTTTCCAACCCCAACATCAAACCAATAATGAAATACAGTTGATTACAGAAAATAGGAGGATTCGAGGTCTGACTTGTGAACGAAGATGATACAGGAATGATGAACCACAGGAAATATGACTGAACAACAACAATGATAGATATATGGAATCGTTTGGAAAAGATTGGTTGCATATATATATATATATATATATATATATATATATATATATATATATATATATATATATATATATATATATATATATATATATGAGTAAATTACTGAAATCGTCCCTATTGTTTGATTTTGTTGTGCTTTTCGTCCCTATCATTTGGTCGAAATTGCACATTTGACCCCTAACTTTATGTATGCAAGGGACAAAAAACGCAATAAAATTAAACTATAGGGACGACCCGAGTGCAAAAGAAAATTTAGGGACCAAATGTGCAATTTTGACCAAACCATAAGAACGATTTCAGTAATATATATATATATATATATATATATATATATATATATATATATGTATGTATATATATATATATATATATATATATATATATATATATATATATATATATATATATATATATATATATCGAGAAGAGAATGTAATTGTAGAAAAGACATGAAAATCACATAAATGATTTTGTTTTGATTTACGCATAGACAATAGGAGGATAATTGTGTAATTTAAACAAAGAAAATATTTGAATGCCGATTCTTTCATATATGGATTTGAATCATTATTATGGAAACGTATGTGCATATTGTATCAAATCGAAGAATCAAATTGTAACACCTGGTTCCTAGTACGTAATTTAAATTAAGCATTTTGCATTTTAGCCTGGAACTCGGCGAGTTGGTGGCCCAACTCATCGAGTATAAGCGAATTGGACCCAAGAGTCATGTAGCTGACTCAGCGAGTTGGAAGTCGGACTTGACGAGTCCATGCTGTCTGAACAAAAACCCTAATATGCGGGTTTGTACCCTATATAAACACATTAACTCGGCCTCCCTTGTCCCTAACACTCCCCTAGAGCTGCATAGAAAAAACCCTAGCCGTATATGTGTTTGTTAAGGCCATTTTGGTGCTTTTGTTGACATGTGAATCTTGGAAGGAAGAAGAGGAGCTTGAGTATTCGACTTGGGGCTTGTAGATCCAAAAATCTCATTCCATTTTCTGCTTAATCAAGGTAAAATGCTCATACTTTGGTCTTTCATTTGGTTGTTCATCTTTAGAATGTGGATCTTGGGTGCATTTAGGGCTTTTCAAGCCATTTTCGGATTTAAGGAGTGTTATGTGGACTTTAGCTTCAGATCTGGGCCTTAAGAGGGGTCTCGTGGCACAACTTTAGGGCCATGAGAGCCCCATGCACATTGTAAGACACTTTATATGGAATTTTGAGCTAAAAACCCCATGCATGTGCATTAAGTTTTGAACTTTATGTATAAAATGGGCATTATGAGGCCAGGTCTATGGTTTTGATGTGTTAAACCTCATTTAAATCGACTGTATTGAGTTGGTCAAGACTGGACTCGGTGAGTTGTTCTTGGCACTCGATGAGTCGGTGACCATTGTGCACCAAACCCTTCCTGTGAATGGGTAATTGATAGGAAGGAGGTCCCTTGTGGGTTTAGACGCGAAAAGGGGCCTGGAAGCCTTGGGACTTGGCGAGTGGTATGAGCGGACTCGACGAGTCCATAGCAATCTCCCAATCTTTGAAGATGGACTCGACGAGTTGTTCATACAACTCGGCGAGTCATAGACTGGACAAGTTCTTAAGTTGGAGATGAACTCGACGAGTTCAAGAAGGAACTCGGCGAGTCGAATGAACATGGTCCTGATTTTATGACTGAAGGAGAACCTGTTGAGTTTCGCTAGACTCAACAAGTGGAGCCGGGGTCTTATGTGGGTTTAGTGAGGCAGGGACTCGACGAGTTGGTAGGCCAACTCGGCGAGTCAGGTCAACTGAATGTTGACTTTGACTGGACTTGGGCCGACCCTGTTTAGGATTGTATGCAATGTGTGTTGACTTGAAGGTTGTCGTATAGGGATCGAGGAGTTGTAGGGAGTCGACTTGTGCGCCGAGGATAGTTCAGACACTGCACGACATTGAGGTGAGTTACCTTCCAGTAGGGGTCGGTCTAAGGCCACAATGCCGACCCACCAAAAAGAGGTATTTATAAGATAATGGTCTTTATGATAATTATCTTTGTCTGGTTATGTGATTTATCTGGATTATATGTTATGTGTTTAGTAGGGATTAGTTTTCCCTAACAGTGGTCCGTAGGACCCAAGGGTAGGTCAGTACCCGGATATGCCTGACTGTATGCTTATATCTGTTGAATGCATGTTAGTAGTAGGGGTGAAATAGTCCCTAATTACCGGTTGAAAGTTACCGATGTTGATTATCGGTTGAAAGATACCGATGAGGTTACCCGTTGAAAGATACCGATGAATGTTACCGGTTGAAAGATATCGATGATATTGTATGGTATGTGGTATGATGGGGGAAATCACTAATCTTTGTGCTTACAGTTTTGGTTTTGGTTTCAGGTACCTCTTCGTCGAAGGGGAAAGAGCTGGCGGCGTAGCAGCGCATCACACACACTCACATGATCCACAAGAAGTTTTGGGACTGTACTCTGATTTTCAATAATTATGATGTTATGGTTTCAAATACAACATTATGATTTTGTATTGGATGTTTTATTAACAATGTTTTGGTAAACGTTTGTTAAATACGTTAAACAAAAAATGAAAATTTTGGCCTTGAAAATTGGGTTGTTACACAAGTATTGGACCGCTTCAAAGCTTTTCATGAAATGGTGGAAAGACAAATGGGAAAGCAACTAAAATGTCTTAGGTCAGATAATGCAGGCGAGTACTATTCTCGTGAGTTTTCTACATATTGCGCGAAATAGGGTATCAGATATGAAAAGACTATCCCGTGAACTCGACAACTCAATGGTGTAGCAGAACAGATGAATCAAAACATTGTTGAAAAAGTTTGGTGCATACTCATCATGGCTAAACATTTAAAGCCATTTTGGTGTGAAGCTGTATTGATAACTTACTATCTAATGAATAGGTCACCTTTTGTTCCATTGAATTTTTAAGTTCCTAAGAAGATATAGACGGGTAAAGATACTTCATATTCTCACTTGAGAGTATTTGGGTGCACGGTATTTTCATGTGTATCAAGTGAATTGCGAAAAAAGTTGGACCTCATATCCACTCCATGCATCTTTATTGAATATGGAGATGAAGAGTTCGGATACATGCTACGGGACCCAGAACTGAAGAAGGTTATTCGAAGTAGAGATGTAGTTTTTTATGAGAACCAGTATTATGATTTCAAGGCACCGGTTAGCGAGTGACAAAGCTCCAAAATTTCACATATAATATCAAGAAGGTGTTGAGCAGGGGGAGCTTCTACCCCATGATACTTCAGATCCATTTCCAGAAGTTGCAAATGAAAGAACTCATGTTCGGTGATCCGAACAAGTTCGTGCTCCATCAAAACGATATCCGATTTCTAACTACATCCTTTTTACCAGGGAAAGGGATCCAAAGAACTTTTAAGAGGTTCAATCTCATATTAGCAAAGAAAATTAGGTGAAGACCATAGAAAAAGAAATGAATTCTTTATAGAAGAATCAAACTTATGAGTTGGTGAAACTCCCCAAATGAAAGAAAGCCATGAAAAATAAATGGGTTTTTAAGTTAAAGAAAGATGGAAAGGGAAATACCTTGAAGTATAACCCGAGACTTGTTGTCAAAGCTTTCCAATAAAAAGAAGGAATCGAATTTGATGATATTTTTTGTCGGTTGTGAAGATGATGTCTATTCGAGTTGTACTTAGATTAGTTGCTAGTCTAGATCATGAACTTGAGCAAATGGATGTGAAACATATTTTCTCCATGGAGATCTAGATGAAGAAATATATATGGAGAACCCCAATAGCGTTAAAGTCCCAAAGAAAGAGCATCTTATCTATGAACTAAAGAAGAGCCTTTATAGTGTTAAGCAAGCCCCAAGATAGAGGTACAAGAAGTTTGATGCATTTATGGTGATTTACGACTACAAAAGAACTGTTGCATACCACTACGTCTATCTAAAGAAGTTTCCAGATGGGAAATTTGTCATGCATTTGCTCTACATGGAAGATATGCTGATAGTGGGCCAAGATGCAATGATTATCAACAACTTGAAGAAGGAGATGGCTAACTTCTTTGATATAAAAGACTTAGGACAAACATAACGGATATTGTGTATGAAAATTATCCGTGATAGAAAATCAAGAAAAATTTTCGTATTCCAGGAGGAGTATGTTGAATGTGTGATCAAAAGGGTCAGCATGGAAAATGCCAAGCCCGTTAGAATTCAATTGGCTAATCACTTCAAGTTAAGTAAGAAAAAATGTCCCCCTTATGATAAAGAAAAAGAAGAGATGAAGGCAGTCCCTTATTCCACAACCTTAGGAAATATTATGTATGCAATGGTGTGTACAAGACCACATATTACTCATGTTGCTGGTGTTGTGAGTATATATCTAGATAATATGGGAAAATAACATTAGGAAGCAATCAAATGGATATTTCGATACCTTAAGAGTAGTTTGAAACTATGTTGATGCTATAGGGGAGCAAAGCCAATCGTGGAAGGTTATATAGATGCCTAAATGCAAGGAGATCTTGATAATAGGAAATCTACATCCAGTTACATTTTCACTTTGGTAGGGGGAGCTATCTCGTGGCAATCCAAGTTTCAGAAGTGTGAAGCACTGTTAACAACAGAAGCCAAGTACATTGCTGACATTAAAGCCGAGAAGGAGCTCGTATGGATGAAATGATTTCTTCAAGAATTAGGCTTTCCACAAGAGGAGTACATCATACATTGCTGCAGTTAAAGTGCTATGGACCTGAGCAAGAACTCGATGTGCCATTCTCACATAAAACATAATAATATCCATTATCACTAGGTTAAAGAATCAATTAAGGGACGAGAATTGAAGTTGTTAAAGATTAACACCAATGACAATCCTGTAGATATGTTGATCAAGGTGGAGATATAAGAGAAACATCAACTATGTGCTGACATAGTAGAGATGAGAATTGTTTGACGAAGACTGGAGGGGAGATTTATTGACTTCCATCCTCCATCTAGAAGCCCACCATTTTTTATGGAACCATTTTCCTCCTAAGGTGGAAAGATTTTATTCCTACCCTATGATGAACACAATAAATGATGTATGGATAAATGGTAGTTGTCAAGACTATAAATAGAGGCTTCATTGTTCAGTTGGTGCATCCAAAAAACAGAGAGTTCAAGCATAACTGTAAGTCCCCAAAATTGCTTGTGTATCAATCAGATCCAATTGATGGTGCGGAATCCCAATCAATTGGATGATGTAAGATCATATAGAAGAGAAGGAGAAGAAGAATTAAGATGAATCTATGATGTAAATGAATTATGCTCCTTACAATAGATTCTATCACACATACACTTCTTCCCTCTAGCTTTCTCTCTCTACCATCTCTAACCGTACACTCACATGCACTCCTCTATTTATATGAACCTCCAGCCATACACATGTGTACAGCCGCACACCCTGTGTATGGCCGTACACAGGGTGTGCGGGAGTACACACGTGTACGGGTGTACACACAAACCGCAAACACATACAATATTACATAAAAATATATTTTCCTAGAAAAGCAAAGTATAAACCATACTTTTGACCCAACAATCTCCCCCTTGGTTTATAGCTTTCTTTTCTAATTGACCCAACAAGTTCCCCCTAAAAAATAACTGGTTTTTCTTGTTAGTCTTCATTTGGAACTTGGCTTCAGCATTAATCTTCAAATTCTTCACAGCTTCAAGATGAACTTGATGAATCTTCAATGAATGACTTCATATTGAGCGGTTGGGCTTTTCTTCAGAATTCGGCTTTAAACGCACGTCGGGTGACGAGGCTTGATGTACTGATTCTTGAAAGATAGCACTTTCAGCTTGAGAATCTTCAGAGAGAACTATCAGAGAGAAATAATCTTCTAGATCACTTCAGCAGGTACAAAGATAGCAGCAGACTGATTGAGGAGGATTCAATGCAATCTGTCACATATTCTTCAATTTCAGCTTCACCTTGCTTCTGGGGTTGAAGGATGGAATGTCGAAAGAATAATCTTCATTTCTTGCTCTTTTGAATGCGAGTTCTTCGATGCTCACAGATGAAGCCTTGGCTCAGAAATCTTCAACACAAACTCCATGAGTCTCATCTACACCGAAAATCACTATTCAAGACAAAACAAAACTAAAAGAAAAATTAACACACAAAATAAAAATAGAAACAAAAATATTTTTGGATTTTCTGATTTTTCTGAACAAGAAATAACACTATTTTTGGATTTTAATTTTCTGATTTTTGTTTGATTTTAGAATTATTTTTAATTCTCCCCCTAAAATATGTGCATAGAGTTAAACTATGAACAAATTTAACAAAAATAAAATGATATCTAACTTTGAGAATGATTTGGGATCAAAGTTTTTAAACAGCCTTTATCCGCTTGTCGGTACCCTCCATCTTCACGTCTTTGTCTGGTCGATCGCCGGTATTGTTGTCCACTTAAACACGAAAAATTGTGACAAAATTAGGACATACTATAAGTGACAAGACAATGTGATCTTAAGTTCAAAGATATTATATCTTAAGGACCATTAGCTGACGACGACCATGGATATTGTTGTCCACCTAAATTGAGCAACGAGATCTATACACAATCTTTGAGTGTTCAATTTTAATTGTACTGGAACATGTTTCCCGCTTCCAGATATGCCCCGGTAATCAAGGACTTCCAGAGTACTCCTTACATCGGATGAGCAAACCATCATTAGGGGAGAAGATAGATTCAGAGTATTATTACTTATAGTGCATATGCTATGTACCAGGTCGGATTGTTAGTCACGCAAAGGAGACAACATATGGCTAACAGATAAGAGGATTTCATATATATATATATATATATATATATATATATATATATATATATATATATAATATGCAGAGAAATAGAGTTGCATATGTTACAGTCCAGGTCGGATCTCTTCCAATCACGCAGAGGAGGCAACATATGACTAACAGATAGAAAGAAAGAAAATGATTTTCTACAGACCTAATTTATCGGAATTTACCAGTCTCCCCATCAATACCGGAATTAAGGACAGAATTCGCACATGGAGGAAAAGTTAAACCACGGTTCCAGATACGGGTTCATTTAATGTGACGAGTAGATTCCCATATATATCTCCCTGCTCAACCTATCCAAGCGTCATATTGTCAGACTGAAGGAATCTAACTAGGTCAAGATTTGTCAAGTCTATAGATTCCTTAAGTTCATCTGCACCTAGTCAAGTCCGTTAAATTCTTCGTGCCTAGCGACACATCAAACCAGAGCATAGACCCTTCAACTTTGGGTACGTTACGCAGACTCAGGTTGCCTGTTATCACTCACTTCCCAAAACATCTCCCTCAAGCACATTCCATAACCAACATATTATTATTTTGATATTCCTTTTTTTTTTTTAATTTTCTAATTTTTGTTTTGTTTTTATTTCTCCCCCTAAATTTGTGCATAGGAGAGAAATAATGCGCAAATTTAAACTATCCTAAAACAAAAATTTGTCTTTAAAGCGAATCAGCTTAAGAAAAACTCAGGAGTATAGAGAAGAAAACCCAAACCGTAAGTCACCAATTGAATTTACATCCAGAAGGTCTGAGAACAGCACGCGTAATCTCAGAACAGATCCAAAAACTCTTCATGTCATTAAGCACAATCCTCGTGAGTGATCACTTCCTTTCTTCCCTTCCCGTAAGGACACATACTCTCAAACAATGTTCTGAGTGTTGTACAGTTGAGAGATGCCTCCTATCATGTGCCTGGAGTAACCACTATCAACAAACCGAAGTATGATGATATGCCTCCATAGCTGCTCCAGCACAAAGCTGGATCAATTGGTCTTTGGAACCCAGTCCATTTTGAAACTGGGTTGACCTTTGTCATCTTTGCAGGGTACTCTCTCCCATGACATGTCCTGCTTATCACAAACAGAAGATGAAGAAATATTAGAGTCGTTAGAAGATTTGGGAGAGTGAGCCTTCAGAACCCATTTGTAGTTGGGTTTAACCCATTTCTTTTTCGATCTGATGGATGGCTCAGTACTTGCTTTTGAACTTGATGTCGGCCGTTGAGATGATTTTGATTTTGATTTCACGGGAGCATCTCTTGGATTTGGCTTCTTGGTCGACATTCCCTTCTTGACCTTGGGATTTGATTTCTTGGCCTTTGGAGTTGAACTCTTGCCCTTCGTGGCATTCCAGTCGCTGTTGTCTGAATGTGGCCGCGAAGGGTTTCTTTTGTAGAATCTCCCTCTTTGCGCGTTTTGCCAGCCTTGTGCATAGTAGGGAATGTATGCTCGATTAGGACAATTTCTGGCAATGTGTCCAGGTGTTCCACAGTGAAAGCATGTCTTTTTCTTCACTGTGAAGTTGTTTCTTCCTGCCCCTGGTGGTGTGTCCTTGCCTTGTTTCTGATTGTTCCCACACGCACAGTTGCAACAGGTCGGTTGTTTCACTTGAAATGGTGGCATGTATTTATCAACAGCAGGTTGATCAGAAGCAATTGAGTTCGAAGCAACAGATTCAGAGTTCAAGGACATGTTGGTTTGTTCAATGGTGTTCTCCTTGTTCTCATTCTCTGCTACTTTACCTGCATATGAAGTAGAAGCATTAGTATCGTTCAGCTCAACATCCTCAGTTGGCCCTGATTGTTGAGTCTTAACTGAAGCTGGAGCAGGGTTTTGGCCATACTGAGCAGTCATTTCTTCCTTATTGGCCTCAAGGGTTGGGTTATAATTGTGATTAAAAGGAGGTGGCACACTGTGATACCCTAGACCCTTGGTTTGATTATCTTTAAAACTCAATTGATTTTCTACTAAGGACTCGACTGTCTTACTTGATGCAATATAATTTTTGAAACTAACATCTGTTTTTCCACACTTTATTTTCAAAGCATCAAGTTCTTCAGTTACAGCAGCAAGTTTGCATTTAATATGATCATCATTTTCACACTTGTTGCTGTAATCTTCTTGTAATTTCCTAAAGTCCTTAGTCTTGGCCTCTAATTGTGCTTTTAAAGGTTTCTGACCTTTCCTTAGAGTATAGCCTTCGTATTTAAGGTCCTCATTTTTCCTTTTTAATAAATCGATTTGATCGCGAAGAAATTTAATCGTAGCTTTACAAGATGGAGTACATAAAACTTCATTTACTGGAATTGATGTGGAACTCATTTTCCTTTTTTTTTATTTATTTTTATTATATTTTTAAATTTTTTTTATATATTTTAATTGCCCTTTGACTTAAAAACCGAGAAAGTCAAACTTAAATGTCAAATTTAAAAAGTCAAACTCAAAAGTCAAACTTGAAAAGTCAAATTTGAAAAATTAAAAGTCAAACGAGAAAGTCAAAATTTAAAGTTAAAGGTCAACTTTTAAAAGTCAAATTCAAAATTTTAAAGGTCAAAGATAAAAATAAAATCAAAAAAATTAAAAACAAAAAAAATCGGGTTGAAAAAGGATTTTAAAAATAAAATTTTGAATTTTTAGTGTTGAAAATGTCAAAATTTGAAAGTTGGAACCGAGAAAACTAGCTTATGTCTTAAAAAACCGAAGGAATGTGATAAAAGCATTGTTGGATGAGATGGTAAGGCGCTTGTTTGTTCTACCAAAGGACTCGTGTTCGAATCCCGGCAGCCCCAGTACTCCCCTTATTATTCTTTAATGAACGCATCGAACACTTAAGCTGACTGCACACACCGAGCGAAGCCGCACACGCGAGAACGAGCGAAGCCGCACACGCGAGAAGCTGCTGAGCTGGACGCACCGAGACGGCCGCACACTCCCGAGCCGCACTCCTTCAACCAGCAACACATCTTCAACCGGCCGCACACCTTCAACAGATTCGCCAAAAAACGACGTTTTTCACCTTTTTTTGCTCTAAAACTCGATCAAAAACTCGTTTTTATGAAAAATGCAAAGAAGTAACCCCCCTTAATTTTGCGAGATCTATCCAAAAACGCTATTCTATTTTTAAAATAAGATCAAATAAGCTCCAGATCTGAAAAAATTGATTGATACAACCAAGCTCTCATACCAATTGTAAGTCACCAAAATTGCTTGTGTATCGATCAGATCCGATTGATGGTACGGAATCTCAATCAAGTGGATGATGTCAGATCATATAGAAGAGAAGGAGAAGAAGAATTAAGATGAATCTAGGATGTATTAATGAAATGAATTATGCTCCTTACAATAGATTCTCTCACACACACACTTCTTCTCTCTAGCTTTCTCTCTCTACCATCTCTAACCGTACACTCACATGCACTCCTCTATTTATATGAACCTCTAGCCATACACATGTGTACAGCCGCACACCCTGTGTACGGCCGTACACAGGATGTGCGGCCGTACACACGTGTACGACCGTACACACAAACCGTAAACACATACAATATTACATAAAAATATATTTTCCTAGAAAAGCAAAGTATAAACCATATTTTTGACCCAACAATAACACTTAGAGTGAGAGTGTTAGAATAAAGGGTTGGTTTTTTTTGTCATAGTTGAGTGTGAGAGTTGCTCATCCTATTTATTTCTATTTTCATGTTTAATAGAAGAGTTTTCCAACCCCAACATAAAAATAATAATAAAATACAGTTGATTGTAGAAAATAAAAGGATTCGAGGTCTTACTCGTGAATGGAAACGATATAGGAATTACGAACCACATGAAATACGGTAGAACAACAACAATGATAGATAGATGGGATCATTTGGAAAATACCGGGTGTAGATACATATAACCGAGAAGAGAATGTAATTATTGAAAAGATATGAAAATCATGTAAATGAATTTTTTTTATTCATGCATGGCCAATAAGAGAATATTTGTATAATTTAAAACAAAGAGAACGAATTGAGTGTAGATTTTTGTTGAACGGTGGAAGAATTTGTAATCTTTCAAATATAGAATTGAATCATTATTATGGAAGTCTGATTCCATTTATTTGGTTAGCCAAACATGTTTTCCACTGGAAATTAATTTACAATTCCCTTTAATTCCTTTAAATCATACGAAACAAATGCACCCTTAGTGTCTAGTAAATTCATTCCATGTACGAACAATAAAGAGTGTGTTTCATTTCAAGCTTGTCAAATGGGCAAACATGTTAGACTAACTTTTTTATTATCTAATTTTGTTACAAGTTATCCATTTGAAAATTTTAATCAGATATTTGGATCTCTCCTATTTCAGTGGTAGCATGATTAAATATTACTTAATTTTGTTTGATAATTTTACATATTTTCTTTAAGTTTATCACATGTGTTTAAAATCTCATGTATTCGATAAATTATTGCCTTTTCATGTGTGTATTAAAAACCAATTTAAATCTGATATCCAAGATTTTTAATGTGGAAATGGTGGTAAGTTTCATAATACTCATTTCCATCAAGTTTGTAAGTCAAATGACATCTAGTTTCGTTTTTCAAGTCCGTACACTTTTCGACAATAGGAAGTTGCAACATATACTTCACACCATAAATGTAATGCCTGATTTTAGATATAATTTCCACTTTGTAAAAGTTAAGGTTTTGGTTGGCCACGATGTGGTGGAGTGATCACCACGACATGGAAATTTTCATGAAACGCGTGTTTCAATAAGTAACTCCACAACATGGCAAAATGTTGTCGACGACGTGGAGATGACATTTCGTATAAACTAACTTTCAGGTTTAGGTCCCATTTAAAGGAAGTGATTTATGTTTTCCTCCACTCTCAGTCTCCATCACCTCCAAAGTGCTTTTTTTTAACCCTAGTCTCCCTCCTTAATTTTTTAGCTCATTATTGTGTCTTGGTTTCTTGAAGAAGAAGATGGAGGTGTCTTAGTGCATTGATTCAACAGGAAAATCTCCACCTTGCCATCATACATATATTGTGGACTTTTGTATGTCCTCAAATTCAAATCTTTATATGCCATCTATTTAGATCTCGGCTTTTTATGCACTTTCTCCATGATTGGGAAACATTGAGTGGATGGATTCCATAAAGTTGGCAACTTGATCGATCCTTGAGGTTCCTTTGTGGTTATATGTTACACATATGAACTTTGGTAGAGTTTTGATCCCATTCATGAGTTTTTAAGTCTTTTTTTCTAATGTTTTGGCCTAAAAGGGTGAATGACATGCATGGATCATTCATATCCATAAAGTTTGGATTTTTATGGACCAGTAGGGACCATATATTCCTTTTGGAAAGTTTAAGCAAAGGAATTAACCAATAAAGAGCTTAAACAAATAATTTATCTTCAACGAGTTGCCAAGATGTAGTGAAGATGGAAATCGTGATTGTTTAGACTAGATTGTGCCACAATGTAGACATTGGTTGGCCACGACATGTAGGGCAGCCAAAGCTGACTTTGCCCATTGACTTTTGACATGGTTTGACTTTTAGGCAAATAGATAGTTTTAGAAGGTAGACTAAGAGTTTACCTTGTATGATTAGTTAGCAGGTGTGTAGCACCTGCTTCTTGATTGTGTGAGCCGCTTAGTTGTCAACTACGTTTTCAAGATGAGTCTTCTTACTATATTATGTATGTTGATAGACTGTCTTTGTGACTTTAACATGGAAGACCATACAAGGAGCAGGGAACTGTTGGATATAGTGTCTAAGTTCATAACTATATTTGGTATGTACTTGACCCGACCCAGCATGGTCCATTTAGGTTGCACTTCACCCGAACAATTTATGGATAATATTTGAGAATAGTACAAGTTATGATTTATTAATATATTATAAGTTCTAATATATTAATATAAGATCATATTATTTAATTAGTAGTGATCTATAATTAATCTAGGATTAATTTAGAGATCAAAGATATTACTAATTAAATATGGGCTTCTATATTTATATAGTGTGGGCTAATGCTTATTTGGAATGGGCTAGGCTTGCATGGAAAAGTCCATGGATACTCCATGGAGCTTTAACCCATGTATCTCATGGAAATGAAGAGACATGGGTTTTAGGGATGTAACCCTGATCCTCCACACTATATAAAGGAGGCTTTGGTTCTTGAAATGACACTAGTTGACACTTGTTGAGGTGAGGGCAAATTTCAAGATAGTAGTGACTATTCTCTCAAAGTTCCAAGTTTGTGGTGATTTGTGATTTCCACTTGAGGCATCCACACTATTGGTGCTAGGCTCAAAAACTCCAAGCAATCAACTACAACTTCAAGGTAAGTATTTCTTCTAGCTTTATTTGATTCATGTTCCCCATGCCATGCTATCTAGGATATAAACCTTGGAAAAATTAATTATTTGCATGTATCATAGACAAACATAGATCCAAGGTTTATTAGGGTTGCATGTACACTTAGGAAGTGTTAGAATGCTCAAAACCCAACAGGAACTTGTATGAAAGACCATCGAAGGACGATGAAACCTTTATGAAAGACCATAGAAGGACAATGACATCTGAATAGAGGACTAAGGGAGGACCATATCAATGAACACTATAGGAGGACTACAACAATGAGTAAATGTAAGACAATAGGAGGACCACAACATTCACACGTTATGTATTTTATAGTATTTTAGGGAACTCACTAAGCTTTGTGATTAGGGTCTTATGTTTAAATGTTTCAGGTACTTCTAGTTCCAAAGGAAAGGGTCCTCCATGATTGCATCACATCCAATGGAGATTATGCATTTATGATTTTGTTTTTACTCTAATATTACTTTCAATACCTTTTGATACTTTGACTATCTTTAGGAAAGTAATCAATGAAATATTTGGTTGATATAAAAATGAAGATTACCTTATATTTTTGGGATGTTACAATAAACAATACCCTTTTTACTCTTTTATTTCAAGCATACTTTCCTTCAATATACTGAGTTAAAACCCTTCATATGTTTACCCATCTTTTAAACATAGTACATTCAATTGACTTAAAAAATGACACACCATTCCATAAGTTATTATACCATAAACAAGCTTCTTACACTCATCATCGGGTGTGTGGATGTGTTAGCTACCCTCACATAGTCACCCATCATAAACTCCTCCCTCCATCACACATTGTATACTTCTTAGATATACATCCAATCATCGACGATACCGATCATCCCTTAACCTCCAAATCAAACAAATAATCCTTTCCTGACATGTTTTTATTATGGAATGTTCTTCCCATTAATATCTGTGACACATAATAGCCATCCCTCTTATGATTTCCTTGATATTCTTGATTCTCCCAACCAAATTAGTTCCAACTTCCTTTTCTCCCATCCACACCCCTCTTGGATTAATGTGTCTAAGCTCATAACTAAATTGTTATAAAGTTGAAAATAGAAGCAAAGTACTTTTTGGGTTGCCCACAGAACAACTAGAAATGATATTAAGAGAGAGAGAGAGAGAGAGAGAGAGAGAGAAAGAGAAATAATTTGTTAATATAATATGCGATTAATATATTATTTGGAAATAGATAATTGATCTGTTAAATTTGTTATTTGATTAGTAAATTAACATGAGATAAATAGTTAACTAATTGATTTGTTAATTTATATGGTTAATAAATTGATAAGAAATCAATTATAATTAAATAATTATTAATCAGAATTAATCTGGAATTAATTCGGAATTGGAATTAACTAAAGGTGTAAATAGTGAATTGAATTGTTTAATAGTTGAACTAAAGAGGTCAATTCTAAAACCATCCAAATATGGATGCTTTTGGAGGCTCTTCTAGGGTTTTTGAAAGCCTCTTAAACATCAATGAAGAAATGATTTTAATTGTGATTAAATCTATTATTTAATTTATTAAAATCTTCCTTAACCTGTAAGTTACCTATTGTATAAATAGGACCCTGAGACCATCAAATTTCATTCATACCTTTTCTAGTAGGCCTAGGAACGAGATTTCTATCCATATCCTATATCTTTTCTTCATTTTAGGGTTTCTAGGGTGTTGGGTGTGAGTCATTAGAGGTGTCATACTTTTGATGTTTGCTTTCTAAAGACACAAAGTAAAGGATGAAAGATTAATTTGTTATAATAAATCTAAAGGTATGTAAACCCTAATTCATGAATTTCGTTTTTTTATAGAGTTCCTTTAAGGTTCTTGAAGTTCATAGTATGTTGCTATCAATTAGAGAAATCATAGATCCTTTATAGGTTGGATGTGAACTTAAGTATTAAGTTTTCCGGTTTACATATTTTTTTGATAACCTATTAAATCCATCAGTGATATCAGAGTTATTATTTTCTATTGATTATGAATGTGGTGAATTGATAAAGAATAGGGTTTATCGAAAATAAGCTCGAGCCTATTTAAAGTTTTGAAAATTGCTAGGGTTTCTTGAAACCCTAGCCTCCGTGCCTTGTTTAATTTCGAAAATTCTTAGGGTTCCCTTAGGGTTTTCTAGTTTCCTAAATTATTATTTTAAATGACTTAAAATTTGAGTAATTAAAATGTATTAACCTTAAACCCTAATTTTGAAAATTAGAAGGGTTTTGGATTATGATTAAATTTTAATTATTTTATTAATTGTTTAGTTGAAAATAATTATTTAATCATGAAATTATTTAAATTAATTTAAATAGTTTTTTAATTAAAAGATAAAGATTAAATCATAATTGGTTTAAACTTAATTAGTAATAAGTTTAATAAAGATAATTAATATATAAACCTTGTATTTTGAAAAGTTTTAAAATACATCTTATATATATATATATATATATATATATATATATATATATATATATATATATATATATATATATATATATATATTAATATTTTAATTACTATATGTATAAGAAAAATCTGTCAAATCAATAGTAGGGCTCATTCACGAAACCATGCTATAAATATGGTATAAGTAAATAGCTTATAAAATGATACTTGAATGGGTGTCCTTTTCACCCACCACTTTCATGTGTGGTGGAGGGTCGGTTAGCAAAATGAGCTTGATAGGATATAATCTATTTAAAAAGGATAATGATATAAAGTACTAGAACATTCTATCAAAATCCAACCATAGTTACTTTAGGAAAAATGTTAAATTGAAAGGCAATCCATGAAAACGCATATCGTTTCTTTATAAGTCATTAATGGAGCGTATGTGTTTAACCGACACACTAATATTGAAATATGAAGTTAAAATGATGGCATAACTCGAAAATTATTATTTTTGATGAAGCATGTGTGGTTAATTGGCACATGAATGTGAAGTGATAAAGACATCAAGGTTGTCAAGCGGATTTTCATGGTTATTCACATCTCGTTGTGATCCTCGGCATCCCAGTCACAAAAGTGAGAGAATAATCTGAGATTGAACATGTCATTGATAAGATTCAAAGAATCTTAAATGATCTAGTAGTGTCATAAGCCTAAAATTCGTAAAATCCTTACGAACCTAAAATAGATTTGAATTTGACTACGATATCCCTCTTCAAAGTTCTAATCGAAAATATGGATCCTAGACTTGATTTTAATTTGGGTTAATAATTAAGAATTAAAATTAACTAAGTTAAGTTCTATCTAGTCTCACTTTTAGATGTCTTATGAAGATAGGAATCGTCTTCGTCATTCTTATGGAAATATTTTTCCACAATCTCCTAGAGATGGTCTTCTAGTTTCAAGTCAAGGTGAAACTGTTTTCCCTTCCTTAGGAAATCATAGATCTGGACATCATCTCTCTTCAACTCTTCCACCTCCTTCTCTTCCTCCTATGAATCTACCAATGCTATGTTTTCCTCAAGTCAAAATCTATGAAACTACTCAAGCCTGGTTGGCATGTAAACACAAAGATGGAAATTCTATGTGTACGCATGTTGTTACACCGTAAATTTTCAAATAAAATTTTCATTTCAAAACACAGTAAAACTCATATTACATTTTCTCAAAACCACAAGTGTCTCAAATGTCAACAAATTCACAAGTAGAAATCACTATCCTAGAATCATAAAAATAATCTCGCTCCAATGTGTACTATCAAGTTGGTGCCTACCCGTTATCCTGTGAGGTACCTAAAACACATAAAACATAACACGGTAACCACGACGCTTAATGAGTTACCCAAAATACCATACATATCTCATTAGCCTCTCATAGATATGCTAAAATAAGACCATCCGGTCAGTTTGTCTCAGTGGGACCCTCCAGTCCCATAACTCGGGTGGACCCTCCGGTCCTGACTCGGTAAGATATGAATAATACACAACACAAATCACAAGACATAATGCAGGATATCACAATACTTTGTATAACACATAAGACCCTCCGATCACACAAAAATTACCACTCTAGGTAAAGTATAGTGAGAAGACTCACCTCAGAAGAAAATCGGATAACCTCGAACTCAAATCAACAGTCTAGCCTCCGCCTAACACATACCATAATTATCTCTAATTAATAATGGATCTCAAGGAAGCTAGACTAACCCTTCAATAGACTCACATAAGGATAAAAGGCCATTTTACGCTTCCGTGACCTTAATAGCCCACAAATTGACCAAACCCTTAAAGTCAACGAAAAGTCAATGGCAGCGCATACGCTACACGTACATGCCCTATATGTTGTGCTTACTCCTTCAACATGCATGCATCATGGATTCTCGACCCTACACTGCGCGTACTGGGATTACGCTCAGCGTACGCCCCAAATTTTCTCTTTTCTACTAATTTGGTCTAAATCTGTTAAGACCTTAGCTCAAATCCCAGATCTGGACTCCTTAAAGACACTTACTTTATAAAGTTTGTGACTTTAATCCTTTGCATGGCTGATAAAGTCTCAAACAACAAAACTCTCACTCTCTATTCTATAAAATGCTCATATCTCATGCATGTATTGGTTTACACGTCCAAGTCTCGATTTTTATGACTCTTCATCAGTAAAAACACTCAAAGGAGTTGATAATAAGCTTTGGGGATCAATATCTTATAAAGTATTCAACTTTGAGACCAAAACCCTAAAATGACTAAAATGATGCACACATCAAAATAGTGATAAAGCTTTGAGATTTAAACCTGTAACTGAAACTCCAACCATAAATAAGCTCATATCTAAAGCTTGGACTCCTACTCCTTCCTCTTCAAAGCTCCTTCTTCACTCCAAAGAAACACAAGAACACTTAATAGCTCAACAATGGACACACAAGCTCAAGGGATGAGAAATTAGGGTTTGAGAGAATTGATGTCTGGGAATGGTGGCCAAAAATGAGGCCAACATGTCCTTTAAATATGGATACACCCCAAATGAGGGTTTTCACTCTGTGCATAATATGCCCAACTTACCCTCTGGTATGCCCAGCATACTAGGTGGCTTTCGTGTCAAAAATATGCACATGAGTACGCTGAGCATACCTCACGTATGCCCCGCGTACTCATTTACCACCTGTTTCTCATATAAGGGCCAAAATATACAATCACCAAAAGAACAAGGATTTATAAAGTATACTTGGTCTTTGGATGTTATAATTCTCCCCCACTAGAATGATACTTTGCCCTCGAAGTCATGCTCCGGAAATAAATCAGGATACTGCTCATACATCTTGGACTCCGGCTCCCAAATCCACTTGGATCCCTTTCGATGTTACCACTAGACCTAAAGCAGGGGCACCTCTTTGTTCCTCAGAACCTTCACTTTCCGATCCAAGATCGATATCGGCATCTCAATATAATTCAGGCTTGCATCCACATGAATGTCCTCTAATGGTAACACCGCCATCTCATTGGCTACACACATCCTCAACTAAGACCAATGTATCGGGGAGATCACTTTGAAAGGATCAATGCATCGGGGCCCTAAATTTCCCCACTTCCTGAATCAGATCACCCCTTTCCATGGGGATACCTTCAGGAGGACAAAATATCCAACCTGAAACTCTAACTCGAATCATCAGTGGTCTGTGTAACTCTTTTGGAGACTCTGGGTCATCAGTAACCTCTGTCTGACCTGTTGAATCTGCTCGGTCGTCTTCAACTTTATCTCAGTGCCACACATCACTTGCTACCCTACCTATCCCCGACAAATGGGAGTTCGACACATCCTCCCATATACAAGCTCGAAGGGAGGCATGCCAATACTGCAATGGTGGATGTTGTATTAAGAAAACTTAGTCAAGGGAAAATAGGTGTCCAACTTCCTCCAAAGTCCATGACACACACACGTAGCATATCCTCAAGTGTCTGAATCTTCTGCTCACTCTGCCCGTCTGTCTTTGGGTGGTATTCGGTACTGAAATTCAACCGAGTACCTAACTCCTCATGAAACTTCTTCCACAACCTGGAAGTAAAGAGCACATCTTGATATGACACTATCAATCTCGTCACTCCAAGCCGTGCTACCACCTCTCTCACATAAATCTTGGCCAATCTCTCTATAGAAGAGCTCTCACTGATGGTGAGGAAGTGAGCACTCTTCGTCAGCCGGGCTACAATCACCCATATCGCATCAAACCCGTGCACAGTCCTCGATAGCTTTGTAATAAAATCCATCGAAATATGTTCCCACTTCCACTGGGGAATCTCAAGAGGTTGTAACGGGCCATGTGGTCGCTAATGCTCAACCTTAAACTGGTGATAGGTCAAGCACCTCTCAACTACCCATGCCACGCCTCTCTTCATACATAGCCACCAGTAATCTCTCTTTAGGTCCAAATACATCTTAGTGGCCCCTGGGTGGATCGAAAACCTCGATCAATGTGCCTCCTCCATCAGTATACGTTGCGCTCCACCCGTACAGGGCACCAAAATCCGCCCTCAAAAAGTCATAAACCCACGACTGTCTGTCACAAACTCAAAAACCTGCCAAATTACCCGCTCCCTTTTGCGGTTCTCCGGTCTCACGGCCTCCACCTGGGCCTCTCGAATAGTGTCTAAGACTAGAGTCGTCATTGTCATCCTCATGTATACATCTCGGATAGGAATACTCGTTGCTCTACGACTCAGGGCGTCGGCTACCACATTATCCTTGCCCAGATGATATAAGATCTCGCAGTCGTAGTCGTTCACTACATCCAACCACCTCATTTTCCTCATATTCAGATTGGACTGATCCGTGAGGTACTTAGGCTCTTATGGTCTGTATATATGGTACACCGGACCCCATACAAGTAGTGGCGCTAGATAATGAGGGCGAACACCACCGCCCCTAGCTCCAGGTTATGGGTAGGATACCTCGTCTCATGAGGCTTCAGCTACCTCAATGCATATGTTATCACATGCCCCCTCTGCATCAAAATCGTGCCCATCCCAGATATAGAAGCATCATAATAAACCACAAAGTCTTCCACTCCCTCTGGAAGGGATAACACTGGGGCTTCGCACAATCTCTGGCGAAGGGTTTCAAATGAGGCTTGCTGCTCAGGCCCCAAGTAAAAGTAACACCCTTACGGGTCAATCTGGTGAGAGGGACGACAATCTTGGAGAAATGCCTGATAAATCTTAGATAGTAGCCAGCCAATCCCAGAAAACTCCTGATCTCGGTCGGGAATCTCGGCACCTCCCATCTCATAATTGCCTCAATCTTCACTGGGTAGACCAATATCCTATTCTGATTAACGTGGTGTCCCAGGAACTGGACCTCTTGTAACCAGAAATCACACTTGGAGAATTTGGCATAATGCCTCTCCGTCCTCAAAACTCTGAGAATCTCTCTAAGACTCGTGCTCCTCTCTGGACCTCAAATACACCAGGATATCGTCGATGAACACGATCAACTGATCGATCCAACATAGGCATGCACACCCAGTTCATGAGGTCTGTGAACGTTGTCGATGCGTTTGTGAGCCCAAAAGGCATCACCACAAACTCGTAGTTGTTGTATTTAGTGTCGAAGCACATAACTATAATTGGTATGTACTTGACCCAAGAGTAGCATGGTCCATTTGGGTTGCATGGCACCGAAACAATTTGTAAGATGGACTTTTGAGAAGACGATACTCATGATTTATTAATATATTATAAGTTCTAATATATTAATATGAAATCATTATATTTAATTATCATTGATCAAGAATTAATTTGGAATTAATTTTGTGATCAATAGAGACTAATTAAATATAAGGGGTTAATTTGGAAAATCATTCATTCTTATGGTGTGGGCCAATGATCCATGATTCCTTATGTTGGGATAAACCCATGTGACAATCCATGGATTATCCATGGAGATTTAAACCCATGGAGTATGAGGAATGTGGAAGGTCATGGCCATTAAGGTTTACATTGTGTAACCCTAATTTTGCCACACTATATAAGAAGCCCCTTAGCTACCAAAATCGGCACCCTAGTGTTTCTTGGAGAGCTATAGCTGAATCTCGTGCAAGATAATCCTTCTCAAGTCCTTCAATTGTTGGTGGTTTTGTATTAAATCGCCCTAGCAAAATCAGCACCCTTTTTTTGCAAATAAAACGTAATATAATGGTAAAAAGGGGTATCGATCCTCGGGGAAATGGTTGTATTCAATCACCAATGCAATCTAAAAGAACTATTGAAAATAAACTAACTAACTACAATTAAACTAAAGGGGGGGGGGGGGGTGTTAGGATTGCATGAAAACTAAAAGACTTCAATAACTAAAAACTTGCAATTAAGCAAGAAAGTGAGATGCTCAAATATTGGAGAGAATTGGTAAACCAAGGCAATTCAACACAATTAACATTTGTGTGTTTATCATTAGGATTTAACATGAAGCTTATCATTAATCCCAAATTGGTTATAGAAATCATGAAGCATGATATGCCAAGATTTCTCATACGTAGTATGGAGGTTGGGGAAGCCCACAACACATCTTCATAATCAAAATCAAAGATCCAATTGAAGCAAATGAACCCAAGAAGTTGATTAGCCTTAAGAATGAAGAAATCACCAATTCCTAGAGGATGTCAATGCTTACACACCCATAAAGGAGTTATGATTCATAAACTAGAGATGATTTCTACCATCATAAAGCTATTGTTCTAAGTAAATTCAATGATTCAATGCTAAACCAAAGAAATAAACCAACAATTGCTTATTAAAGTACCAAGCTCATGATCAAAGCACTAAACAAGCATAGAAATTATGAAATAGTATCATAGACATAATATAAATGATAAATAAGCATAAATCCTTCAGAAACCCATAAACATTCAGAGGTTTTAGCCAAGGTCTACCAAAATAGAGATTTTAGCCACTCATGGCAATAGAAAAACAATCACAAAAGTCTAATTGCATAAATAAACTACCAATATCTTGGAAAGATGAAAAGAAATGAGTCTTCAAGCTCCAAATGGCCTCCTATAGGTCTCCTCTGGTGTAAAATCGAGAATGAGGCTGATAGATCTGATCCCCCAAGTTTATGGTGTGCCAAATGACCAAAATGCTCAAACTAGGCAGTTGTGCGGGTACCCGCACGACGGAGATCCCACCTGCGCAAGTGTTGCTGAAATGGTATTGGCTCCTTATTCCTCCACTCCACCCTTCCACTACTAAAGATTCCTTTGGTCCCCTCCATATCCATGTGATTCAAATTAACCAAACATCTTTTAGCCTCAAATATGGATGCTCCAAGCCCAAAATAAAAGTCCAAGATCCATCTTCACAAGCCCACTTCATCCAAGATTTTAGCTTTTTAAGCCTAATTCTTCTTTGGTGGATCCGCTAAGCCCAATAATGCATCAGAAAGCCCACTAAGCCCAAATCCAATCAAACCGCAACCACAATAAGCTCTAAAATGCTGCAAAATTTCTTATGCAAAATAAAAAGTCCTAGATACGATCCATGATAAAGAAAATAAAGAATATACAATGCAAAGCTAATTAAAAAGAGATAAAAATATAAAATAAACTAATAAAAATAAGGACATAAAATAAGTTATCAACAAGTTTGTATGCTAGTTCGGGAAATGCTTTGGAAAATCATTTTACATGTATAATTAGAGAAAACATAGATCCAAAGCATTTATGGTTGTGTATGCACCTTAAGGTTGTTAGGATGCTCAAAACCCTTCAGTGGTATCAGAGACTGGGGTTGTATTCTATTATACCTGATGTTATATTGATTTTCAAAGTGTAAAAAATCGATTTTCTACCTTCTGCCCAGTGAACTCGCCGAGTCCACTAGATGACTCGCCGAGTCCCTTTGTTAAATGACCAACTCGATGAGTCTAGTTCATGTACTCACCGAGTTGGTGCTCCAGTGGGCAGATTTTCGACTTTTAGCAAGAAATTGGATTAGGATCATTACCCCAAACTGTTTTTTGAACCATGAAACTTGATTTTCATAAGGTAATGATCATGCTTGTCCAATTAAAAGATAATTTTCAAAGTTTCAAGATTTATATTAATTCATATGATTTCTTGAAAATTGGGATGTGAATTATCGTTGCTTATGAGTTTGTCTAGATCATAGATATTATTTAACACTTCTTGTTAGTTTAATTGTTGATCTAAATGCCTTTTAATGAGCTCTATAATTTCTCCTCAAGTTATGGAAAACCAAAAGTCTTTTTCATAAAAGTCATTAAACTCATAACTTAGGAATATGAAAATTTTTGAATAGTGTCAAAACTTGTCCTCAAGTTTTTGAATTTGTAAAGTCACACTTGAGATACTTTAATTCCAAACCCTAGAATTTTAAAACTTTAAAATTCAACCCTTATACTTTATAGTATTATAAGTTTTGATAATATATATATATATATATATATGTATGTATGTATGTATGTATGTATGTATGTATGTATGTATGTATGTATAAGAACAAGTCAGTCTTATCGTTAGTAGGTCTCATTCACGAAGTCGGTCTATACGATGGTATAAGGTTACTGCCTATAAAATGGAAATATAATGGGTGTCCACTCTCACCCACCGCTTCCTTGACTGGAGGGTCGTTAGCTGAACGGGCAGTATAGGACATTAATTCTCATTAAGTATCATGATAATTATAAAGTAACTAAATGTTTTATTAAAATTCTCAATCTTAGTTATTTAGGAAAATGTGAAATTGATGCAAAGAATCTAGGTTTGTATGTGTTCTAAATAGATTTTTGTTATACAAGTACCTAAGTTTGTATGCTAGTTTGTATCTAAATGTTTTATTAAGTATGTGTTCTAAATAGATTTTTGTTATACAAGTACCTAAGTTTGTATGCTAGTTTGGGAAATGCTTTGGAAAATCATTCTACATGTATAATTAGAGAAAACATAGATCCAAAGCATCTAGGGTTGTATGCGCACCTTAAGGTTGTTAGGATGCTTAAAACCCTTTAGTAGTGCCCATAACGAGTCCTAAAGGCCGTCTTATGGATATCCTCTTTGAAGATTCTCATTTGATGATATCCAGAGATCAAATCGATCTTGGAAAACCAAGATGCCCTCTGCAAATGATCGAATAAATCATTAATCCTCGTTAGTGGATAACGGTTCTTAACCATTAGCTTGTTCAACTCCTGGTAATCAATGCACATCCGATGTGAACCATCCTTTTTCTTGACAAAATGGATCGGTGCTCCCCACGCTGAGTTACTCGGCCTGATAAAAGCTTTCCCCAGCAGCTCTTGGAGCTGTGAGGATAACTCTTGCATCTCTGGTGGCGCAAAGCGATAAGATTCCTTGGCAATAGGTGCTGCTCCCGGAACCAAATCGATCCGGAATTCCACCTACCTCTCGGGAGGCACACCCTACAACTCCTCGGGAAAAACATTTGGAAACTCTCACAGTATCAAAACCTCTACAATAGAACTCGGCCTTTCTGTGGCAACCCGTGTATCCATACGCCAAAAAGCCCATATAACCCTGCTTTAGACTCTGTCTCACTCTGGCAGTAGAGCAAAAAGATGATCCAGATCTAGTACCCTCACCATACATTGTAAGCACTCCCCCACTTGGGTCTCATATAGTCACTAACTGATGCTCACAGTCGATCACAGCTCCAAACCGACTCAACCAGTCCATGCCCACAATGACACATACATCACCCATCTCAATCGGTACCAGGTCTATTGGGAACTCAACACCAAAAATCTCTAGTACACATCCACGGATCAGTGTAGTAGCAAAAACCGCATGTTCTTCGGCTATAGAAACCCTCGGAGGTCGACTTAACGCCTCACGTCAAATACTGATTTGATGACTAAAAGCTAAACACACGATGGAGTGACTCGCACCCGAGTCAAATACCACCAAGGCAGGTATAGTACTCACAAGAAAAGTACCTAAAGACATCAAAATATAAGCACAACATATCTCAAAAGAATATAAATAAAGAATACGTATCGGGCACGACATCCGGTGTTGTGCAGACCTCCTTCGATGTCAGCTGAAAGGATCTCCCATGAACCCTCGGTGTCTCGAACTTCGTTGACTGACTCTCAGTAGCACATAAAACAGCAAGTGCAAATCCCTATGTTGATCCCTGAAGAAGCTGGAGGCACTCAGCGTTTTGATGGCCAGTCTCATTGTAGGGAAAGCAGAGTGTAAACCCCTTAGGGAAATCCTTCGCCATATAACCCTCTTTACAACATTCATAGCAAATCCCCGGTCGACACGATCCCTTGTGAATCTTTCCACACTTACCACAAGTACGGCCCTTTTAGCCCCCATCCTCGTATTATCGGGCTTAGCCCTCTTCATCGCCGGCTATGACTGCACTTGTCCCTGGTCCCTACCCCGGAACTCCTCCTCCTTTTTGGTCTGTAACTCTAGATCAATCTCCGTCTGTATGGCATTGGTCTGAAACTCAGCCATGGTCCTGTATGATGAGTTCACCATGAACTCTCGTATATACCTCCTCAGTATGCTCAGATACTGGCTCACACATGCTTGCTCAGTGGACACGTGTTCTGGGCAAAACAACGTCCTCTCATGAAACATCCTCGTAATCTCAGTCACAGACTCTATCTTCTGCTTGAGAGACAAAAAACATTGGTCCCAACATTCCCTTTCCACAGGGGGAACATACTCATCTTGGAATAACTAGGTGAACCTCTCCCATGTCACTATAGCATGATCAGCAGGAGTAAAACTGGTAGTCACAAACTTCCACTAGTCCTTCGCCCCTACGTGAAGCTAGTTCAGCGCAAACCAAACCCTGAAGTAATCAGGACATGAACATGTATAAAAACACCCCTCGATATCAGAGACCCATCTCATCTCAACAATCGGATCCTGGGTCTCAGCAAACTCTGGTGGCTTTGTGTTGCTGAACTCCCGAAACAACAACGAGTCACCTCCCTATGGCCTGACAGGAGCGATAGCTGTGGGGGCTGCAGCAGCAGCCGCCTCAGTAACAACAACATATCACTCATCAAACATCTTAATCAGTGTGGTCTTAATAGACCCAAACATTGCAGGAATTGCCATTCGTATGGTTACGGCCACCTCCTTGTGAATCACCCTACATATCTCATCAACACTTATCCCACTGCTCCCAGGGTTGTGGCGTGTACCCACCATGATGTCTCTGAAACACAGCACAAAAATTATCAGAGACTTACTAGAGCATGCTCACACTCAATCACTCGTCCCTACGTGTTCCTTAGCATCCTAAGGATTCTTACTTGGGTTGCATACAAATCCGATGCTTTCAGTAGTACGGGCTCAATACTACCTTTAACACCAACCTGTAGTCACCCCAAGTCCTCCTCCTAGGATCCTAGTTCACAAGTACTCTAACTCTCAGGAATAACATACTACTCTCTCAATAGATCTCTCATATGCTTATCTAGGTATCTTTCTCAGCACATACTCAAAGCACATAACAGATAGCAACAATTCCTATGCTAAGGCATCACAGATCAGAAAACTCTAGCCCTACATATGATTACTTAGCCTATCCTCTAGCATACATCACTAATATCACATAAAACAAATAAGTAAGCGTATTCTGGGAAATCACCGTTCAGGCTCTAGTTGATTGTACACACTGGTCCAACTTATTTTCTCTTAAAACTCTTTTTCATTATTTATTTATTTTGAAATTTTTTCTCAAATCCTCAGTTTGAGTCCAGACACACCCGAAGATATATATGAATCCATCAAACAAGGCTCTGATACCAACTTGTAACACTGCAAATATTCAAACAAAATTTTCATTTTAAAATATAATAAAACTCATATTACATTTTCTCAAAACTACAACTATCTCAAATGTCAAAAAATTCACAAGTAAAAATCACTATCCGAGAATGATAAAAATAATCTCGCTCCAGTGTGTACTATCAAGCTGATGCCTTCCTGTGATCCTGAGAGGTACCTGGAACACATAACACATAACACGGTAAGCACGAAGCTTATTAAGTTCCCTAAAATACCACACATATCTCATTAGCCTCTCATGGCTATGCTCAAATAAGACCCTCGGATCAGTCTGTCTCAATGGGAATCTCCAGTCCTACAACTCGGGTGAACCCTATGGTCCAAATTCGGTAAGCTCAGAATAATACACATCATAACTCACAAGACAAAATACAGGATATCACAATACCCAGTAATACATAAGACCCTCTGGTCACACAAAAATTACCATTCTAGGTAAAGCATACTGAGAAGACTCGCCTCGTAAGAAAATCAGATTACCTCGAACTCTAATCACCGGTCTAGCCTCCGCCTAACACATACGATAATTATCTCTAATTAATAATGGATCACAATGAAGCTAGAATACCCTTCTATAGACTCATAGAATGATAAAATACCATTTTACCCTTCCATGGCCTTAATAGTCCACATATTGACCAAACCCTAAAAGTCAATGGCAGCGCGTACGCTACACGTACAAGCCCTTTACAATGGGCGTACTCCTTTACCATGCATGCATCGGGGATTCTCAACCCTACGCTGCCTGTACTGGGATTACGCTCAACGTATGCCCCAGTTTTGCTCTTTCTACTCCTTTGGTCTTAATCCGTAAAGACTTAGCTCAAATCTCAGAGCAGGACTCCTTAAAGGCTCTTACTCCATAAGTCTGTGACTTTAAGCCTTTTCTTGGTCGATAAAGTCTCAAACACCAAAACTCTCTCTCTATTCTAAAAAAATGCTCATATCTCATGAATGGCTTGGTTTACACGTCCAAGTGTTGATTTTTATTACTCTTCATCACTAAAAACACTCAAAGAGCTGATAATAAGCTCTGGGATTCAATATCTCATAAAGCATTCAACATTGGGACCAAAACCATAAAATCAACTAAAATAATGCACAAATCAAAACAGTGAGAAAGCTTTGAGCTTTATACTTCTAACTGAAGCTCCAACCACTGATAAGCTTAGATCCAAAGCCTGGACTCCTACTCCTTCCTCTTCAAAGATCCTTCTTCACTCCAAAGAAACACAATGACACTTAATAGCTCAATAATGGACACACAAGCTCAAGGGATGGGAAATTAGGGTTTGAGAGAGTTGATGACTGGGAATGATGGCTAGATATGAGACCAACATGTTCTTTAAATAGGGACACACCCCAAATTAGGTTTTTCGCTATGTGCCTAGTACGCCCAACATACTAGGTGGCTTCCGTGTCAAAAATACGCACATGAGTATGGTGAGCATACCTTGCCTACGCCCCGCATACTCATTTACCACCTTTTTCTTATATAAGGGCGAAACTCGATAATCACCAAAAGAACAAGGGTTTATAAAGTATACCTGGTCTTGGGATGTTACACGTGTTCTGAAATTGAAATCATAGATTAACAAACCGTGAAGAATGGGTATCGTATTCCTAAACGACCAACCCATTGATTTGGTTCTTATCTCACTTCCAAAAATATATGATGAGTTTGTTAAAAAATTTCATATGAGGAATCTTGATGTGGCCCTAACTGATCTAACTGAGATTTTGATAACTATAAAAACAGAGATGATTAAGAGTAAAAATGAAGTAGAAAAGCTTAAAGGATCTAATCCAAAAAGTGCATACTATGTTGATAATGGTAATTAATAAAAGGATTCTGTTCCCAATAGAAAGGGATCGACCAAGGTCAAATAGTTTGATCAAATGGTAAAGAGAAAGGCTTTTTATACGACCGTTCCATGTGTCGACCCCAATTAGTTGATTTGTGTCTACTACTGATTGAAGGGGAATTGGAAATGAAGTTCCCCAAAATACGTGAAAGATCTTAGAGATAATAAAGTCAAGTCCTGATACTCTACTTTAGGTACATCCATTATCTACCTCCATTGTTTTATAAGTTCCTATTCATAGATTCATAATACATGATGTGATGATCTTATTTTGATGGTAATGCAGGATCCAAGAGAAATAAGGATACCTGGTCATAGCAAGCTAAATCTCATTGTGAGAGATGGTCTTTTGTCACATAGTTCGATGGTCACAATTTTGAGCTACTACTAAGGAGTTAGGATAGTTTAATAGATTGCTATTCAAAGATGTCTGGTAATATAGTTTTTCATTTTATGCATTGTAAGGACAAGTTCCGTTTTTTCGTTTTTTTCAATAAAAGTGAAATTTTGGTTTATGAATTTGCCTTATATTATATTTCCTTGCAATGACATTAATGATTGTGGTTTTAACAAAAGAAGTATTAATTCCGGATGTGATTCCTATAATATCGTGCTTGTGGTATTGTTAAATTTAACCAAGTGAAAATTAATCTCATGACCAAGTTTCATTTGTAAAGAAACTTAGAATCATATGATTTGAACTGAATGATGTATGAGAATCTTGTTCCTTGGGAAATTACGACTAATTCATTATTCGCATGCATATACGAGGAAAGTGAAGGAATAATGGGTCTAGTACATGTTGATAAGGACTGTTTAGATCCACCACACGGAATGATAACTCTATACATCATGATTTATTGATGCTTTAGTAAATATGGTTGTGTTTATAAGATTAAGCATAATTCTAATACTTTGAAAAGATTCAAAGAGTAATGAAACGAATAGAAGAATCTATTAGGCAGAAAGATAAAAGATTCTCTGATCTAAAAGGAAATGAGAGTACTTTAATATCATATATCATGATCATCTTAGTGATTGTGGAATTATATAACAATTGATTCTCAGAGAACATCTTAGTGCAATTGCATGACTAAGAAGAGGAATCAGATATTGTTGGAAATGGTTCGATCAAGAGATGAGTTATACTTCATTCCTAATCGAGTTTTAGAGCTATGCTCTAGTAACTCCAAATCATATCTTCACATTCATTTCAAACTAAGAAGGTTGATAACACCTCATAATATGTGAAGTAAGAATTCTTTGTCACTTAAGAACATTAAGAATTGCAGTTATGATGTTTTTCAGCAATCGAAAAACAAAAGATGAATTGAATCCAGTTATGAAGAGTGTTACCATGTCGGGAATCTACACGAACTTTTGCAACGAGATCGTTGATTAGTGAAATTACATGATCAATATGGGTGAGTGAAAGTAAAGCATGCTAGTCAGCGACAGTACATTGATCAATATGACTGAGCTGCTAATAGGAACATAAGCACTTGTAGACTTTGAGCTACTAGAAAATAAGAAATGAAGAATAGCAAAATTTAATCCATGAATGAGACTGAATGTGATTTTGGTTTATCCTAAACATTTTCTTATGATTGTAAGTTGAAGATGAAAGTTCTACATAGATAGGAATGTATGGACCTTCGAATCTAGGTTGAAAAATGTTTCGCTCTAATTCATAAAAATGGTTATGAGGGAACACATTCTCTAGTAGATTTTAAGGATCTGATAAAGATCAATACGAATATTGGATGTAATAATTTCATTTTCAAATTCATAATCTGATTACGACATCTCTCTATATATTTTGAATTGTGAGGAATGGAAATGAATTGTTTAAGCTTTCCAGAGATATGTTTATCATGTATTGAAAGGGTTTTGTAACATCCCGTTATTTTTCTACTTGTAAAGTTAAAATTGGGTCAACTAAAGTCCTCTTTGTTGTTTGGATTTTTACTAAGGTTAGAATAATAACGTTTGAATGTTAAAACCCTAAGAATACTAGGTGTTTAAGAAGGGAATAAGTTGGATCCGAGAAACTTCGCACCACCTTTTTTCTCCTTTCCCTTCGAACTGCAAACCTCACAGCCGTGAGCTGTCTACCGACTTTGTCCGTGAACCTCTGACCGTGAACACTTCGGGTCGTGAACCATTTTCCACCTTCAGTCTGTGAACCGAAGCCATGAACTCTCTTCTCGGCCATGAACCTGGGGATCTTATCTCATCGGGATATGTTTAATGCCGAAGACTCATGTGTATATGTACAAAATGGTTTTTTTTTTCTCTCATTTCACACCCTTTAACCGCAAACACACTCATTCTCTCTCAAGTACCATCTTCCAAACCTTCAAATCTTCTTAGATTGTCTCTTGAATCTTCAAGGTATTTCATCATTTCATCTTCATTCTAGTGATTGCTAGCCCTTATAATCTTGTTTCACCTTCAAATCTACAAGATCTTCATGATCATTAGGTCGTGAACTCAAGAACATCGAGTGTTCTTGGGCTGTGAACACTCCATCCTGGCCATGAACTAATTATAGCCTCATTTTTAGCTTCTAGCACTCCTATTTGTAAGTTATATTTACAAATTAGTCCAATTTTTAATCTTTCCTATGATTATATTCGCTAAGTGGTTGCATATATAGTATACAAATTGCTATATAGGACATGTTTTACTATGGGATTTCACTTGTGGAAATAAACAACCTATATCGAATCATCAATTGAATTACCCTCTAAAAGGTGAGTTCATCCACCCTGGTATTATCATAGTTTTTACAATTTTAACGGTGGGGGGGGGGGGGGGGGGGGGGGGGGAATACAAGTCTAACACAAGGATTTTGTGTTATCAACAAATGAATTATCTCACAAAATGGATTTCAATTTTCTTCAAATCAAATGGTTTCAAATTGTGTTAAAATGACATCAAGTCATCAAAAGTATTTCCAAATGTTAAACTCTTTAAAATATTTTATAAACTTATATTTTCCCCATATATATATATATATATATATATATATATATATATATATATATATATATATATATATATATATATATATATATATATATAACATTTAAAGGGCTTAAGACTAATAACTCGCTTTATTTCCTTTTCCTTGTTTGGATGTGGATTTAGGGTATCGGTAACATGTCGAGCATGGCATTGCATTCATGAACAGTTAGTATCAATACGGAAAGTACATATAAATTATAATGGGTAAAATTTACGATTCAAGAACACTAACTCACGAGTCAAATATACTAAAGTACACTATTTTATAAGAACAAGGTTTGCACTATTTTACAAGAACAATGGTTTGATTCAAAACTAAACAAGAGTATACAACTTACAAAGACATTTCAAGTATACTAAACAAGTAGCATACTATCAATCATTTATTTTTAAATGATTAGGTTTTCATTACTATTATACATGTAACGTCTTTATGGTTTTTATGAGACAGTATATTCAGGTTGTTTATTCATTTAAACAATATAGTTAAAGTCCTGATATTATAACGAGAATCTCCAGTTGGGGATCGAAACAAGTGTGTATAGATCTATATTGGGATTGACAACCCCACACTCAGACTGCTAGCTACAACCGGGCATACAGGCCTACGAGTGACAATTGTTATCAACAGTTTTAACGCCTTCAAAGTGTTGTTTCAGGCCATCTAGTCATAGTATGGCTATAATAACTCATAAAAAAGATATTAACAATATGGTTAGTGTATAATTAACTAAACATGAGTTCAATTTCAAAGTAATAGTTTACAAAGATACAATTTACAGTATTACATTACATTTTACAATAACAACTGGTAGAGCCAGACACACTCGCCTTTACAAGTTTTCCAAAGGAATACAAATAGAGAAAAATGGTTTACAAACATAACGGTTTTGTGGGATTAAACTACTTTTCATATACAGCAGAAAATATAGGATTTTCTGGAACAATTTAGATATTCAAAGAGCAAAAAACCTACTTTCAAACATAAATACTTATGCACTCACTAAGCTTTATGTTGATACTCTCTTTTCAAATTACTTGTATTCTCATGGAATCAGTAGATAGGTGCTCCCCGAGCTTTTGAGAAGACGGAGACGTTTGATTCATGTCTTCTGTCTTTTGCTATAACTATTTTGGTGTCAATATACAGTGATTCAAGACATGTAAAAACTTATACTTATTAATGTAATGGTTGTTTGTACTTTGATTACTATAATGTATGTGTTGTTATACTACAAATGAAGTCATCCACCCTGAAGTTTTCGCATTCTGGTTTGGGGGTGTGATAGGTTTGAACACATACATTATCTGGATAAAGCACGTACACTTAAGAAGCCTATTTAAAGGTTCGACGAAGCATCACAAAATAGGAATTTGCATTTTCATGAGAAAGTCAAAAGGTATTGATTTATAGAAGTCCATTTGATTTCTGGGTACATGTAAAAGCTAGTGGGAACAAAATTGTTATGTTGGTATTGTTTGTTGATAACACTATCCGTAGAGAATAATGTTTCAGATTTGCATATTGCAAAGTTTGACAAATGTTTTCCTATAGTGGACTTAAGGGAGAGGGTGTTCATACTTTTTTAGAATTTTAAAGGTTTAGATCGTAGAGTTTAATAGAACTTAGTCAAAATCATGTACACATAATGTGTTGAAATGATTCAAAATAGAAGATTCTATATGGAAATATTATAGCAAGATACTAAACAGATATCAAATCCTTATATAAGATATAATGAGTTTATTCCTATATGATTCAGATATAGGATCAATTTCATATGTTATAATATTCTCTTATTCTATGTTTTTCAAATGCTCTAAGCATTTTGAAAAAAGAGGACTAGCATTTGAAGTGACTAGAGTTATTAAACAAACTATGAAGAACATCTTGAGGTTTACTAATGATTATTTGCTTGTGGCCAGTTAGATGTATGATTAGGGATGGACCATACTGATATGTTTTGGATTGAGATGATTCTTAGTCAGAATTGATGGTCATATGGGAATATGGAAATGATTCCGTAATGGGATATGAGTATATGGAAATGTTTCCACAATAAGATTTGGTTATAAAATTTGTGTATGAGTTGAAAACTTTAATGCAAGAGAAGTGTTCAAGGAGTATGCCTTGAATTTTAGACTTCATGACCATAGAATTGTTCTATGTAACAATGTTCTAGTGGAATATTCTGTAATATCAAATGATGAGTTCCTATGACTTTCGAACCTCAACATCTCAGAAGGAAAAGGCATGTAAGGAAGAAATTTCACTAGATCTTAGATAGAAATAAGAATTGGGAATTGTGAAATGAGTATCATTGGAGTAATGTCCAGTCAATCTGCTCACAAAGGAAAGACCATAGTAATGCATAGTCTGCATGGTTATAACATAAAATGATTGATGTTATTTGATTACTCAAAACAATATAGAATGAATAAATTCATAATTGTTATGTTGATTAAATAATAGGGATTTATTTATCATCAAAGTGTATGATGTGATAGTTAATTAGTTTATTCTTTTGTTTCACTGTGCACGTTTTACTTCCTGAATTAATATTGTTATTATTCAAAATTCCACAGTCGGTCCTACTTTTGGAAGTAAGTAGTGAATTAAGAGTGTCATGAATACTTTCTAGATTCTCTATGGGTATTACACATTGTGTAGGGATTGCTACAAGATTCATGAATTCTTAGAAAATAGAGATTTTAAGTATTAGATAAACCCACACTTAGGGATTACTTCATGGATTCAATCAAAAGTAATTCTAAGATGATAAGGTCTACTATTCTTGTAACATCCATATTTTCAACCAAAAATTTTCCTTTTTTATGTATTTGAAATTTTCATTTACATCAGAGTATTTATTACATTATGCGAAAACATGATTGTAAATGTGTGTGTACAGTCGATCCTTGCCATTCTAACGAACCAATGAAGTGACTAAAATCATTTATAACAATTGGATAAGTGTCAGGGTTAGTGAGTTCCCCCAATGTACCCTATTCCACAATACATACACATTACACACACAAAATGGCTAGCTTATAGTTGGTCCCCACCGTGGAATTTAGTGTACAACTATTATGCCCATGATAGCCTTCAACATATGGCTGGTCTGCTTTCTCTTGGCCTTTATCATAGGGCTAGTCCGCCCTTAACTCCATATATATATATATATATATATATATATATATATATATATATATATATATATATATATATCAACAAAAAAATAGCATCACTCCACATAACAGTAAACTAACAATCCAAGTCTAATTGCATGAGGGATTACTATAGGGTAACTATATCCTAAAATACAGAGTATACATACTGGAGTATACAATATAGTGAGACGAATTCTCCATGATAATGACTCGGAAGATTGACATATATATGGACGATTCTATTGATGATCTAAATGAAGGATGATGCTTCGAACAAGTATTAACCTATAATTGTCACACCCCGAAAACTGAAGGCGGAATACATTTCCGGGGTTGACTACCGTGTTGAGTATCAAATCCAATGTACATAGTAAGTAAAGTAAAACAAGCATTACATTACATAATAATAGTTTTACATTTGTTTCAAAAGTAAAGTTTGTACAGTTGTGATACATAGTATATATAGACAAAATGTAACGGGTCTTCATGTACACCGTCTTCATGTAAAAGGATCTTCGGGTACCTGTTCTAACGCTGACCTGAGAACACAAGCGGTTTGAAAATCAGCATAAAGCTGGTGAGTTCATAAGCGGTTTTATTTTACGGAAATGTATTGGTTTCCTTTCTGTTTCTGAAATGTTATGTACACCAAGAAAATCCCGTATTTTCTTAAAAGTTGGTTATTGTTTCACAAATGTAAAGTATAGTAAGTTTGTACACTGAAAACATGTTTACTCATGTGAAAATGTATAGTTGGTTATCTGACTGGTTAACTGTTCTGTTTACTTATCATGTGTTACCAGGAAAGTCCCATACTTTCCTTATTGTATGTTACAAATTGTAAAAGATGTAATGTTATCCATTCTGTGACTCTTTCTAGTTATGTAAGTGTTACCCAGGAAAGCCCCATGCTTTCCTGCATGTATGTATCTTATGTAAACGATGTGAAAGATGTAAAAGATGTAATCGTGATTAGATTTCCATGTTTTCCCCAGGAAGGTCCCGTACCTTCCTGAATGTTAGTTACAGTAAGTAAAAGATGTAAAAGATGTAAACGATGTAAACGATGTATAAAGTAATCCATTATTACTGTAAGTAAATCTCTGTTATCCTAATTGCGAGTTCCATAACCATACAATAGACTGAAACCTGTGGCAATAAGTAGTCCACATGTGGCAATAAGTCGTCCACATACTTATGACTTTCGTCACCCTTGAACCATTTCAGTTCGGCTGTAGCTAGCAGCCAGGTGTGGGGTAGTTAGCCCCATATAGATCTATACACTCAAGTCACACTCTCTAAATACCAGAGATTCTGGTTATGGGTGTAGTCCTCCACTCGCGTAATCTAGGTGGAGTGTTCTCCGAGGACGTGTCTCCAATCGTACCGGAATAACAAATTTACTAGTAATAATATGAAAGTCCTCCACTCGCGTATGTGCGTGGAGTGTTACCGAGGACAAAACAGTGTACAGGTATTATATTCAAATGTTTTAATGTCATGCTTTTAACTGATAAAATGTGGAAAACCATTTGTGAAATACATGTAAAACATACTAGTTTAAAGACTTATTTCACAAATATATGTTACGTGATCTGTATGTTCGATCTGTTATTAGTTGTAGTTATCAGTTATAAAAGCATAAGAACATGAAACACACATTTGAAAACATGTTATGAGTACAAGAATTTCCTTGTACTTTGCTTGTGTCCCCCCTGAAAACAGTGAAAACAGTGAAAAAGGGTAGGGGTATGAACTCACCAGACTCGGAAACGTGTCGGTTTTGAATGTTATACGTCGGTTCGGGGTTTGATTACTCGCGATGATCCTATGTAAAATGATATAATGTCCATATATATACAATTAGAGATACATTCACTAATCATATGGAACATTACACTCCAATGAGGTTAAACACCTCAAAACGAGCGTTTGGAGTGACCCGGGTGACATCTTCGGACTTGTAATGGCACTAGGGACTTGGGACATGAGTTTACTCTCCATAAGTAAACATTTAAATGAGTTTACAACCAGGAAACACACTCACACATGAGTTTACGGCCGTAAACTCATGTTGGTGTGGTTTTGAGGGTTTAAGGGCTCAAATGGACCTAGAGGTTGCTAGAATGGATTTTCTAAATTGTCTTGGAACACTTGGACTGAATTCAAATCATCAAAATGCTTATTTTATGGGAGTTTACGGCCCAGTATAGGCTCCTGGCCATAAACTCCTTAATCTTCATGAAATGGGTGTCAAATGTTGTTAAAACAAATCACATGTGATTCATAAGATTATTCCAAGACCTAGTATGATTTTTATGTGACATTTTGAGGGGTGTTATGGAGTTTACAGCCCATGAGACCCTCCTCATGGCCGTAAACTCTAATGTAGGGTCATACAAAGTGTTTCAAGGTCTAAAACTTGCATAGAAGGGCTTCTAAAATTCATCTAAAGGCTTTAGGGGTGTTTAGTTTGCATTCTAACACCAAAAGTTTTGGAGTTTACGGCCCAAGAACAAGCCTTGGCCGTAAACCCTTATAAGTCCCACAAATGATGTGTTTTAGACCCTTAAAGCATTTTTGGTTGGTCCCTTGATTTATTCCAAGTCTTTTGGTGGTGTTGAATGGCTTTCTAACACTTTAGAATTGGGTTTATGTCACATTTTGGGGAGTTTACAGCCCAAGCACTATCCTTGGCCGTAAACTCACATAAGTCCCATAAAATTCATGTTTCAAGTGTCCAAATGCTAAAACCAAGGTCCTACAATTCATATCTTAGCCATAGGAGTGATTTGGAAGGGTTTTAGGGCATGAAAAACCCCTTTTACTTGAGTTTACGGCCTAAGCTTATGCCTTGGCCGTAAAATCCTTTAAATGGCTCAAAATCATAGTTTTAAATGTTCTAAGTCCATATCTTGAAGTCTCATAGCCATATCTAAAGTCCAATTGAGTTTAGGAAGGAGTTTAAGGGCTTAAAACCCCATTAAATGGAGTTTACGGCCCAAGCTTGCTCCTTGGCCGTAAAATCATGTTCTTGGGCCTAAAACTCAATTATTTCATCAATTTGAAGGCTAAAGGTGTTGAATAACATGTTAGGGAGGTTACCTTAAAGATTTGAAGCCTTAAACTTGTGATTTGGACCTTAATTCTAGCTTGAGGAGAGAGGTTGTAAGAGTTTAGTGAGAAACTTGCCAAAAGGCTTCAAATGAAGTCTTAAACACGTTTATATAGTGTTTAAGTTTTGGACACGGTGGAATTCTACCCGATACCGGCGTTAGACGGGGTTTTTGGTCGTACCTGATTGAGTTACCGTAACCCGATACGGTAAATTTTAGAATTATTCCGATCACTAAAGTTGAGTGTTAAAATGATTTCTAAATGTATTAAGACACCCATTAAGTCATTTTAATTTTGTACTAATTAATGACTTAATTAAACGGAGAAATCGGAAATCGGAAATCGGAACGACGATCGGTTGCGCGAGTTGATTTATGAAAAAGTTACTTTTAAAAGAAGCGGAAATTTTGGGTTGTTACAATAATACTTTAGCCTATTAATCTTTATAACAATCTGGTAATGAAAACTATATGTTACCTAATTCCAATGAACACCGAGAGTTCTATTAAATAAGGATCAGCCAAACATGAAAATTTAAAGGCAAGACCATTTTGGCATTTAGCCTTTCTGAAATCCAACAACCAAGCCAACATGACCATTCTAGTCACCTCTCCTGTAAGTAGATCAATTAGAATAATGACTTAGAATTACTGATAAATCTTAATCATAGGTTCCTAACAACTTATAACTATAATTATAAATTACATGGAGACAGAGTAAGTTGAGATCACTTACAGAGAACAATTTATGAGAACCGGGAGCTAAATGGGAAGAACACAGACTCAAGGCCTCCTACTTGAAGGATACAACTGGTTGAGCACTCAGGGGTGTCGCAGGGCTTCGCCGTAGAGTAGAAATTCAAGGAAAAAGGGGATACAAGAGGGAGAATAGATAGATAGATAGATAGATAGAGATAGATAGAGAGTGAGAGAGAGACACTAAGGAGTGGATGTGAGGAGTTTATACGACCGAGACTATTTATAGGTGATTTTTTCAAGTGCACAACGTGCATCTACGGTGTGCATCGTACGCTTCTGCAATGTCGCTTCCCTCAGCTCTGTTATGTGTCGTGATATCGATGGTCCATATATGCCTCTTATAGAAGGTTCCACAACTATAATTGGTAAGACTTGACCCGACCCGGAATGGTCCATTTGGGTTGCATGGCATCATGCATTTGGATAGACTAAAATGAGAGAAGTAACACTTAAGGTTTGTTAATATATTATAATTTCTAATATATTAATAAGGTTATTTAATTAGTATTGATCAAGAATTAATTTGGAATTAATTAAGTGATCAAAAGGAGACTAATTAAATATATGGGTTGATTGTGTAAATCATTCATTCTTATATATGTGGGCTTGTGATCCAAGATTCCTTATGTTGGACTAAGTCCATGGGGTGACCCATGGATACTCCATGGAGGTTAAAATCCATGGAGCATAAGGAATGGGTAAAGTCATGAGTTACATGGTGTAACCCTAATAGCCACCATATAAAAGAATCCCATTGCTCAAGAAATCATGCACCATGTGTGAGTGTGAGGGCTAGACGATTTCAAGAAGTGTTCAAGTTTCTCTCAAGTTATTCCAAGTGTATTTGGTGTTGTGTGAACCATTTGAGGTGTCACACTAGGAGCACTAGGCACTCAAGATTCATTAAGACTTTCTACATCAAAGAGGTATGTAATTCTAACTTGATATATATTCATATGAATCATATTGGAGCCTAGGCTTGTTTTCTTGTTATACTTGAAAAAGTAGCTGAAAAATCGAGTTTTGATGTTGTCTGCACAGCAGACTCGCCGAGTCATTGAATGGACTCGCCGAGTCCAAGGCAAAATGTATCCAACTCGCCGAGTTGGTTCGTGCACTCGACGAGTTGGACCCCCTGACAATATATATTCGATTGTTTTGGCTGGAATTGGACTAGGAACATTACCCTAAGATGTTTTTGAACTTATAAACTTGTTTTTGATGTGTTAATGTTCATGCTAATCTAATTTCTAAGATAATTGTCATAATTTCGAGATTTGTATTAGTTTGTATGTTCATGCTAATTTCTTGAAGATTGATGATATGAATTATCTTTTTCTTATGAGGTTCTTAGATTAATAGAAAAATTGTGTGAAATAGTTGTTTTCAATCCATTTTAATCTAAGAGTTGATTCCAAAGTGTGTTTTTGTAACTTCTCCTCAAGTTATATGAAAAGTCACATTTAAGAATCATGAAAACTCATAAAAGTTGGCAAAGGTTACAAAATGAAGAGTCTTGTTCTAATTAAATGGTTATATGACTCCATAACTTATCAGCAAGTTATGGAGGTTCAAGAGTCTCTTCATTAAATAATTAATAAAAAAAAATGTAACCTTAATTAGTTCCATAAGTTACAATAAAAAAAATTATTTTTTTATTAATTAGTTTAAAGTCTTCCATAACTTGTCCTCAAGTTATGGAACTTAAAGAGTTTTTTTTTTTAATTAAAACTACTTTAAACTTATAAGTTATGGAATTAATTAGTTTTCAATAGTTTCAAAACTTGCCCTCAAGTTTTGGAATTTGAAAGGTTTCACTTATGAATACTTTAATTCCAAATTAGCCCTTAGAATTTTAAAAGTTAAAATTCAACCCTTATACTTTATAATATTATAAGTTAATAATATTTATATATATGTATAAGAGTAAAGTCAGTCTTACTGTTAATAGGCCCCATTCATGAAGTTGGTCTATAAGGGGGGTACAAGGTTACTGCCTATAAAACGACAGTTTAATGGGTGTCCACTCTCACCCACCGCTTCCTTGACTGGTGGAGGGTCGTTAGCCGAATGGGTAGGACAAGGACTATAATTCTCCTTTCATTAAAAGTATTAATGATAAATACTAAGTAACTAAAATTTTATTAATACCCAATCTTAGTTACTTAGGAAAATGTGAATTTGGTGCTAACACATGAAATTACACTTTGCACTTTACTTAAGTCGTTAGTGGAGCGTGTGTGGTTAACCAGCACACTAACCTAGACTTAACAAGGTAGGCAAAGGGTAACTTAATATTTATCATAGTATCGGTGGAGCATGTATGGTTAACCGGCACACCGATTAAGGGGTAAATATTAAGGGTACCAAGTATATTTGCATGGTTATCCACACCTTGTTTTGTGATCCTCAGCATCCCAGCCACAAAACCTGAAGGGCACACTCAAGATTGAAACATGCCTTTGAACAGTTCAATGAATCCTAGAGATCTAGGAGTTTCAAATCCAATTAAAACCTAATAAATTATTTCGTTTTTCATGGTGGAAATTGTGAATCGTCGTTCACCTACCTTCAAATATTTTATAGCTTGGATTACGGCATCTCTTTTCTAAGTTATAAAATAGTTTGTTGGGTCCTAGCCTTAATATTTCATATTGGGTGTCATATTAAGGATTTTAAATCAACTATCTTGAATATCTCCGAAAAAGGTGTCTGGTCTAGACATTTATGATCTTCCCAAATCTCTTGAAACAAGCTTTCCTAAATAAAGATGATGTCTCATGGATATCATACTTCTTTCACCTCCTCCAATTATTCTCCCTAACCCACAAGTTCCTAAAAAGTTTAAGGTCACTCAAGCCCTATTAGCAAGGCAAGGTCTAGGTGTGATCACATCTTGGATATGTAGTCACATATTGACAAGCCGGGAGAGGTGGATGTCAAAGTCTTGAGAATGTTGGTGGCTCAACGACTTTCTAAGTCACATAGTGAGATCTTTTATGAATCCTATGAAGCAGACTAAGACAAGACCCTTAATGATCTTATCTATTTGCTAAGATCAACTTCCTAAAACGTTGTGGACATTGACAATGATGACATTGGATATCCAGTAAAGCACTCTCTTCCCAATGGAATGGGATCGGCCATAGTCAACTCGGTTGACCAAATGGTAAAGAGAGAGTCTAAGTATGAGATAGTCCCATTATCAAGGTTCCATAGGTAACTATTGCCAAAGGAAGGGGCATTGGTTGTGAAGCTGTCAAGTTTACCTAAGGATGTTAAAGTCAATAAGTTTGGCTCTACTTCAGGTAAAGTCCATTGTCTAACTCTATTAAGTACATGCTGATTCTGATCGCGAAGATGGATTTCAATCGCATGGTTCGGTGATCAGAATATTGGGCTATTACTAAAGAGTTATGATATTTATATTGCTTAGGAATATATAAGAACAAGGTTTTCATATGGATTGTAAGGATAAGTTTTTCTGCAAAATTTTAAAATAAACGAAAAAGGTTTGGATTTTATTTATTTTAAGTATCCTCACAATGGCATTTGTGAAAAGTTGTTGCTTATAAGATTCCATTGATCGCAATATTGGAAAAATGGATTTGATTCTTTCGGTTGTGGTAGTGTCTAATATTATAAAATAAGGAAAGATTCTCATCACCCAAGGTTCAATTGGACCGAAACTTAGAATCATGCAAGTTGTATAGTATGATGAATGAGAACTTTCAGCTTGGAAAATTAAGACTAATTCCTTATGTGAATAAGGAAAGGACTAAGGGATCGAGTACACATTATTGTGTACTGATCAAGTGCACCACAAAAGATCAAGAAGACTATTCGTCATGATTTACTTAAGTTCAATAAATATGGTTATACTTATAAGTTTAAGTATAAATCTGTAGCATTGGAGAAGTTTCAATGTGAGACAGAACGAATAAGAAGAACCAAAGTATGGTAGATAGATAAAAGTTTCTCAAATCTAAAAAAATGGGACATTACTTTAGTATCATGTTTATGATCATCTTAATGATTAAGATACCATATCACAATTGGTCCTCTAAAGTCATGTTAGTGCATTCTTATGACTAAGAAGAGGAGTCATGAATTGTTGAAATGGTTAAATCAAAAAGATGAGTCATACTTCGTTCCAAAACAATTCTTAGAGTCATACTCCAAGATTGTAACTTGCGTGATATATCTTAAACAGGGTTGTTAACACTAGTCAAATGTAAGAGTAGAAGGTTATCTACTCTTGTACATTTGAAATTGGTAAGTTGTGATGTTTTGGATAAAACATAGACCAACTTAGGCCAATTGTGTAAAGTGTTAGTCTTGATAAAGAATCCACACTATCTCTTGAATATTTGACAAGGGAGTCTTATATGTCAAAAGGACAGTGGGAGCCTTAAAGCTCTTGAAAGTTTCAAGACTTAATCAAGAATAAAACCTAAAGTCCTTCACTAGCACACGACTTGAGGTTTATAACCTATCGTGTTGTAATTTTTGTGCCTATTCAAGTTGGCTTTGCATAGGAGTTTTGAGAGTTCTCAATTGGTTGCACAACTACTTGGAAGCAATAGCAGGCACCTGAGCTGCCAAATGGAAAGAATTTAAGATTGCACAAGTTTAATCCAAATGAGTTTGGATTTGTCACTAACCTTGTCTTGTGATTATGGTTTTGACAAATTCACGTGGATAAGAACACATATACTATTAAATCTAAGTGTCATAAGGTTTCTCTCCAATTCATGACAATGATGGTGATGAAACACTTTCACTAAGTAGATTTTAGTTAGATAGCAATTGTGATATTTGCATTCTCAAAGTCGTTAGTGGAGCGTGTGTGGTTTACCGGTACACTAACATGGACTTGTGAGAAGTGGCAAAGGTCTAAACAATTGAGAGTATGATTACGAAATCCCTTTTCATAGTTCTAAAAATTGTTTAGACACACATGTGAGCTATCTAAGAGACGTGTATGATTTTGATAAAGTTTTATCAAAACAATCTAGTATCAGAAATCTGAACTTTGGTAAGAAAGTCAGCTAATTTATGAGTACATGTCAAAGCTAGTGGGAGCATAAGTGTAACATCCGGATTCCCAGGTATATTACTCTAATATTTTTTATTTTTGGAATTTGTGAAGGAACTCGACGAGTGGATGCTTAGACTCGCCGAGTAGGGTCGCAGATTATCATCCGGGTTCGCGACTGGACTCGGCAAGTCCATTAGTGGACTCTGCGAGTCCATGCTGTTTAATGAAACCCTAATCCCCCGGGGTTGGAGCCTATTTAAGGGCACTCATAGTCCCCCATTATGGCTACGAGTCCCTTGAGAGAACCATAAGTGAGCTAAATCGTTTAGGAGGAAGGAGAAGTTATATTTGATATTTCTATCTTTGGTTTAGCAAGAAGAAGGTGATCAAGAGCAAGAGGAGACTGAAGGAGGTGTGATTCTAGTGGTTTCTGAGTCCAGAGACTTCAACTTGAGGTATTTATTCGGACCTGCTTCAGTTTTGGTATTGATTCTTAGAGTTAGGGTTTTCTAACCTCTTTTAAGGATGGTTATGTGGAGCAATTGGTCACTTCTTGAGTTTATGCTTTGGATCTGGACTCAACGAGGTCCAGAGACCTTAACCCTTGGAGCTTTATGAGTTATCTTGGGAGTCGTGAGCTTAGAATGTCATTTTTGGGGCTAAATAACCAAATGAAACCATCTAGATGATATATGAGTGTCAAGGTCTAGACTTTACGTGATTATTATGCTTGGGAAGGCCAGATCTATGGATTAGAGGAACAGATATGACCTCAGGAGGTCAATGGAGTTTGTGCATGGCATGTACTCGCCGAGTTGTTCTTGGGACTCGGTGAGTTGAGTCGGGGTGGCCCCGCGATTTATACTTGGGGACTCGTCGAGTAAAGGGAGGGACTCGACGCGTTAAACAGGACTAATGAGTTAGTGGACACATGTGGACTTGCCGAGTTGCCCAAGTGCACTCGACGAGTCGGGTCAAAGTTTGACCGTTGACTTTGGTTGACTTTTAGGGTTTGGTCAACAATGAGGGCCTTTGAGCCAAAAGAGGGGTAAAATGGTCTTTTACCCTTCTGAGGGTGACTAGAGAGGGTTGAGTCTAGTTCTGAGAGTTATATTTATGAGAGTATTACTTTATGTGTTTAGGCGGAGGCTAGATCGTATTTCTACCTAGTCAGTGATTTACCGTGACATCTGAGGTAAGTCTTCTCACTATACTTTACCTTGAGTGGTAATTAGAGTTATGTGACAGAGTTATCATAGGCTATTATGTGATGTGTTGTACTGCATTATTTCTATGTGGTTTATGTCATGTGTATATCAGAGTTAGAACTGGAAGGTTCACAGAGTTAGGACCAGAGGGTCCATAGATTTAGGGCCCACGGGCCCACAGAGTTATGGCCTCGAGTGGCTAGTATGTGCATGTATGGTATATTGGGGAACTCACTAAGCTTTATGATTACAGTGTTATGTGTTATGTGTTTCAGGTACCAGTGATGATCACAGGAAGGCGCCGGCATGATTCGTACACACGCATGGGTTTTTATGTATTTTGATCTTGGGAGATATTTGTGAAACAAAGTATTATACAATGGGGTTTTTATTAATAAATGTGTTGGAAAAGTGTGTTGAAAATGTGATTTTTTTTTAATTTTACGGTGTTACAATTTGGTACCAGAGCCTTGGTTTGAGGGATTCGGATGCATCTTCGGGCGTATCTGAACTCCAACTGAGGATTTAAGTAAAAAATTTGATAATAAAGTAAATTCTTTTTTTAAAGGAGTAAAAAGAGTTTTGAAACAAACAGAGAAGAGCCGTGTGTACGATCAGCGAGCACCCGAACGGTGATTTACCAAAATACCCTTACAATAAGTTGTAAAAGAAATGTTATGCCATGCTATATGATGAATTATATTATGCATGTTAGAGTAAGACTAGGTATTCTTATTAGGACTAGAGTGGCCTGATATATGATGCCTTAGTCTCAGAATTTTGCTATTAGGAACGCTTGAGAGTGTTGAGATAGCAGCAAGGAGCTTATGAGAGATTTGCTAGTGAGTGGCTCATGATTAGAGAGAATAGAATACTTGGGATTTGGGGCTCTGGGAGGAGGACTTGGTGTGAATGTTTAGTCGGTGTGGTCAGTAATATTGGGCCCTTACTATCGAAGGCACCGGGTCAGTGCGCAACCCAAGTAAAAATCCTTAGGGTATCAGAGATCAAGTAGGGTTGGGATATTGAGTGTGTATATGTCCGAGCAAATTATTGATATCTTGTGTTGTACTTCCGAGAGGCATCATGGTAGGGACACGTCACAGACCAGGGACCATTGGAGGGGTGTGAGCGACGAGGAGCTCAACCAGATGATTCATAATGAGGTGGCTGCTGCCATCCGCGACGAGATTCCAAAGATGTTTGGGTCTATTAAGACCAACCTGATAGAGACATTCAATGAGAGATACGATGCTCTTGCTAAAGCTAATGTTGTTGCGGCCACTGCAGCTGTAGCCACGGCTAGACCGCAGGGTGGTGATGTGTTGTTGTTCCGGGAGTTTAGCAACACAAAACCACTGGAGTTTGATGGGACCCAGGACCTGATTGCGGCGATGAGGTGGATATCAGAAACATAGGGATGTTTCTTTACTTGCTCGTCTCCTGAGCATTTGAGGGTCCGGTTCGCGCTGAACCAACTTCGCTTGGGAGCGAAGGATTGGTGGAAGTTTGTGACGGCGCATTATTCGCCTGCTGAGCTTGCTGCAATGACTTGGGAGAGGTTCACTGCTATGTTCAGAGATGAGTACGTTTCTCAAGTGGAAAGGGAGCGTTTGGCCCAAGAGTTTTTGACCCTCAAGCAGGGTACTGATTCTGTTATGGTGATTACGAGGAAGTTCCATGAGCGCGCGATGTTTTTCCCAAAGCACGTGTCCTCCGAACAGGCATGTATGAGCCGCTACCTGAGCATTTTGAGGAGGGATATACGGGAGTTCGTGGCAAACTCGATGTATCGGACATTTGCTGAGCGTCAGGAAAATACTCGGAAGAGGGATATAGAGCCGGAGACCCAGGCTAGGGAGGAGGCTGAGTCTGAGGCGAGGGATCGACGACTGGCATACTCTCAGCCGGCAGCCAAGCGGGTCAAGCCTGCTAATTCACAATCTGGGAGTTAGATGGGCCGCTCGTGGGGCAAGTGCGGCAAGAGCCACAAGGGGGTGTGCAGAGCGGGGTCTTGCTATAAATGTGGCAAGGAGGGGCATATCGTCAAGGATTGCCCCAAGGGGTTTGCAGTATGCTTTCACTGTAACCAGACTGGACACCGCAAGGCAGAGTGTCCACAATTATGAGGGACTACCCAGGGAGCACCTTGGGGATCTGCCCCTGCTGCTATCAGAGCTTCTGAAAGCCGGCCAGTGAAGGAAGAGGTACCGAAGGCGCGAGGGAGAGCCTTCCGGTTGACTGCGGAGGAGGTCCGTGCAGTGCCCGATGTCGTGGCTGGTATGCATTCTTTCATATATTTACTTTTATGTTGAGTTATTGTGCTTGTATTATGATATGCGTAGGTATTTTTCTTCTGAGTTCTGTACCTAACTTGGTGTTATTTGACTTGGGTGCGAGTCGGTATTTTTTTTGTCTTTGGCTTTTAGTCAGCACATCAGTATTATTCGAGAGGTGATGAGTCGACCTCTGAGAGTTTCCATAGCTGACGAGAGAGCGGTGTATGCCACCGAGTTGAACCGAGGATGTGTACTTGAGATTTTCGGCATCAAGTTCCCGATTGATCTAGTTCCTATTGCGATGGGAGATGTCTGTGTCATCGTGGGCATGGACTGGTTGAGCAAGATTGGAGCAGTTATCGACTGCGAGAGACAGTTGGTGACCATACAAGACCCTAGTGGGGGAGTTCTTACCGTGTACGGCGAGGGTACGTGTTCTAGGTCGGCATTTTTTCAGCCGCCAAAGCGAGGCAGAGTCTACAGCAGGGTTGTAAGGGATTTGTAGCATACATGATGGATACGAGGGTTGGTTCAGAGAGACCGAGGTCAGTTAATGAGGTTCTGATAGTGCGTGAGTTCTCGAACGTATTTCCGGATAAGTTACCAGGTGTGCCTCCCAAAAGGCAGGTTGAGTTTAGCATCGATTTGGTTCCGCGAGCTGCACCTATCGCCAAGGCACCTTATTGCCTTGCGCCTCCAGAGATGTAAGAGTTATTCTCGTAGCTTCAGGAGCTGCTGGGGAAGGGGTTTATTCGACCGAGCAATTCGCCATGGGGAGCGCCTATCCTTTTTGTTAAGAAGAAGGATGGCTCACACCGAATGTGTATTGATTACAGGGAATTGAACAAGCTGACGATCAAGAATCGTTACCTGTTGCTGAGGATCGACGATTTGTTCGATCAGTTACAGGGAGCATCTTGGTTCTCCAAGATCAATTTGAGGTCAGGATATCACCAGGTGAGGGTGCGAGATGAGGACATCCAAAAGACAGCGTTTAGGACTCGTTACGGGCATTACGAGTTTGTGGTGATGCCTTTCAGGCTCACCAATGCGTAGGCGGTGATCATGGACCACATGAACAGAGTGTATAGGCCGATGTTGGATCGCTCGGTGATCGTGTTCATTGACGACATATTGGTGTATTCGAGATCCAAAGAACAGCATGAGGAACATCTGAGAGAGATCCTCGGAGTTTTGAGATTGGAGAGGGTTTACGCCAAATTCTCCAAGTGTGATTTTTGGTTACGAGAGGACCAGTTCCTAGGGCATCTCGTTAACTAGAAAGGGATATTGGTTGATCTGGCCAAGATTGAGGCGGTGATGAGTTGTGAGGTGTCGAGGTCACCTACAGAGATCAGGAGTTTCCTAGGATTGGCAGGCTATTATCGGAGATTTATCAAGTATTTCTCCAAGACCACCGTGCCACTCACCAAGTTGACCCGGAAAGGCGTTGCTTTCTTATGGGGCCTAGAGCAGCAGGCCTCCTTTGAGACACTTCGTCAGAGGTTATGCGAAGCTCCGGTGTTAGCCCTTCCGGAGGGAATGGAGGACTTCGTGGTATATTGTGATGCGTCGATATCAGGGTTGGGAGCGGTGCTAATGCAGAGGGGGCAAGCGATAGCAAATGCATCGAGGCAGCTGAAGCCTCATGAGGCAAGGTATCCCACCCACGATTTAGAGTTGGGGGCAGTGGTGTTCGCCCTCAAGATTTGGCGTCACTATCTGTATGGGGTCTAGTGTACCATATACATGGATCACAAGAGCCTGAAATACTTGATGGATCAGCCCATCCTGAACATGCGGCAGAGGAGATGGTTGGATGTGGTAAAGGCTTATGATTGTGAGATCTTGTACCACCCGGGTAAGGCTAACATGGTAGCCGATGCCCTGAGCCGTAGGACGGAGAGCGTCCCGATGCGAGATGTTTGTATGAGATTGGCAGTGATGACTCCGGTGTTGGATACCATTCGAGGGTCCCAGGCTCAGGCTGTGAAACCAGAAGACCAAAAGAGGGAGGAAGTTATCGGGCAGGTATCGGAGTTCGTTACCGATAGCCGGGGACTTATGACATTTCAGGGTGGGATTTGGGTACCGTTTGTGGGTGGGACGCGTACCATTATGATGGAAGAGACGCATCGATCGAAGTTCTCGATCCACCCCGGGGCCACTAAGATGTATTTGGACCTAAAGAGGGAGTATTGGTGGCCTTGTATGAAGAAGGACCTTGCGTGGTTCGTTGAGAGGTGCATAACCTGTCATCGGGTTACGACCAAACACCAGAGACCGCATGGTAAGTTGCAGCCGTTAGAGGTTCCTGAGTGGAAGTGGGAACACATTACTATGAACTTTATCACCAAATTGCCAAGGACTGCGAGGGCGTCGATGCAATTTGGGTGATTGTAGACCGGTTGATGAAGATCACTCATTTCCTTGCTATCAATGAGAGATCTTCCGCAGAGAAATTGGCAGAGATGTACGTGAGGGAGGTGGTATCATGGCATGGAGTGCTGATCTCGATTATCTCAAATCGAGATGTGCGTTTCACTTCCAGATTTTGGAAGAAATTTCATGAAGAGTTGGGTACGAGGCTGCATTTTAGTACCGTATACCGCCCACAGACTGACGGGCAGAGCGAGTGGATGATCCAGATGATCGAGGACATGATACGAGCGTGTGTGTTGGATTTCGGCGGGAGTTGGGACACATATTTTCCGTTGGCAGAGTTTTCCTAAAACAACAGGCATCATTCGAGCATTGGTATGCCACCCTTTGAGCTGTTGTATGGGAGGAGGTGTCAGACCCCTATTTGATGGGGAGAGGTAGGGCAACGTCTGATGGGTAGTACGGAGATTGTGGTTCAGACGGCTGAGCAGATATAGCAGGTCAGACAGAGGTTGTTGGCCGCTCAGAGTCGTCAGAATAGTTATGCGGATAGGCATCGGTCCTAGCTCGAGTTTCAGGTCGGTGACTTCATGCTCCTGAAGGTCTCTCCTTGGAAAGGAGTGATCAGATTCAGGAAGAGGGACAAGTTGGGGCCTCGATATATTGGACCTTTCAGGGTGATTGCGAGGGTAGGCAGGGTAGCCTACCGTTTGGAGCTACCCGTGGAGTTGGGTCAGATTCATGACACTTTTCACGTGTCGCAGTTAAGAAAGTGTATAGACGACGAGTCAGCAGTGGTACCCTTAGAGGATATTCAAGTGGATGTGGGCCTGAACTATGTTGAGAGACAGGTGGCAATTACAGATCGGAAGGTTAAGGTTCTGAGGAATAAGGAAGTGCCTCTGGTGCAGGTGCAGTGGCAACATAGGAAATGGTCAGAGCTGACTTGGGAGCCAGAGCACGAGATGCGTGAGCAGCATCCAGAGTTGTTTGCAGAATGCGACTTCGAGGGCGAAGTCTGATTCTATTGGGGGAGGATTGTAACCTACTGTTTCCCAGGTATATTATTTCAATATTTTTATTTTTGGAATTTGTGAAGGAACTCGGCAAGTTGATGCTTAGACTCGCCGAGTAGGGTCGCGGATTATCATCCGGGTTTGCGACTGGACTCGGTGAGTCCATTAGTGTACTCGGCGAGTGCACACAGTTTAATGAAACCCTAATCCCCCGGGGTTGGAGCCTATTTAAGGGCACTCATAGACCCCTATTGCAGCTACGAGTCCCTTGAGAGAACCCTAAGTGAGCTAAATCGTTTGGGAGGAAGGAGAAGCTATATTTGATTCTTTCTATCTTTGGTTTAACAAGAAGAAGGTGATCAAATGCAAGAGGAGACTGAAGGAGGTGTGATTCTAGTGGTTTCAGAGTCCAGAGACTTCAACTTGAGGTATTTATTCAGACCTTCTTCAGTTTTGGTATTGATTCTTAGAGTTAGGGTTTTCTAACCTCTTTTGAGGATGGTTATGTGGAACAATTGGTCCCTTCTAGAGTTTATGCTTTGGATTTGGACTCAAAGAGGTCTGTAGACCTTAACCCTTGGAGCTTTATGAGTTAACTTGGGAGTCATGAGCTTAGAATGTCATTTATGGGACTAAATCACTAAATGAAACCATCTAGATGATATATGAGTGTCAAGGTCTGGACTTTACATGATTATTATGCTTGGGAAGGCCAGATCTATGGATTAGAGGAACAGATCTGACCTCAGGAGGTCAATGGAGTTTGTGCATGGCATGTACTCGCCGAGTTGTTCTTGGGACTCGGTGAGTTGAGTCGGGGTGGCCCCGCGATTTATACTTGGGGACTCGTCGAGTAAAGGGAGGGACTCGACGCGTTAAACAGGACTAAAGAGTTAGTGGACACATGTGGACTCGCCGAGTTGCCTAAGCGCACTTGACGAGTCGGGTCAAAGTTTGACCGTTGACTTTGGTTGACTTTTAGGGTTTGGTCAACAATGAGGGACTTTGAGCCAAAAGAGGGGTAAAATGGTCTTTTACCCTTCTGAGGGTGACTAGAGAGGGTTGATTCTAGTTCTGAGAGTTATATTTATGAGAGTATTACTTTATGTGTTTAGGCGGAGGCTAGATCGTATTTCTACCTAGTCAGTGATTTACCGGGACATCTGAGGTGAGTCTTCTCACTATACTTTACCTTGAGTGGTAATTAGAGTTATGTGACAGAGTTATCAAAGGCTATTATGTGATGTGTTGTACTGTATTATTTCTATGTGGTTTATGTCATGTGTATATTAGAGTATATCAAAGTTAGAACCGGAAGGTTCACAGAGTTAGGACCAGAGGGTCCATAGAGTTAGGGCCCACGGGCCCACAGAGTTATGGCCTCAGTGGCTAGTATGTGCATGTATGGTATATTGGGGAACTCACTAAGCTTTATGATTACAGTGTTATGTGTTATGTGTTTCAGGTCCCAGTGATGATCGCAGGAAGGTGCCGGCATGATTCGTACACACACATAGGTTTTTATGTATTTTGATCTTGGGAAATATTTGTGAAACAAAGTATGATACAATGGGGTTTTTATCAATAATTGTGTTGGAAAAGTGTGTTTAAAATGTGAAAAATTTGTTTTAAATTTTACGGTGTTGCAATAAGTGTTATGCTAATAATCATCATGTCAGTAGGAGCATGATAATTATGATAAAGGTTGCAAGTTAACAACGTTAATTATAGAAAACAAAAGGTTTCAATTAGGAAAGTGTTGTTTTGCTATAATTAACGGTGAGGAAATTATACTTCATCTCAAATCTAAAAGCTTAGATTGAGGTTTTAATCGTAGTTAGTCAAGGATATATATATATATATATATATATATGTATATATATATATGTATATATATATATATATTAATTTCATGTTGGAATGGCTTAACATGAGAAAATTCTATATATGGGTCTATTATTTGCGTTCTAAAATTCGATTATGATTACGACATCCCTTTTCAGAATCTGAATTATGAGAACTTGGCAAATTGAGATGGAAATATTATAGCAAAAGACTGGTTTAGTCTTTATGTAAGACATCATGAATCGTGTCCCATATGCTTCAGATATAGGATCGATTACATGTGCTATATTCATCCTTTCTAAAATTTTCCAAATGTCTGGGGCATTAAGAAGGGAAAAGCTCTAGAATTGGATATGACTAAAAGGATTAAACAATTGTCGAGGACAATCTAAGGATTACCAAAGATTGGTTGCTCAAGGACAGTTTGAAGTGTAGTGATAATTCTGGAAGGACCATATTGACATAATGTGTAAGGAGGAAACTCTTGTTCAGAAGTTATAGTCAAAAGGGAATCTGGAAATGTTTCAAAGTTAGAAATTTTTCAATCTGTGTAAGATTAGGAAAATTAATGCAAGAAGGATATTTCCAAGGAGCTGATCTCCTTTGGAATGCTCTGTAATGGTTGTTGTCAAGTATTCCTGACTTTGTGCATAATCATTACAAGAGGATCAATGCATATATGTTTAGAATCTAACAGATTTCAGTAAATGGCATGAATTTGGAATTCTTGCATTTGCAGTAAGGATTTGGGACTGTGAAAAGAGCATCATTGGAGTTATGATCAATTGATCTATTTTCACAAAGTAAATATCATAGAAAAACATATTATGCATACTTGGTGTATGGCATGACTAGTGTTTAGAAAACATAGCGTACATGCTTGGAGCATGGGACAACTATTGTTTTAAATTCAAGAATAAAGTTGATAGTTGAAACAGTAATGAATAATGTGTAATCATATGGTGATAAATAAAAGGTGTTTTATTTATCACCATATGTTGGAAGTAGATATGAATCAAGATTGTCATGGGTTGGCTTGTAGAGGTCTAAGATGTTGGACAAAGGGCTACAACACTCATGAGTGCTCATAAGTTCTGAGTATTGGATTCAACCCGCGCTCATTGGAATCACTTCATGGATTTTATCACGAGTGATCATGAGACGATAATATCTTATATTCTTCAAACCTAGAGATATGAGTTGTTACTATGAGTTGGTTGTACATTGATTGCACTAAAACGCATTGGTAACTCGATGTTATAAAACGTGCCTTTGTGTATGATTCAACAAGTAGTAGAACAAGCCATATGAGTTAAAGTTTATCCATTCCTTTACCTTCGGGATAAAAGCGATATCTATGGGCCCCTCGATGATTTGATGATGAAAAATGGAAGTGCTCGGCCGGGCCAGGACTGATTTGATTTGTTCAATTAGTTAGTTGTCATAAATCGAAAATCAGGAAACAAGAAATGGACAGAGAGAATGATTATAATCCATGTCTCAGTCCATATGATATCTAGAATTGAGGAATATATGGTCCCTTATCTAGTGGACAAGTCATTGACAAAGGTCAGAGTTCATCTACAAGGTCAGAGTTCGATAGAAGATTTTGAGAGCTATGATTGCCAGTCGGTTCTTGAAGTCATACGCAATAATAGTTTTAGACTTATCCAAGTGGGAGACTATTGGATTAATGTCTAAGTCCATAACTATAATTGGTAAGACTTGACTCGACCCGACATTGTCCATTTGGGTTGCATGGCATCATACATTTGGATAGAATAAAATGAGAGGAATAACACTTAAGGTTTGTTAATATATTATAAGTTCTAACATATTAATAAGGTTATTTAATTAGTATTGATCAAGAATTAATTTGGAATTAATTAAGTGATCAAAAGGAGACTAATTAAATATATGGGTTGGATGTGTATATCATTCATTCCTATATATGTGGGCTTGTGATCCAAGATTCCTTATGTTGGACTAAGTCCATGGGGTGACCCATCGATACTCCATGGAGGTTAAAATCCATGGAGCATAAGGAATGGGTAAAGTCATAAGTTACATGGTGTAACCCTAATAGCCACCATATAAAAGAATCACATGGCTCAAGAAATCGTGGACTATGTGTGAGTGTGAGGGCTAGATGAGTTCAAGGAGTGTTCAAGTTTCTCTCAAGTTATTCCAAGTGTATTTGGTGTTGTGTGAACCATTTGCGGTGTCACACTTGGGGCACTAGGCACTCAAGCTTCATGAAGACTTTCTACATCAAAGAGGTATGTAATTCTAACTTGATATATATTCATATGAATCGTATTATTATGCTAGTTAGGATGAATACCTTGGAAAGTTCATATTTGCATGTATAATAGAGAAAACATAGATCCAAGGTATTTCGGGTTGCATGTACACTTAGGAGTGTTGGAATGCTAAAAATCCTACAATAACAAGCTTGGGGAGCTACGTCACAATGTCTTGGAAGAAATGGGCTACCCCGACATGACCATGTGGTGCTCTCTCGTGGTTCCATGTCATCATGCGCGATGTGCATTTCATGCGTGTGATTTTCCATATTTTTAAAACGGATTAAATTCTTCATACGAGTTCTGTTTTCGATGTTCTTCATATTTCCAAAAAGCTACCGACGGTCTCTATAACTTTTCTTTAGATCCCAACAGATAATTCTCACTCTATCAAAAATTTATTTTTTTGATAGGATTAGAAAATTTATAGATCACTTCAGAAAGCGTAACTCCTACATACAGACTCCGTTCTCGATGTTCTTTCTATCTATAGAATCTAATTGATGAGGTCTTGCACTCTCATTTAGATTATTTTTCTTGATAATCTACCCTACTAAAATTCGATTTTTGTGTAACGCACTACTATACCCGGTTGCATAGAAAAATCGAAAAAACATATCAATTCCAAATGGATTCGGATTTTGGCAATCTTTATATGCATGCTTTTGGTTTACCATGACTCTTGTTTATATATCTTAGGCTAAAAAGTGTTAATCAAAATACACTTTTTAATATATGCAGAGTCGCGTCGGTTAAATCGCGATACTTCAAAGAAGCATAACTTCTTCATACAAAGTCTGACCTAAATATTCTATATATCTATAGAAACCATATCGACGTCTCCTACATGTTTAAGACGTTTACTTGGGCTAAAGAGTAATATATTTCTACATCAAATTTTATAAACAATGGTTTATATCGAATCTTATGGAACGATAAAAGTGAAATGTTACAACTTTCCCCCACTTACAAAAATTCCATCCCTGAAATCTTGCTTCTAGCACACCTATACGTTATCTTATCTAAGTTATTGATATCAACTTGTGATTAATTCGATGTTGTTTCATTTATATGCCTTTTATAACATCATTTTCTATGTTACACCTCTCCTGATCTCCTCACGAATTCTTCCAAAATCAGAACTCGTCATCTTGGACTTCCAGAAATTTGATTTTTTTATTGTTAGGAAATTGTCTTCAGACATGAAATATTGACACAGTCGACTCATTATGAAGTGATTTTCTAGGGTAATTCATCTATGATATTCTAACGGAATCTACGTTTTCGAAACATACCTTTAAAAAAGAGGCTTATATTGTATTGTTTTGCATTTGTGTCCTATGACATTTTTCTATTACATAAAAAATTACTATAACGGGTTTTCTAGCTTGAAAACACTAGAACCAGTACTCTAGTATTGGTCATGGACTCATTATAAGGCTTTCTTATCTTTCAACCTTTTAGGTTTTACCAAACACTAGGTCACTAATAACCTTCTCGCAAGGTTCCAACTACTCTTCCTATATCAAGTTACAACTATTGTTCACACAATTTGTCCTTATGTGTAACACCTATTCCAGGTTTCATTTTTTTTCCAAGTTTTAGAGTTTTATGCTAGGAATCAACGAGTTAGGGAGCTCCAACTTGTCGAGTAGAGATTATTTATGAGGACTTGGGATTTAGATCCTACTCGACGAGACGGAAGGCCCTGACTCGATGAGTAGGCACTGTAAAGGAAAACCCTAATTTTTAGGGTTTGCACCCTATATAAAGGACTTAATCCGCCTCTTTTGGTGTTCCTTATCATCTCATTACACAGAGAAGGAAACCCTAGCTGTCTTTGCTACTTCCTTGTGCTTATGAGGTTAAGAGAGTGCTTTTGGTGCATTTTGTTAAAGAATTTTGAAGGTTGAGAAAATTGGAACGGAAAGGAGCTTGTAGATCCAGATCTACATCATTTGGGCTTCCATTTTATCGTAAAAATCTATTCCCTTGATCATTCTAGTATTAGATCTCCTTATTCTTGGGTTTAAGGCTATTTTTAGTATATTTGTGGTGCATTTTGGGTATTGGGCATGATCTGAAGTTGTAACTTCAGATCTGGACTCCTCTAAGTCCTTAGAGTTATAAAGTCACAGAATTTATCAAGCATTGGCCCTTCTCTATAGCTAAAACCCCTCCCTTAGCTTGGTTTTGGCATTTAAGAGCCCGCATGCACATAAAGTTTCCAACTTTACGTGGAAACCATGCCCTAGGAGGCTAGATCTGCAATTTGGAGGTTTGGAGTAGCTTAAGAATGTCTGAACACAAAAAGGATTGAAGGGACTCGATAAGTCCCTTAGCCAATTCGACGAGTCGGATAGGTTTTACCCGTTTTCGAGATTCTAAGTGATTTCAGTGGTGGATTAGATTTTTCGACCTACATGAGTTTTCAGTCTTCTGGACATTAAGGAACCCGCCGAGTTACTCAGGTAACTCGACGATTTGAAGAGTTACATAGGTAACTCGATGAGTTGTTGGATTCACTCAACGAGTTTAGGTCAACAAGGACTGTTGACCTTGACTTTGACTAGGGTTGACCAGGTTGACTTTGAGGGATTCCGGGGTTTGACAAGTTAATCACATGATGTTTATAGATAGTTGAGTTAGCGTTAGGCGCTGGTACTTGTCCGATCTTAGCAGTTCATCATTCCTGATAAGTGAGTCTCCTCACCGTACCAATGGATCGTAGGCAACAAGGCCGGCCAATTTTGTGATATGTGGTACACTTGTCATTGTAGAGACACATGGTATGATAGTTAGTTATGTTAAGTGTTATGCTAGCTATATATATGTGATACTTGCAGGGAAGACCATGGGCGACCCATGGCACTTGGATATAAGACCATGTTGAGAAGCCCATGGCTTTTTAAGTAAAGACCATGGGAGGAGCCCATTACACTTGGATATAAAACCATGTAGGGGAGCCCATGGTTTTCTAGCTATAGACCATGGGGGAGCCCATTGTACTTAGGTGTAAGACTGTGTGGGGGAGCCCATGGCATCTTGGAGTAAGACCTTGGGAGGAACCCACAACATCCTTATATGTTTGTATGCATGGCTTATATGGTATATATAGCTTTTATAGCTAGTATGATCATGTGTTTATGTGGATTATGTGTGGGGAATGCTCTAGGGAACACACTAAGAATTATCTTATAGTTTGTGGATTTGTATCAGGTACATCTGAGCCCAAGGGCAAGCGACACTCTGATGATTGGAATAATACTGTTATTTTTATGAATTTTAAAACAATTGTATTGAGATTTTATGGCTTATGCAAAATCTTTTTGACTATTTAAAAATGAAAATTTTTCTGTTGAAAATTGGGTCGTTACTTTATGGTTTCTTATTTTATGTCGTGACACTACCCAACTACTGGGATTACAAAGCAAGACTGCTCTTTCCATCATCCTCATCAGGCCTAAAGACTCTTGATCAACCCTTCGGTGGTCTTAAAGACTCACAACCATTATCCGTCTTCCTTAAAGGAACCCAATCTTCATCCTTCCTTGGTATCTACTCATCATAGCAAAAAAATTTCTATTTAAACTTTTGAGACTATAACTGATCTATGCCATTGAAACACTAAAGTCTATTCGTTGTCCTAAATTATCTTGTGAGTGTTATACCTTGATCCTATATTTATAATAATTCTTATGCTTACTATCTAAAGTAATACTAAACCAAATACGTAGCTCACCCTGAATGACCAATGGCATATATGCAGTTGCACTCATGACTCTTAAATAAATGAACTTGTCTATGAATTTATACTAACTGCTTGTCATCCTTTTGTTGTCTCTATTGCCAACTGAAACCTTGCATCATTAAAACTTGAACAACTCCTTGACAATATTCCACCACCTTATTGAAGTTCTAATCATCTTAGGAAATCCTCAAATCTTTTCCTTGAAAGTCCATCTTTTATTGACATTTGACGAGATGTCTTTACAACTGAATCTCCAATAACTACTACTGCTTATGCAGTTTTAATGTTGACTCACTACTAAAATTAAACTCTTGTTAGTTTATGCTAATGAATCTTAGTTAATCTTAATTGCTACTGACAACAGTAATACCTTTTGGTTGAACTAGATCAACAACTTGGTCTATCAATCCTATTATATACTCTACTGATACATTTGCAATCCTTGGATAGCAATACCTTTTCTCTATATGTTTTTTAGATGACCACTTGAATTTTCGTACTATGGAAAGTTTCCCCTAGACATCGATCCTATGGTTTCTGTCTTTTAGCATAGGGCAACTAGGTTCTTACTATGAGCTTACCTAAGCTTTCTAAGTCCAAGATATCCCTCGAGTACCTAACTCTCTCCATGTGGAAACTATACCATCTATTAAATTCTTGATCCTCCACTATGAGGATATATCCATCATCTGGGAAGGTATGAACCTAGAGGGTTCTCTTGGCTACCTGAGCCGTACCTGGGAATTCAGCTACTTCCAAAACCCTATCAGTCACTGGGGAGGAAAGATCAATCTTTCCTTGAGAAGCAAGAAACTCATTTCATATGGGTAATCTAATAAAGGACTTCATTCTTCTCTCACGAAAATGAAACTAACAATATTCTCCTACTCGTGCTACTACTTTCCTGGACCTTAATGTTTAAATTGAAAGTTAAACCACTTTTCTTACTTTCTTCTTAAGGGACGGTTCTCCCCCACTTGGGTTTGTCCCATCATCTGCTGATCTTCATAACTAGTCGAAGTCTAAACTGGCCTTGTTTACGTGATCTTGTGGCTCCCTTTTTACTTTGCAAAAAACTCATATTTTTCATATCCAATGACCTTTGACATTCTCATCATAGTATTGTTGATTGTGCCTACTATAAGTCGTCTTATGTCATGACCAAAACACAAGAAGGTCGTGATAAACACATTGTTGTCTAGTAATGTACTAACGTATACGCATGAAAATAGGATTTTATTCAATAATAGGATTTCACAAGAAATTACGAAGATTTCTAGTTTACATACGAATACCTTCATATAGAAAATAAACATAACCGTAAACTATCAAATATTTCTATGAATGTCACTCATTCTTCTTTGATAGGAAACAACACAACTCCTTCAATGGGTATGTGTTCCTTTTTTCCAACGAATGCAAAACTTCTTCCTATTTGTGTGAAATTGTAAGTGTTGGGGTCTGAATTTATAATGTCCCAAAACTTAAGGCCAAAAATTTCATTTTTTAATAACAAAAACATCATCCAAAATGTTTTTATTTAACCATAAAAGAGAATCAGAGTATATCAATAAATATCCAAGTAAATCAAATCAACAAAATGCAGAACAACGTGGTATTTGCGATGCGATCATCCCAAGCCCTTCCCCTTCAGTCCGGATGTACTTAATTCATAAACTGAAAATTGTAAGCACAATGCTTAGTGAGTTCCCCAAAATACCTCAATACCATACATATCAAGCATATAATAGGTCATGCCCAACATCCATCGAGCCTCGCTCGGAACTGATCATTTAATAAAATGAGATGGGCCCTACCTTATTGATGAGTTTAAAACAAACTTAAAGATCGATTAGATCTATGAAACAGGTAGATAAATGACTAGATAAACAATTAAGAACAAGCTAATGAATCAAAAGGGTCGAATGATTCAATAAACAATCCTCAGAAGAGCTCGATAAAGAACATCAACTGTAGAGGATTTTAGGGTTTACAATATTCAATGAGAGTTACGACTGTTACAATACGCATACATGCATGTATATATTTATAATGAAACCCTAACCGTTTTTCTAAGAAAAAGAAGGCTAATCAAGTTAAACACGGATTGACAAGCCCAATCCGGTTGTAAAACAAAAGGGCCCAAGACGCAACACAATTATCTTCAACAATCTCCCCCTTTGCGTCTTTGGCACAAAATCTTCATTCCCTTTTGACAGCAGAAGGCTTCTTCACCGTCTCAAAAATCCTCGGTATAATAGCCAGAATGTGATGCCTGAAGGTGATATACCAACGAAGCATATCAGTGAAGTTCTTCTTGTCTGCTGTGGAGTTCTGCTTGCATCGGTGAGTGATATTTATAATATGCTCCAGACAATCTATTGAAAACAGATGCTTGTCTACCAAAGCAAACAGAAACTTATGCTTGTCGCCTCTTGTGAACATGACCGTCAGATTTGAAGAGTCAATTTGCCCTAACTTCATTTATGAACGTCTCCTGTCTTGGAAGTAGGCTTGACGGTCGGTTTCTTGTTCATTATCTTTGCTATTTCCTGATCCATAGTGGCGAGCTCATGGATGTAGGAAGCCAACATTCTTTTGAGATGTTTCAGAATCGGTTCATACTCTCTATGATTGGAGAGAAGAATGTTGTATAGCAGAATCCAATCATGCGGATTCAGACTGGGAAGATCTGCCAGAGAAATGAGATGTTCTGTGTTGGCCGTTCCTCTGTTGATTTTGAAGTTAACGTTCACAAATTTCTCAGCATGTGTTGGTTTCAGTACCTTGACTTTAATTATCTTCTGTGCACTCCATGTCAAGTACTGCGGTTGACCATAATTCAAATAGAAATCTATTAATTCTCTGTCAACCTTCAAGTTTGGATGAGGAACATCGGCAGTGACATCAAAGCAATGAAATGTAAAAGCTTTTTGCGTGATTGGCATGTCAAACTGCGAGTCTTTGGTATTTTCACACTCGAAAGATGCAATCGGTTCTAACCAATATATGGAGGGACACTCAATCGCTTGATTGATGAGTGTGTCTCTGTCCCATTCTGGGAACAGAGTCTTCTTGGCTTGTAGAGCATCCTCATCCTCCTTAATTTTTCTTTCTCTAGCCTCGGCCTCTCGAGCTATTTTAAGAGTTTCATCCAGCTCTTTGTCCCTTTTCTTTCATTGAAGAGCTTCAGCGATAGTTTCATCTGTATCTGACACGCTCTCAACAAGGAACTGTTTTCCAGAACCCGAAGCTACATTAACCTTCGGTTCTGTCTTTGATAAACCTTCCTCTCCCCCTTATCGTGGAAGAACAAGCTTCTCCGAGACACCCTTCATTTCGCTCAAGATGTTAATTGCAAGAAGGAGTTTAGCCTGGAGATGCTGTCTGATAGTAAGGGTAAGGAAGGGATCATGAGTGTCAAGAACAGTTGTCAACATATTTTTGACATCACCAACGCAACCTTGAAGAACTGCCCGCTGAGTTTTCAGCAAAGAGATTTCTTGTTGTGCCTGGGCCAGTTGTATCTTCTGAAGGTCGATAGTTGCCTTATGCTTGACAAGATCTTCCTTTAATGTGCTCTCTGCTGCTAGAGAAGCAAAACGTGAATCCAAAGATTGGAGAAAAGAGGTGGATTCAGTTTTGAGGTCAGCACGCAGAGCCTCAAACTTGGAGGTTTCACCCTGAAGGGTAGCCGAAAAGGAGTCGACTGACGTCTGAAACTTGGCAGCACTAGAATCAGCATGTGCTTTGAGAGAATCAAGAAAGATCTGAGTTGTGTGAACAACCTCAGAAACTTCCTTTGTGGCTTTGGAGCATGAAGCAGCTGAGTTGTCGATGGCATCAGTGGAACGATCCAGAGCGTCAGTATACGTCTTGATCGCAGACTCGATGAAGGCTTTCAGCACGACACCCCCGTAGGCTTTATTATCAGCCAACAGACTATCGAGTTTGTCGTGAATTTCTTGAAGCTTCTGACTGGTAACAGGGGTATAGGCATCAGTGTCTGTGGGAATCCGGTATGGGCTATAATAAAGAGAATCGAACTCTTCATCATCACCGCCCAAGGTAGCACCAGAGTTGGAGGATGGAGAAGGAGATGGTGGGATGTTGATGACGGGGGTTTCAACCACAGTAGTAGCCCCTGTATCAGATACATTGAATGTTACTGGTGGTTGGGAAGAGGTGATAGTAACTGATTCGGTGATAATTGGTGTGGGGATAGAAGACGTAGGTTGAGTAACAGAGAAGGGAATGGTTGGTTCTGTTGTAGTGGGAGGGATGGTTATAGGAACAGAAAGTGGGACCTTCTGTGTTGGTGATTGGGGTGGGGTAGGAATTTTAGGAGAAGTTGGAGGAGTGGGTGATTTGGTAATTCTGGGAGATGCTGGTGGAGAGGGTGATTTGGTAATTTTGGGAGATGCTGGTGGAGAGGGAAGATGAGTGCCTGCAGGAGAAGATGGTTGTTGAGGAGACTGAGCAATTGTTGTCTCTGTTGGAGGAGCAGCAGCCTCTGTGTCGGATGGGTCATTAGGAGCAGAGCCAGGAGAAGGAGATCCTTTGGCTCTTTTATCCATCTTCTTGACCTTCTTTGATTTGGACTGAGAATGTTCCTCTGCATCGGATTTTCGTTTGGAGGATCTTCGCTTTCTCTCCTTTTTTGGTTCAGTTTCTTTCTTCTCTGGTTTCTCCTTTTTGCCGGCCCTATTGCCACGGTTGGCAGGTTGATCAAGGGCTTCTAGTGCAGCTTTCTGTTCTTCGGACAGAACCCTTGGAGGAAAGGGTGTTCTGGTGCTATAGTCAGCCATGATTTTGCTGTGAGGCGTGACACACCTGTACATGGATTCAGGGTTTAATCCATAATGGAGAAACTTACTTGGATCAGAAACGATGATCTTCTTAGTATGGTAAGAGGCAATTGAATCCATAAGAGCATCCTTCATCACAGGGATTTCAAGGGAATCCATGGCCTTCTTTGTGATAAGCATCCATAAACGGCCGCATGAGATCTCAGAGTACCGTGTAGAGGTGTTTAGACTCTGAACGACTTGAGACCAGATTATGGAGCCATAATCTAGGTTGATGCCGTTGTAAAGACCATAAAGTATGGTGAGAAATCCTTTACTCGTGGTACCAGAACCACCACACCGCTCCGCTAAACCCTTGATCAAAGGGGTAAGCAATCCATTCCACTGAGAAGGAAGACAAGATTTCTTGACCTTCGCGATGGTTGTAAGAACATCCGTATAACCCATCTCGTACATCATCGAGAAAAGTTGAGTAGTGGTGATAAAATCCGGTGAGATGACGGAAGAATCAACTGCAAGCCCTAGAAGAGAGCAAAACCTGGTTTTGGACACAGAGGTTTTCTTGTCATGGATGGTGAAGTAGATGCGATCTTTGTGTTTGTCATAGTTTGCTGTTGTGTAGACTTGAGAAAGCCGGGACACTGGAACGGCTTCCACCTGCGTGAGTGCCAACAGCAATGGGGAATATTTTAGGCATTCCACCACGTGGAGCATGTACGCATCATATAAGAACGGGGTCTTCTCTATAATCATATTTTGATTAGGCTTGACGGAGAGCAAAGATGAAGATGAAGTTTGATCTTGTGCAGAAGAAGAAGTCGCCATTGTTGAATTGAAGAAGAAGATGAACAGTGGAAACTTTTCAGAGAGAGAGATTACGTGGGAGGTAAATGCCAAAGAACACGATCACCCCTTATTTATACCGTGCACTGCAGAGAGAAAATCGTGATGATGAGGAAACCAAAACGTCACCTGAAAAAGCGCGATTGGAAGTTATGGTGTATCCTAGGAATACGTCAGCACACGTGGGTGTGAAACGAATCAATTGCACGCGCCCAAATCATATTTTTGTACCGTTTAAAATTCCTTGTGCCCTTGTTTGGTTACAACTGAAACTTAAAACCATATACCAAACAGCAATCAGAATGTTGGAAAAAATTAATTTTCGTGCATAAGAGTGTGAAAGATAAAGAAATAAATCAAAGGTGTTTGAGGGGTGAGTGTTGTCTATTAAGAAGACAGAAAGCGGAAGATTCCGGGCAAGAATCACTTCCTTCAAAGCCAAGAGAGACTTGAAGTGCTTGTGTGGTTTCCCTGGAAATACGATCAGTTGTCTATTAATAAACAATGAAAGACATCTTTTGATCTTGGGCTGAGGGGTAGCTGACCTCTAACCGAACATCAAGTCTTAACATAAAACTGAGTGTTGGCAGAGATACCTGTGAGACCGATGTGATCTGTTGAACAGGTAGGTGGGAATTATCGTGTGACAAGCATAGGATAAACAGAAATCTTAAAGAAAAATAAATTGGACCTCTTTGGGAAGAAATGTCTTAGGTGGAGACGATTTCATAAAAGATCACACAAAAAGAAAATGAGATTTCCAAGTAATATCTTGAGTATATCACTCACCGTCAATTCATTGCAGGTATTGGATTTTGGGTTTCACTTAGAACGTGGTTATCGAATCCAAGATCATAAACACAGAGGTTGTGTAACCATAAGCTTCAGTGGTAAAGACCGAAAGCATCAAGGGTTACTTTAGGGAATCGAAGGTAAATGTAGAATTTAAGGAGGTGGTTAAGAGACCGAACGTACCTTCTGCTACAGAAGTGGGACAAAGCAGAGCAACTCATGTATCAAATGAGTAGAGTAAGGTAGCTCTAGACCGAGTGTGAGAGAATAGCCTGATTGGGAAGAAACGATAGGTATTGATCGAATCATTAAGGCGTACTCAAGGTCATAGAGGCTTGCGACAGCATACAGCAACATGCTTCTAGGGACGTCTAACTAGTCTGAGAGAAAGATAAAACATACCTGGGTAAACACTACAGAAGGTGATACTTGTATTTACCTGTGCAAAGCGTACACCGACCAGGACTTGCGAGTAGTGGAAATAAGTAAGAAAACGGAATAAAATAGAAGGATAAAATGTTTTTGTGATTTTTAAATTTTTCTGAAAAATAAATAAAAACAGAAAGATAAGATGTTTTTGTAATTTTGAGATTTTTCTGAAAAATAAATAAAAACAGAAAGATAAAATTGTACAACATAGAAAATGATGAAGCAGAGATAGACCGAGCGATCTATGTATTTCGGTGACAATTTCAGAACAGAGATGAACCGAGTGGTCTGTCTAGTTCGGTTCCAGTAAATCACCAGAGCAGAGAGAGACCGAGCGGTCTGTTTGCTTCGGTTCCTTTAAATCTCCAGAGCAGAGAGAGACCGAGCGGTCTGTTTGCTTCGGTTCCTTTAAATCTCCAGAGCAGAGAGCGACCGAGCGGTCTGTCTACTTCGGTTCCATGAAATCTCCAGAGCAGAGAGCAACCGATCGGTCTGTCTACTTCGGTTCCATGAAATCTCCAGAGCAGAGAGCAACCGAGCGGTCTGTCTATTGTGGTTCTTGATTCTTAGTTGGAGATTTGAGGATTTGGGACCGACTCTCCTACCATCATACCCAAGCCTTGTAGAATTTTGTTGAAAGTCGTTTCAGGAAGAGCTTTGGTAAAGACATCGGCCAATTGATCAGTGGTTCGAACAAAGTGTACTTCAAGGTTTCCGTCTTCCACGTGATCTTTGATGAAGTGATACCTCAGTGCGATGTGCTTGGTCTTGGAATGTTGCACTGGGTTATGACAGATCCTAATTGCACTTTCAGAGTCACAATATAGTGGGATCTTTTTCATATTGAGTCCATAGTCTCGGAGTTGACTCTGGATCCAAATCACTAGAGAGGTACAGGAAGCAGCGGCAATGTATTCTGCTTCAGCAGTAGACAGAGACACGCATGTTTGTTTCTTTGACTGCCAGCTAACCAACTTCCCATCGAGGAATTGGCAACCGCCAGTGGTGCTTTTCCTGTTGAGACCACAACCACCAAGGTCTGCATCTGAGTAGGCTTGAATGAAGAAGCCTGAATTAGAAGGGTACCACAGACCTAAAGAGGTAGTACTCTTGAGATAACGGAATATATTTTTCACTGCAAGCATATGAGGTTCCCGTGGATTTGCCAGAAACCGAGCACAGTAACAAACAGAAAACATTATGTCAGGTCTGCTAGCAGTAAGATACATTAGAGAGCCTATCATTTGACGATAAAGTGTAAGATCAACAGCCGGTTTATACATGGATGGAGTGAGCTAGTGCCGAATGCCAATGGGACTTTGACCTTTGAATCTCCCATCATGCCAAATTTTGCTAAGAGATTCTTTGTGTAAGCTTCCTGGTTGATAAAGATGCCTTCAGGTCCCTGTCTGATATTTAAACCAAGAAAAAGTTAATGGGACCCATCGAGCTCATTTCAAATTTAGTCTCCATCAGCTTTCTGAATTCAGCTGTTAGGCTTGGATTTATGGAGCCAAAGATGATATCATCGACGTAAATTTGAACGATCATAAGGTGGTTACCTTCCTTTTTGCGAAAGAAGGTTGGGTCAACCGAACTTTGTTTGAATTTGGACATCTTTAAAAATTTAGTCAGCGTCTCATACCAGGCCCTCGGTGCTTTTTTAAGACCATACACGGCTTTATCCAAAATGTAACAGTGATCGGGATACTTTTCATTCACGAATCCAGGAGGTTGCTCCACATACACAGTCTCTTCGAGATCTCCATTGAGAAATGCACACTTGACGTCCATTTGAAAGACCTCAAAGTTTTTGTGAGCAGCATAAGCAAGAAATATTCTCACTGATTCCAGCCTAGCTACCGGAGTGAAAGTCTCTTCATAGTCAATGCCTTCCTCCTGACAGTATCCTTTGACGACCAGACGTGCTTTGTTTCTGATAACGTTCCCTTCCTTGTCAAGTTTGTTCCTAAATACCCATTTGAGACCAACAACCGAGGCATGTGGAGGAGTTGGAATAAGACGCCAGACCTTGTTCCTTTCAAATTCATTCAGTTCGTCTTGCATTGCTTGAACCCAATCGGAGTGATCAAGAGCAGTTTTAACTTTCTTTGGTTCAACTTTTGATACGAATGAGTTAAACATGCAGAATTCGACTTTTGAGTACAAGGATGCTTGTTTTTCCTTGAGTTGTGATCGAGTCAGAACTGTTTCTGAGATATTACCGACAACTTGAGAGATAGGATGATTTCTGGTCCATTTGGTGAGAGGAGGGAAGTTTGGATCAAAAGATGGATCTAATTCAGCATTTATCATTTCTTCTGGTTTGGACAGACTGTCGAAGTCGTATGACATATCAGCATGCTCCCCCTCGACATATGATCTTGCAGGAATGTCTTGTGAATCTTGAGCTATAGTGGTTTCTTGAGGTGATGATCTTTCGGGTGTTGATGTACCTACGGTTGGTGGGGCATTTTCGGTTGGTGAGGCACTCTCGGTTGGTGAGACACTCTCAATTGGTGAAGCACTCTCGGTTGGTGAGACACTCTCGGTTGAATGTTGAGACCTTGGCTCCCCCTCAACTTGTGAACTTGGCTGGGATAAAGGTGGATCCTCCCCCTCTACTGACGCATTGTGTTGGGGAGGGTCTTGTGAACTCGATTCTTCTTCATTCATTCTTCTTGCAGCATCGTCAATAAGTTGCTTCAAGTGATCTACCCTATTGTCTGCTGCACTGGCTTCAGAAAGAGTGGCCTTCTCTGGTTCATCGAAAAGCTCCATGAATTTCTCGAATAGATTAGCGATCGAGGCTGTGACTTGGCCAGTTTGAGGAAAGATTTCTCCAGCTGTGTCTTCGTTGGCCTTTAGCTTTTTAACATAGCTATCATCAAAAGTCACGTAGTAAGTTTCTTCGATCTTCCTTGAACGCTTGTTTAACACTCTGTATGCTTTGGAAGTAAGAGAATAACCCAGAAATATCCCTTCGTCAGCTTTGACATCAAACTTGTTGCGGTGTTCTTTGGAATTGAAAATGAAGCATCTGGAACCGAACACATGGAAAAACTTCACATTTGGCTTCCTGTTGTTGATGATTTCATAAGGAGTGAGAGTGAAGCATTTGTTAAGATACGACCTGTTCTGTGTAAAACAAGCAGCAGAAATAGCATCAGCCCAAAAATATAAAGGTAAGGAAGCAAAACTTAGCATTGTTCGGGCAGCTTCACATAAGGATCGGTTTCGTCTTTCGACAATTCCGTTCTGTTGAGGTGTGTAGGGAGCTGAGAAGTTGTGACTAATCCCCTTTTCTTCCAGGAATTCTTCAAATTCTTTATTTTTGAACTCCAACCCATTGTCGCTTCTGATGTTGCGAACGACCTTCTTCAGCTGTACTTCAATCTGCTTGATGAACACTTTTAGCTTGTGAGTCGCTTCAGATTTAAGCTTCAGAAAGAACACCCATGTAAAACGTGAAAAGTCATCAACAATAACAAGAATATACTGGCTACCACCGATGCTTTCTATAGAAGATGGACCACATAAATCAATATGAAGTAATTCCAGTGGTTCAACGACTTTAGTGTTTATTATGGATGGATGACTTTAACGACTCTGCTTCCCCATTTGACATGCAGCACACAGATGGTCTCTGTCATACTTGAGCAATGGGAGACCCCTCACATGACCTCCAGTGACAAGTTTGTTGATATCTTTGAAGTTGAGATGAGAGAGTCTTCTGTGCCACAGCCAGCTTTCGTCAGATGGTGCTTTGGATAACAGACAGATGGCTGGGTTTTCCTTTGATTGGTTTGAGATTTAGGGGAAACATTTCACCTTTGCGCTCTGATTGGAGAATAACTTTGTTCGTCTTCTTCTCAATAATTTCCGAACCTTCATCATCGAATGAGACTTTGAGACCAGTACCTTCAACAAGCTGAGATGCACTGATGAGATTGTGTTGTAGTCCCTCTACATATGCAACTTTCCTGATTGAGAAATCACCGTTTGTAATCATCCCGTAGCCTTTGATGGTTCCGAAGGAATTGTTCCCAAATTTAACATTTCCACCATTTGAAAGAGATCTGAATTCCCTTAGTTCTTCCTTCCTCCCTGTCATGTGACACGAGTAGCCACTATCAATGTACCATTCTTCGTCATACTGCTCGTCATTGATAACCTGCAAAAATTAAGCAGATTTAGGAACCCAGAGCTTCTTGGGTCCTCGTGAGTTGTTTACGGGAATAGTAAGAGAGATGTCAACAACATAAGTTCTTTTTATTAGTGTTGTTTCATCTTTTCTTTTGATGGTGAAAAGTTTGATTTTATTTGGATTTAATGGTTTTGGTATTGATTTTGATTCAGTATCTGAAACCTTCTGTTTTCCTTTTTGTTCAGCTGATGACTGAGATTTTTGAGAAGAAACAGAGTGGAATTTAGGACGAGAAGAGACAGAGGATTTTGAGGAGTTAGAAGAGTTAGAATGAGATGACTCAGAACGATATGACTTCTTGATTGAAGATTCTAGGTGACTCTTTTGCTTTTGACTAACGGTAGGACCAACTTTAGAGTTTTGACCTCTTTTGATTCCCGAACTGAACCTGTGCTTTTGGTTGAAATCATTCTCTAAACCGAATCTATACGTTTGGTTGTTGTTGTGCTTTGAGCCGAACCTCTGCTTTTGGTTGTCATTATGCTCTGAACCGAACTTCTACTTTCGGTTATTGTTCTGCTCAGAACCGAACCTCTACTTTCGGTTGTTGTTATGCTCTGAACCGAAATTCTGCTTTCGCTTATTGTTCTGCTCAGAAAAGAACCTCTGCTTTCGGTTGTTGTTCTGCTCAGAACTAAGACTCTGCGTTCGGTTGTCGTTTCTCTCCGTCGATCTAACAGGATTTTTCACTGGTTTTAAATTCCTGTCTTGATGTGAGAAATAGGCATTTTGCGATTGCCAAAACTGTTTTCTTTCTGAGAGATTTTTCCTGTATCTCTGATTCCTTTCCCGTTTTTGACTTCTCATCTGCTTTGGTTGATGATGGATGTTGGCTTTATGTTTTTGATTTTCATTGGTTGATCCACTCTGAACCGATGTTGTTTTGCTTGGAGATGTGACTTCTTTTGCAGGAATTTCTTTCTCTTGAGGGACATCTTTTGTTCCACTGGTACTTGTCACGTTGAAGCAATCAGGTTTATTTAAAGGTTCTGGAACGTATCTGCCTTTATTTTTCCATGAAGTCCTTTCAGACAGACCTACCGTTTCATCAGCATTGTCAATGGGAGCCGACCAGAAGAACTCATCACAGCCATCAGCATTGTCTTCGTTCACAATAGCTGTTAGTTCAGCAGTCTGATGTTCGGTTACACCTGTGACTTTGTACACCTGATTCGGAGTGGTCCTAACTTTTTGGTATACAACTGCCTTCTCTACAAGAATCGGGGACTTTTGTTTGGACAACCGAGCGAATTCCACAGAATTTTCTGAGATGAGATTTTTGTGGTTCTCGGGTTCATTTTTGACAAATTCTGAACAATCAACTGTGTCCTATACAGAAATTTCACTCATATTATCGTCCTCATCAAGCTCAGATGCATTTTCAACATCAATTTTATTTTCCGAGCTTAAGTTGACATTCAGTGAGTCAAATTTTTGTATAGTTTCGGTTCTAAGCTTCAGTTTATCATTTTCATCCAAAAGATTTTTGAGCATATTCTTGTGGTCCTTGGATTTTATGAAAGATTCAATTTTGTCCAGTCCATACAAATATGTTGGATTAACATCCTCAGACAAAATAATACTCTCACAATTATATGCATCAGCATCAATTTCATCTTCCTTAAACTCAAGAAAGGGTAAAATCATGCAATGAATCTTTTGCCCTATTTCACAATTTAAATGAAGCTGAGTAATATTAGTATAAAGACGTTTGGCAATCAGACAAAAAACATTTCGCTGTTTCAAAAGCTTTAAATTGTTTCGTTGCAAATAAATGTTTTCATCTTTTATTTTGATTAACTCTGATTCCTTCAGTTCGATCCACATCCGCCGTTCCTCACTCTTCGAAGACACCCTGCTTAATTGATCAGTTAGGTTAGAGTTGGTGACCCGAGTTTGAGTTAAACTACTATCTAGATGAGAGATTCTTGAATTAACACTTTTTAATTCCTTTTCATATGAGCATTGTGGGACTTTAAATGAGACAAAAACTGATTGTACCTTCTTGATCAGTTCATCAAGTTCGCTGAACTGCTCGCTGAGTGGTTTGGCAGTAAAGCACAGATTCTGCTGTTCTTTGTCATCATTCCCACCATCAGTGTTGTATCCTCTCATCTGAGAAACGTCGGACACCATCAAGCATCTTCCTCCACTGCTCTCTTCTTTCGCTACATAGGCCTTTCCATGTGAAGGCTTCCTCACTTCATCATCTTCAGAGTCGGTTGACCAAACCTCCACGCCACCGAACTCATCATCAGCAACCGAACCCTGCACAATTAAAGCATTCATGGAAGGGTTAGCAGCAGATTTCTTCTTCCTTAACTCATCAAGCTTTTTCATCAATACAGCTTCTTCATCATTTTCTTCATCCTTTTCTGCCATCTTTTTGAGGATGCAATCTTTTGCATAGTGGTTCATTCCTCCACAATAATAGCAGCTCACTCTAGAATCTCCTTCAGCCTTCTGTTCCTTCTTTGCTTCTTCAGCTTTCGGTTCATCTTTGATCTTTTCAGTGCTATAGCTTCCTTGCCAGTTTCGGTTCCTATTGGTGGGGAATCTCTTCTTGATGAATCTCTTAGGGTTTGACACCATCATAGCATAGTCTTCAGACGTGAGATCATAATCATCCAAGTTGAGATCTTCGTCCTCTATCATAGCTTTGCTTTTCGACAGGAGGGCTAATGAACCTAGACTTGAAACCACGGTCTTCTCCTACAGTACGATCTTTTCTTGAGATTTTAGGATGCCCACCAGTTTCGCCAAAGAATAGGATTTGAATTGATCGTGTGCTTTCACTGTGGACATGATTGCTCTCCACTCAGACCTGAGTCCATTTAAAAAAGTAACCTTCTGTTCAATAAGCTTCCTTTCGATGTCATGTTTGATCATCTTGCTAAGAAGATGATTGAAGCGATCGAACATTTGAGTCACCGTTTCTTTTGTTCCTTGCTTGAACTCACCAAACTCAGACAAGAGTAAGGTTTGAATGGAGTGTTCAAGATCTTCATCTATAGAGTACAATTCACGTAGCCTGTCCCATATCTCTTTAGCAGTCGTGCATGAACTTACCAGCCTAAAGGTATCGGATTGAAGAGCAAATCTAATCAATCTTAGCGCTTTGATATTGCACTGAAATTTAACTTTTTCATCTTGCGCTACATCTTTAACATCTTTCAGGAGATCATTATACTCCTTTTGAGTTTTAATAATCCTTGAAGTTGCTGAATGAGAAAACGGTCCAGAGATAATTGCTTCCCAGATGAGGTATCCATTATCCTCAGATCCTATGACATAATCTTCAAAGTGATTCGCCCAGACTTCATAATCATGGGTGTACAGGATGGGAATCTTTGTTGTTGATCTAATGCTGTTTGAAATATTGATGGGATTGGATTGTGACTTGTCCATAATTGATCGAATAACCTGTTCAAAGATCAGACTTGTAATATATCAAATTAGGGCAAAAATAATAAATATTGAGATACGTCAATTATGAGATGACGGCTCAATAAATATCAATGAATGCGGAATAACCCTAATCGAAGCTTTTTCACAGAAAAGAAGTGTATTGATTACACAGCCTCCTGCTCTGATACCAATTGATGAGTTTAAAACAAACTTAAAGATTGATTAGATCTATGAAACAGGTAGATAAATGACTAGATAAACAATTAAGAACAAGCTAATGAATCAAAAGGGTCGAATGATTCAATAAACAATCCTCAGAAGAGCTCGATAAAGAATATCAACTGTAGAGGATTTTAGGGTTTACAATATTCAATGAGAGTTACGAATGTTACAATACGCATACATGCATGCATATATTTATAATGAAACCCTAACCGTTTTTCTAAGAAAAAGAAGGCTAATCAAGTTAAACACGGATTGACAAGCCCAATCCGGTTGTAAAACAAAAGGGCCCAAGACGCAACACAATTATCTTCAACACTTATCACATTTATCAGGCCCCACCTACATTCATACAGACAAATAAAACACATAACAACATCACTAAGACAAATTACATACAATACATTCATCAGGCCTCGCCTAGTACTATCAGCCCCAGCTCGGTATACATATCTCATACTACACATGCAAGAGTCATTCATATAACTAGCATCCTAATCATAATAAATCACAGGCCAACATTAGTTCCTTTGACCGCTAAAAAATATGTGGAAACTCACCTCAGTCTACTGAAAATCAGATAAATGCTCGGAATGTTGATCTGGAAAATCCCTACGCTAATCAGTCAAACAATACCCTGATTAATAATTAGGTCAAAGTTCATAACCGGAGTCCCCAACCCAACACCCTTAGACTCTAGGGTAATAGACTAATCCACCTTTTCTCTTATAGGGCCCATCTAACTAATTGGGCCCAATAACCCTATAGTGGTCCAAGGCCCATCAATGTCCCAACCCATAAACCTAAGGTCCAACTATAACCCAACAAATACAAGGCCCAAAATCCAGCTTGGCCTAGAGTCCAAAAGGAGTCCAAGTCAAATAGAAGGCCCAAAAAGAAGAAGCCCAAGACCAAGCTTGGTATGTTACACAAACCAGGTGTAAGCCCTACATACTAGGACATATCCAAGATCGCGGACACGGGCACATACGCACATCGTACACTTGCGTATGCCCAACGTACATGCCTATTAATCACTTTTTCCTTAAGTGATGAATACTTACATTCCAACATCCAAATTCCATATCTAAGTCTTTAAGAACGTCTTAATCAATAAATTCATCAACTTGGAGCCTTTTCATGGCTAAAAAGAACCCAAACCTTACTTTATCATTCTACTTTCACCAAATTAACCTAAACACTTGCATGGTTGTTCCACAACCATCAAGATGCTAAATTTTTGGACTAAGGGCCTCAGAAACATCAATATAAGTAACTCCTAACTTCTTGAGTGGAAGAAAACCACTAGATATCATCATAAGACTAAAAAGGGACCAAAATTGCATAAAGACTAGACCTAAGAATACATGGAGCAAGTTCCAAGCTTTATCCCTCAATGAAGCTGCAAATAATGTGTGAAATATGAATCTACAAGCTCTACTTTGGTTAAGGATCCTTCTTCCAAAGTCTTCTTCTTTAAATCTCACCAACAAACACTAAAAACACACACAAGAGGGTCAAATCTCTTCAATAGGGACTACGGTTGCAAAATGGGACTCAAAGGGCTATAGAGGCTGAGAAATGAGAGGATTAAGGTTCATTAAGTTGTTTAAGTAGGGTCCAAACCCTAAAGTATAGGTTTTGTCCCTTGCATGCGTATGCCCCGTATACTACAAGTTTTCCGAAAATGGCAAGACTGCCCCCGAGGGACCAAATCTACAAAGTATTTACATACAAAGGGTCAAAATGAAAACTACCTTGAATTGGGTGTTACATAATCAATCCTATTGCTAAATGTATGTAGTCAGCCCTAATATGGTCAGGATGGTGACAACGATGGCATCACTCCACCTCTAGCATGTAATTTTGACGTTTATTGCCTTTTTGTTCACACCTTCCACACTTGAACTTGGAACGTGCTAATCTTTCATTACCTTTTGGCGTAGTACAATTAAGCTCCTTGGTTATTGTTGGAAGAGTTAGGTATTGTTCTTGTTTTCTCTTTCCTAATTGTGTTCCTAGACCAGGGTCTCCTTCTTGAGTTATCCTAACAACTTCGTTATCAGTTTGAATAGCCGTGATATGTTCCTTGAACCTGACAACCAACCTGTTAGTGATCAATCCAATGATACCATGTAAATCTTTTAGTAAGGTCTTTGATACTTTGGTAGCAATCTGATCATGCAGTGATGCCTTGTCTGACCCAATCGTAGGGTTCTCTGCTTCGTGGTGTGTAGTTGACCTTCTGTTAATATAAAAAGAGCCTATCACCACCTACTCTAATAAATTTTGCTACAAAGGGTTCCTAAACAACTAACACCCAATACATCTCTTATCATTCTCGTACTAATAATTTAATTCTTCCTCATTTACTCTTGGGAGGTCGACATACAACTATGTTACAATAACTGGCTGAATGGTCATATTCAAATGACCTTTGATTGCGTTACACAAAGGGTTCATGATGAACTAGACTCTTGTCTCTATTAGTCAAACACCTAACATATAAGCTATACTTCCTTGATGTTCTAATGTAGTATAACCACCTTATTATGGATAGCATTTCTATCCTTAACAATGTATACAATCCGTCTGTTGATTTCCTTGGTCATCTTCTTCTTTAATCTTACAACTAAAGTCGGATATGACATCGAGCTTACTTCACAAATTTATTATAGTCGAACTTGATTTGTTGTGACTACTGAGGTCGGAATAACATGTATTTTCTTAGTCATCAACGAAAAGATTGTAATGACATAAATATCAAAAAAATAAATTTATAGTGTTAGCCACACTATCTACCTAACTACCAGTTCCTTATCAACTTTGTTACTTTTCCTGATCCAAGTGCAAGTCTTGTGCTTTAGGTAGTATAGGCCTCTACTACCTTTCACACCTACTCATACTTGTCCAAAAATTGTCTCGCAGTTTCCAAGTCATTTGTGATACTATATACTATATATATATATATATCTGTGTGTGTGTGTGTCCTATAAGCACACATAATAGGTTTTTGCAGACTACAAGGATTTTGGGTTTCTACCGACACCCTTGTTGGATAAGGTGTCTAAGTCCATAACTTATTTGGTATATACTTGACCCGACCCGGCATGGTCCATTTGGGTTGCATCTCATCCAAACTATTTATGGATAATTTTATGAGAGTTATACACATATGTTTATTAATATATTATAAGTTATAATATATTAATATGAGATTATGTTATTTAATTAGGTTTAGTCTTAAATTAATTATGAATTAATTTAGAGATTAAAAGGAAGACTAATTAGATGATGGGCTATTGGTTTTATATAGTGTGGGCTGATGCTCTTTTGTTAATGGGCTAAGCTTAAATGGAAGTCCATGGATGATCCATGGAGCTTTTAACCCATGGATCCTTAGAAAGGAAAGGTCATGGGTTATTAGGGTTTCACCCTAACCATGCAAACTATATAAGCATGCTTACGGAGCATGAAATGGAGCCTAGTGTAACTAGTGAACTAGTGTGTGTGTGCTTGTGAGTGGCCAAAAATACAAGTGTGTATTCTCTCTCAAAGTTTTCCAAGAGTTTCTGGTGTTTTGTGATTCCATTTGAGGCATTCACACTATTGGTGCTTGGCCCTCAAACTCCTTAGAACCAAACTCATCAAAAAAGGTATGTAATCTCTTCTAACTCTTTTATGTTGAAATGTTCCCCATGCCATGTTAGATAGGTTATAAACCTTGGAAAATTATTATTTTGCATGTATTTAGACAAACATAGATCCAAGGTTTATTAGGGTTGCATGCACACTTAGGAAGTGTTAGATTGCTCAAAACCCAACAGTGGTGTCAGAGCCTAGGCTTGCTTGTTTGAATACTTGATGCAAATTGCTGAAAAACGAAGATTTTATGCTGTCTGCATAGCTGACTCGCCGAGTCCATGTAGGGACTCGACGAGTCCAATGCAAAACTCATCCAACTCGGTGAGTTGGTTCATGCACTCGACGAGTTGGACCCCCAGACAGCATATCTTCGAGTTTTGGTGCTGGAATTGGTCTAGAATCATTACCTTAAACTGTTTTGGACTCATAAAACCTGTTTTTGATGTGGTAATGATGATGGTGGACAAATTTCTAAGTTATAATCAAAATTCCATGATTTTATGTGTTCATATAATTCTTGAAATTTTGATGATCATGTTCATGTTCTTATGAATTTAGAAGATGATAGGAATTATTTGCTGAATTGTTTAGGATTAATTCTTGATCATTTATGTGTTTTAATGGAGTCCATAATTTGTCCTCAAGTTATGGATATCCAAAGGTCACTTTTATTTAACACACACTTAAAACACATAAGTTACATGAAAATGAAGAGTCTTCATTTTTATGAACCTTTAATTCATAAGTTATGAAATGAAAAGTTTTGGATGGTTACAAAAGATGAAGAGTCTTGTCCTTAAGTTATGGAGGTTCAAGAGTTACTTCATTAATAAATATATAAATAAAGTGTAACCTTAATTAATTCCATAAGTTATAAAATAAAGAAAAGTAATTCTTTAATTAGTTTAAAGTCTTTCATAACTTGTCCTCAAGTTATGGAACTTGAAGAGTTTTTGGATTAAAACTACTTTAAACACATAAATCATGGAATTAATTAGTTTTGAATAGTTTCAAAATTTGCCCTCAAGTTTTGGAATTTGGAAAAGTTTCACACACTTTAATAAACTTTAATTCTAACACTTAGAATTTTAAAAGTTAAAATTCAACCCTTATACTATTTATAACATTAATGGTTAATTATATATATATATATATATATATATATATATATATATATATATATATGTATAAGAACAAGTCGTTTTACCATTAGTAGGCCTCATTCACGAAGCCGGTCTATAAGGTGGGTATAAGGTTGTTGCCTATAAAATGGTGACTTAATGGGTGTATACTCTCACCCACCGCTTGCTTGATCGGTGGAGGGTCGTTAGCCGAACGGGTAGGATAATGACTTTAAATTCTCATTAAAAGTATAATGAATATTATAAAGTAACTAAATATTTTTTATTAAATTCTCAATCTTAGTTACTTTAGGAAAAATGTGAATTTGGTGCTAGCCCATGGAATTCACACTTTGTACCTTACCAAGTCGTTGGTGGAGCGTGTGTGGTTAACCGGCACACTAATTTGGACTAGTAAGGACCACGAAGGGTGACTTAATGTTTGTCATAGATCAATGGAGCGTGTGTGGTTAACCGGCACATTGATTAGGTGATAATATTAAGGGTACCAAGTGAATTTGTATGGTTATTCACACCTTGTTTTGTGATCCTCGGCACCCCAGTCACAAAATTTGAGAGGGCACACTCGAGATTGAAACATGCCATTGAAAAGTTCAATGAATCTCAAAAGATCTTGGAATTTCAAATCCAATTAAAACCTAATAAATTATTTCGTTTTTCATGGTGGAAATTGGTGAATCATCATTCGCCTACCTTCAAATATTCTATAGCTTGGATTACAGTATCCCTCTTCCAAGTTATAAAATATTGTGTTGGGTCCTAGCCTTAATATTTCATATTGGGTGTTATATTAAGGACTTTGAATCAACTAACTTGATTTTCTCCCATTATTGATGTCTGGTTCAGACAACTATGATCTTCCCAAATCTCTTGAAGATGGTGTCCCTCAACATCATGCTTCACTTCCTCCACCTCCTCTAATTATTCTCCCTCACCCACAAGTTCTTGAAAAGTTTAAAGTCACTCAATCCCTATTGGCAAGCGTAGTCTATGTGTGCTCACATCTTGGAGATAATGTCACTTATTGACAAGCCGGGAGAGTTGGGTGTCAAAGTCTCGTGAAAGTTGGATGTTCAATCACTTTCTTAGTAACATAGTGAGTCTCTTTGGGACTACTATGAGACAGACTATGACATGACCCTTAATGGTCTTATCTATTTGCTCGGTGTTGTGGAATCAACAATGATTTGGAACACCAGTAAAGCAAATTTGATTAAAAGAACAACTTCCCAAGTCTTAAATGAACATTGGCAATGGTAGCATTGGATATCTAGAAAAGCATTTCTCTTCCCAATGGAAAGGGATCGGCCATAGTCAACTCGGTTGACCAAATGGTAAAGAGAAAGGCTAAGTCTAAGATAGTCTCATGTGCCATTACCAAAGGGTCTATATGTTTTGTTGCCAAAGGAAGGGGCATTGGTTGCAAAGTTGACATATTCACCTGAAAGGTCATAAGGTTGATCAAGTCAAAAAGTTTGACTCTATTTCGGGTAAAGTCCACTGTATAACTCTATTAAGTTCCTATTTGGAGATTCTTATTGCATAATGTGAATGGGTCACATGCTGATGTCTTAAGAATCAAAGAAAAGATAGGAAGCTTAAAGTAAGTGTATGTTGATTCTGATTGCGAAGGTGAGTTTCGATCGCATGGTTCGGTAATCAGAATTTTGAGTTGTTGCTTAAGAGTTATAATATATTGCTTATGAATAGATAATAACAAGGTTTTCATGTGGATTGTAAGGATAAGTTTTTCCGCAAAGTTTTAAAATAAAAAAAAGGGTTTTAATTTTATTTATTTTTAAAATATCCTTACAATGGCATATATGGAAAATTGTTGCTTATATGTTTCCAGTAATAGCAATATTGGAAAGTGGATTTGATTCTTTCATTTGTGGTAGTGTCTGAATTTACCAAATGAAGAAAGTTTTTCATCATCCAAGTTTCAATTGGACAGAAACTTGGAATCATACAAGTTGTATTGTATGATGGATGGGAATTTTCATCTTTGAAAATTAAGACTAATTCTTTGATCACATGTATATGTGAGTCAATTGAAGGACTAAGGAATTAGGTACACTGGGTGTGTGCTGGTCAAGGTCCACCACAAAGATTGATTTGTCATGATTTACTAAAGATTAGTAAATATGATTATACATATAAGGTTAAGTATAATTATGTAACATTGGAAAGGATACAATGTATGACAAAACAAATGAGGAGAATCAAATTAGGCAGAAAGATAAAAGTTTCTCAAATCTGAAAGGATGGGAGAGTACTGTAGTATCATATTTCATGATCATCTTAATGATTATGAAACCATATCACAAATTCATACTCTAAGGACGTCTTAGTGCATTGTTATGGCTAAGAAGAGAGGTCATGAACTGTTGGATTGGTTAAAATCAAGAAGATGAGTCATACTTCGTTCCAAAACAATTCTTATTGTAACCTTGAGTGACATAAAGGAAGATTTATTAACACTAGCCAAATGTAAGAGTAAAATGTTTTCTACTCTTGTACATTTGAGATTGGTAAGTTGTGATGTCTTGGATGAGACAAAGACCAACTAAGACCAATTGTGTGAAGTGTTAGTCTTGATAAGAATCCGCACTATCCCTTGAATATTTGTTTTGTCAAAGAATGGTTCTTGACTGTGGAAACTTATATGTCAAGGGGACAGTGGGAGCCTTAAAGATCCTGAAAGAGTTTCAAGATTTAATCAAGAGTAAAACCTGTAATTTATCACTAGCATACGACTTAAGGTTTGCAACCTATTGTGTTGACATAATTCTTATTTTTGTACCTACTTCAAATAAGTTGAATTTGTATGTGAGTTATCAGAGTTCAACTTGGAAGCATTGTTGGGCCTTGTGCTACCAGGGTGACAAGAAACTAAGATTGAACAAGTTTAATCCATGTAAGGCTGAATTTGTCACTAACCTTATCTTGTGATTTTGGTTTTGACAAATTCACATGGATAGGAACTCATACACTATAAAATCTAAGTGTCATAAGGTTTCTCTCCGATTCATGAAAATGATGGTGAGGAAACGCTTTCACTAAGTAGATTTTACGTAGATATCAATTGTGTTATTTGCATTTTCAAAAGTCGTTAGTGGAGCGCGTGTGGTTCACCGGCACACTAACATGGGCTTGTGAGAAATGGAAACGGTCTAAACAATTATGACTATGATTACGGTATCCCTATTCATAGTTCTGAAAATTGTTTAGACATACATGTGAGCTATCTAAGAAAGGGTGTATGAATCTAAATTTCAGAAGTCCAGCATATTTCTGGAAATATGTCAAAGCTAGTGGGAGCATAAGTGTTATACTGATAATCATCATGTTAGTGGGAGCATGATTATTACGTTTAGTGTTGCAAGTTAGCAATGTTAATTATAGAAAACAAAGTTTCAATTCGTAAAGTTGCAGGGGTTGAAAAGTTGTTTTGCTATAATTTAGGGAGAGGAAATTATACTTCATTTCAATTCTAAAGCTTAGATTGAGATTTTAATCATCTTTAATCAAGAATATATATGAATTTTGTGTTGGAATGGTTTAACTTGAAGGAAATTCTATATATATTGCATTTTCAAAATTCGATTATGATTACGGCATCCCTCTTCATAGTTAAATTTTGCAAACATGGCAAATAAAAATATTGTAGCAAAAGACTGGTCTAGTATCATGTCTTTATGTCAAACATCATGAATCGTGTCCCATATGCTTCGGATATAGGATCGATTGCATGTGCTATAATATTCATCCTTTCTAAATTTTCCAAATGCTCAGGGCATTTAGAAGGGAAAAGTCTAGAACTGGATATGACTAAAGTGTTTAAGCAATTGTCGAGGACAATCTGAGGTTCACCAAAGATTGGTTGCTCAGGGAAAGTTGGAAGTATGATGTAAGTGTCGGAAAGGATCGCATTGACATGTTCTGAAAAGAAGTAACTCTTGTTCGGAAGTGATAGTCAAAATGGGACTATGGAAATGTCTCCATAGGTGGAAGTTAGTCAATCTATGTAAGATTAGAAAAACCTTAATGCAAGAAGGATGTTCAAAGCAATGTACTTTGAATATGCGACTTCCGTTCCATAAAGGTTGACCTTCTTTGGAATACTCTGTGATGACTGGTGACAAGGTTTTGGTGACTTTACGCATAATGATTAGAAGAGGAACATTGCATAAAAGTTTAAAATCTAACAGTTTTTTGGTAAATGATAGGAATCGTGAATTCTCACATTTACAATAAGGATTTGGGATTGTGAAGTGAGTATCAATGGAATCATGTTCAATTGATCTACATCACAATGTAAGGATCATAGACAAACATAGTGTGCATACTTGGAGTATGGCATAACTATTGTTTAGAAAACAAAGGGTACATGCTAGGAGCATGGGACGACTGTTGTTTTATTCAGGTCTTAAGTTGATTATTTGAAACATTGAATAATGTGTAATCAATATGGTGATAAATAAAAGGTGGTTTTATTTATATTCAAAAGGTTTCTGAGACCATATTGGATTCGATTATTATTGTGTTTCACTTTGCATGTTTTGACTTCCAAAATAGCTAGGTTATTCTTTTCGAATGACTAAGTTATTTAAACACTCCACAGTCGTTCATATGTTGGAAGTAGGTATGAATCAAGACTGTCATGAATCGGGTTTGTAGATGGCTAAATGGGTTTAGTGATAGCAATGGTTGCTACAACATTCATGAGTGCTCATAAGTTATGAGTATTGGAATAAACCCACGCTCACTTGTATCACTTCAAGGAATTTATCTCGAGTGATCGTGAGACGGTAATATCATATAAATCTTCAAACCTAGAGGTATGAGTTGTTACCTATGAGTTGGTTGTGCATTGATTGCACGTAAACGCATCAGTAACTTGATGTTATAAAACGTGCCTTTGTGTACAATTCAACACGTAGTAGAACAAGTATATGAGTCGAAGTTTATCTGTTCCTTCTAGAAATAGAAGCGATATCTGGGCCCCTCGATGATTTTGTTGTGATCTATGTACCGGCCGGTCAGAACTAAATTGATGTGTTCGATTAAGTTCTTTGTCAAACAAACCGGAAATCGGGAAACAAACAGCTGGACAATAAGTACGACGTTGTTCCATGTATTTGTCCGGCTGATATCATGAGGACAGAGGATTAGATGATCACTTATCTAAAATGGCGCTTCATAGTTCAACAGAGTCTTCATAGTTCAATGGAGTTTTCGAGAGCTACGATTGCTGGTTGGTTCCTGAAGTAACATACGCAAATATAGTTATTAGACTTATCCAAGTGGTAGTCTGTTGGATAAGGTGTCTAAGTCCATAACTTATTTGGTATATACTTGACCCGACCCGGCATGGTCCATTTGGGTTGCATCTCATCCAAACTATTTATGGATAATTTTATGAGAGTTATACACATATGTTTATTAATATATTATAAGTTATAATATATTAATATGAGATTATGTTATTTAATTAGGTTTAGTCTTAAATTAATTATGAAATAATTTAGAGATTAAAAGGAAGACTAATTAGATGATGGGCTATTGGTTTTATATAGTGTGGGCTGATGCTCTTTTGTTAATGGGCTAAGCTCAAATGGAAGTCCATGGATGATCCATGGATCTTTTAACCCATGGATCCTTAGAAAGGAAAGGTCATGGGTTATCAGGGTTTCACCCTAACCATGCACACTATATAAGCATGCTTATGGAGCATGAAATGGAGCCTAGTGTAACTAGTGAACTAGTGTGTGTGTGCTTGTGAGTGGCCAAAAATACAAGTGTGTATTCTCTCTCAAAGTTTTCCAAGAGTTTCTGGTGTTTTGTGATTCCATTTGAGGCATTCACACTATTGGTGCTTGGCCCTCAAACTCCTTAGAACCAAACTCATCAAAAAAGGTATGTAATCTGTTCTAACTCTTTTATGTTGAAATGTTCCCCATGCCATGTTAGATAGGTTATAAACCTTGGAAAATTATTATTTTGCATGTATTTAGACAAACATAGATCCAAGGTTTATTAGGGTTGCATGCACACTTAGGAAGTGTTAGATTGCTCAAAACCCAACAACCCTACCGCATGAATATATTCCCTATCAAACATATACTAAATTCCCTAGAATTTCTTTCTATGATTTCCTCTACTTTACCTTACTACTTGCCAAGTAAGGACTTATATCAATACTCACTAGTTATCTGATGAATACGATTGCATGCCTCTAAAATCAAATAGTCTGGTGATTGAATGATCTGACACTACAAAAGTTGAACATAAATGAGAGCTATCCAATAGCACCAAATCAGACAATCTAAAACTACTTAATTCTAAGAGCATGTAACCTAATGTATTTGTCAAATAACTAATTAATATCAATATAGGTTCTAAGAAACAGTTAACAAGCAAATCCTTGGGCTATAAGGTATCTTAATTATTATACAATAACATTTAGCAATTCCTAAAGAGAACACTAGACTATATAATAATATGCATTTCAAATATATCAGTAATCATAGCAATATGGATATTTTGGGAATCACTTTCCAATTTGAGCTTTGGTTGACTGAATGCATCACACTATTTTCTTTTGAATAAAGTTCTTTTTTGTAAAAAAAAGTATTTAGTAAGTTATTTAGATCGTCAGTTTGAGTCTGGAATTATATGAATGTTCATCCAGATCGCTCAAACCAAGCATCTGATACCAAATTAAACATTCCGATTTTCAACCCAAATATTTTATTTTTTATTTATACGAATTATTCATTTACATCAAAATATTTATTACATTGTGCAGAAACATGATTCTGAATGCGCGTGTACACTCGAGCCTTTCCCTTCTCATGAACTGATGAAATGCTTAAAACATATTTTTAACAACTAGGTAAGCGCTAGGCTTAGTGATTTCCCCCACTATAACCTATTCCACAATACATATACACTGCATACACAACATGGCCTTCAACATATAGCTAGTCTGCACCTTGGCCTTTAGCATATAGCTAGTCTACCCTAAATAGCCTTCAACATGTGCTAATCTGCTTCCTCTTGGACTTTAGCACAGATCTAGTATGTTCAAGTCTATTGGCCTTCAGCACAGGGCTGGTATGCTCTCCACTCCATATATATATATATATATATATATATATATATATATATATATATAAACATACATATTGCAACAATCCACATAACAAACAACTAACAATCCTAGTCTAATTGCCTAAATGCATACTACAGTGTAACTATATCCTAACATATAGAGGATACATACTGGAGTATACTATATAGTGAGAAGAACTTACCTTAATAATGAATCAAAAGATTCACAGCTATCCGACCGATTCTGTTGACAATCCAACTGAAGGATAGCACGTAGAAAAATTATTAACCTATCATACTTCATCCTATTATTCTCTATAACAATCTGGTAATGAAAACTTCATCTTTGACTAATTCCAATGAACACCACGAGTTCTATCAAATAAGGATTAGCTAGGCATGATAGTTAGGAGGCAAGATCATTTTGGCATATAACCTTTTCTAAAATCTAAACACCAAGCCAACATGACCATTCTAGTCACCTATCCCATAAGTAGATCCATCAGTATAACATCTTCGAATTATTGATAAATCTTAATTATAGGCTCCTAGTATTGACTTATAACTATAATTATAAGTTATACGATGACAGAGTAAGTGTAGCTTATTTACAAAGTACTATTGATCAGAACAGGAAATTAAATGGGCATAACACTGACTCAAGACCTCCTACTTGAAGGATACAACTAGCAGAGCTCTCAAGGGTGTCGTAGGGCTTCGTTGTAGTCTGAAAACTCAAAGAAAAAGGGGCTACATGAGGGAGAACCGAGAGAGAGAGAGAGAGAGAGAGAGAGACTCTAACGGCTCGATGTGAGGAGCTTATATGATAAGGTGTGACAACCCGTAAATTGTTACGTCGCTGTAACCCATTCCTGTCGGTAAAACGCGTTTGTCTTTCAATCTTCCCGTTAAAATTTTTGATTAGGTCATTTAATTTAAGATTTTTAATATGACCTCATAAGCATTCAAACACATTAGAAACATGTAAAAACACTTTCGATATTTAATTGGATAAATTTTAGTTTTATTTCGTAGTGTTATAAACAATTAAATCGGGTACGACCAAAAGCCTCGGTAAACGTCAGTATCGGGTAGAATTCCTCCGTGTCTCAAACTCGACCCATATATAAAGTTCAAAAGACTTCATTTGAAGCCTTTCCACTATCTCTCTACTCTCTCTCCTCAAATTCAAGTTCTAGGTTCCAAAATCATCCAATTCAAGCCTCAAATCATTAACATAACTACCTTAACTCATAGTATAACATCTTTAGCCTTCGAATTCGTGTTTAATCTATGAAATAGGACCATTATCATGAGTTAACGACCCTAGAACTGTCCTAGTCCGTGAACTCACATAAAATGGGTTTTGGAGCCCAAAAACCCTCCTAAATCACTTTTGGAACTTGCAATCGACTTAAGGACATATTGGAATGGAATTAGAACACCATGAACTCATCATTTAGGGGATAAATATCAGTTTAAGTCCCAAGCACATGCTTGGACCGTAAACACCCTTTCATGGGCAGTAAACTCATTCTAGGGTGTTAAGATGCCCCTTAAACACCTCATAAGCCTTGGAATAAAGTCTAGAAGCAACCACAAACAAGTAAGGGGCCTTAAACTTAATAAAAACCACTCCATAAGGAGTTCACGGCCGTAAACCCCCCAAGAATGGGTTATTGGGCCTTAAACTCCTATATCTTGGTCAAAGTGTGCCCTAAATTCGCCCCATGACTTGTAAATGAGTTTAAATCACATGTGATTAACCTATGGCCATCAAAGAACATAAAGATTGAGTGGATGAGAGTTTACGGCCATAAACTCCTATTTTACTACCGTAAACTCATCAAATGGTCCATATGATTGATCAAATCCCTTTCTAATGCCCTAGAACCAAACCTACCATCATCCCTCAAATGTCATAAGGCCATTTAGCACTCAAGAGCACCACCCATGAGTTTACCACCGTAAACTCATGGGGATGTGGTTTTTAGGGCCTAAAACACTTCTAAGAGTTTACTCTTGAAGAGTAAACTCCATTCCTAAGCCATACACCCCCATAGATGCCACCCGGGTCACTCCAAACACTTGAATTGAAGTGTTTTCACGTCTAGAAATGTTTATTATTATTTAATTAATAGACCAAGGCCTAATTAGATACAAATTATGTATCTCCTCATATTACATAGGAACCTCGGGTGTTTCAAGCCCCGAACTAAGAATTAGCATCCAACCGGCACATGTTTTGTCTGGTGAGTTCATACCCCTACGCCTTTTTCCGTGTTTTTCAATGTTTTTAGGGGGGAATACAAGCAAATTATAAATGTTTTCAAAACCTAAAACTGATGTATTCTATAAATATCTGGCTAACTTTTAGATATCTTTACCCCTTATGTATTATGCAGAGCATAAGGGATGTTTTATTGAATATAAATACATGGATTTCAATTACAGTAAAGGAAACAATCAAAACAATTAAATTATTATGGGAATAATTTGGGATCTTCAGTTCTTGTTTTACGAGCAGAGATTTATGTAAAGTTAATAGATAAACTATGTCTAATTCAGTTTATCTCTGTTTAATTTACGGTATTATGCCAGATAATTTCATTATATTAAACTGTTTTTATTGTATTATGTTTCAAAACGATTAGTATGTTTGATAACAATCGAGAACACTGTGAATAATTTAATACTAGCTTGTGAGATTCGTCTTCATTAAACCCTTTGGGTTATCAGTAAATCCTCCCCGGAAGTGTAACCAGAGTCTCCTGGAGGGAGAGCGTGGAATTTGTGAATAGATCTATTCGGGACTGACAATCCCACACCTAAACTGCTAGCTACAGTTAGGTGGGCACGCCTGGGGTGACAAATTCGGGATATCGTCCGACGCCTGAAGAACGTCAAGGAGGTATCGTGGTCATATTAGCATGGTTACCCGACTCACAATACATATTAATATAAGTTTATTCACGGATTTTCATTTCTATCTTTGATTTACAGAATTTTTATATCTAGTACGGGATGGTAATCCCATGGCTTTCAATCTATAGTTTTTGTGTATTAAAAAGTACCTTATATCTAGTACGGGATGGTATTCCCATGGTCTTTATATCTAGTACGGGATGGTATTCCCATGGTTTTTATATCTAGTACGGGATGGTAATCCCATGGCTTTCAATCTATAGTTTTTTTGTATTAAAAACTACCTTATATCTAGTATGGGATGGTATTCCCATGGTCTTTATATCTAGTACGGGATGGTATTCCCATGGGTTTTATATCTAGTACAGGATGGTAATCCTATGGCTTTCAATCTATAGTTTTTGTGTATTAAAAACTACCTTATATCTAGTACGGGATAGTATTCCCATGGTTTTCAATCTATATTTTTATGTATTAAAAATATCTACTATTGTACTGGATGGTATTCCCAGTGGTTTTTAATATATAGTTTTATGTATTAAACTATCCACCGATGTGCTTAACGGAAATTCAAAACTTTCACTAAACTGTCTTTATAAGAAAATATGGGATTTTCTTGGATAACAACTTTTCAGAAAACCAAAGGAAACGTGTTCATTTTCAGAAAATAAAACACTGATGAACTCACCAGTTTTATGCTGATTTTTAAACTGCTTGTATTCTCAGGTTCTCCTTAGGCAGGTATTCGCGTACTTTTGCAGAAGACGGAGCAGATGGAAGTCACGTCTAACTTTTGTTAAAACTTATGTATCTATAAGCATGTATTACTTTGCTTTCTACTTTCAAACAAATGTAATGAATCTATGTAATGTAATGTTTCGTGTTTACTATGTGATCAGTTTTAACAAACTTTTAATCTATGAAGATCGATTAGATCTTGAACAAGTAAGTATACAAAGACGATAAAAACACAATAATAAGAACGAGACAAGATTGAATCAAACGTGTCGAATGATTAAACAAAATCCTCAGAAGAGCTCGATTAAGAACATCAACTGTAGAGGATTGGAAGATTACAAGAACGATCAAAGAAACCTGTTGTCGTCTAGATGTAACGCTATTCTTAGATCTCTTAAACCTTAACCTAATATGCATGCAAGCGTAAACATATATACAAAACATAAAAGGTTCACGGTTGGATAGGCCCAAACCGGTACACAAAAAGCCTTAGGCCAAGCGAGCCCAAAAGACGCAATCAACAAAAATGATCTTCAGCCCAACAATCTCCCCCTTTGCGTCAATTTGGAGCGAGACCTTCACTTATTACTTGGGCCAGCAGCTGAAACCGGTACCTTCTTCACGGTACTAAACAGACATTTGGTTATTGAAAGAATGGTCTGTCTAAACCAGATGTACCAGTTAATCATATCTTCAAAATACTTGACATCATCGGCCGAGTTCTCTTTACACCGTTTGACAATGAACAGCACATGCTCCAAACAGGTTGTGGTGTAAAGATGCTTGTCAGCTAAAGCGAAGAGACATTTCTGTCCTTCCGCTCGAGTGAACATAACTGTGTTGCGTCTCGGGTCGATCCTGCCCAGTAGCATTTGATTGAGATCACTGGCCGATCCCATAGGAGCAATTTTGGGTTTCTTCTTGAAGACTGTGGCGACCTCCTGATCCATTAGGGCTACCTCCATGATGTAGCAGATTAACATCCTTTTGACATGGTCTAGAATGGGACCATATTCAGCTTCATTAGTCAAAAGGATATTGTACAGGACGATCCAATCATGAGGATTTAGATTCGGTAGATCTGCCAGGGAGATAAGATGAGCAGTCTTTGCAGATCCCCGAATCAATTTGAACCGAACGTTTATAAAACGTCCCTCAGTATAAGGTTTTAGCACCCGAACGTTGACAATTTTCTGGGCGCTCCATGTAAGGAATTGTGGACGAGCGGCCGCCAGATAGAAGTCAATGAGCTCCCTGTCAAGCTCAGCGTTCGGGTGAGGGACTTCAAAGATGTTAGAGAAGACGTGGAAGATGAACGCCTTTCGAGTCGGCGGCATATCGAACTGCGAATCGACAGAATTGCTGCAGTCGAACGATATAACCGGCTCGAGCCATAAGATGCTGGGAGTTTCAATGGCCTCTTTGATTAAGCGTTCCCTGGTCCAGGCAGGGAAGAGAGTCTTTCGGCTCTCAAGGAGATCGTGGGCTACTTTTTGTTTGCGTTCGGCTTCGGCAGCCTCACGCGCCACACGACTGGCATCTTCACCAACCTTGCGACTGTTCTTTCGTTTTAAAATGTCAGCAATGGTCTCCTTGTCGCCTTCTTCATCTTCGTCCTCAGCTATGTTTTTGCCTTTGTTCTTCACACCCGAACCTAAAGTTTGATCAGTTGGAGATGGTTCGGTCGTGTGAGTAGCTTTGGAGGAAGGAGGTGGTTTTGATCCTGTCTTCTCATCTCCCCCTTGTTTCGGAATGGACACAAAACTTGGGAGGCCTTCGACTTTGTTGAGAAGATCGATGGCTGGAGAGAGCTTTTCAGCAAGGGAACGCCTCACCGAAAAGTTTAGGATGGGATCGTGTGCTTCCAGAATGTTGGATATAACAGCGTGGACATCCGAAACACACATCTTGACCACCTCCCTTTCAGATCGAAGATCTTCCAGTTGTTGTTGGGATTGAGAGAGTTGAGTTGTCTGGACCTCAAGTGCAGTAGTTTTGATTGCCAGATCGTCCATTAACGAATGCTCGGTTGCCAGATCTGCTTGTAGCTTGGTGAGGCAAGCATCAATGGAGGCAGTAAATGCCGAGTTGTCGTCGCGTATGGTTTGACGTAGAGTTGCGAACGAAGGCAACTCCGATGAGACAAAATTGACCAATTGTTGGACAATTGGTTCCAAAGATGCCTTTGTGGCATCTGCACTTTCCTGCAAGGACTGCAGCAGGGTAGAGGCATCAGAAAATAGTTTATCGACTTTTTCGGTCGCTGCCTCACATGCCCTGGTAGATGCCTGAATGGTAGCAGTTGCTGAGGCTGCTGAATCATGTTGAGCCCTGGAGAAGGCATCAACAATCTTCTGAAGGGCAGCTTCAGACAAAGTGGACTGTTGGTTAGACGAGGAGGCGAGAAGTAGGTCAATCTTCTCGTTGAGCTGTTTGAGATGTTTCTTGGTTACTAGAGCATCATCCTCCTCGTCACTTTCAACTTGAAACGGACTATAGTAGACCGAATCAAAGATCATGTTTTCTCCCCCAAGATAAGGTTGTTCACCCTCAGATACATTTCCAGGAGATGAAGAGGGTGGAGAGGTTGGGGGTGTTGAGGGTTTGGTAGGAGCAGGTTGAGTGGGTGAAGGTATAGTTTCGGTTGGTGGTTGAGTATGAGTAGTTTCGGTTCTGTGGGTTTTGGGTTGAGGAGGTTCGGTTACATGTGGTGATTTGGTTGTAGTTGTAAAAATTGGTGGAGGGGAAGGAATTGGGGAAATGGGTAGTTCAATCTCTGGGGTAGGGGACCGAGGTGGTGTATTGCCTCGTTGAGGAGATGCATCCCCTTGAGAGTCATCAGAACCCGAACTCTCACCCTCAGAGTCACTCGAAGAAGAGGGTATATCAAGCTTTTGCTTCGGTTGGGTCTTCCTCTTCTTCGGTGGTGGGGAAGGTGCGGCTTTCGGCTGTTTCCTCTTTTTAGGTGAAGGTCCCTTTGAAGCTTTGGAGGCTTGCTTTCCTTTTTCTGCCTTTTTACCCCTGCTCACTGGTTTATCTGCATCATGAATAGACCTGAGCATATCCGGGGTCAGATCCCTTGGACCTGATGGCCTTAGCTCCTTGAGCTGCCGAATCAACCTGCTATCCGAAGGCACATCACCATACATTGACTCCGGGATAGAGCCAATAAAGGAGAATTTTGATGCATCTGAGACGATGATCTTCTTGGTATGGAAAGTACCAACAGAAGACATCGATGCACCTTCAGCAGTGGGAACATCGAATCTGTCCATGGCCCATTTAGTTATCAGTATCCAGAATCGGGCCAACGAAACTTCAGAGTGTCGAGATGAAGAAGAGAGGCTTTGAATAAGTTGTTGCCACAGAACAAACCCATAATCCAGGTTGATCCCATTGTAAACTCCGTACATGATGGTGAGGAACAGACGACTTGCACCATCTGAACCTGAACTTCTCTCCGACAATCCCTTGAAAAGGACTGTAAATAAACCGTTCCATTGTGGCGGCAAGCATGACTTTTTGAATCTTGCAACTGATGTAAGAACCTCTGTGTATCCCATGTTGTAAAACATGTTATACAGATGACCAATTTGTATCGACTCCGGATGAACTCGGGAATGGTCAGTAGCAAATCCGAGCAAAGTGCAGAAACGCGGGCGAGAGATGGAGGTTTTGTGGTCTCCAATCTCGAAAAATACCCGGTCGACGGCCTTGTCATAATATGCAGTCGCGTAGACCTACGATAGGGCCGCCATCGGCACCGATTCGATTCTGGAAAGTGCTGGAACGAGTTGGGAATACTTTAAGCACTCTATGATCGGCGACATGTAGGAGTCGTATGCCTTTGGGTTAAGATCAATGACCAAACATTGCTGTGGTCGAATGGGAAGAATCTGTGAGGTAGCATGAACTGAAGAGGAGTCAGCCATTGATGCAGGTGAGAAGAAGATGATGAACAGGAAACTGTATGGGAGTGTTTGCGTTTCGGAAATTTTGAAAGTGGTAAAGAGGTAAAAGGAGGTGTAACGGGCTATTTATAGTGGGTGATAAGAGAGAGAAAAATCGGGTCAAATCTCTTATGGATGACAGTTGGAACGTGCGATGATCACGTAGGAGAGAGAGTGTCAGGTTCCTAGGACCACGCCGCCCAATAAGCCCCGTTCCATAGGGACAAGCCGTTACTGTTTAACCACGCGCATTAAATGCCACAGCACAAGAAAGAACTTAAGCTTTAAAAGAATGTCCGTTGAAATTACGATCAACCATTTATAAAGAAATGTTGAAATGCTTCTTTTAATTAGGCTAAAAACGACTAGCTTGAAAATAAAATCTCAGAAAGAAAAATAAGAACGAGATCCCAAGGGAAGAAATGTTATGGGTTTGTAACAATTTCATAGGAATCACATAAAATTGGAGATTTTAATAGGGTACTTTCATCAATTCTTTAGTGAGAACTTGAGCAATTTAATTGTTCACCGTCAATTCGTTAGGTGTGGAATTTTGGGTTTCACTTAGTTCGTAGTGACACAATACTAAGATCATAAACACAGATGTTGTGTAACCATAAACCTCAGTGGTAATTTCTGAGAGTCTCAAGGGTTACCATGATGGAATGAGTGAATTGGAGAAGTAATGAAGAGATGGTGTAAGAGAACAAAGTACCTCTACTGCGAAAAGAAGGACCAAGCAGGAAACTCTTAACTCATGTGAGAAAAGAGTGAGGTAGCTCACGATTAGAATAAATGAATTGGCCTTATTGGGAAGACAAGGTTTGTGTATACCAGGTCATGAAGGCCATTATTCAAAATCTTATGAGGCTTGAGACACATACAGCAGCATGCTTCTAGGGACATTTAGTTATTGCATCAAATGTATCCCCATAAACTAACATTAACACACAAAAAAATTTGGAATTTTTGAGATAAACCGAACCCGAACCTTCGGTTGGTTTCGGTTGAGAAGAGTTTTGAAAAACCGAACCCGAACCTTCGATTGATTTAGGTTCTAGAAAATTCTGAAAAACCGAACCCGAACCTTTGGTTGGTTTCGGTTCTAGAAAATTTTGAAAAACCGAACCCGAACCTTTGGTTGGTTTCGGTTCTAGAAAATTTTGAAAAACCAAACCCGAACCTTTGGTTGGTTTCGGTTCTAGAAAATTTTGAAGAACCTGGAAATGAAAGAAAACAAGTATATATATATATATATATATATATATATATATATATATATATATATATATATATATATATATATATATATATATATATATATTTTTGAATCAAACGAGGAAAAACAGAATTTTACAAGAATTATACAACATTGAAAAACTATCTTTGAAGAAGTGAGTGGGTCAGATAGTTGAACCGAACCCGAACGTTCGGTTGGTTTCGGTTCTTATGTTTGAGTTTGAGAGGTAGCGTGAGGTACTGACTCTGATTCCATCATACCTAGTCCTTGCAAGATTTTATTGAATGATGCTTCAGGAAGAGCTTTTGTAAAGACGTCAGCCAGTTGATCAGTGGTTCTTACGAAGTGAACTTCGACGTTTCCATCTTCCACGTGATCTTTGATGAAGTGATACCTCAGTGCTATGTGTTTGGTTTTGGAGTGTTGCACTGGGTTATGATAGATCCTAATTGCACTTTCAGAGTCACAATATAGTGGGATCTTCTTCATATTGAGTCCGTAGTCTCGAAGTTGACTTTGGATCCAAATCACTTGTGACGTGCATGATGCAGCTGCAATGTATTCCGCTTCGGCAGTAGATAGCGATACACACGTTTGTTTCTTGGATTGCCAGCTGACTAACTTCCCGTCAAGAAATTGACAGCCACCAGTTGTGCTTTTACGGTCAAGTCCACATCCTCCAAGGTCAGCATCAGAATAGGCTTGAACAAAGAAGCCTGAGTTGGATGGATACCATAGACCTAAGGAGGTGGTTCGCTTGAGGTAGCGTAGGATGTTCTTCACTACAAGCATGTGAGGTTCGCGTGGGTTTGCCTGAAATCGAGAACAGTAACAAACAGAAAACATGATATCAGGTCTGCTAGCGGTTAGATACGTTAATGAGCCAATCATTTGACGATAGAGCGTGATATCGACAGCCGGTTTGTCTAGGGATGGGGTAAGCTTGGTGCCGAATGCCATTGGGACTTTGACTTTTGAGTCTCCCATCATTCCAAACTTTGCTAGAAGAGTCTTCGTGTAAGCTTCCTGATTAATAAAAATGCCTTCGGGTCCCTGTCTTATGTTTAAACCAAGGAAAAAGTTAATTGGACCCATTGAGCTCATTTCAAACTTAGTCTCCATCAGCTTTCTGAATTGAGCCGTTAAGCTGGGATTCGTGGAGCCAAAGATGATGTCATCGACATAAATTTGAACTATCATAAGGTGGTTACCTTCCTTTTTGCGAAAGAAGGTTGAGTCAACCGAACCTTGTTTCAATTTAGACATCTTTAAAAATTTTGTAAGCGTTTCATACCAGGCTCTCGGAGCTTGTTTAAGGCCGTACACAGCTTTATCCAGAATATAGCAATGATTTGGATGCCTTTCGTTCACGAACCCAGGAGGTTGCTCCACGTACACCGTTTCTTCGAGTTCTCCATTGAGAAATGCACACTTGACGTCCATTTGGAAAACCTCAAAGTTCTTGTGAGCAGCATAAGCCAGAAATATTCTAACAGATTCTAGCCGAGCTACTGGAGCGAAAGTCTCTTCATAGTCTATCCCTTCCTCCTGACAGTATCCCTTTACCACCAGACGAGCCTTGTTCTGTATAACATTACCTTCCTTGTCCATTTTGTTCCTAAATACCCATTTGAGACCAACAACCGAAGCATTTGGAGGAGTTGGAATGAGGCGCCCGACTTTGTTCCTTTCAAATTCGTTCAGCTCGTCTTGCATTGCTTGAACCCAATCAGAGTGATCGAGGGCAGTATTAACTTTCTTTGGTTCAACTTTTGATACGAATGAGTTGAACATGCAAAACTCAACCTTTGAGAATAAGGAAGTCTGTTTTGCTTTCAGTTGTGATCGGATCAAGACCTTTTCAGAGACATCTCCAACTATTTGAGAAACAGGATGATCTCTGGTCCATTTGATAAGAGGAGGGTAATTCGGATCAAAGGTTGGGTCTAGTTCAGCATTAATTATTTCTTCTGGCTCAGATTGGCTATCGTAACCGAGCGTCATATCATTATGTTCCCCCTCAATTGATGAGCTTTGAAAAACATGAGGTTCAGGTGTTTCTTGTGGTACTGAGCTTCCTGGTGTTGAGGCCTCTTCGGTTGATGAAGGACCTTCGGTTGAAGATGTAGAATTTGGCTCCCCCCTGGACTTGTGAGCTTGTCTCCCCTCGACTTGTGAGCTTGGCTCCCCCTCGACTTGAGCGTTGATGGATGGAGAGTCGTCAGAGGTTGATTCTCCTTCATGCATTCTTCTTGCAGCATCTTCGACAATTTGCTTCATGTGATCAACTTTGTTGTCTGCTGCACCTGCTTCGGAGAGTGAAGCTTTCTCTGGTTCGTCAAAGAGCTCCAGAAATTTCTCGTATATATTGGCTACCGAGACTGTGACTTGGCCAGTTAGAGGAAAGATTTCCCTTGCGGTGTCTTCCTTGGCCTGTAGCTTCTTGACATAGATATCGTCAAAGGTCACATAGTATGTTTCTTCAATCCTTCTCGAACGCTTGTTTAGGACCCTCTACGCCTTGGATGTGAGAGAATAACCCAGAAAAATTCCCTCGTCGGCTTTGACATCAAACTTGTTGCGTTGTTCTTTAGAATTAAAGATGAAACACCTTGAGCCGAACACATGGAAAAATTTCACATTTGGCTTTCGGTTGTTCAGTATCTCATATGGAGTGAGCGTGAACCTCTTGTTGAGATATGACCTGTTCTGTGTAAAACAAGCAGCTGAAATAGCGTCAGCCCAAAAATAAAGAGGTAAGGAAGCGAAACTTAGCATGGTTCGGGCAGCTTCACACAAAGATCGGTTTCGTCTTTCGACTATTCCGTTCTGTTGTGGTGTGTAGGGAGCTGAGAAATTGTGACTTATTCCCTTTTCTGCAAGAAACTCTTCAAACTCCCTGTTCTTGAATTCGAGACCATTGTCGCTTCTGATGTTGCGAACAACCTTCTTAAGCTGTACTTCAATTTGCTTGATAAACACTTTCAGCTTTTGAGTCGCTTCAGATTTGAGCTTTAGAAAGAACACCCATGTAAATCGTGAAAAGTCATCAACAATAACAAGAATATACTTGCTACCACCGATGCTTTCGATAGATGAAGGACCACACAAATCGATATGAAGTAATTCGAGTGGTTCAACAACTTTTGTGTTGATTATAGATGGATGACTTTGACGACTCTGCTTCCCCATTTCGCATGCAACGCACAGATGATCCCTGTCGAACTTGAGCAATGGAAGGCCCCTAACATGACCTCTAGTAACAAGACGGTTGATATCTTTAAAATTAAGATGAGATAATCTTCGGTGCCACAACCAACTTTCATCGGATTGAGCTTTTGACAACAAGCATATAGCTGGGTTTCCTTTGATGGGTTTAAGGTTTAAGGGAAACATTTCACCCTTTCGCTCTGACTTGAGAATCACTTTCTTTGACTTTTTCTCTATGATTTCAGAACCTTCATCATCGAACGAGACTTTGAGACCTGTACCTCCAACAAGCTGAGATACACTAATGAGATTGTGTTGGAGTCCTTCCACATAAGCCACCTTCCTTATAGTAAAGTCTCCATTTGTTATCATCCTGTATCCCTTTATAGTGCCAAAAGAATTGTTTCCAAACTTGACATTGCCACCATTTGCAAGAGATCTGTATTCCCTAAGCTCCTCTTTCCTCCCTGTCATGTGACGTGAGCAGCCACTATCGATGTACCATTCTTCGTCGAACTGCTCGTCACTTATAACCTGCAAAAATTAGACAGATTTAGGAACCCAAAATTTCTTGGGTCCATGTGAGCTTTGCATGGGAACGGGAACAATAAGAGAGACATCAACAAGATAAGTTCGTTTTATAAGAGTTGTTGCATCTTTCCTTTTAATGGTAAAAACTTTTATTTTGTTAGGATTGGGTGAATTAGGTTTGGATTCTGGTTGGGATTCATTGACCTTTTTCTTCCACTTTTGCTTAGTTGACGAATGAGATTTTTGAAAACAAGAGAAATCAGCTTTAGAGTAAGATGGAGACGAATCGGTGGGAGTAGAAGAATTATGAGACCGAGAAGAGGAATTAGAAGAACGAGAAGAATTTGAACAAGAGGGTTTGGATTGAGAGAAGTTCCGGGCTTGAGACTCTAGGTGACCCTTTTGCTTTTGATCATTGGAGGGAATGACCTTAGAGTTTTGTTCTCTTTTGACTTCAGAACCGAACCTTTGCGTTCAGTTGGAACTGTCCTTGGAACCGAACCTTTGGTTTCGGTTGAAGTCCTTTTTAGAACCGAACTTTTGCCTTCGGTTGATATCTTTTTGTGAACCGAACCTTGGCTTTCGGTTTTTGTGACATTCAAGCTTTCCTACATGATTGTTTTCATCCTTTAGATTCTTGTCTTGATGAGAGAAATATGCATTTTGGGAATGCCAGAATTGTTTCCTTTCAGAAAGATTCTTCCTGTATCTATTGTTCCTTTCTATCTTCCTATTCCTCATCTGAGAAGGTTGATGATGAACATTTGCTTTCGTTTTTGGTGACTCCTTGGCTGGTTCCTTTTGAATTGCAGGAGTTTTACTTTGAGCTGAACGAGCCGAGGGAATGTCTTCTTTTGCCGAGTGATCATTCTTCTGAGGAATGTCTTTTGTACCACTGGTGCTCGGCTCATTGAAGTTGTTCGGCTTATTCAAGGGTTCAGGTATGTATCTTCCTTTGCTCTTCCAGGAAGTTCTTTCAGATAAACCAATGGTTTCGTCTGCATTATCAATTGGAGCTTCCCAGAAGTACTCATCACAACCATCAGCATTGTCTTCGTTTACAATGGCTACAAGTTCAGCTGTTTGATGTTCGGTTACTCCTATTACCTTGTATACTTGATTTGGAGTGGTCCTGACCTTTTGATACACAACAACTTTCTCAATTAATTTTGGGGACTTTTGATGGGACAATCGAGCGAACTCCACTGAATTTTCAGAAATTAGATTCTTGTGATTTTCAGGCTCAGTTTTAATAAATTCTGAGCAGTCAACCGTGTCCTCTACAGAAATTTCGCTCATGTTATCGTCCTCGTTAAGCTCAGATGCATTTTCAACATCAATTTTGTTTTCTGAGCTTACGTTGGCATTTAAAGAGTCAAATTTTTGCATGGTTTCGGTTCTCAGTTTAAGTCTGTCATTTTCATCCAAAAGATTTTAAGCATGTTCTTGTGGTCTTTGGATTTAATGAAGGACTCAATTTTGTTCAGTCCATACATGTAGGTTGGATTGACATCATCAGACGATATCACACTCTCACAATTATAGGCTTCGGCATCGATTTCATCTTCCTTAAACTCTAGGAAGGGCAAGATCATGCAGTGAATCCTTTGGCCTATTTCACAATCCAAGTGAAGCTGAGTAATATTAGAATACAGACGTTTAGCAATTAAACAAAAAACATTTCGTTGTTTTAACAATTTCAAATTGTCTCTTTGCAAATAAATGTTTTCATCTTTAACTTTGACTAATTCTAACTCCTTTAACTCTATCCACATTCTCCGCTCCTCACTCTTCGACGCCGCCCTGCTCAATTGATCAGTTAGGTTAGAATTTGTGACCCGAGTTTGAGTTAAGCTACTATCTAGATGAGATATTCTTGTATTGACGTTTTTTAGTTCTTTCTCATAAGAGGATGATGGTACTTTGCATGAAATAAAAACAGATTGTACCTTCTTTATTAGTTCATCGAGCTCATTGAACTGCTGGCTGAGTGGTTTGGCTGTAAAGCACATGTCCTCCTTTGCTTTCTGTCCATCAATGCCTCCATCGGTGTTGTATCCCCTCATTTGAGATACGTCAGAAACCATGAGGCATTTTCCACCACTGCTTTCTTCCTTAGACAAGTAGGCCTTTCCATGAGTAGGCTGCCTCACTTCCTCGTCTTCTGATTCGGTAGACCAAACTTCCGTGCTACCGAACTCATCACCTAGAACAGAACCCTGCACAATAAGAGAATTAATAGGCGGGTTAGCAGCAGACTTCTTCTTTCTCAACTCATCCAATCTTTTTTGCAACACGGCTTCCTCGTCGTTCCCATCATCTTTTTCAGCCATTTTCTTAAGGACGCAGTCCTTAGCATAATGATTTTTCGCACCACAATAGAAACAACTCACTCCAGAGTCGCCATCCACCTTCGGTTCCTTCTTGTGCTCCTCAGCTTTCGGTTCATTAATCACCTTTTCGGAGCTGTAACTCCCCTACCAGTTTCGGTTTTTGTTGTTGGGGAATCTCTTCTTTACGAACCTTTTGGGATTGGACACCATCAAGGCATAATCCTCTGATGTGAGATCATATTCTTCCAGGTTGAGGTCTTCATCCTCCATAACAGCTTTACTTTTTGACAGGAGAGCCAACGAACCAAGACTGGAAATGACGTTCTTTTCTTGCACCACGATCTTCTCTTGAGACTTGAGAATTCCCACCAGTTTCGCCAAAGAGTATGATTTAAACTGCTCATGGGCTTTAACTGTGGAAACTACTGCTCTCCATTCAGACCTCAGACCATTCAGGAATGTAACCTTCTGTTCGATGAGCTTCCTTTCAATATCGTGTTTGATCATCTTGCTGAGAAGATGATTGAAGCGATCGAACGTCTGGGTCACAGATTCTTCAACCCCTTGCCTGAATTCTCCAAACTCAGATAGAAGCAAAGTTTGAATCGAATGTTCAAGATCTTCGTCTGTAGAATACAGTTCGCGAAGTCTATCCCAAACATCCTTTGCCGTCGTGCATGAGCTAACCAATCTGAATGTATCGGACTGAAGGGCGAACCAGATCAATCTTAATGCCTTGATATTGCATTGGAACTTATCCTTTTCATCTTGTGCAATATCTTTCACGTCCTTTAGCAGATCATTGTATTCTTTTTGAGTCTTGATGATTTTGGACGTTGCAGAATGAGAAAACGGTCCATTGGTGATGGCTTCCCAAATCAGATACCCATTCTCCTCCGATCCAATAACATAGTCTTCGAAGTGATGTGCCCATACTTCATAGTCATGGGTGTATAAGATCGGAATCTTTGTCGTCGAACCAATGCTGTTGGAAATATTAATAAGGTTTGATTGTGTCGCGTCCATTATGATCGTAAAACCCTGTTCAAAGATCAGACTTGTAATAAAGCAGATTAGGGCAAAGTAATAAATATCAAGATACGTCAATAAAGAGATGACGGCTCAATAAATATTAATGATTGCGGAAAAACCCTAATGGAAATCTTTTTCACAGAAAAGATATGTATCAATTACACAGCCTCCTGCTCTAATACCAATTGATGAGATTTAACAAACTTTTAATCTATGAAGATCGATTAGATCTTGAACAAGTAAGTAAACAAAGACGATAAAAAAACAATAATAAGAACGAGACAAGATTGAATCAAACGTGTAGAATGATTAAACAAAATCCTCAGAAGAGCTCGATTAAGAACATCAACTGTAGAGGATTGGAAGATTACAAGAACGATCAAAGAAACCTGTTGTCGTCTAGATGTAATGCTATTCTTAGATCTCTTAAACCTTAACCTAATATGCATGCAAGCGTAAACATATATACAAAACATAAAAGGTTCACGGTTGGACAGGCCCAAACCGGTACACAAAAAGCCTTAGGCCAAGCGAGCCCAAAAGACGCAATCAACAAAAATGATCTTCAGCCCAACACTATGCTTACTATGTACATTGGTTGTTATACTTTACATGACGTCCTCCGCCCCGGAACGTTTCCGCCATCGGTTTCGGGGTGTGATGGATTGGTATCAGAGCCCTTGTTTATAGTGAACTAATATACCTAACCTTACATGGTATAAGACTATAAACATTAAGGGGCCAAAGTACTCTGAACTAAAATTATACTTTAAAATATATGTATTTTCAAAAGTATACAAGTATACCTAACCGCCGGAATCCGTAACTACGAGTAGAACAGAACATAAGTAATTGGGTGTTGTGTGCTGCAGTTAAACCTAGGCAGTTATGTAGTCGTGTCTAGGGTCAATATAGCTAGATCAACTATATTCATTCGAGACACGACCAACATGTGCTTGAGAGTGACTGTGGTGTGCAACATTTCTAAATCTTACCTAAGCTCCAAAACATAATTCAACGATCTAGCGAAACATAAGATACTATGGGAGTGTCTTAGTGAGAACTGAGTACTTTGTAGAAATTCATTCAGAGTGATGCTACCCTTCCTTCTTTAGCGATAGTTTATCTGCTTTGATAACTCTTTCCTGCTTATCACTTATGGAACCCTATATCTGTCATAATGAGATATCCCGTGTTTCATATCTCTTGATTCAATTCAGAGGACTTACCATCCTCTTTTTCCTAATCATTTTAGATCATCATGCCTCCAAAGAAAGGACCCAACTATAGGAACAAAAACTCTCTGCCACCATATTCTCGTCCGTTCGACCCTATCTTATTCCAGACAGTTGTTACTACCATAGTGACAACTACAATGATGCTATTGTACCCTAGCAGGTTCAGTGGACCACGAAGTAACACCTACCCCCAAAACCATGAAGATAATCAGGAGCGACAAAATGAGCATAAGGAAAGTAAAAAGGTTATCTGGAAAAAGCGAAAGGGTCAGAGTTCACAAGGACCCTCCAAGAGGCATGAATATGTGGCAGTTCAAGCTGCGACTACTCCTGTTGCTGCGTCTATAGCTCAAGCACTTACCACTGGGTATGCTGGTAACCTCCCTTGGTGCAACAGGTGCAATTACCACCACCGCATCCCCAATCCCTATCGTGAGAAGTTTTGTAAAAACTGTGGCCAAGAGGGTCACCTTGCGCGAAGCTACAGATCACCAACCAATCAAGCTTCCGGATCTAGTGCCGAACAGGGCTGCTACGGTTGTGGAGAAGTCAGGAATTTCAAGAGGAACTGCCCCAAAGCAACAGCAACTAGCAACGCCGGGATAGTTCTAGCTATGAAGCAAGAAGAGGCAGTCGTCGATCCCACCGTCGTCGCGGGTATGTTTCTTCTTGACAATTCTTATGGTCATATCCTTTCCAAATCTAGTATTAAAGAAGTTCTTGGTAGCCATCCATTCAAACATCTTCTTAAACATAGTTTTTATCTAGTAATCGAAACATCCACCGTCGAGATGGCTAATAGTGAGAAAGGGAAAAGCTAACGACATATTCATAAACTGTACCCTTACCCTGAACAATCATTCATTTTCCATTGACCTAATACCAGTTACCATCAAGAGCTTTGATGTTCTTATTCGCATAGATTGGTTGAGTACCAATCATGCACATATCCTTTATTACAACCACCCATCTCAATCTTCCCTCTAGCTAGACTCTCATGAGCCACGGTGATGAACTCAGTTCCAATCTTCGTATCATATGTTGCATCAAAGCTCAAAGGCTTCTGTGAAAGGACTATCACGCATTCGTAGCTCATGTAATCAATGAGAAACAAATAGTTAAAGATCTCGAGAGCATCCCCGAAGTCTGCAACTTTCCTGATGTTTTTCCTAAAGAGCTTCCAGGAATTTCTCCCGAACGTCAAGTCGAGTTTCGCATCGACCTAATCAGGAATCATGTAGCCAAGTTTTCGTATTGCTTAGCTCCAATAGAAATGCAGGAGTTATCCAGTCAGCCTAATGAACTGCTCGACAAAGAGTACCATCAGCTTCAAGTTCACGAGAATGATGTTTCCAAGACGGCGTTCAGGACTCGATATGATCACTACAAGTTCGTAGTGATGACCTTCAGTCTAACCACTTTCCTTAGTCACGTAGTAAACAAGAGAGACATACATGCGGACCCTTCTTAAAGCCAGGTGATAAAGAATTAGTTGGCACCGAAGACACCTACAGAAACCCATCAATTCTTGGGTTTCGCCGACTATTATCGTAGATTCATCCATAAATTTTCTAGAATTAGCCAAGCCCTGACCACTCTAACACAGAAAGGTGTACCCTTTTGTTGGAGTGAAAAGCAAGATACAGCATTCCAAACATTGAAGCAAGCCTTGCACATCACGCCTATCCTGTCTCTGCCCGAAGGAACAGAGGATTTCGTTGCCATCGACGATGCGTCTAATCAGAGTCTAGACTGTGTACTTATGTAGAGAGGAAAAGTTATCACTTATGCCTCGAAACAGATGGAGACATGCAAGGTTAACTACACGATTGATGAACTAAAGTTGAGAACTGTGGTCTTTACACCGAAGGTTTGGAGACATTATCTCTACGGAACTAATTGCATGATCCTCACCAACCATGAAAGTTGAGATCACAACCTTCGTGAGCAAGTGTCTTACTTGCGCCAAGGTAAAGATCGAGTATCAGAAGCCCTCAAGTCTGCTCTAGCAGCCCAAGATACCTGAATGGAAATAGGAGATGAATACCATTGATTTCATCACCAAGTTACCCAGCTCTCTGAGTGGGTACGATACCATTTGAGTAATGGTCGATCCTTTGAAAAATCTGCTCACTTCCTTCCGATTAAAGAATCATCCAAGAAATAGTCCGACTGCACGGTGAACCTGTGTCCCTTATCTCCGATCGAGATAGCAGGTTTACCTTAAGATTTTGGCAGTCCCTTCACAGCTTATCATCCTCAAACAGACGGACTGAGTAAGAGAACTATCCAGACCCTAGAAGAAATGCTGAAAGCAAGAGTCATCAATTTAGAGAAGTCATAGGACACCCATTTACCCTTGACCGAATCATCATAGACCTGCATTAAGACTACATCGTTCGAAGCCCTCTGCGGTCGCAAGTACAAGATCCCTTACGTACTGGACCGAGATAGAGGACACGCAGCTAGCCAAGAGATAATTCCCAGTCAGTTCCTCCTCTGGTACTAAAAATCATCCGCAAAACTACCGAGAAAATCATTCAGACCCGAGATTGACTGAGAAGCATCACGAGGCAAACAGAAGTGTACGACGATAAACTACGAAAACCCTTAGTATTCTAGATTGGAAATCGTGTCCTGTTGAAGGTCTCACCCTAAAAAGACATGGTACGCTTTGGAAGCGTAAAAAAACGTAACCCGAGATACATAGAACTTTTCGAGATCCTAGCCAGGATCGGTCCTGTAGCCCATAATCTTCGACTACCTTTAGGACATAGCTGCATCCATCCTGTATTCTACATCTCCAATTTTAGGAAGCACCTAACTGATGAAACCCTAGTAACCTTTTTTATGAGATCGAGATCAATCAAAGTCTGAACTTCATGGAAGAACCATCCGAAATCATAGATCAAGAGACTAGATGTACGAAACAAAGCCGTACCCCGATAGTGACGGTTAGTTGGAATATCGTGCGAGAACCCGAGTTCACTTGGGAGCACGAAGACTCAAATGAATAGAAATAACCAACTCTCTATCCAAACCCATGATTTGTCTTAATTCTAAATTTCGGGACAAAATTCCCTTAAACGGGGGGATAATGTGACAACCCGTAAATTGTTCTGTCGCTGTAAACTAGCCCTGTCGGTAAAACCCGTTTGTCTTTCAATCTTCCCGTTAAAATTTCGGATTAGGTCATTTAATTTAATATTTTTAATATGACCTCGTAAGTATCCAAACACTTTAGAAAACGTAAAAACACTTTTGATATTTAATTGGATAAATTTTAGTTTTATTCCATCGGGTTATAAACAATTAAATCGGGTATGACCAAAAGCCTCGGTAAACGTCAGTATCGGGTAGAATTCCTCCGTGTCTCAAACTTGACCCATATATAAAGTTCAAAAGACTTCCTTTGAAGCCTTTCCACTATCTCTCTACTCTCTCTCCTCAAATTCAAGTTCTAGGTTCCAAAATCATCCAATTCAAGCCTCAAATCATTAACGTAACTACCTTAACTCATAGTATAACATCTTTAGCCTTCGAATTCATGTTTAATCTATGAAATAGGACCATTATCATGAGTTAACGACCCTAGAACTGTCCTAGTCCGTGAACTCACATAAAATGGGTTTTGGAGCCCAAAAACCCTCCTAAATCACTTTTGGAACTTGCAATCGACTTAAGGACATATTGGAATGGAATTAGAACACCTTGAACTCATCATTTAGGGGATAAATATCAGTTTACGTCCCAAGCACATGCTTGGACCATAAACACCCTTTCATGGGCAGTAAACTCATTCTAGGGTGTTAAGATGCCCCTTAAACACCTCATAAGCCTTGGAATAAAGTCTAGAAGCAGCCACAAACAAGTTAGGGGCCTTAAACTTAATAAAAACAACTCCATAAGGATTTCACGGCTGTAAACCCCCCAAGAATGGGTTATTGGGCCTTAAACTCCTATATCTTGGTCAAAGTGTGCCCTAAATTCGCCCCATGACTTGTAAATGAGTTTAAATCACATGTGATTAACCTATGACCATCAAAGAACATAAAGATTGAGTGGGTGAGAGTTTACGGCCATAAAATCCTAGTTTACTACCGTAAACTCATCAAATGGTCCATATGATTGATCAAATCCCTTTCTAATGCCCTAGAACCAAACCTACCATCATCCCTCAAATGTCATAAGGCCATTTAGCACTCAAGAGCACCACCCATGAGTTTACCACCGTAAACTCATGGGGATGTGGTTTTTAGGGCCTAAAACACTTCTAAGAGTTTACTCTTGAAGAGTAAACTCCATTCCTAAGCCATACACCCCCTTAGATGCCACCCGGGTCACTCCAAACACTTGAATTGAAGTGTTTTCACGTCTAGAAGTGTTTATTATTATTTAATTAATAGACCAAGGCCTAATTAGATACAAATTATGTATCTCCTCATATTACATAGGAACCTCGGGTGTTTCAAGCCCCAAACTAACAGTTAGCATCCAACCGGCACATGTTTTGTCTGGTGAGTTCATACACATACGCCTTTATCCGTGTTTTTCAATGTTTTCAGGGGGGAATACAAGCAAATTATAAATGTTTTCAAAACCTAAAACTGATGTATTCTATAAATATCTTGCTAACTTTTAGATATCTTTACCCCTTATGTATTATGCAGAGCATAAGGGATGTTTTATTGAATATAAATACATGGATTTCAATTACAGTAAAGGAAACAATCAAAACAATTAAATTATTATGGGAATAATTTGGGATCTTCAGTTCTTGTTTTACGAGCAGAGATTTATGTAAAGTTAATAGATAAACTATGTCTAATTCAGTTTATCTCTGTTTAATTTACGGTATTATGCCAGATAATTTCATTATATTAAACTGTTTTTATTGTATTATGTTTCAAAACGATTAGTATGTTTGATAACAACCGAGAACATCGTGAATAATTTAATAATAGCTTGTGAGATTCGTCTTCATTAAACCCTTTGGTTTATCAGTAAATCCTCTCCGGAAGTGTAACCAGAGTCTCCTGGAGGGAGAGCGTGGAATTTGTGAATATATCTATTCGAGACTGACAGTCCCACACCTAAACTGCTAGCTACATTTAGGCGGGCACGCCTGGGGTGACAAATTCTGGATATCGTCCGACGCCTGAAGAACGTCAAGGAGGTCTCGTGGTCATATTAGCATGGTTACCCGACTCACAATACGTATTAATATAAGTTTATTCATGGATTTTCATTTCTATCTTTGATCTGTAGAATTTTTATATCTAGTATGGGATGGTAATCCCATGGCTTTCAATCTATAGTTTTTGTGTATTAAAAACTACCTTATATATAGTACGGGATGGTATTCCCATGGTCTTTATATCTAGTACGGGATGGTATTCCCATGGTTTTTATATCTAGTACGGGATGGTAATCCCATGGCTTTCAATCTATAGTTTTTGTGTATTAAAAACTACCTTATATCTATTACGGGATGGTATTCCCATGGTCTTTATATCTATTACGGGATGGTATTCCCATGGTTTTTATATCTAGTATGGGATGGTAATCCCATGGCTTTCAATCTATAGTTTTTGTGTACTAAAAACTACCTTATATCTAGTACGGGATAGTATTCTCATGGTTTTCAATCTATATTTTTATGTATTAAAAATATCTACTGTTGTACTGGATGGTATTCCCAGTGGTTTTTAATATATAGTTTTATGTATTAAACTATACACTGATGTACTTAACGGAAATTGAAAACTTTAACTAAACTGTCTTTATAAGAAAATATGGGATCTTCTTGGATAACAACTTTTCAGAAAACCAAAGGAAACATGTTCATTTTCAGAAAACAAAACAGTTTTGAACTCACCAGCTTTATGCTGATTTTTAAACTGCTTGTATTTTCAGGTTCTCCTTAGGCAGGTATCCGCATCCTTTTGTAGAAGACAGAGCAGATGGAAGTCACGTCTAACTTTTGCTAAAACTTATGTATCTATAAGCATGTATTACTTTGCTTTCTACTTTCAAACAAATGTAATGAATCTATGTAATGTAATGTTTTTTGTTTACTATGCTTACTATGTACATTGGTTGTGATAGTTTACATGACGTCCTCCTCCCCGGAACATTTCCGCCATCGGTTTCGTGGTGTGACATAAGGACTATTTATAAGTGAACTTACTAGCGTCACCACATACATATGGTGTGTGCGTTGTATGCTTTTGTGATGTCGCTCCCCCGAATCATGACATGTGTCGCGATAACGATGGTCCTTATATGCCTCTTGTATAAGGTGCCACATGTCACCTTCTTGTGGTGCCACTTGTCACAACCTTGTGGACCCACATCATAATATCTTAGAAGAAACGGGCTGCCCGGATGTGGCCACGTGACGCTCTCTCGTGGTGCCACATCATCTTGTGTGATGCACACTTCGCGTGTGCGATTTTCTAGATTTTCAAAATGGCATAACTTCTTCATATAAGCTTCATTTTCATAGTCCTTTATATTTCCAGAAAACTCTAGATGAGATCTACAACATTCCTTTAGATCCTAACAACTAATTTTCACTCTATAAAAAATTATACTTTTGATAGGCGTATACTGTTTAGAGATCATTGTAGAGAGCATAACTCATATATGCAGACTCATTTCTCGATGTTCTTTGTATTGATGGATTCCTATGAACGAGATGTTCAACTATCATTTAGATTGTTTTTACTAATAATCTACCGCTCTAAAATTCAATTTATGTGTCGGATTTGGGCGTTCTTTATATGCACGCTCTCGGTTTAATGACTACCACGACTCTCTTTTAGATCTCTTAGGCTAAAAAAATGATTTATTAAAATTAAATTTTTACAATACGTAGACTCGCATCGGTTAAATCGCAAAACTTTGAACAAATATAACCTCTTCATATAAAGTTGGATCTAGGCGTTCTATATATCTACGAAAATCTTATCAACGTTTCTTACATGTTTACGATGATTACTTGGGCTAAATAGTATCATATTTCTACTTTGAATTTTATAAACAATGGTTTATATTGAATCTTACGGAACGGTAAAAATGGGATGTTACAATTCTTAAAGAATACATATATAACTCATAGTTTATGAATCAATTGTGCATTGGGTTGCCCAAACACATCTCGTAATTGGATGTTATAAAGGGTTATTCAAATGTCTAACTTGGTGAGTAAAAGGTGTGACCATATTGTCAATGTAACGCGTTCCCTTTTCCTGAATAAAGCAAAGTCATATTTATGGGCCCCTTAGTGATTTTAGTTGATCTAAAATAACTAGGCCTAATCCGAACTGAATTGAGGTGTTTAATTGTTTAGTCTGAATTTGATTACAAATCAGGAAATCGAGAAGCATAACAAATGAACTGGAGTTTGATCATTGAATCATTGACTCCGTTCATACCATATCTTGAAGAATGAAAGAATAGCTGATCACATATCTTAGGGCCAATGTTTGATTTGAATTAGAGTTTGGTCGTGGATTTGGTAAGCACTCTTTGTTGTTTGGTTATACTTGCAATTGTAGTTATAGACATATCAAAGTGGGAGAATGTTGGATTAAGCTGTCTAAGCTCATAACAAAATTGGTATAAACATGAAAATTTTAGCAAAGTCCTTTTTGGGTTACCCTTATAACCAAAAATAACTATAAAGGATATAAGGAGAGAGAGAGAGAGAGAGAGAGAGAGAGAGAGAGAGAGAGAAATAAATTTTTAATATATTATACGACTAATATATTAATTGGAAATAGATAATTGATTTGTTAAATGTTTTATGTCATTAATAAATTAACATGAAATCAATAGTTAAATATTTGATTTGTTACCTTATATGGTTAATAAATTAATAAGAAATCAATTAGAATTAGTTAATTATTAATCAGGATTAATATGGAATTAATTCGGGATTAACTGTAATTGATTAAAGTTGCAAGGGATGAATTGTAATTGTTCAATAGTTGAACAACAGAAGGAAATTCTAAAACCATCAAGAGGTGAATGGTTTTAGAGGCTCTTCTAGGGCTTCTGAAAGCCTCCTGGATGTAGATAAGGAAATAACTATAATTAAGATTAAATCTATTATTAATTCATTCATATCTTGCTTTGCTTGCAAGTTACCTAAACTATACCAAGACCATCAAATTTTTTTCATACTTTTTTCATGTAGGCTTAGGAATGAAATTTCTACCTCTCTCCTCTCTATCCTCTTCGTTTTAAGGTTTCTAGGGTTTTTGGTGTGAGCTATTAGATGCATCATACTTTTGATGCTTTCTTTCTAAAGACACAAAGGAAAGAATCAAATATTTATTTTCTATAATAAATCTAAAGGTATGTAAACCATAATTCACGAATTTCGATTTTTATAAAGTTCCTTTAGGGTTCTTGAAGTTCATAGTATGCCGCTATCAATTAGAGAAAAAGTAGATCGTTTATAGGTTGCATGTCAACTTAATTGTTAAGATTTTGTGCTTTACTTGTTTTTTTATAACCTATAAAATCCAATAATCCTAAGCTTGCCACACTCTTAAGATCGTCCTTTACAACGCCTTCCATTATTATCAACTCTCCACCACTTCCACACCAACTTTCACACCTTTTTTTAGTTTCATCTACCCCATCGATATTAGGTATATTTTGTCAGTCCTTCATAGTGTCTCATCATATTATGATTATGCATGCAAAACATGATATCACCAAACCTATACAAAATCTTAATCTCCTTGTTAAGTCTTCTTTTTTGATCCCTCATACCTGGGTCATTGTTCCATGCCCTTCTAATTCCAAAATTATAAGTTGCATTTACTTTTTCAAAAAGAAATTGAATTCATATGTAGAGACCATACATTTATTGTGATGAGACTTTTAGTCTAGTGATTAAACATGCCACTATTCACATTGTTCATTGTCTATTAGTTACTCATTAGTGGTCTATTCAACAAGTTGATGTGAAGAATGCTTTTTTCATGACCATCTTCAAGAAACATTATACATTTAACAACCTCGTGGTTTTAGAGATTCTTTACAATCTAATCATGTATGATTTTTATACTAATCTCTATATGGCTAAGCAGGCTTGGTTTTATTGTTTTGATATTTTTTTTCATCAATTGGGTTTACATTTATTCGATGTGATTAATCTTCATTCATCTATCATCATGGACCACATACACCATATCTTTTATTATATATAGATGACATTGCTCTGACAAGTTTCTTTTCATATCTTTAACTCAAATTAGCTTCATACTATATGCATCGAATTTTCCATGTCAGATTTCAGTGACCTAAATAATTGTTTAGGTATAGTAGTGGCTAGTGACCAACATGATATGTTTTTATCAGAACAAGAATATGCTCGAAAATATCTTAATCGTTCATCTTTGACTACTTGAAAGCCAAATCATACTCTTACTGATCTTTCGACAAAACTTGAAAGTTTCAAATATCTAGTTGTTGGTCCCATATTATATCACAATCTTGGTGGTTAGATACCTTAAATTTACCTGAACTTTCCAATCTCTATCAATATACTTGTTTATATATGACTGATACTCATAAGCCTCATTTCAGTACTCTCAAAGAGGATTTTACACTATGTTTGCAACACCTTAAATTATGGTTTGCAACTTTACAGCTCTCTTCTTGTGATCCCCTTGAGTACTATGGCATTGATTCGTTGCTCGGTTACTTGACGCTCAATTTTCATTTACTGTCTATTTTTAGGTCAAATCTTATTTCATCTTCCTACAAACTCTATGATACCATTTACCGATCGAGGGTTGAAGCAGAATACCATATGGTTTCGAATGTTGTCTATGAGACATGTTGGCTTCGTAATTTACTCATTCAACTACATGACTCACATTATGTGTGCCAGTTGGCTACTTTAATAATGTGAATATGATTTATATGTCTTCCAAACTTGTTTAATATCAACGGACCAAGCATATTGAAATTAACTTTCACTTTATTCAAGATAAAGTTCCCAAAGGCCAAATCCGGGTTCTTCAAATGCCTTCGTTATTTCAGTATGCAGGCATTATCCTTTTTCACCAATAGCCTTCTTTGTAACGTCATAAACTTTCCAACCAAAAATTTTCATTTTTACAACCATCAAAACATGAGTAATAAGTTTAGATTCCAAAGTAACAATGTAGTCACAACCGATTACATAACAAAAGATAACAAAATAGTTTCCCCGAGTGTGTGTACGGTCACGCTGGTGCCTTACCACGTTCCTCACTCATACCTGAAACACATAAAGCAACAACTATAAGCATAAAGCTTAGTGAGTTCCCAAAATACAACATACGCACATACGCCTTTCCAGGCCTTGACCTTCCGGTCCATGTGTCTCAGGGGACTTCCGTCCCGACTGGGTAAACCTTCTGGTCCTACCCACGACAACCCTTACAGTCCATATGACCACGCCTTCCGGCCCATATCAAATATATCATACATGACACATATAGCAAATAACTTAACACACATAAGGCATATATTTCATATCATATTCGACCTTCCGGTCACACAGTCAAAACCCTTCCGGGTACAGTATAGTGAGAAGACTCACATCGTATGCCTCGCTAAGTCGCTAATTGTGAATCCTGGAATCACTCGGGCTCGAACGCTCGAGCTGCAATCCTCCTATGATATTATAAATCTATAATTATTACTTGTACCACTAAGGTGGACCATCCATATCAAGTCAACACAGGTTGACTTGGTCAACAGTCTTTAGTCAATTTGGACCAGACTCGGCGAGTGCACAATAGTGACTCGGCGAGTCTACGCGTTTTTACCAACTCTCAAGAATTTTCCCTTTGACTCGTCGACTACTCCCCCGACTCGACGAGTTCCACCTGGGCCTGAATCACAGGGCCACCGCGACTCAACTCGCCGAGTCGAAGGTCAACTCGGCGAGTCCCAACCTGACTCGGTCCACCTGTCAAAACCTTTCCAACTCTCTGCGACTCAGTGAGTCGCCCACAACTCGGTCCGGACTACACACAGGATGGTCTCAAGGAGAATCTTGAAGCGACTCGTCGAGTCTGTTCTTCAGACTCGGCGAGTCCATGCCATGCACCAGCTAAAACTGGCTTTTGCGGTCAGATCTGTTCCATAAATACATAGATCTGGCCTTCCCAAGCTTATTTGTCACGTAAAGTCTCAGTCTTGGATGCCATGCAATGCATACAAGGCTTATTTTGAAGAAACAACCTTTAATATGGCAAGTTTAACTTCTAACTCAAAAGAATGGACATAAAGCTTGTCATAAGGGGTCTCCTGGACCTGCTAAAGTCCAGATCTAGGTCCCATATCCCCATGGGACCTCTCATACTTCTTATTCAAGCCAAGAAATGCAAGAAGAAACCCTAGATTTGGTACATCAACACAAAACACGAAGTTTGGATCTGAAAATTACCTCAAGAAGACTCCCTTGATGAAATAGCAACAGATCTAAGCTCCCCAACACTTCAAGCTTGTTCCTCTCCCTCCTTTCCTTGCAAAATCACACAAAATGATGAGCAAATGGCCTTTAAACACACTCACAAGGGCTTACAGACGTATGGAGGCTCTTAGGGTTCAAGGTGGCTGCAAATGAGGGCCATAAGGTCCTTTAAATAGGGATTAGGACCGGGAAATTAGGGTTTCATTAAACAGCACGGACTCGCCGAGTCCATCCCTTCGACTCGCCGAGTCCGAACGCGAACCCCCACCCAAAACCGCGACCCGACTCGGCGAGTTCGACCACCAACTCGCTGAGTCCCCTCACAGAATGTCAAAAATATATGAAATGAAGATACCTGGGGATCCGGGCTGTTACAAATCTCCCCCACTAGAATAAGACTTCGCCCTTGAAGTCCCGCTTAGGCAAAAAGCTCCGGATGCTGCTCCCGCATCTCACGTTCCGGCTCCCAGGTTATCTCTGATCCCTTCCGATGCTGCCACTGAACCAAAACCTTGATCTTCCGATCTTTGATGGCTACAGGTTTTTCAGCATAATTCAGGCTTGCATCCACCTGAATATCCCCTAACGGAACCACCGCTGAATCGTCGGCTATACATTTCCGCAGTTGCGACACATGGAAAGTATCGTGAATCTGTCCCAACTCTGCTGGCAAGTCTAAATGGTAGGCTACCCGGCCCACCCTTGCGATCACATGAAAAGGACTAATATATCGGGGCCCCAACTTGCCCCTCTTCCTGAACCGAATCACTCCTTTACAAGGAGAGACCTTCAGGAGCACGAGATCACCAACTTGGAACTCAAGCTCGGACCGTCGCTTGTCCGCATAACTCTTCTGTCGGCTTTGAGCGGTCAACAACCTTTGCCTGACCATCTGAATTTGCTCGGTCGTCTGAAGCACGATCTCCGTGCTACCCATAACCTACTGTCCCACCTCACCCCAACAGATAGGGGTGCGACACCTCCGCCCATACAACAGCTCAAAGGGCGGCATACTAATGCTCGAATGATGGCTGTTGTTATACGAGAACTCTGCTAAAGGTAGATAGGTGTCCCAGCTCCCTCTGAAGTCCAACACACATGCCCGAAGCATGTCCTCGAGTGTCTGAATTGTCCGCTCACTCTGACCGTCTTTCTGAGGATGACATGTCGTAGTGAAATGTAACCTAGTACCCAACTCTTCATGGAATTTCTTCTAGAACCTGGAAGTGAAACGCACGTCGCGGTCCGAAATAATCGAGATCGGCACCCCGTGCCGAGATACTACTTCCCTCACATATAACTCAGCCAACTTCTCCGCAGAAGAGCTCTCGCTAATGGCTAGAAAATGAGCGCTCTTTGTCAGCCGATCCACGATCACCCAAATCGCATCGACTCCACTCGCCGTTCGTGGTAACTTGGTGATGAAATCCATAGAGATTTGTTCCCACTTCCATTCGGGAATCTCTAGCGGTTGCAGCTTGTCGTGCGGTCGCTGGTGTTCGGCCTTGACCTGCCGACAAGTCAAGCATCTCTCGACGAACCAAGCGACATCCCTTTTCATACATGGCCACCAGTACTCCTTCTTGAGATCCAAATACATTTTTGTAGCACCAGGATGAATCGAGAATTTCGATCGATGCGCTTCCTCCATCAAAATAGTGCGTGCACCACCCACAATCGGCACCCAAATCTGCCCCTAAAAAGTCATAAGCCCTTGACCATCCGTAACAAATCCTGATACCTGACCTACAACCCGTTCCTTCTTCTGGTGTTCCGGCTTCGCAGCCTCCACCTGAGCCCCTCAAATAATATCCAGAATCGGGGTCAAAACCGTCAACCTCATACAAATATCTCGGATCGGGGCGCTATCCGCCCTACGGCTCAATGCGTCGGCTACCACATTAGCCTTGCCCGGGTGGTACAGGATCTCACAGTCGTAATCCTTCACCACATCCAACCACCTCCTCTGTCACATATTCAGATTTGGCTGATCCATCAAGTATTTCAAGCTCTTATGGTCCGTGTAAATCGTACACCGAACCCCGTACAAATAGTGTCGCCAGATCTTGAGGGCAAACACCACCGCCCCCAATTCTAGGTCGTGCGTGGGATATCTCGACTCATGAGGCTTCAACTGCCTCGAAGCATACGCTATCACATGACCCCTCTGCATAAGTACCGCCCCCAAACCCGATATAGAGGCATCGCAGTATACCACAAAATCCTCCATCCCTTCCGGGAGTGCAAATACTGGAGCATCGCATAATTTCTGACGAAGCGTCTCGAATGAAGACTGCTGCTCCGGTCCCCACGAAAACGTAACACCCTTCCGGGTCATCCTAGTAAGTGGCACAACGATCTTGGAGAAATCCTTGATAAATCTGCGGTAATATCCAGCCAAACCCAGAAAACTCCTGATCTCGGTGGGCGATCTCGGCACCTCCTACCTCAACACCGCCTCAATCTTGGCCGGGTCGACCAGTATCCCCTTCTGGTTCACAAGATGTCTGTGGAACTGGACCTCTCGTAACTAGAAATCACACTTAGAGAACTTGGCATACAGTCTCTCCGATCTCAAAACCCGAAGAATCTCCCGCAAATGTTCCTCATGCTGGTCCCTAGTCCTCGAATACACCAAAATATCATCGATGAATACGATCACCGACCGATCCAGCAACGGTCGGCACACCCGGTTCATGAGATCCATGAATGCAGCCGAGGCATTGGTGAGCCCAAAAGGCATCACCACAAACTCATAATGTCCATAACGAGTCCTGAAGGCAGTCTTTTGGATATCCTCCTCGCGAACCCTCATCTGATGATATCTCGTCCTCAAGTCAATCTTGGAAAACCAAGATGGCCCCTGCAACTGATCGAACAGATCGTCGATCCTAGGTAACAGGTATCGATTCTTAACCGTCAACTTGTTCAACTCCCGATAATCAATACACATCCTATGTGAACCATCCTTCTTCTTGACGAACAAAATCGGCGCTCCCCAAGGCGAACTACTCGGTCGAATGAATCCTTTTCCCAACAGCTCCTGAAGCTACGAGGATAATTCCTGCATTTCCGGTGGAGCGAGATGGTAAGGCACCTTGGCGATGGGCGCCGCTCCCGGAACCAAATCGATACGAAACTCCACCTGCCTCTCCGGGAACACATCCGCAAACTCACATACAACCGGAACGTCATCAATCGAATTGGGCCTCTCTGCGATCACACGAGTATCCATCACATAGGCTATGAATCCATCACAGCCTTGATGCAAACTCTGCCTTGCCCTGGCCGCCGAACAAAACGCAGACCCACACCGGGTCCCTTCGCCATAAACCGTGAGTACTCCCCCACTAGGGTCTCGAATCATCACCAGCTGTCTCTCGCAGTCAATGACTGCTCCAAACTTGCTCAACCAATCCATGCCCACGATAATGCAAACATCCCCCATAGCTATAGGGACCAAGTTTATAGGAAACTCGACCCCAAAAATCTCGAGCACGCATCCTCGAATTACCTCGGTGGCGTATACCGCTCTCTCGTTCGCTATAGCAACTCGCAGGGGACGACTCATCGTCTCCCGATCGATATCGATGTGCTGGCTAAAAGCCAACGAAACAAAGGACCGACTCGCACCCGAGTCGAATACTACCAAAGCAGGCACATGATTCACAAGAAAAGTACCTACGCAGATAGTAATATAAGCATAATATCTCAGCATAAATGTAAATACATGAAAGAATACATACCGGCCACTACATCAGGCGCCGCGCGGACCTCCTCCGCAGTCAACTGGAAAGCTCTCCCACGAGCCTTCGGGGCCTCGGTCTTCACTGGCCGAACCTCAGGAACCCTGGCAGCAGGCGAAGATCCCTGGCGAAGCTGGGGGCACTCGGCTTTCCGATGGCCAGTCTGGTTGCAATGGAAGCAAACCATAAATCCCTTGGGGCAATCCCTCGCAATGTGCCCCTCCTTGCCACACTTGTAGCAAGCACCCGATCGACATGCCCCCTCGTGACCCTTGCCGCACTTCCCACAAGTGCGGCTCTTCTGTCCTCCGGATCTCAAATCAGCGGACTTGGTCTGCTTGGCTGCCGGTTGCGACTGAGCCGGCCACCGATCCACCCATTGAGACTCGACCTCCTCCCTGGCCTGGGTCTCCAACTCGATCTCCCACTTCCTGGCATTCGCCTGAAGCTCAGCAAAAGTCTGATATGACGAGTTCGATACGAACTCCCGGATGTCTCTCCTCAGCACTCCCAAATACCGGCTCATCCGAGCCTGCTCCGTGGACACCTGCTCGGGGTAGAACATCGCCCTCTCATGAAACTTCCGCGTGATCTCTATAACCGAATCGTGACCCTGCATGAGGGTCAAGAACTCTTGAACCAACCGTTCCCTCTCCACCGGGGGAACATACTCGTCTCTGAACATAGCAGTAAATCTCTCCCAAGTCATGGCTGAAACCTCCGTAAGAGTGAAGTTCACCGTCACGAACTTCCACCAATCCTTTGCTCCCAGGCGGAGCTGGTTCAAGGCGAACTGCACCCTCAGATGCTCCGGACATGAACAAGTATAGAAGCATCCCTCGATATCAGCAATCCACCTCATCGCAGAAATCGGATCCTGCATCCTGTCAAACTCTGGTGGTTTCGTGTTGCTGAACTCTCGGAACAGCAGCGAGTCACCCCCTTGTGGTCTGGCAGCGGCCACAGCTGCGGTAGCTGCAGCGGCAGCAGCCTCGGACAACGCGGCGTACCGCTCATCAAACGTCTCCATCAGCGTGGTCTTAATAGACCCAAACATTTCCGGAATCTCGGCCCGGATCGCTGCAGCTACCACCTCATGAATCATCTGACGAAGCTCCTCGTCAGTCACTCTACTCGTGCCAGGTCTGTGTCGTGGTCCAACCATGATGTCTCTGAAATACAACATAAAAATATCAGAGACTCTATCGGGCAAAATCGCACTCGATAACGCAGTCCTACTCAGTCTCCGATACTCAGAGGTTCTTACTTGGGCTGCCCACTGACCCGGTGTCCTTGGTAGTACGGGCCCAATACTACCAATTACACTGTGTCGGTATTCACCCCAAGTCCTCCTCCCTAAACCCCGAATCCTGAGTACTTTATTCTTATCATACTCTAGTTACCCACTCGCTCTCGAGCACCTCATAGAAGCAGGTTCCCTAGACTAAGGCATCACAAAATCAGGCCACTCTAGTCCTAATATGTATACCTACTCTACTAGCATGCGTATCATATCATATCATATATCATAACACATATAATAAGAGTATTTTGGGGATTTTTACCGTTCGGGCGCTGGCTGACCGTACACACGTTTTCTTCTTTGGTCGTCTCACTTATCAAAAACTTTATTACTTATTTATTTATTATTATTATTTTTTTTTCTTAAATTTTCTCAAATCCCCGGTCTGAGTTCAGTTACGCCCGAAGGTGTACCCGAATCCCTCAAACCAAGGCTCTGATACCAACTTGTAACGTCATAAAATTTCCAACCAAAAATTTTCATTTTTACAACCATCAAAACATGAGTAATAAGTTTAGATTCCAAAGTAACAATGTAGTCACAACCGATTACATAACAAAAGATAACAAAATAGTTTCCCCGAGTGCGTGTACGGTCATGCTGGCGCCTTCCCACGGTCCTCACTCGTACCTGAAACACATAAAGCAACAACTGTAAGCATAAAGCTTAGTGAGTTCCCAAAATACAACATACGCACATACGCCTTTCCAGGCCTTGACCTTCCGGTCCATGTGTCTCAGGGGACTTCCGTCCCGACTGGGTAAACCTTCTGGTCCTACCCACGACAACCCTTACAGTCCATATGACCACGCCTTCCGGCCCATATCAAACATATCATACATGACATATATAGGAAATAACTTAACACACATAAGGCATATATTTCATATCATATTCGACCTTCCGGTCACACAGTCAAAACCCTTCCGGGTACAGTATAGTGAGAAGACTCACATCGTATGCCTCGCTAAGTCGCTAATTGTGAATCCTGGAATCACTCGGGCTCGAACCCTCAAGCTGCAATCCTCCTATGATATTATAAATCTATAATTATTACTTGTACCACTAAGGTGGACCATCCATATCAAGTCAACACAGGTTGACATGGTCAACAGTCTTTAGTCAATTTGGACCAGACTCGGCGAGTGCACAATAGTGACTCGGCGAGTCTACGCGTTTTTACCAACTCTCCAGAATTTTCCCTTTGACTCGTCGAGTACTCCCCCGACTCGACGAGTTCCACCTGGGCCTGAATCACAGGGCCACCGCGACTCAACTCGGCGAGTCCCAACCAGACTTGGTCCACCTGTCAAAACCTTTCCAACTCTCTGCGACTCACTGAGTCGCCCACAACTCGGTCCAGACTACACACAGGATGGTCTCAAGGACAATCTTCAAGCGACTCGTCGAGTCTGTTCTTCAGACTCGGCGAGTCCATGCCATGCACCAGCTAAAACTGACTTTTGCGGTCAGATCCATTCCATAAATACATAGATCTGGCCTTCCCAAGCTTATTTGTCACGTAAAGTCTCAGTCTTGGTTGCCATGCAATGCATACAAGGCTTATTTTGAAGAAACAACCTTTAATATGGCAAGTTTAATTTCTAACTCAAAAGAATGGACATAAAGCTTGTCATAAGGGGTCTCTTGGACCTGCTAAAGTCCAGATCTAGGTCCCATATCCCCATGGGACCTCTCATACTTCTTATTCAAGCCAAGAAATGCAAGAAGAAACCCTAGATTTGGCACATCAACACAAAACACGAAGTTTGGCTCTGAAAATTACCTCAAGAAGACTCCCTTAAGGAAATAGCAACAGATCTAAGCTCCCCAACACTTCAAGCTTGCTCCTCTCCCTCCTTTCCTTGCAAAATCACACAAAATGATGAACAAATGGCCTTCAAACACACTCACAAGGGCTTACAGACGTATAGAGGCTCTTAGGGTTCAAAGTGGCCGCAAATGAGGGCCATAAGGTCCTTTAAATAGGGCTTAGGACCGGGAAATTAGGGTTTCATTAAACAGCGCGGACTCATCGAGTCCATCCCTTGGACTCACCGAGTCCGGACGTGAACCCCCGCCCAAAACCGCGACCCGACTCGGCGAGTTCGACCACCAACTCGCCGCGTCCCCTCACAGAATGTCAAAAATATATGAAATGAAGATACATGGGGATCCGGGCTGTTACATTCTTGCTTGTTTACGTCTAGACTATCATTCCATTTTTGAATATTCGAAACTCGTCTCCAGTTTCAATTGTCTTTGTTAGTTAGGTTTAGCCTCAGCCTTCTTTATGTACATTATGTGTGTGTATGTATGTATGTATGTATGTATATATATATATACACACACATACACATACACACACACACACACACACATATATATATATATATATATATATATATATATATATATATATATATATATATATATATATAGTAAAACGAAACAAATATGGGAAATTTTCGTATATATCATTCATACATCAACAAGGGAACATATTTAGAGGGACTAAAACAACTATGGAAACAATAATTACAATAAAGGAATGGATATAAAGAATCATTTTGAAAATATTCCTAAATGGATTCTCTAAATAGCTCTCATCAATACTCCCCCTCAAGTTGGAGAAAGGATGTCGATCCTAACCAACTTGCTAATAGAGCTCTATAACACTCTTCCATAGACAGCCTTTTTAGCATGTCAATAATATAGTCCCTTGAATTCACAAATGGAAGTCTGATTATTTTGTTTTGTAGATGGTCTTGATGAAATGGAGATCCAATTCCACGTGTTGTTTCCTGTCATGTTGAAGCGGATTGTTTGTAATGTTCACAGTAGCCTGGTTATCACAATGAAGAATCATGAGGGCCAAAAGACTAATTTGATGCTCTCATAATATTTTTTTATCCATATCAATTCACATACTCCATGTACCGTTGTCGTGTATTCTGCTTCAGCACTTGACCTTGCTACTACCTTCTGCTTCTTGCTTTGCCAAGTTACCAAATTTCCTCCTATAAAGGTGAAATAACAAGATTTGGATTTCCCATTGGTTTTATCTCCATCCCAATTTGCATCAATATACCCGCTAACCTCTTGAGTTTGTTTTTTCTTGAAAACTAATCCTTTCCCCAGATAGGATTTGAGGTACCTTAATATACGATGAATAGATTTCATATGGTCTTCACTTGGTGCATGCATGAAATCGGCTAACAACACTTATAGCATATGCAATGTTAAGTCTTGTACGAGGTAAATACATTAACTTCCCAACCAATATTTGATACCTTTCCTTGTTTGTATGGAACATGGTTCGGTTAAATGGATAATCCATGATTCATTTCGATTGGAGTGTCAACTGAACGACAACCTAACATCCTTGTTTCTACCAGAAAATTGAATACATACTTCCCTGACACATGGATATACCTTGTTCTGATCTAGAGACTTTGAATCCTAAGAAGTACTTTAGATTTCCTAGATCTTTCAATTCAAATTCTATCGTGAGAACTCCTTGAAGACTTGCCATTTCTTCTGGATCGTTCCCCGTGATCACAATGTCATCAACATATACTATGAGGGTAGTAACACTACTATCTTTTTTCTTGAAAAAGAGTGTATGGTATGTATCACTCTATTTATATCCAAGTTTTTTCATGAAGTTTGAAAATCTTCCTAACCAAGCTCGAGGTGACTGCTTTACACCATATAACCCTTTCTTCAACTTCCACACTTTACCTCTATAATTTATGCCAGGTGATGGATCCATAAATTTTTTTTCTTCCAAACATCCATTCAAGAATGCATTTTTTACATCAAATTGTCGCAATGGCCATTCTTGATTTGCAGCAAGAGATACAAGAATACGAATAATGTTCATTTTTGCAACATGAGCAAACGTGTTTGATAGTTTCATTTTATTTACTTCTTTTTATAGTTTATTTTAGCATATTTCATTCACATTTTAGTTAATTTCAATTCATATTTTCTGTTTTTTGTTATTTTAGTGACCATTTCAGGTACTTTCTAGTTTCATGAGCATAATTGCATATTTTAAGGAGACCAGCAGAGCGGGATCTTTGGGAGGCGATTGGACTTGGAGGACAATAAGTATTTTGGGCTTGATGGCTATGGAGGTGATTCATGGAGTGGGCTTCTGAATTACTTGAAGGCTTGGAAGAAATGAATTTTAAATTTGCAAGGTGCCGGAGAATTTTCGAGTACGCGGTTGATGATCAGGCATTCGTGGAAGCTATGAATGATTCGGAGAAGGCAAATTGAAGAGATCTTGAAGAAAAATGGGCTAGAAACTGATCAGGCTCAAACTTGGGCAATGGTTAAGTTGTGGAGGCCCTACACTTGAAGAAGGCAAAAATCTCATCACACTTATGTGACCCTCGTAAGGATTACATGCGGCTAGCATGGATTCCTGCTGGGGCATTTTCGGAATTTTGCTTAGAGCTCTATATTAGGAAGGTTGGTGTGCCACTTTAGCTTACTTTAGCACATCCGATTTTGAGGCAATTTTCTGGAGATTTTGAAGCACTTTGAAGGCCAAGAAACCTCAAGAACTTCATCATTTCTGCTCTTAATCTTGTTCAATATTTGGTACAATCTCTTCTAACTTTGTTTTCTTGTGTTTAGCCATGTTAGGTTAAACCAAAACTGATTGACTTTGGTGAAATTTTTTGACTAGTTGTTGAATGCTGAAGTTTCCATAAACTTGTTCTTGAATCTTTATGGAATGTTTTGTGTTTTTAACATATTATCACTAATTATATGCTTTTATTCATGAGTTTAAATGTGTTTGTGGTGATTAGTTGGTTAATTTATTAATTAAGTAAAAGATCCTCAAATTAGCAAGCAACATACAATTTTTGTGTTAGTTTTGCTTCACAGAATCATAAAAGTATTTCCTCCAACATTGTAGTGAAAGCATTTTACTCCTTTTGGATTTGGTGACTTTTTAGTCCTTAATGCTAGTTGACTTTCACTAATTACATGCTTAATGGAAATTGTGACTTTGACTAAGGAAATTGTTATGAGCTTCTCTAACCATTTCAAAAAATAAGAAAAGTCTAGTTAATCACAAGCTTCTTGGATTACTATAGCCAAATTAAGGATTTAAAACAAGTATTACACCATTGGATTCTAATGATATATTCATCAAAAGTCAAAGTGAGGAAACCTAAAGTCAACCGTCTTTCTCTTATTGATTTTACATCGAACTCTTGTTTTCACATCAAATTTTTCAAAAGACCAACCCTACCTTGCCAGAGGAAGTGGACGACTTTGTAGTCTACTGTGACGCTTCGATCACAGGTATGGGAGCAGTATTGATGCAGCAAGGCTATGTGGTAGCTAATGCCTCTAGACTGTTGAAGCCTCACAAGGCTAACTATCCGACGCATGATTTAGGTTATGTTTGGCAGACTAGCTGAAAAGCTAGCTGTTAGCTGAAAAGCTAGCTGATAGCTAAAAAGCTAGATGTTAAATAAAAAGCTAGCTGATAGCTGAAAAGCTAGCTGATAAAAAATAACGTTTGGTAAAACTACCTGAAAAGCTAGCTGAAATATATAAAATTACATAAAAGGACATGTAAAAATATGTGTTTCTATAATTAATTAAGGGGTGTATTTGGAAAATTTTAAAAAAGCTCCTAAAAATCTAGTCTAAGTAGCTTTTTAAAAAGCTAGCTTAGAAGCTACTTTTTGGCTTACCAAACACGACAACATAAAAAAGCTCGAAAAATAAGCTAGCTTATCAGCTAGCTGTGGCGTGCCAAACACAGTCTTAGAGTTGGGGGCAGTGGTGTTCGCCCTCAATATTTGGCGACATTATCTCTATGGGGTCCGTTGTACCATTTACACGGATCACAAGAGTCTGAGGTACCTTATAGATCAGCCAATTCTGAACATAAGGTAGCATCGATGGTCGGATGTGGTAAATGATTATGACTGTGAGATTCTTTACCATCCGGGCAAGGCCAACGTTGTGGCCGATGCTCTGAGCTGCAAGGCGGTGGCGGTGCCGATTAGAGATATATATGTCTGAGGATGATATTGATTACTCCATTGTCGGGGCAGGTCAAGGAGGCACAGGTTGAGGGCCTAAAAGAGGATAGGCAGAAGTGTGAGAGGATCGTTGGCCGAGTAGCTTCTTTTGATGATGATAGTCGAGGATTGTTGACCCTGCATGGGAGGGTCTAGGTGCCGTACTAGGGCGGGGTACAGCACGTGTTGATAGACGAGTCCCACAAGTCTTGGTTCTCCATCCACCCGAGGGCGAAGAAGATGTATAGAGATCTTCGACCCGATTACTGGTGGCCTAGCATGAAGCGGGATGTAGCATGGTATGTAGAGAGATGCCTGACCTGTAGGAAGGTCAAGGCAAAGCACCAGAGACCCCACAGAAAGATGCAACCGTTGGATATTCCCATGTGGAATTGGGAGGATATCACCATGGATTGAATTACTAAGCTTCCCAGGACCGCATGCGGAGTTGATTCGATTTGGGTAATTGTGGATCGGTTGACCAAGAGTGTGCACTTTATGCCGATCCAGGAGAGCATCTCGACTAAGAAGTTAGCCGATATTCATGTGCAAGAAGTAGTGGCACATCATGGAGTTCATGTTTCAGTGGTGTCAGACCGAGACGTCCGGTTCACTTCTAAGTTTTGGAAGCGGTTTCATGATGAGATGTGTACTCGTCTTCATTTCAGCACCGCTTTCCACCCTCAGACGGACGGGCAGAGCGAGAGGACAATTCAGAATCTTGGAGACATGCTTCGGGCATGTGTACTAGATTTCGATGGCAATTGGGATATGTATTTTCCATTAGCGGAATTTTCGTATAACAACAGTTACCACGCAAGTATTGACTGTCCTCCCTTTGAGATGCTTTATGGGAGGAAGTGTAGGACCCCAGTTTGTTGGGGGAGGTCAGTCAGAGAGTCATAGGGAGTACGAAGGCTTCAGACTACTCAGAGTCAGCAGAAGCGTTACACCGATAAGCGTCGCTTGGATTTGGAGTTCCAGGTAGGCGATATGGTCTTCCTGAAGGTGTCACCCTGGAAGAGTGTCATCCGATTTCGGAAGCGGGGCAAGTTGTGCCCCAGATTCATTGGTCCCTTTAAGGTTTTGGCCTGGGTGGGTCGGGTTGCATATCGGCTAGATCTTCTGGCAGAGCTCAGCCAGATCCATAGCACTTTCCACGTTTCTCAACTGTGGAAGTGCTTAGTGGATGATTCAGTGGTTGTAGCATTAGAGGATATTCAGGTTAATGGCAGCCTGAATTACATCGAGAGACCTATTGCGATCTTGGATCGGAAGACAAAGACCTTGAGGAACAAGGTGGTTCAGCTAGTAAAGGTGCAGTGGCAGCACCGCAAGGGCTCGGAATGGACGTGGGAGCCCAAGGAGGAGATGAGGGAACACTACCCAGAGTTGTTTGCAGAGACAACAGACATCGAGGACAAAGTCTAAGATAAGTGGGGGAGAATTGTAACGCCCCGTTTCTGGTACGTATTTGATCTACTTTCATATCATTTGTATTAAGTGACTCGACGAGTAGATGCAAGGTTGGGATGTGGGTTTAAGTAATCTACTCACCTAGTTTGCGCTTAGACTCGACGAGTAGGCCAGTTTGGATGAAACCCTAATGAAAGGGTTTGCATCCTATTTAAACAACATTATGAACTTCATGTCCACCTTCCATCACCTCCACGGCATTGCTTTCGAAACCCTAACTCCCTTTTGGCAAACTTGAGCTTTCTTAGTGACTTGGAGGGTTTTTTGGTGCATTGTGTATCTAGCAGAAGAGTTGGAAGGAAGAAGGATCAATGGAGAAGGAATGGATCCAGGAGCAACATCAGTTTCTCTTCACTTTCAGGTAATTAAGCTCTAAACTTGACTTGTGGTTTTATAGATTTTCTCCTTTGCCCCTTTATGGAGTTTTGGGGTCAATAAGCTTGACCCTTAAGACTTGGATGTCCCAAGTCGATTCACCTTCAGATCTAGACTATAGAACCAAGTTCATGGCGTAAAGATGCAAGCTTTATGGCCATATTAACCCATGCACCCCTTTAGACCTTATTTTGGGTCCTTAAAGCTTATACTTCCATGCATGCATGTAAAGTTCATAACTTTATGTGCTGGATCAATATTAGAAGCCCAAATCTACCTTTCGGATGAGAGCTATACGCCAGAAATCGAGTTATAGACTTGCAAAATCGTTGACTCGACGAGTTGTTCTTGGAACTCGGCGATTCCGGGGCTTCAGTCCCTAATATGTTGTGGTTCAAAGGAACTCAACTAAGTGATAGCAAGCTTTTAGACGAGTCTATAGGAGTGATTCGACATATTGAGATATTGCTTCAATCTAGAAACCATGGGACTCGACGAGTGTTAGAACACACTTGGGGAGTCCATGGCAATCTCCTTACCCACAAGAACAGACTCGATGAGTTGTTCATATATCTCGGCGAGTCATAGTCTGGACGTGTTCATATGATGAAGATGAACTCGACGAGTTGTTCATACAATTTGGCGAGTCGGATGAAGACTAACTTGAGGAATTATAGAAGGAGAATTCGTCGAGTCTTTGCTAACCTCGACGAGTAGATTCGGGTAAGGTGGCAGAAGAAAGGATAAGGACTCGGCGAGTTGGTGGCCCAACTCGGCAAGTCGGGACAAAGGGAAGTTGGCTTTAACCAAGGTTAAAACAGTCACTTTACCGTAGGATTTGCTATCAGTGTTTGATTAAGTGTATTTATGGGAATTGTAGTCAGGGAGTTACCGGAAAAGCAGTCAGACAGTTCCCGATCAACATTTCAGCAGTCATCCTTACGAGGTGAGTTTCCTTCCAGTAGGAATGGGTCTATTGCCACAATGCCGACCCGTTTAGATAGCAGTAGTTCAATATGCTTGATGTCTTTGTGATTCAGGCATGTCTATGTGTTATGAGTTCCGGACTGTGGTCCGATGCAGTATGCAGTATATGTGCTTATGTTTTATGTTATGATTATGTTATGCTATATTCAGTCAGCTCCAGACTTCGGTCTGATGCAGTAGGTGAGGCCCTAGTCAGTTTCGGACTTCGGTCCGATGCAGTAGGCAAGGCCCTAGTCAGTTCCAGACTTCGATCCGATGCAGTGGGCAAGGCCCTAGTTAGTTCCGGACTTCGGTTCGATGTAGTGGGCAAGGCCCTAGTTAGTTCCGTACTTCGGTCCGATGTAGTGGGCAAGGCCCTAGATAGTTCCGGACTCGGTCCGTTGCAATGGGCAAGGCCTAGTATGTGCTTTATTTGATGTTGTGTGGTATGTGGTAGTTTGGGGGAGCTCACTGAGCTTCATGCTTATAGTTTTTAGTTTTAGTTTCAGGTATTTCACCTAGCAAGGTGAAGGGCTCGGGTTGATGGCATGGCGCACACCACAGTTTTAGCCTAGGAGTTAGACTCTGATATTTTGACATGATCATGACATCATATTTGATTTGATACATTTATTATCACATTTTGAGATACTCGATTTATGGTTTTGTTATATGAGTTTTGGATATTATAGTTTTAGTAATGTTTACAAAAATCATTGATGTGAACGTGGAGAAGGTGGGGATTGATTATGGTGGTGGTGCTTAGCGTAACGACCAAAATTTTCAATAAAATTTAAACTTTTCAAAAGAACCCATTTTAATAATGTTATTACAAAAAGGTTTTCAATACATTTATTATCAGAGATTTCCCATAACCATATCATTAAACACAAACTCGAGGAGCAGTACGATCACGCCTTTACCTTGCCACGGTCTCCTGAAGAACCTGAAAAACATTAAACCACAACTGTAAGCCCGAAAGCTTAGTGAGATAACCCCCAAAATACCATCCACATATACCATACACATATCATAACAAATCACAGAACAGCCATACATATCGGGTCTACTGTGTGACTGGTCCACCATGTCGGGCCCTCAGTCCACCGGGTCCACCCTCCAAGTCTAGTCATGTCCCTCGAGTCTGCAGTGTGGTTGGTCTGCCCGCACTGGGACTTCAACCCACCAGCTCCACTCGCTGAGTCTATTGTATGACTGGTCCGCCCGCATCGGGCCTTCAGTCGGACTGGTCCACTCTCTAAGCCTCAGCACGTCTGGTCTGCCCTCGTGGGGCCTACAGCCTATTCGGACCACTCGCTGGGCCTTCGGAACAACCAGTCCACCCTGGGTATCTTGGCCTATAGCACAAAGCAGGACCCGCCTCAACCCAACTCTAGTCCAAACAACCATGTGCACATAACATACAATCATATAAGAGTTCACAGTCAGCAAGCCGATCAAACAGATCATATAACATATCATCATCCTAACCAGGATACCGACCTAACCGGTCACTAGCATAGCATGACCCTACATATCAGGAAACCGAACTTAACTAGGTCTCAAAGATATATCATCTTAGCTACCAGGATGCAGACATATCAAAGCAATAACATAATAACAAATACCCGGATCTCAATCCGATAAAGGGCCGGCCTTGGTGCCTTTGACCCTGTCGATATAGTGAGGATAACTCACCTCGCAACCACTGACCTAAAAGATAGATCACGCTGCTCAAACCTCCAGCCTGAACTCCACCACTGTTAATACCCAAAAGACTGAATCCAATAAATACCAATAATTACCAAATTGCCTTTGAAAGTCAACTGGTCAACCCTTGGTCAAAGTCAAAGTCAAACTCATCCTCCTGACTGACTCTACTCGCCGAGTCAACCTAATGACTCGCCGAGTCCCCATGCTCAGAACTTTCCGAATCCACGACTCAACTCGCTGAGTCACCTGGAGACTCGCCGAGTCTCACAACTCTGAGTCCCCTCGCACTCACTCATCGATTCCTCCCTTGACTCACTAATTCATGGCTTCACCAGAAGATGTTTGGACCTCATGACCAGACTCGCCAAGTCCATGAACAGACTTGCCGAGTCCAAGGCCATCTTCAACCTACTCGCCGAGTTGCTCTTCCAATTCGCCGAGTTCCAGTCCATCTTCAAGCAACTCGCCTAGTACACCTTAGTGACTCGCCAAGTACCACAAGATCTTAACCCATGCAGAAGCTTTTTTGGCCATGCAATCGATCCAAAATGTAGATCTACCCTTCTACAAACCCTCTATCACGTAAAGTGGCAAACTTTACGTGAATCCAAAGAGATCTAGGCATTTTACACTCTAGGCTAGGGTTTGGGACAAGATGGCTTCACCAATCACTCATTAACTGGGACTTTAATGCACTTGAGACCTTATCGATTCCAGATCTGAGGTAGCAACCTCAGATCTAACCTTAAAACTCCATATACCACAAGCCAAACTTTCCATATAACCCAAAATGATGAATCTAAAAGGATAGCAGCCCAAAGAACAAGATATTACCTCAAAATGAAGCCAACAACAACAAGGAATCCGAATCAAAGCAAAGCCCCTTGCTCCAAGCCTCCTAACTGTCCAAGATCTTCTTCCAACTTCCTTCTCCAAGGCTCAAAAGCACCTAAAACCTTCACAAACATGTATCTAGGGTTTCTGGACTTCAAGAGAGATCAAGGAGGCTGGGGAGAGGGTATAATGTCCTTTATATAGGGCTCATCCACCGAATTTAGGGTTTTCTTCACACAACGCCTACTCGCCGAGTCCAGCCTTGGACTCGCCGAGTAGGCCACTTAACACGCGACCTGAGTCGCGACCCTACTCGTCGAGTCCTCCCATGGACTCGCCGAGTTGCCCTTATACATTTTCACTTTTAGCCCTTCAACTCTACTCTTGATATTCCGAGATGTTACAATTCTCCCCCACTTAAATTAGGCTTCGTCCTCGAAGCCTACGGCAACACAACTTCAGAACTACTCTTGCAATGCACCTGCTGGCATTAACCAGATAGATTCTTCAAACACAGCCATCGAAACCCGAAACCCAAATTTCCCTCTTGCGGTGTCCTGACCACCGTCACAAGCCATCCATTGGCTTTACCCTCTAATAACTACACCTAACAACTGAGTACCACCCACGATGCAACTGCTCCAAATCACAACCATCCCTCGACCGATATGAGCTAGAAATAACCATGCACCACCGGATTCCCGATCCGAGTCCAACTCTATCCATTCCATGCTGACAGAAAAACACATTCTTCAGAGCAACTCCCATGAGTTCTCCTCTTTCAATCACATGCACATGTTGAACTAGCTCTAGCGCACCCTCGGGTTAGGAAAACCCATCACACTGACAACCCTCAAAACATCCCTCAGGATGAACCACTACTACACAATTCCTTCACCGAAATCAAGTTGTGACTCCACAACTCCATTCCTGCATCCCTTACGAGCCTCTTGACTTTACACCCTTGGAATTTCCTTCCGTAACCTCTGCAGACATCCAAACCGGATGTGATTCCATACCACCGCCGCACACACTATGCCATAACCATAATTGGAACACTCCAATCATAACTTCGCACTACTAATTCACTTCCGTGACTTACATTCCCTCTCGGAGCTACATTCTTTTCCTTTTTCCTTACCAAGGAGATCCACTTGGCTGCCTTGACACTACCACCAGGGTCAAGGTGCTCACCCAATACTACACCGTTTCCTTATGGCATAACCGCTATCCCATGCACCATACATACTCTGAATCCACTCGCGAAGACTCTCAAGTCCATGCTCGACTTCCCATCATGATCAATATTCGGGGTCAGACATTCTAACGCTAACATATCATGACATACTCAATCCATTTCCTCGCACCGATCTAACAACACATGCAGAGTCTTCAGCATGACTGGACAGCCTTACCCGGCCTTCAGCCAACGGGACCATTCTCATAACCTTCAGCAGACCTGGACCACCCTTTAGGGCCTTCAGTCTAGAGTTGTGTGTAAAACTCACTTAGTTTTAATCCTACTTTAATTATCAAATAACACACAAAAGGCAGTGAACCTATCAATTGTGGTATAGCTAAATAAGCAGGGTATCGAACACAGGGAATGACAAATTAAATTAAAAACTAATTCTATCTAAGTTGATTAAGAAAATAGGGGTTTTTCTCTAGTTTTACAAGACTAGAAACTTACTAACTATAACTAATTTAAGACTAGAAAATAACAATTTAACTAGATTCAATAATGGGAAAGGAACTTCTGTTTAGTTCAACTCGGTTAACTCTATGGTTGATTTCAAGGTAATAGTGCAATGGATTAATTCTTTCGTTGGTTACCGATTCAAGTGATTAGGTTCATGTTCACTACCCTAATCCTTAGCAAATAAACTAACTCAAACAATGGCCAATTGCTTAATTTAATTATATTTACTAGATTAATTATTCGGGTTAAGTTAGACTTGCAATAGCTAATTAATTTATTATTCTTAATTAACCTCTTGTTTGATGGTCATCTTACAAGCTTGCACATGAATTTACTCAATTTCCTTATTAATCCTAGTTTCATATTCATTAATCCTAGACATATAATATAGTGGTCACATATTATATGAGGTTGATAATCAATAGATGTTCATGCTAATCAATTATCTTCCTATTAACAGAAAATTAATTATCATTCATACACAAGGTTCTTTAGCAAGCTAAAATAACAAAAATTCACCAACTTGGAATTAATCCTACCAACCAATCAAACCATATTGTCAACTTTGTATCCCCAAACAGAAGTCTAAAGATTTTAGTTCAAAACTAAGGTAAATAACAGCAAACAAACAAGTTCAAGTTGCTTAATCATGTTGACAAAACAAAAGGAATAAGTAGAATGATGAAATTGTGCCTTAATTACTCCCGGAATTGAGTTCTAGCTTCCTTGGTCGACTTCTAGGGTTCTTCTGGCTTCTTATTCGCAGCAAAGCACTTCTGAAACTTCCCAGAATTTCCTTCTCTCGATCCGTGGAGTTATCTTTAAATATGCGTTCCGACTCGTCGAGTCTAGTGGTGACTCGTCGAGTCCCTCTCACATTCTCCGTATTGCGATAACTATCTTGACTTCTGAATCATTATCCTTCTGATTCCTCGACCGGACTTGTCGAGTCCAAGCTCGACTCGACGAGTAGAAGCCTTTTTTAGGTGTTTTCCTTCTTCATTCCACTCTCAAGCTCCTAACCGCTTCTCTTGCGTCCTTTCGCTTCCGAGCTTCATCTTTGGACTGAAAAACATAATTTAACACTTTTAAGTACCTTTTGTCCATAATATGCAACAATTTAGCTAATATATAAATAAAAATTATACTTAATACACAGTAAATATGCACATATCAAAATACCCCACACTTGACTTTTGCTTGCCCCCAAGCAAAACTGAATTTTAACACATTGGAATTATGTATAACAACTCCAATCTAAACCAGCCATTATGCCAAGACCGCAACGCATGCATTTGTGTCTAAAATTTTTCCTAAAGAACCCCCCATATTCCAAATACTCACAATCCTCATAAACATTCGCCCACTCACCCCGAACTATGCTCATTTTATGCAACCCTCCGAATCCATCCTCAGAAAACCTCTTTACCCTCAAGGTATTTTGAATTGAGCAACCCAAGCATACATATTCTAGAATTACAACTTTTTGATACCACTATGGAATTCTTTGAATTCTTCACTTTCTTGATATTTGATCTTTGATATCTTTGAATTCACCAACTTTGTTGACTTTTGGTATCTTCAACTTTTTGGATTTCTTGGAATTTTGATCTTTAGATCTTCACTTCATTTGCTCCAAAATTCTTACAATTTTTCTTGGAATTCTCTTTTTTTTTTTTTTACATGTATACCTCACTTTTGTCACTCAAATCCCTACATGCTTAAGCAGGGGCGCTCAATCTCAACCTTTATTGGCTAATGATAAAAATTTTCCTGGATACATTTCAGGTTTAGGCTGCTAAACGTATTGCATCCCTCAGGCTGAGCAAGGTCGTGTTTTTGTCTCATGATTTCACTGAAATAAGGAAGCCACAAATGCACTAGAACGTATATAAGCTCAACTAGACATTTGGGTCTTCATGCAATCATCAACACAATTCTAACATGGAATCCTAATTTTTTACCAAAATTTTCTAATTAAGTCCTAAATGTTACTTTTGGTATGCAAATTTTTTAAAATTGACTATTATGTAACCAATCCCCTACCCCACACTTATGTGATGCAATGCCCTCATTGCATATGATGCATAAAAACATAAAAATAAAGAGGGAATTGGAACAAACTCCCCTGGGATAGCAGTGGATAGGTTGATCACTCTCATTTAAGCTCCAACTTCAATCAACTTTAGACATGGTAACATCTCATCCATGTCTTGGGTGTCTCGTCTCGTGTGGGTCGCTCCAAATACGCGAAAATCGGTGTAAGATCTTCAAGAATGGATAGGGAAGAATAAGTGAGCAAGTGGTACAAGTATCAACATCAAATCATTAGTCATTCGGTATAAAAAGTGAACGACTCGTTGAGTCATATGGTGGACTCGTCGAGTACCAGCGCACCTTCTCAGAATTTGTGGAAATACAAGGCGACTCGTCGAGTCAGCTTAGTGCACTTGATGAGTTGGCCACTGAACGAAAAATCTTGGTATTTTGCAACTGTTTTAACCTCTAAAAACTTCTCTAACTCTTCCTCACGTTCGGACTCAATTGCTCATACCCCTAGGACCGGACTCGACACTTTGACGTTAAAGTTCCGCTTCCTTGACTCGCTTTCACTCGTGATAACATCCATTTGCTATATCTCTAAACCATCCTAAGCAAGCAATCCTAATTCAATCCTGAAAAATAACTAAAGCAAATAACCATTAAACACAATAAAATCTCAAACAAGGCATACACACCAAATAAAAACAAAATAGAAAATTAAAATTGTTTGATTAAAAACACAAAAAAAAAAATCAATCTTCATCCTCCTCATCATCATTGGCGGCTCCACTTCCCCCAGCTCCACTTCGTCGCGCACCAATCACTTCATCCCAAGATGGAATAAATGGGTAATTCCCACCATCAACATGTGGGATATTGAAGTGGTCAAAAAGTCGAATGTGGGATTGGTTGCTAAAGTTCAACCCCCGCGCCATTTGATCCTGCATCCGCCTCATCTCCACATTGTACCAATCCATTGGTACGTCTTCATTCTCGACCGGAATCACTAGCGGCTCATCATCCACATCCCGCTCTCTTCTTGATCTTACCCTCCTTCCCGATGCTTCAGGACCAACAACGGGGTCATCATTTGGGATGTCATAATGGCCACCACCATAGTCTTCAATTATCCGTGCTCTTCGGAAAAGAATGGGATTGAACGGAGGTGTCGGGATCAATGTCATGAAGTTCCAAGCACCGCGATTCATCAACCCGAATGAGTTAGCCAATCGGGTGACAAACATTCTACCATTAATACGGGAGGTTTTGCGATCTTTGACCGCACCCTCCGAAAGGTATGAAGCTATACACCAAGGGATGTTGCAAAAGACACCGGGTGTTATTATGCTCCATAAGTAGAAAACGTCAAGGTTGGAGACCTTGTCATCATCTTTTCTTTGGTTGATGGTGGATGAAATAAGGCAGTGAATGAGGCGGTGAGTTGGGGATCGGATGCTCCCTTCCTGTGCAGACTTTGGGATGTAAACTTTATTTCCAATGGTATTCCACCAGCCCGTGCTTCTAACTCCATCGGGGAACACCATATGAGTATTTGCCAAAAATGCCCGAAAGATGTTTGTTGACACCAAGGGCTGATCGTAGATCCCTAGTCGGCAGGCAAGATCCACCACCGAGCATTGACGATACTCGCCCCCAAGGCAAAAACTAAAGCTCGCCGGGTGATACACATCCACTCCCCTGGTAAAAGATACCGTGGAGAAAAACTCCAAACAAAGCTCTAAATAGACCGGCTCTTGTATACGGAAGACCCGGCTCCACCCGTCACAGATCATTGTCTCACCTTCATGTTGGAACTCCTTCAAAAGGTAAGGAGCTAATTCCTCCTCATATCGAACACTTTGCAGCCACTCCCAATCTATTCTGTTTGGCACATACACCTCCTTCTTCTTAATGTCGGATAGCTTCTTCTTCCATTTCCTCATTGTTGAAGTGGACTCAATTTGCGGGAAGTTTAGCCATGGAAACTCCCATTGGTTGGAACTAGAACTTTGTCCCCTTCTGAACATGATTTCTGCAAAACAAATAAACAAAACCCAGAAAATACAGAATATAATTAAAACTTGATTTATATCTATAACTCGACTGGACTAGTCGAGTCCATGCCCGACTCGGCGAGTCGCGCAACCAGCACGAGTCAGTCGACGGGTCGCATAAAATTGGACCATCAAACCTGTAAATTCTTTCAAGGGTTTTGTCTCAACACTTAGTATTGATGTATTTAGGCCAAAATAAGCATTCAAAACAACTTAATTCATGAAAAATCAAAACCCTAGAAATTTAGAACTTCTCAAAAAACGGGTTTTTCATGCAATTACTACCATGGATTGCCTTATAATCATGCTCTTAACAGAAAATAGGAAGAAATTTGTTACCTTTTTGGATTGGGGTTGAGAAATTTGGAAGAACTTGAAGAACTTGATGAATGCTTGAGAGAGAGAATGCAAATAGCGGCCCGTCGAGTGTAGTTGTGAAACTGATTCTTAGGGTTAAAACCCTACTTACCCAATCTAAAATTAATTTCGAATTTTTTTTTTTTTGTAAATAAGACCAACTCGTCGAGTCGTGGTCAGACTCGGCGAGTCTGGTCGCGAATTCAATTTTTTTCTGAAATCCATGTGGACTCGTCGAGTCGTGGTCAGACTCGGCGAGTCACTTAAAAAATGTATAATTTTCAAAATTTTGCTGTTTATTGTGAATCATTTCACCCCACACTTAGCCTATGCACACTCTCAAGCAGACATGCCCGATGATTTGGAAGATTAAGATTCAAAAAACAAACGAAGGGAAAATAAAAAGAAAACTAAAAAGTAAAAGAAAGCAAACTCTATATAACGGGTTGCCTCCCGCCAAGCGCTTCTTTTTGAGGAGTCATTAGCTAGACTCCTTCCCATCTACGTTTTGTCATCTTTGAGCATCGGGAACACACGCCTAACTTTTTGTGATTTGTACTTGGTCTTGTAAGCATGGATCTTTTTCTTGTAAGCCCTTTTTAATGCATCTCTTTTTCTTTTCATTGCCTCATCTTCAACTTCTTGGGCTTCCCTTTTTCTCTTTTTCTTCTTTACCCCCTTCTTTTTCACCGTCTCTTCACCTCCTTTTCTTTAAATTTAATAACTTCACATTCCATGATGGTCCGTGCTCTAGGTTTAGTGGTGAATTGGTGATCAGCTTCCTCCCTCATTTTCTTTATCTCTGCATCCTTTCCAGTGCTTAAACCTTCCGCGAAATGGACCGTATCAAGACATGCTACATCGGCATATTGAACTCTCCTTTCCTTTCCTCTTTCTGCTGTTTGTTCTTCTAAAGAATCCTGTATATTATTGAAATCCAAGGTATGTGAAGAACTAGTAACAGGCAGATCTAAGTCGGCCAAGTTTTTGCCCAAATCGACTGGACTCGTCGAGTCCATAAAAGTGACTCGGCGAGTCGGTACGAATTCCATAAAATCTTGGGTTTCTTCTGAGTGGGCTCCTTCCAGTAGCTTTCCCAATTCATCCAAGTCCTTGGTAACATCTCCTTCTTCTTCAGAGTGCATCACAAACTTGCTTGGATCCTCTTTCATCAAACGTGCAAGCTCTTGTTCTAATATCTCATCATCCAATTGGAACATTGAGACTTCTTCAATCATTTTCTCTTCTTGCTTGATTTCTGGAATAGCTTTAAACTGCACAGCCTCATCACCCACTCTTAATGTCAATGTAGACTCACTTATATCCATTAAAGCACATGCAGTGTTCAAGAAGGATCTCCCCAAAATAATTGGAATTTCGAGGTCTTCTTCCATATCAACAACCACGAAGTCTACTGGGAATATGAACTTGTCAACTTTTATAAGGAGATCTTCACAAACGCCTTTTGGATGGATTGTTGTCTTGTCCGCCAAATGGATCTTCATATGCACCGGTTTTGGTTCTGGTAGATTCAACTTCTTATAGAATGACAAAGGCATCATATTGATGCTTGCCCCCGAGTCAGCTAATGCTCGTGTGAAGATCTTATTACCAAATTGGCACGGAATCACCATATTTCCGGGATCACGCTTCTTTTTAGGTAGCTCACTCATCAAGACTTCTGCAACTTCAGCCAAATCCTTCCTACCAGCAAAAAGGACCTTAAGCAAGTTGAAGTATTTAGGTGTTTGAAGTATTGTTTCCACAAATGGCACGTTAACTTGTAGAGCGTTAACATGATTCATGAAGGTTCTGTATGCTTCAACTTTTTCTGCAGGCATGGCTTTGGTTGGGTATGGCAGTGGAGGCTTATAAGGTTTCGAAGAATTGATGGGTTTCTCATTTTCGCATGGACTCATCGAGTCCACAGGAGTGACTCGGCGAGTCGGTCGGGTTTGGCTGGCTCCGATTCTTCTACCTTGTCTTCCTTCTTCTTGGAGATCCTTAGTGCTTCTGTGCATTTTTCTTCACTTCTGGAGGTTATTGCGCTCACGTTTTCCATTCTTGGATTGGGCTCGGTGTTGCTCGGAAGTTGGCCCGGTCTTCTTTCATTCACTTGATGTGCAAGCTGTCCCAGCTGTTTCTCAATATTGAGAATGGAAGCTTGCTGATTCCTCAAAATGTTTCTGGTTTCTTGCATTGCTACATCATGATCATTATGTCTTTTCTCGGACGCGGTTATGAACCTTGTGAGTATATCTTCTAAATTCGCCTTCTTTTCCATCACCGGCTCTTCCTTTTGATAATATCCCCTCTCCCTCTGTTTGTATTTTTCCTCCTTAGCCTTTTTATACTCTTCATATGGGAGTCATTCCTTCTTTGGTTTCCTCCAGTCTTCATCGTATCTATCGCCACTGGAATAGAATACTTGAGCCTTTTTATTTCCATTCTCGTCTCGATCACAATCCTTGGTAAGATGGGGGCCGCCACAATTTTCGCACCCAACTCTAATAGCATGGATCGTTTGATCCATTTTCGTCATTCTTCGGTCTAGGCTATCGAGTTTAGCTATTACCGCCACCATACCATCGTTCACCGAGTTTACTGCTCCACGACTCACTTCATTCCTCGGATTATGGTATTCTCTAGAGTGCTTAGAGAATTCTTCAATTAATTCCTTTATTTCCGGAGGCTGCTTTCGGGTGAGCGGGCCTTGTGAATCGAGTAGTTGCCTTGTGGTGACATTAACTCCATCATAAAAGATGGAGACCTCTTGTTGGCTATTAAGATCATGGTGGGGGCAATTTCTAAGTAGGCTCTTGTATCTTTCCCAAGCTTCATAAAGAGATTCTCCAGGTTGTTGCTCGAAGTTGGCAATGGCTTTCTTTAGCTTGGCTATCTTGGAAGGTGGGTAGAAATGATCTATGAACTCTTCTTTCATCTTGGCCCATGTGGTAACCGATCCGGGAGGGAGTGACTTCAACCAATCCTTTGCAGCTCCTTTAAATGTGACTGGAAGCATGCGTAGTAGTTGGATCTCGCGAGGCACATTGGGTACATTGAAGTAATCCGCCACATCATTTACTTCATCCAAGTGCTTATATGCTTCTTCATGATCTCTCCCGTGAAAAGGGATCTCCTTGAGTTGAGCGAGTGTAACACCGAAATTTTCAAGACAAAATTTTCGTTTAAAATAATCATTTTAATATTAAAACACTTGTTAAAATCTCGTTCATAATTGAATTACAAAGCATAGTTTCATTTTCACTTGAATAGAAAACCAGGATCCTCCAAAATTTGACTCTTTCTCTGCTGTGTACAATCGAGCCGGTGCCATCCCGTGTTACTGAAAGAACCTGAAAACAACATAACACAAAACACTGTAAGCACGAAGCTTAGTGAGTTCCCCAGTATACCACTTACACATATACGCCTTTCCAGGCCCTGACCTTCCGGTCCACAGCACAACGTCTTCCGGCCCATAACATAATCGCCTTCCGGCCCATAACATAATCGCCTTCCGGCCCATAACATATTTGCCTTCCGGCCCGTAACATATTGCCTTCCGGCCCATACACATACACAACACACAATACATTTAACTTACCACATATAGAACATATATCATATATCATATTCGACTTCCGATCACATAACATATTGCCTTCCGGCCCATATAAACATACATAGCACGCATAGCAATTATCTTTCCATTTATAGCACCTATAACACATATCATATCCGACCTTCCGGTCACACAATCAAACCCTTCTGGGTACAGTATAGTGAGAAGACTCACCTTGCGGATACTGAAAGTTAGCAACTCCTGAAATCCCTCGTACTTGATCCGCCGACCTACAGACTCCCTGGATAATGTCGTACATCCCTTATTAACACTTTTATCTTTCAAGACAACTGAACCTAAGAAATCACACATAGGTCAACTCTGGTCAACGGTCCACGGTCAACTCGACCGGACTCGGCGAGTACTCTGGCGACTCGGCGAGTCTAGTCGTCCTCCAATCCTCTAAGGTTTCCCTTCTACTCGTCGAGTATCCTCCTTGACCCAACGAGTTACTCCTGGAAGAATCGCGGGGCCACCCTGACTCCACTCGCCGAGTCTGATGAACAACTCGATGAGTCCCAGTTATTCTTCAAGCTACTCGCCGAGTCTGCTCATCTGACTCGGCGAGTCCATGACATGCAGCCGCTCAAACTGCTTCCTAAGGTCATAACTGCTCCGACCATTCATAGGTCTGTCCTTCCTCGACTGGTCCATTACATAAGGTCTTCATTTAGGTGCTCATGCTACACCCCAAAACTTATAATTTACATGTTGACCTAAGGCATAAGGATTTCAATCCAAAACCTTCACCAATTCCCGAAATGCACAGACATGGGATATTCTGGACTTCCAAGGGTCCTAATACAGGGTTACAATCGTTTGGGGAACAAGGGTAACATTCAATCTATCCATCAAAGGGTTCCATAAACCCTAATCCTCTAAATACATCACCATAGCAGAGTATACACGAATTCTTACCTGGATAATGTGCTCTCTGTGTCCCCAATCCTCAGAATGTGACCCCCTTGCTGTTCCTTTAGCCAAGCCCTTCTCTTCTTTGCACAACAACTCCTTCAAAATCACCAATGGCCCTTAGCTTTGCTCCAGATGCACACAATCGGTTTAGGGTTCCTCCCAGAAGGCTAAAACGAACAATGACGGCCTATAAGTCCCCTTTATACGTTCCAAACCTAAACGGCTAGGGTTTTCGCTAAAAAGCACAGACTCGTGGAGTCCCTATCTGACTCGTCGAGTCCAGTCGCGAACCCGCGACCAGGTCTGCGATCCTACTCGGCGATTCTGGCTCCAACTCGCCGAGTCCCCCCTTTAAAACACCCCAAAATATAATTTTAACAATACTTGAGATTCCGGGATGTTACAGCGAGAATATGGCCCTTTAGTTCAAACATAGCGGTAGCGGAATAGCGGGTTGCACAAGTCCTGGGCCGGTGTCATCACGCATCCTCTTCTTCCACTCCCCCATGGGGATTTCGTCAATATTAGCCATAGCGGTGGCTAAATCGTCTTCAAACTCGGATGTGTGCTCGCTTTCTTCCTCGGTCTCATACTCGATATCTTTTTGGATCGGATCTTCGATTGTCAACGATGCACTGGATGCTCCTGATTTGCTGCTCCTTTTCTTGCTAAAAACGGATTTGAGGTTTTTGAGTGGTGAGTTCTTTGAAGAAGAGGTTTCTCCAACGGTTTTGCCCTTGTTTCTTCTTAATGCGGTTTCCGGATCTTCAAGAGGGGGAACCAGAGGCGTAGCAGATCCTCGGATCATGAACCAACTGCAAACAAAACAAAAAAAACAAAACAAAACGCGTAAAAAGGAACAAAAAAATTAAATCTGATTCAGCGTTGTACTCGCCGAGTCGGGCGAATGCACTTGGCGAGTTCAAGTGAAAATCAGGTTTTTTTTTTTTTTTTACCTAAAAACTTAAACAAAAATGAAACAGAAATTAACTTTGTGTAAGATGAATCTTACACAAATGATCGATTGAATTAGAATTTTAATGCTAATTTTAGAACCGTTCCCCGGCAACGGCGCCAAAAACTTGTTGTGAGTAAAACTCACTTAGTTTTAATCTTACTTTAATTATCAAATAACACACAAAAGGCAGTGAACCTATCAATTGTGGTATAGCTAAATAAGCAGGGTATCGAACACATGGAACGACAAATTAAATTAAAAACTAATTCTATCTAAGTTGATTAAGAAAATAGGGGTTTTTCTCTAGTTTTACAAGACTAGAAACTTACTAACTATAACTAATTTAAGACTAGAAAATAACAATTTAACTAGATTCAATAATGGGAAAGGAACTTCTGTTTAGTTCAACTCGGTTAACTCTATGGTTTATTTCAAGGTAATAGTGCAATGGATTAATTCTTTCGTTGGTTACCGATTCAAGTGATTAGGTTCATGTTCACTACCCTAATCCTTAGCAAATAAACTAACTCAAACAGTGGCCAATTGCTTAATTTAATTATATTTACTAGATTAATTATTCGGGTTAAGTTAGACTTGCAATAGCTAATTAATTTATTATTCTTAATTAACCTCTTGTTTGATGGTCATCTTACAAGCTTGCACATGAATTTACTCAATTTCCTTATTAATCCTAGTTTCATATTCATTAATCCTGGACATATAATATAGTGGTCACATATTATATGAGGTTGATAATCAATAAATGTTCATGCTAATCAATTATCTTCCTATTAACAGAAAATTAATTATCATTCATACACAAGGTTCTTTAGCAAGCTAAAATAACAAAAATTCACCAACTTGGAATTAATCCTACCAACCAATCAAACCATATTGTCAACTTTGTATCCCCAAACAGAAGTCTAAAGATTTTAGTTCATAACTAAGGTAAATAACAGCAAACAAACAAGTTCAAGTTGCTTAATCATGTTGACAAAACAAAAGGAATAAGTAGAATGATGAAATTGTGCCTTAATTACTCCCGGAATTGAATTCTAGCTTCCTTGGTCGACTTCTAGGGTTCTTCTGGCTTCTTATTCGCAGCAAATCACTTCTGAAACTTCCCAGAATTTCCTTCTCTCGATCTGTGGAGTTATCTTTAAATATGCGTTCCGACTCGTCGAGTCAAGTGGTGACTCGTCGAGTCCCTCTCACATTCTCCGTATTGCGATAACTATCTTGACTTCCGAATCATTATCCTTCTGATTCCTCGACCGGACTCGTCGAGTCCAAGCTCGAGTCGACGAGTAGAAGCCTTTTTTAGGTGTTTTCCTTCTTCATTCCACTCTCAAGCTCCTAACCGCTTCTCTTGCTTCCTTTTGCTTCCGAGCTTCATCTTTGGACTGAAAAACATAATTTAACACTTTTAAGTACCTTTTGTCCATAATATGCAACAATTTAGCTAATATATAAATAAAAATTATACTTGATACACAGTAAATATGCACATATCATCTAGCTGGACCGTCCTCCGAGCATTCGGCCTGACTGGTATGCCTACTGGCCTTCAGTCTATTCGGACCACTCAACTAGCAATCAACATTCCAAGTTACTCCTTCGGGTGCTCCTCCCATTCATACTATTCTAGCCCTCTAGGGGTTTCGAACTCTACCTCCATCCCATATACTCAGTCCTGGCCCGATCCTAGGCCTTCCACAATCAATCGATAATGGTCTGTATCCCGCCCCGCACGCATGTCATTTACTCATACCAGCCTATGCCCTTGGTTGACCGAGACACTATTGAATCCCATGCAGCTAAACAACCTTTCATACTCGTCGATCCTTCGGAGAATTCTCCAATTCTCCCGCACTTAGAGCACTGACTATCAACCACCGGTCTCTATCACCAACCTCCCTCAACAACCCTTCACGACACATACTCTTCCACGCGAACTGTTTCCCACTAACACGAACAACCTTCACCAATCGCATAACACTACTGATGATCCCGGCACGAAAGAGCTCGATCCTCAGCTAACCACTCCTCAGACTGCAAATACTACCCGATATCCATACCAACACCCGATTCCCATGAACAACCCTCATGAAAGATAACCAACAAATTTCCCAACACTAAATCCATAACCAATCCATAACCCTCAAAACCAAAGAATACAATACCGAAAACCATGCAACGAGACTAGCAGATAAACAATACTCCACAATAATCATAAAATAATAAGACATCAAGAAGAACATACCCGCAGCTGCATCCGGCACTGCCCTGACCTCCTCCATTGTAAGCTGAAAAGCACGACCCTGAGCCCTTGGGGGCTCTGCTCCACCCTGACCTCCACCCGTAATCCTCAACGTGGCCGGTGCTGGAGCCTGCACCGGTCCTACAGTAAGCTGTGGACAGTTGACCCTCAAGTGCCCAACCTAATGACAATGATAACAGATCCTCAAATCCCAACTCGGAACTGCCTGCCGACAATCCCTCACATAGTGTCCCTCCCTTCCGTACTTGCGGCATGCACCACCGAACCGACAAGCTCCGATGTGACCCTTCCCACACTTCCCACAAGTGTGGCTGCACTGATCTCCCAATCTAGAATCAACGGTCTTAGACCGTTTCGGCGCCGACTGCGACTGCATCGGAGCCTGCCTCAGCTCATGCAACTGCAACTCAATCTTTAACTCGCGCCGCCTGGCGGCTTTCTGCAACTCCAACAAAGTCTCGCACCTCTGCGTAGACATAAACTGTTTGATATCCCTCTTGAGCATACTCAGATATCGGGACATCTGAGCCTGCTCCGAAGCAAACTCAGGGTAGAACATCGCCCTCTTTGTGAACATCCGGGTGATCTCAGTCACCGACTGCAAACCCTGCTTCAGCTCCAAGAACTCCTGAGCCGATCTCTCTCTCTCAACTCGCAGAACATAACGAATGTTGAACATCTCTCTGAACTGATCCCATGAAACCGCAGCCCTCTGCGCATCCGAATACGACCCCGTGGTCAATCTCCACCAATCCTTCGCCCCGAGCTTCAAAAGATTTAGAGCACATCTCACCCTCTGATCAGCAGGGCATGAACATGTGAAGAAACACCCCTCCACATCCGATAACCATCTCATAGCAATAATCGGGTCCTGAACTCCATCAAAGGTGGGAGGCTTCGTATTATCGAAGTCCCTATACTGAAAACCCCGACCAACTCCTCCCCCTGCCGCTGCTACAGCCGTTGTAGCCGCCGCGGCAGCCGTCTCTGCGAGAGCCGCATAACGCTCATCAAAATACTCAACCATGGCGGTCTTGATCGACCCAAACAGTTCCGGCAGCTTGCCCTGACCTCCCTCTCCTGCTCCCGATCCTGACTCGGATCCGCTCCCAGCATGCCTCGTGACCACCATACTGAAAAACACCACAATATCTCATATACTTCCCACTAACCCAGGAACCAACTCTCAACCCAATCCTAGAGGTCATGGTTTCCCTGATACGTGTATGGGTCCTGTGCTTTCAGTAGTACAGGCCCATACTACCTTCCACACCTACCCATATTTGTATGAAGTACTACCACAACACCCTAGTGACAAATATACATAGCAAGTGCTCAATCCTCACCCCTAAAGGAACACTGGAAATCTCATACAGAAGGAAACCCTAGGCTAGCATGCATCATAAAATAGGCAACATTATCATGAAATCCTGAAGATCCCTAGCCTAGTACTAGCATGCTGTTCTATCAAAGCTCAATAAAAACAAATATCATGTATGGTATTTTGGGGTTACTTACTGGCTCCGGCTGATCGTACCTCCGCATCCTCCTTTACTTATTTTGAAAACCATTTTAAATTCTCTTTTGAAAACCCTCCTCGATTTGAGACTGGAGTCACACGAGTGTTCCTCCAACTCACTCAAACCAAGGCTCTGATACCAACTTCTAACGACCAAAATTTTCAACAAAATTTAACCTTTTCAAAACAACCCATTTTAATAATGTTATTATAAAAAGGTTTTCAATACATTTATTATCAGAGAATTCCCAGAACCATATCATAAAACACAAACTCGAGGAGCGGTACGATCACGCCTTTTCCTTGCCATGGTCTCCTGAAGAACCTGAAAAACATTAAACCACAACTGTAAGCCCGGAAGCTTAGTGAGATACCCCCAAAATACCAACCACATATACCATACACATATCATAACAAATTACAGACTGGCCATACATATCGGGTCTACTATGTGACTGGTCCGCCATGTCGGGCCTTCAGTCCACCGGGTTCACCCTCCGAGTCTAGTCATGTCCCTCGAGTCTGCAGTGTGGTTGGTCCGCCCGCACCGGGCCTTCAACCCACCTGGTCCACTCTATGAGTCTACAATATGACTGGTCCGGCCGCATTGGCCCATCAGTCGGCCTGGTCCACTCTCCGAGCCTCGGCACGTTTGGTCCGCCCTCGTGGGGCCTACAACCTATTCGGACCGCTTGTTGGGCCTTCAGAACAACCGGTTTGCCCTGGGTATCTTAGCCTACAGCACAAAGCAGGACCCGCCTCAACCCAATTCCAGTCCAAACAACCATGTGCACATAACATACAATCATATAAGAGTTCACAATCAGCAAGTCGATCAAACAGATCACATTACATATCATCATCCTAACCAGGATACCGACCTAACCGGTCACTAGCATAGCATCACCCTACATATCAGGAAACTGACCTTAACTAGGTCTCTAACATATATCATCCTAGCTACCAGGATTGTAACAGCCCGGAATTTCAGGTATTGCTTTAAAACTATTTTTGGGGCATTTTAGGAAGGGACTCGGCGAGTTGGTGCCACACTCGCCGAGTAGGACCACAGGCTTGGTCGCGGGTTCGCGACTGGACTCGACGAGTCCAGATATGGACTCGGCGAGTCGACGCTGTTCAGCAGAAACCCTAGCCGTTTGGTTTGGATCGTATATAACGCCTCTTAGGCCGTCATTGTTCGTCTTTTGGCCGATTGAGAAGAACCCTAATCGTTTGTGGACGTCTAGAGCAGGAGGGAAAGCTATTGGAACTTTGAGGAATTTGTTAGGCAAGAAGAAGAAGAGTTTTGGCCAAAGGAATATCAAGGAGGATCGAGTCCTGAGGTTTGGAGACACAGAGAGTGCGTTTTCAGGTAATACTCGGACCATTTCTGTTATTTTGATGTGTACACGAATCTAGGGTTTATGAAACCCATTTGGTGATTAGATAGATTATAATGTTGTTACCCAAACGTTTATACCCCAGTAATAGGATGTTTAGAGGTCCAGAAAGTCCCATGATTGCGTATTTCGGGACCATGCGTATTTCAGGAAGCAGTTGATCGACTGCATGGCATGGACTCGCCAAGTCCAATGATCAGACTCGGCGAGTAGCTTGAAGATCCACTGGGACTCGCCGAGTTGTTCTCCAGACTCGGCGAGTAGCTTGAAGATTCACTGGGACTCGCCGAGTTGTTCTTCAGACTCGGCGAGTGGAGTCGGGGTGGCCCCGCGATTCTTCCACGAGGATCTCGTCGAGTCAAGAGGGATACTCGACGAGTAGAAAGGGGAACAACAGGGAAAGTTGGGGAGGACGTCTAGACTCGCTGAGTCGCCTTTGCACTCGACGAGTCCGGTCAAGTTGACCGTTGACCAGAGTTGACCTGCATGTAAATTCTTAGGGTCAGTTGTCTTGAATGATAAGAGTATTAATAAGGGTATATGGTATTATAGGGAGTCTGCAGATCGGCGGATCGAGTGCGAGTAGTTTCAAGAGTTGATAGCTTACATTACCACGAGGTGAGTCTTCTCACTATACTTCACCCGGAAGGGTTTGACTATGACACCGGAAGGTCGTATATGATATGTGTTATTTATGCTATAAATAGAAAGGTAGTTGCTATGCATGATATGTATGTTTATACGGGCCGGAAGGCGATATGTTATGTGACAGAAAGGTCAGGTATGATGTATGATATATGTGCTATGTGTGTTATATTAAATGTATTATATGTTGTAAATGTTATGGGCCGGAAGGCAATATACTATGGGCCGGAAGGCAATATGATACGGGCCGGAAGGCAATATGTTATGGGCCGGAAGGCGATTATGTTACGGGCCGGAAGGCGAAGTGTTGTGGACCGGAAGGTCAGGGCCTGGAAAGGCGTATATGTGTAAGTCGTATACTGGGGAACTCACTAAGCATTTATGCTTACAAGTTGTTATGTATGTGTTTCAGGTACTAGCGAGGACCGTGGGAAGGCGCCGGCATGATGCATACACACTGCTGCTATTTGAGATCTTGGGGATTTTTATATATGTATTTGATATGGAACATGGAATAAATACTTTTGGTTGAATGAAATCACTTTATTTTAAATGAAAATTTTATTTGAAAATTTGCGTTGTTACAATTGGTATCAGAGCCTTGGTTTGAGAGATTCGGGTGTACCTTCGGGTGTAACTGAACTCAAACCGAGGATTTGAGGAAAAAATCTTTTAAAAATAATAAATACATAAATTTTTATAAAGGGTAAAGTGGTAAACAAGAACGGAGCAGTGTGTACGATCAGCCAGCGCCCTAACGGTAAAGATCCCCAGAATACCTTACAATGTTACGATATGCAGTAAGTTATGAATTGTTATGCATGCTAGAAGACTAGGTATACATGATAGGACTAGAATGGCCTGTTTTGTGATGCCTTAGTCTAGGGAGGTTGCTTGTATGAGATATTCGGTAGCGTGCAGGTAGATAGTGCATACGAGAAGTAGAGTACTCACTATTCGGGGTTTGGGGAGGAAGATTTGGGACGAATACTGACACGGTGTGGTCGGTAGTATTGGGCCCGTACTACCGAAGACACCAGGTCGGTGGAAGACCCAAGTAAGAATCCTTGGATATCGGAGACTGAGTAGGGTTGCGTTATCGAGTACAATTGTACTTGATGGAGTCTCTGATAATTTTATGTTGTATTTCAGAGACATCATGGTTACCACATGTCATGGGGCGAGTTCGAGCAGTGTGAGTGACGAGGATATTCGTCAGATGATCCAGGAGGAGGTAGCTGCAGCGATCCGGGCTGAGATCCCGGAGATATTTGGGTCTATTAAGACCACACTGATGGAGACGTTCGAGGAGCGGTACGCCGCACTGACTGATGCTGCAGCCGCTGCCGCTACCGCAGCTGTGGCCGCTGCCAGGCCGCAAGGGGGCGATTCGTTGTTGTTCCGGGAATTCAGCAACACGAAACCCCCTGAGTTTGATGGGACGCAGGATCCGATTGCTGCGATGAGGTGGATCACCGACATTGAGGGGTGCTTCTACACTTGCTCATGCCCGGAGCACTTGAGGGTACGGTTCGCCTTGAACCAGCTCCGTCTGGGAGCGAAGGATTGGTGGAAGTTCGTGACGGCGAACTTCACTCTAGCGGAGATTACAGCAGTGACATGGGAGAGGTTTACCGAGATGTTCAGGGACGAGTACATTCCCCCAGTGGAGAGGGAACGATTGATTCAGGAGTTCTTGACCCTTAAGCAGGGTACTGATTTCATTGCAGTAGTCACACGGAAGTTTCATGAGAGGGCGATGTTCTGCCCCGAGCTGGTATCTACAGAGCAGTCACGGATGAGATGGTATTTGGGCGTTCTGAGGAGGGATATCCGGGAGTTTGTGTCAAACTCCACCTATCGTACTTTCACTGAGCTTCAGGCGAACGCCAGGAAGCGCGAGATCGAGTTGGAGTCTCAGGCCAGGGAGGAGGCCGAGTCTCGGTAGGTGGATCGGCGGCCGGCTCAGTCTCAGCTGGCAACCAAGCGGATCAAGTCCGCTGATTCGAGGATGGGAGGTCCGAAGGGCCGCACTTGTGGAAAGTGCGGCAAGGGTCATGAGGGGGCGTGTCGAGTTGGTGGTTGCTACAAGTGTGGCAAGGAGGGATACATTGCCAGGGATTACCCTAAGGGGTTTATGGTTTGCTTTCACTGCAACCAGACAGGCCATCGGAAGGCCGAGTGCCCGCAGCTTCGTCAGGGATCTACACCTACTACCAGGACTACTGAGACCCGACCGGCGAAGGTCGAGGCCCCGAGGGCTCGCGGGAGAGCCTTTCAGCTGACTGCGGAGGAGGTCCGCGCTGCGCCCGATGTTGTGGCAGGTATGCTGTAATTCACGTATTTACTTTAAAGTCGAAATGTTATGCTTATGTTAATGTATGTGTAGGTACTTTTCTTGTGAACTCTATGCCTGCTCTAGTGTTATTTGATTCGGGTGCGAGTAGATCCTTTGTATCTTTATCTTTTAGTCAGCATATCAGCATTAGTCGTGAGCCGTTAAGTCGGCCTCTGAGCGTTTCTATAGCGGCCGAGAGGGTGGTTTGTGCCACGGAGGTTCTTCGGGGATGCGTACTAGAGATTTTCGGGGTTACGTTTCCGATTGACCTAATTCCTATTGCGATGGGGGATGTCTGTGTCATCGTGGGCATGGACTGGTTGAGCCGATTCAGCGCTGTCATCGACTGCGAGCGTTAACTGGTGACTATACGAGACCCTAGTGGGGGAGTTCTTACGGTATACGGTGAGGGTACCCGTTTGGGATCAGCTTTTTGTTCGGCCACTAGGGCGAGGCAATGTCTACAGCAGGGATGTAAAGGTTTTGTGGCGTATGTGATGGATACGCGGGAGGCTTCCGAGAGACCGAGTACAGTGGAGGAGGTTCCAGTGGTGCGCGAGTTTCCAGATGTTTTTCCCGAGGAGTTGCCGGGAGTACCTCCTGCGAGGCAAGTAGAGTTTGGTATCGACCTGATTCCGGGGGCTGCGCCTATTGCGAAGGTGCCTTATCGTCTTGCACCTCCAGAGATGCAAGAGTTGTCCTCGCAACTCCAGGAGTTGCTGGGGAAGGGATTTATTCGGCCGAGTAGCTCGCCGTGGGGAGCACCGATTCTGTTCGTCAAGAAGAAGGATGGTTCACACCGGATGTGTATTGATTACCGGGAGTTGAACAAGGTGACGGTCAAGAACCGCTATCCGTTACCGAGGATCGATGATCTATTCAATCAGTTGCAAGGGGCATCTTGGTTTTCCAAGATCGATTTGAGATCAGGGTACCATCAGGTAAGAGTGCGGGATGAGGACGTCCAGAAGACAGCATTCAGGACGCGGTATGGGCATTACGAGTTCGTGGTGATGCCTTTCGGGCTCACCAATGCCCCGGCAGTGTTCATGGACCTCATGAACAGGGTATGCAGGCCGATGCTGGATCGGTCTGTGATTGTATTTATCGACGACATCCTAGTGTATTCGCGAACTAGAGAGCAGCATGAGGGACATTTGAGGGAGGTCCTTGAGGTACTGAGGTCGGAGAAGCTATATGCAAAATTCTCCAAATGTGACTTCTGGTTGCGGGAGGTCCAATTTCTTGGACATGTTGTTAATCAGGCAGGGATATTGGTCGATCCGGCCAAGGTGGAAGCAGTGATGAGTTGGGAGGCACCAAAGTCACCTTCCGAGATCAGGAGTTTCCTTGGGTTGGCGGGGTACTATCGGAGGTTTATTAGGGACTTCTCCAAGATCGCGGTACCGCTCACCAGATTGACCCGGAAGGGTGTTACATTCTCATGGGGACCCGAGCAGCAGACTTCCTTCGAGACACTTCGTCAGAGACTGTGCGAAGCCCCGGTATTAGCTCTCCCGGAAGGGATGGAGGACTTCGTCGTATATTGCGACGCATCGATTTCGGGACTGGGTACAGTGTTGATGCAGAGGGGCCATGTGATAGCTTATGCATCGAGGCAGCTAAAGCCTCACGAGGCGAGTTATCCCACGCATGACTTAGAGTTGGGGGCAGTAGTGTTCGCTCTCAAGATTTGGCGTCACTACCTGTACGGGGTTCGTTGTACTATATACACGGACCATAAGAGTTTGAAGTATTTGATGGATCAACCCAACCTAAATATGCGTCAGAGGAGATGGTTGGACGTGGTTAAGGATTATGACTGTGAGATCCTATACCACCCAGGCAAGGCTAATGTGGTAGCCGATGCATTGAGTCGTAGGGGGGAGAGCATTCCATTGCGAGATGTATGTCTGAGACTGACGGTGATGACCCCGGTATTGGATGCTATTCGTGGGGTGCAGGCCGAGGTTGTGAGATCCGAGATGCAGAAGAAAGAGAGGGTCGTTGGGTTAATTTCAGAGTTCGTTAAGGATGGACGAGGACTTCTGACGTTTCAGGGTCGGATTTGGGTACCATTCGTGGGCGGTACGCGTACTATTTTGATGGAGGAGGCTCATAGATCGAAATTCTCGATCCATCCCGGTGCTACGAAGATGTATTTGGACTTGAGGAAGGAATATTGGTGGCCTTGCATGAAGAGAGACGTCGCTTGGTTCGTTGAGAGGTGTTTGACTTGCCGTAGGGTTAAGGCCGAGAACCAGAGACCGCATGGTAAGTTGCAGCCCTTGGAGATTCCTGAGTGGAAGTGGGAACAGATTACTATGGATTTCATCACCAAATTGCCGAGAACTGCTAGGGGAGTCGATGCAATTTGGGTGATTGTGGATAGATTGACGAAGAGTGCACACTTCCTTGCCATTAGCGAGAGTTCGTCAGCGGAGAGGTTGGCGGAGTTATACGTGAGAGAGGTAGTATCTCGGCATGGAGTGCAGATCTCGATTGTTTCAGACCGTGATGTACGCTTCACTTCCAGGTTCTGGAAGAAATTCCATGAAGAGCTGGGTACTAAACTACATTTTAGTACCGCATATTACCCCCAGACAGACGGTCAGAGCGAGCGGACGATTCAGACACTGGAAGACATGCTTAGAGCGTGTGTGTTAGACTTCGGGGGTAGTTGGGATGCACATTTACCCTTGGCTGAGTTTTCCTACAACAACAGCCATCATTCGAGCATTGGTATGCCACCTTTTGAGTTGTTGTATGGTAGGAGGTGTCGGACTCCCATTTGCTGGGGAGAGGTGGGACAGAGAGTGATGGGCAGTACAGAGATCGTACTTCAGACGACCGAGCAGATTCAGCAGGTTAGGCAGAGGTTATTGACCGCCCAGAGCCGACAGAAGAGTTATGCGGACAGACGCCGGTCCGAGCTCGAATTCCAGGTTGGCGACTTCGTTCTCCTAAAGGTTTCTCCTTGGAAAGGAGTGATCCGGTTCAAAAAGAGGGGCAAGTTGGGGCCCCGGTTCATAGGTCCATTTCGTGTAATTGCAAGGGTAGGTCGGGTAGCTTATCGGTTGGAGTTGCCAGCAGAGTTGGGACAGATTCACAATACCTTTCACGTATCACAGTTGAGGAAGTGTATAGCCGATGAATCGGCAGTGGTTCCGTTAGAGGATATTCAGGTGGATGCGAGCCTGAATTACGCCGAGAGACCAGTAGCTATCAGGGATCGGAAGATCAAGGTTCTGCGGAACAAGGAGGTACCTCTGGTGTTGGTTCAGTGGCAACACCGGAAGGGATCGGAGATGACTTGGGAGCCGGAGCGTGAGATGCGGGAGCAACATCCGGAGTTATTCGCAGAGTGAGACTTCGAGGGCGAAGTCTAGTTCTAGTGGGGGAGAGTTGTAACAGCCCGGAATTTCAGGTATTGCTTTAAAACTATTTTTGGGGCATTTTAGGAAGGGACTCGGCGAGTTGGTGCCTGACTCGCCGAGTAGGACCACAGGCTTGGTCGCGGGTTCACAATTGGACTCGACGAGTCCAGATATGGACTCGGCGAGTCGACGCTATTCAGCAGAAACCCTAGCCGTTTGGTTTGGATCGTATATAACGCCTCTTAGGCCGTCATTGTTCGTCTTTTGGCCGATTGAGAAGAACCCTAATCGTTTGTGGATGTCTAGAGCAGGAGGGAAAGCTATTGGAACTTTGAGGAATTTGTTAGGCAAGAAGAAGAAGAGTTTTGGCCAAAGGAATATCAAGGAGGATCGAGTCCTGAGGTTTGGAGACACAGAGAGTGCGTTTTCAGGTAATACTCGGACCATTTCTGTTATTTTGATGTGTACACGAATCTAGGGTTTATGAAACCCATTTGGTGATTAGATAGATTATAATGTTGTTACCCAAACGTTTATACCCCAGTAATAGGATGTTTAGAGGTCCAGAAAGTCCCATGATTGCGTATTTCGGGACCATGCGTATTTTAGGAAGCAGTTGATCGACTGCATGGCATGGACTCGCCAAGTCCAATGATCAGACTCGGCGAGTAGCTTAAAGATCCACTGGGACTCGCCGAGTTGTTCTTCAGACTCGGCGAGTAGCTTGAAGATTCACTGGGACTCGCCGAGTTGTTCTTCAGACTCGGCGAGTGGAGTCGGGGTGGCCCCGCGATTCTTCCACGAGGATCTCGTCGAGTCAAGAGGGATACTCGACGAGTAGAAAGGGGAACAACAGGGAAAGTTGGGGAGGACGTCTAGACTCGCCGAGTCGCCTTTGCACTCGACGAGTCCGGTCAAGTTGACCGTTGACCAGAGTTGACCTGCATGTAAATTCTTAGGGTCAGTTGTCTTGAATGATAAGAGTATTAATAAGGGTATATGGTATTATAGGGAGTCTGCAGATCGGCGGATCGAGTGCGAGTAGTTTCAAGAGTTGATAGCTTACATTACCACGAGGTGAGTCTTCTCACTATACTTCACCCGGAAGGGTTTGACTGTGACACCGGAAGGTCGTATATGATATGTGTTATTTATGCTATAAATAGAAAGGTAGTTGCTATGCATGATATGTATGTTTATACGGGCCGGAAGGCGATATGTTATGTGACAGAAAGGTCAGGTATGATGTATGATATATGTGCTATGTGTGTTATATTAAATGTATTATATGTTGTAAATGTTATGGGCCGGAAGGCAATATACTATGGGCCGGAAGGCAATATGATACGGGTCGGAAGGCAATATGTTATGGGCCGGAAGGCGATTATGTTACGGGCCGGAAGGCGAAGTGTTGTGGACCAGAAGGTCAGGGCCTGGAAAGGCGGATATGTGTAAGTCGTATACTGGGGAACTCACTAAGCATTTATGCTTACAAGTTGTTATGTATGTGTTTCAGGTACTAGCGAGGACCGTGGGAAGGCGCCGACATGATGCATACACACTGCTGCTATTTGAGATCTTGGGGATTTTTATATATGTATTTGATATGGAACATGGAATAAATACTTTTGGTTGAATGAAATCACTTTATTTTAAATGAAAATTTTATTTGAAATTTTGCATTGTTACAAGGATGCAGACATATCAAAGCAATAACATAATAACAAATACCCGGATCTCAATCCGATAAAGGGCCGGCCTTGGTGCCTTAGACCCTGTCGATATAGTGAGGATAACTCACCTCCCAATTGCTGACCGAAAAGATAGATCACGCTGCTCCAACCTCCGACCCGAACTCCACCACTGTTCTTACCCAAAAGACTGAATCCAATAAATACCAATAATTACCAAATTGCGCTTGAAAGTCAACTGGTCAACCCTTGGTCAAAGTGAAAGTCAAACTCATCCTCCTGACTGACTCTACTCATCGAGTCAACCTAATGACTCGCCGAGTCCCCATGCTCAGAACTTTCCCAATCCGCGACTTAACTCGCCGAGTCACCCCGAGACTCGCCGAGTCTCACAACTCTGAGTCCTCTTGCACTCACTCACCGAGTCCTCCCTTGACTCACTGATTCATGGCTTCACCAGAAGAAGTTTGGACCTCATGACTAGACTCGCCGAGTCCAAGGCCATCTTCAACCTACTCGCCGAGTTGTTCTTCCAACTTGCCGAGTTCCAGTCCATCTTCAAGCAACTCGCCGAGTACACCTTTGTGACTCGCCGAGTACCACTATATCTTACCCCATTCAGAAGCTTTTCAGGCCATGCAATCGATCCAAAACGTAGATCTACCCTTCTATAACCCTTCTATCACGTAAAGTGGCAAACTTTACGTGAATCCAAAGAGATCTAGGCATTTTACACTCTAGGCTAGGGTTTGGGACAAGATGGCTTCACCAATCACTCATTAACTGGGACTTTAATGCACTCTAGACCTTCTCCATTCCAGATCTGAGGTAGCAACCTCAGATCTAACCTTCAAACTCCATATACCACAAGCCAAACTTTCCATATAACCCAAAATGATGAATCTAAAAGGATAGCAGCCCAAAGAACGAGATATTACCTCAAAATGAAGCCCCCAACAGCAAGGAATCCGAATCAAAGCAAAGCCCCTTGCTCCAAGCCTCCTAACTCTCCAAGATCTTCTTCCAACTTCCTTCTCCAAGGCTCAAAAGCACTCAAAACCTTCACAAACACGTATCTAGGGTTTCTGGACTTCAAGGGAGATCAAGGAGGCTGGGGAGAGGGTATAGTGTCCTTTATATAGGGCTCATCCCCCGAATTTAGGATTTTCTTCACACAGCGCCTACTCGCCGAGTCCAACCTTGGACTTGCCGAGTAGGCCACTTAACACGCGACCTGAGTCGCGACCCTACTCGCCGAGTCCTCCCATGGACTCGCCGAGTTGCCCTTATACATTTTCACTTATAGCCCTTCAACTCTAATCTTGATATTCCGGGATGTTACACTTAGGGCTTTTTTATGGAGAGAGATGGAAGAGCGCTGTCATTGGCTTAAAATATTCATAGTCACGGAATAGGTAGAGCTCTGGGAGCTCTAAGCTAGGGTTAATCATGGAGATTGCAGCGAGAAAGATGAATGAGTTTGCGATTGTCTCCGATTAATAAGTTTGAAGATTGTGGTGACTAGGGTTTGTCATTGCACCGATGGTCGAGGATGGTGCACATGTAGCCGAACATGGAGTGGAGTATAGGTAATAGCTTGCAACGCTCTCCGATTAAGGGAGATAAGGAGGAGAACGTTGATGGTTGAGTGTTTGGTGACGATAGTGCTCATGGAGACCATGGTATTAGGTGTGAGGTGGTGGAGACGATGGTTTACGGTGGTGTTTGTCACCGACTATAGAGAAAGAGGAGAGTAGTGACGATGGTAAAGGCGTAGATGGTGAATGCAGAATAGCCGAGATATTATATAAATGACCAGAGGTATAATATTATAACGCCGAAGAAAGGGCGAAATAGTGGGAAGGTTGTTGGATGGGATAGGGAATGCGATCTGGTCAAAATCCATATATGTATGTTGATCAAATAAGATTTGATGCATAATGTTATTATACATATTGCATAAGAGCTTGTACCTCTTAAAATTCAGCATTTAGGGATAAATGTTTATTAAGGTGTGTGTGTGTTATATATATATATATATATATATATATATATATATATATATATATATATATATATATATAGGTTCAGGTTCATTTGAGACCATTCTAATTTTGTAAGACCGTGAGATCAAAGCTAAAAGTAATTTTAAAATGCAAAATAAATGGAAAAATCCAAAAATTCTTTTTTTAAATATTATTTTCGGAACTTGAATTAACTAAAAAAATAAAAAAAAATTTAAAAAAATCCCATTTTTTTTTAAAAATATGTGAAATATTCTAATAAAATATTAGACTGTACATATTTTAAAAAATAATTTTAAAATGCAAAATAAATGGAAAAATCTAAAAATTCTTTTTTAAATATTATTTTCGGAACTTGAATTAACTAAAAAACAATAAAATAAATAAATAAAAAAATAATCCTATTTTTTTTAAATATGTTAAATATTCTAATAGAATATTACACTGTACATATTGTAAAAAACAATTTTAAAATGCAAAATAAATGGAAAAATCCAAAAATTCTTTTTTTAAATATTATTTTCGGAACTTGAATTAACTAAAAAAAATTAAAAAAAAAAATACGTCTTACGGTCTAACAAAATTAGGACGTCTCACATTAACCATATATATATATATATATATGTATATAAGTTTTCATGGATAAATATTAGATTTCAGATTCATTAATTTCCATTTTGTAATAAAAGTCGATCATCTTCTTGGTGAAGTTTAAAGACCATTGAAATCAGATCGACATTGGGGTTCACGATAATAAGGAGAGACAAAGAAATAGAAGGAATTCTAATAAACAAAGGTGCTTCTATCGTGATCCTCTAAACTAGATTAAGACCAGAAGAAGTGGGAGGGATGATTCTTTCATTTTTAGTGGGTTATATCATTCTTTTCCTCAGTCTTTTTTCCATCATTTAAAAGCCAAAAGTGTGTGGAAAACCTTTCCTTCACTTTTTTTTTTAGATAAAATTAATTTTTTTGTTATGAATTATAATTTTTAAATTAATATTAAACATAAAACTTAATTAAAAATCAAAAGCATTTCATTAATTAAAATAAAACTTACATTAAACCTAATATATATATATATATATATATATATATATATATATATATATATATATATATATATATATATATATATATATAACTAAAAATCAAACGAACCACCAACAACCTACGGAAAATATTTTTTCATAAATTTTTCCCTCTTCTTCATTACGAGCTCGAGAGCCGATCCCGAGAGATGATCTATGTTTTCCATCAAAAACTTCATGTCTTCCATTTCTTGTCTCTCTTTCTGTTCCTTTTTCCTTGTTTCTTCTTTTTCTTTGTCGAAAGTCAAACGCTCGGAGAAATTAAGATTATATCGATCAAACGACGATGTTATCTTCCGCATTTCCTCAATGTCCATGCTGAAATTAGATGCTCTCGAAGAAGTCCGTTTTTCCTTTTTCTTCGCTTTGTCCCTACCCATTGGGCGGACAATTTCTTCTAGCTCGAGTTTGTCGTCCTGATTTTAATCTACACCGACCCGAACATCGGAGGAGGTTGTGTAACCACTAGACTCCGTTTTCGTTCACTTTGATTGTTGGACTCCAAAAATAAAATCCCGCTCGTATGTTATCCACCTAGGATTTCGGACCAATAATTTCCAACAATCGTGCCACTTGAATGGTTTCCGACTTCCTCAAGGTAAAAGTGCAACGCTTCTTGAAGTATTTCTTCGTCGCCTTGGCCACTTTTCCATTGGGTTTTTAGATTGTTGTACAACCCGTTAATTTTTGAAACCCCCCTTGCTATTTCTTGAAACTTTGAGTTAAGTTGATGTTTAGTACGGTAGTCGTCACATTTTCCTAGCTCCTTTCGAAATCGTTCTAAAATGCGAAACCAAAAATGTTCTCTCGGTTGTGCGTTTCCCTAAATCGAATCTTCAGAAATATCAACCCAAGCTTTGACCAAAACTAGCTCTTCGTGTGGAATCCATAGTGTCGACTTTTGTCTTCCCGGTTGTGCGACACCCTCACACACTTGTTTTTTCCATTTACGTCTTTGTGGTGGTGGTGTTCGTTGAGTTTCGGGAACCATGTCTTCTTCTTCCGCGTCATCCAATTCATCGACAAGTGGGTGGTGGTGTTGGGTTTGGGTTTGAGTTTCAGTTTCAGTTTGAGCTTGAGGTTGATTTGGCGATTGTTGATCCGGAAACACAACAAAGTTTGAAAACATTTGCGACGGAACATTTGAAACTTACATCGGGTAACATTGGCCAACATTTTGGTATTGGAATTGTAGTGGCGATTGAATTGGAGAATCGAGTTGGGTGTGGTAAACTCCTTGCTGGGATGAATCGATAGCACAAATGTTGCAAGGAGGGATGTTTATATTCGAACCATGATTTTTTTTTCCGTCGATCGGAACTTGGGGTTTTTTTGTCGGGATTTTTTTTTTTTGTTGATATGAAGTAGAGAGTATAGAGAATATTTGATATGTTTAAGAGTTATATGTATGTATTTATAGTAGTTGTAAAAGGATAAAAAAAAATATTAAATAAAAATAATAAATAAATAAATAAAAAGTAGCCGTTAACAGCTACAGAAAAAAAATAAAAAAAAGTTACTTTTCTATCGTTACACAACGGTATTTTTTTTCAAAAAAAAAAAAAAAAAAAAAGAAAGAAAAGGTAAATGGCCAATCACAGCAGGGGAGAGAGAGAGAGAGAGAGAGAGAGAGAGAGAGAGAGAGAGCGGGAGAGGCTCCCCTCTCCGTTTCCCGCACCCACCTTACCCGCGCCGACGGTGCGGTGTTCCGCCGGACGGGAAGGTTCCCATGACCTTTCCCCGCATCCGCTCCGTCCGGCCTAATGATGTGGGCATACAAGAAATTTTAACCGAAGAGATTGAAGATGGATTGGTCAGGTCGATTATTTGGAGCCTATAGATTTTTGAATGGGATTCCTATGATAATAAATTGTTCACTTCTCAAGTCTCTAACATTTATGCTCGGTAGTGTGAGTCAAGTCAAAAAAGAAAATAAGTTTATTTTAAAATTTTGTAATTCCAAAGAGATCTTGCTGCAAAACTACACCAAATAGGGATGAGCATATGGACCGGGGAACCGGTCGAAACCGGTAACGGAACCGGAATCGGCACCGGAACCGGAACACGATAGAACCGGTCATGCCGGAACCCGAACGTTATTTTTGTGGATTTTTGGAGCCGGGAACCGGTAGGAACCGGAACCGTTAGAACTAGCAAAAAACCGGTAGAACCGGCAAAAATCGAAACCGTATGATGCTATTTTTCGTGGACCGATTCCAACATTTGAAGATACGACAAGAACCGGTAGGAACCGAGAACCGATAGAACCGGAACCGGTAGAACCGCCGGGCCGGTTCGGTTCTTGATTTTGGCCGAAGTCGGTTCCCGATTCCGGTCCGGTTCTAATCTAAATGTACTAGTAAGGTATCTAATCTCTATGTGGATTGCTTAGCATTTAGTTGCACTTTCCATTATTTGGTGTTAGGGATGAGCAAAAGGACCAAACCGGCTAGAACCGGCCCGAACCCGACCGGAATCGGGAACCGGCTTCGGCCAAAATTAAGAACCGGACCGGTTCGACGGTTCTACCGGTTCCCGGTAGGAACCGGTTCTTGTCATGTTTTCGAATGTTGGAACCGGTACTCGAAAAATAACATCATACGGTTCCGGTTTTTGCCGGTTCTACCAGTTTTTTGCCGGTTCTGCCGGTTCCGATTATATCGGTTCCGGTTCCTACTGGTTCCCGGTTCCAAAAATCCATAAAAATAACGTCCCGGTTCCGACCCGACCGGTTCTATCGGGTTCCGGTTCCACTTCTGGTACCGATTCCGACCGGTTCCCCGGTCCATATGCTCATCCCTAGAAATGAAGTAGTCTTTGCATATTTAACTTCGAAATGAGCTTCAACTGGGAACCAAATTTAATATGAGCGTGTGGTTTAGTTTTCACACTTAAGTTCAATATAGATATGTATTGGAAATTTTTGTAATATTTATTTTGAATGTTGATTACCTTCTTACCACCGTATCGAAATGGCATCGAGTTGAAGTGTTGAACGTAATTGTGCATGGGATGAATTTGTACTTCTTGAAAAACAAATTCAAGTAAGAGTTTTTCATTCGTCCATGGCTATTTAAAAAAAAAAAAAAAAAAAAAAAAATGTTGTACAAGGAACTACTAGGATCTCCATTCTTTGTGATGAAATTAAAAGAGCGGTTTAGAATTGTGGTTGGGAGAAATCATACGGTCCAGACGAATTTACCTTTAAATTTATCATGCACTTTGAAAATCATTGGGGCCTCACACCTTCCTTGTGGTTACTCATTTTAAAGGATTTTCTTGCAATGACAAAAGTTTTAATTCGTTAATTATCACACTTCTACTTAAGTCGATGGATCCATTGTCCATCTCAGATTTTCAGCCAGCTAATTTAACTAATTTAATTGTGTTCATCCATAAAATCATTTCACAACTCCTTAAAATATTAAAATTGACGTTGGTTTCTACTATTAGCGGTCCATACAACATTTATTAAAGGAGATGATTTGTACACAATAATTTTTCTCCATAAACAACAATTTATGCTTTAAAATGTTGTACTGTACACTCAATAATACATAAATTTTTGTGTATAACAAAAAATTTGTGTATGAATCACTTCCCATTTATTAAGGGCTATATTATTTTGGTCCATTTTTTGTAAATGAAATCATATCTTCTGTTAAAAGATCCAACTTCCAACTTCCAAGGCCAATTTAGGTATGTTAAAGATTTACTTTGAAAAAACTTTCAATACATTGAGTTGGGTTTTTTAAGACAAGGTGACGGAGAAAATAGATTCCCATTTGAAAGAGGTATAACACAAGGGGATCCATTATCTCAGTCCTCCACATTATCAGAGTCCATGAGCTTCAAACTTGGTCTCATATCTCGTCATCTACTCATATCTAAGCTTTATAAATATCAAATTTATTTAGATTTTCCATCTAAAAATGTTAGGATTGGTAATGCAATATTCTTTTTGAATGATCTATGGTTTTTTGATATAAAGATCTCAACCATATTCTCATATATTTATGCTTTACAATCTAATAAGAGTTGCCTTGTTAATAAAAGACCTAGTGGGCTGACATTATATTTGCGTAATTAATGCTTATTTTTTATTAATATCTTTGTTGTTATTTCTAGTCTTTCTATCTTCTTGTATATGGGTATTTCTGTAAATTACTTTCCGTATAAATTGATCAGCTCTCTTCCTCTTTTGGTATGGAGAGTAATATTCTCATGGTATCAGTCACCTACTCATCCTTTCTCTTCCCGTCCCCCCATTTTTTTATTCTCCTTTGTCTACTTTCTCGCTTCCTCTTCTCCAATGGCAAGTTCATCTACCTCCGATTCACTTCTCCCCATGAACAAAATCCTACATCTCATCTCCAATCGTCTTACCTCTTCCAATTACCTGTTGTGGAGGAATCAACTTCTACCATTCTCACCTATCAAAATCTTCTGCCCCTTGTTGATGGATCTCCCCCTACTCTGTTATCTTTAATTATCACAGAAGGTAAATCTGCCCTAAATCCAGAGTATGTTGCCTAGTTATCAGCTGATCAGAGGGTCGTTATCATCCTTCAGGCACCCCTCTTAGAAGAAGCTGTTTCTGAAATTGTTGGACTCTCTTTCGCTCGCCATATTTAGGATGCCCTGGAGGCGGCCTACTACAACTCTTCTATTAAGCAGGTTCAGAACTTACGTGACCAACTCTGACAGTTATCTAAAGGATCATCCTTCGTTTATGATTTCGGTACCAAATTCCGATCTCTCTATAATTAGTTGTCTGTAGGGATGATAAAAAGTCCCATATCTGATTGGGAATGCAAACCCCGCATCCGTTTTTTCTGGGGAATCCCCAAGTTAACCGGGGATAGGGAATCCCTGAATAAAAAAGTAGGGATGGAGATAACCCTAATCCTCGATCCTAGACCTCGCCCCCGATGAATACTAATATATAAAAATAATACAAAACATATATTTATAGCAACTTTTAAATACATAAAATTTGATCCAGGTAGCCTAACTCATTAGTAAATACTTGGTTGAAATTATATTTTTTTTTATTTTTCTTTTATCTAACTTAAACTCGATTTGGTTTATCTATTTTACCTCAAATATCACTCTGATAATTTTTTTCTACTTGATTTTTCACGTATTTATTTAAATTTGCTAGAAAATTTGTCAATATTTTTTATGCAATCTGAGGATATTTTATATTTTGGTAAATCTTTAAAATTACACTGGAAAAATTGAAATTTAGAGTTCTTTACGAAAAAGTTTTCATATTAAAAGAGGAAAAGAAATCCTCGATTCCCCGTTGGGTATCCCCAGTCCTCATTGGGGTAGGGATGGGGGTTTGTTTATATTCCCCGATGGGAATGGGGATTGGAATGAGAATTTGGGGATGGGGATGGGGATTAGGGTCTCATGTATTCCCAGCCCCCATTATCATCTCTAGTTGTCTGCAACTGGCCACCCTGTGGTTGATTCTGACAAATTCCACTGGTTTCTTTATGGTCTCGGTGCTCCGTTTGAGACTTTTTCCACCGCGATTCGGGCCTCACATATTGCTCTTACTTTTTGTGACCTCCTTGCCCAAGCCGAATACATGAACTATTTATGCAGTCGCTTCATGGTTCCGCACCTCCACCGATGGCTTTCACAGTTCAATCAAATGCCTCTCCTCCTAATCGGGGTCGTGGCAGTCGATCTTCTCATGGTGGTCAGGGACGTGGGCGCCATTCTCCACACTGCCAATTATGTCACATGAATGCTTACTTCGCTAATGTGTGCCCTTAACTTACCTGTTATATTTCCCATTCTCCCAGTTCTTATCATCCAAAATAAGTGATGTATGCCTCCCATGTTCCTAGTTCGAATGAAGATCTTGCTAGAGACTTCCACACTCAATACCATCTGACATCTTTAGGCCTCGATTGGTATGCTAATTCGGGGGATACTGATCATATGTCTTCATCAACTACATCTATCTCTCAACCAGCACCTTTCCTTGGCACCAAAAAAGTTTTCTTTTGAAATGGTATGACTCTTCCCATTTCTCACATCGGCTACTCCACTTAAAATGGTGATATTCGTTTTCGTGATGTGTTAGTAGTGCCCGAGATTACCAAAAACCTTTTATCTGTTAGTAAATTGACATATGACAATTGTTTGGATGTTTTATTTTCCCACACACATTTCTACATCCAGGATCAAAAGACGAAGAGGACTCTAGCTCAGGGATGATGTGAACATGGTCTTTATGTGTTGTCTACCGGCCCACAAGCATTCTTTGTTTCCACTAAATCTGCATTGAAGGCCTCTTTTGAACTTTGGCACTCCCGTTTAAGGCATGTGTCCTTTGATACTATTTTGTTTTTAGATAAAAAGTGTTGGTTGTCATTTACCTCTCTTTTATCCAAACCTGGCTTGTGTTCCTCTTGTCAGATGGAAAAAACACATCGGTTACCTTTTGTAAACATTGAAAAACGTGTGTTAAACATATTAGACCTAATTCATTGTGACTTGTGGGGCCCGTCCCGGTATGTTCGGTTGATTCTTATCATTATTATCTTATATTTGTGAAATTTTGAAAGTTAAACGAGCAAGTCAAATGTCAAACTTGAAAGTCAAAGTCAAGCTAGCAAGTCAAAAATCAAAAGTTAAAGCTTAGGGTTGAAAACGAAACTTCAAAATTCGAAAAAATGATTATTGGGCCAAAAATGTCAAAAATCCGAAAATGTGGCCAAAAATGTGAAGCCTCTTTGTTGGACTGAGAACTGTCCCACAAGATGGTCTGCTGGCCAAAAATTGCGAGGGCAGAAAATGTGGACCGAAAACACAGACCGAGAACACTTGCGAACCGAACACTGGACCGCAAACGAGGATTGGACCGAACACATATGAGACCAAAATCATCTGAAGCCGAAAAACTCTTCTGACCGAACACTCGTTCCCGAACGAGAACGCGAGGACCGAACACCTGCTGATCGAGAATGCCCGAGGCCACGCTCCATAGAGAACAGTTTTCCGACCGCAAATGAAGACCGAGAACTCCTCGGAAGTGACCTCGCCCTCGCAGATTCCGATCAAAAACACGATTTTTCACACTTTTTGATGCAAAACTCGCTCAAAAGCTCATTTTTATGGAGAACACAAAGAACAAACCACTAATATTTTGTCCAAAACCATCAAAAAAATGCCAAATCCTTCAAGAAAAAGTCAAAAAAACGTTCAAGATCTTGCCAATTTAATTGATACGATCCAAGCTCTGATACCAACTGTAAGTCCCTAAATTCGCCTTACGTATCAATCCAATCCACTTGATGGTGCAAAATCCCAAGCAAGTGGATGATGCAAGATCAAATGGAGAAGAAGAAGAACAAGATGAATCTTCAATGTATTCAATGATTTGAATGTTCTTCCCGGTTACACAAGATTCACACACATACACTTCTTTTCTTCTACTTTCTCTCTCTAGCACTACAACATATGATAATGATGGCTCCCTTGAATGCCCCTTTTCATATTAGCCCCTAATTTATCCTACAAAACACTCCCCTAATGACTATTTATACCTATGGACCCAAAACCCAAGCCCACAACTCAAAGGCTAGACCAATAACACATGAGTTTTCACTCCAAGCTACAATTAAACCCAAGATTGTTTGCGGCCCTAGACCGAAAACTATAAATACCTAGAAAATCAAAGTATAAACCATATTTTAGACCCAACATAAACTACTAATATAGTATTGAGGGAGTATAAAAAGTAATCAATGAAACCTTTGGAGGAACCGTTGCAACCCTTTAAGAATTGACACCACTTCAAATCTTCAAGTCAACCTTTCAAGAAAATGATTCAAGGTGTCGATTCATTCACATAAATTTAACCGTCACTTAATAGTTTTGTAACATCCTTATTATTAAATAAATAGATAAAATTGATGAACGAATAGCCACACTAAATCAAATAATATTTAGCAGGGTGTTGGTTTCGGGAAGCCAAATGGCATAATTTAGAAGTTGGGGGTTAAAAGTGTAAGTTTCGGATTGGTTTTGTAAGTATTTATGAAGGTAGGGTGTAACATCCCAAAATCCAGGTAAGCTATTACATCCTTCCATTTTGTCAAGTTGTCAAGAGTGGTACCTTGGAAGTGTTTTTTTAGCAAATGAGTACGTTGGGCGTACTGGGGAGTACGCTGCGCGTACTCATGCACTTAATTTGGATGCAGACTCGCCTGGGTACGCTGGGCGTACCCAGGGTTATGCTGGGTGTAATGGGTCCAGACGCAAACCCTAATATTTGACTTGTGCACTATATAATGGATGCTAAGGGTCATTTCTCAGCCTCCATATCAGTGAGTGAAACCCTAAGAGAGCCTCTCATCGTCCTTAGCTTGAGAGTGAGTGTTTTGAAGCTAAAAGTGCCTTGGTGTGTTAGTGAAGAAGAAGGAGAGGAGCTTGTGGAGGCTAGAGCTTGAAGTGCAAGTTTGGATCTGAGATCTATAGAGGAAGAAGCTGCATCTCGAGGTATAAAGTTCAAAACTTCACTCTTCATTTTGGTTTGATGTTGCATGGGCCATTTTAGGGTTAAAAGTCCCAAAGGTGGAGACTTTATGAGTGTAATGTGCTCCATGGACCTAGATCTGTCCCATTTTAGTGGTATTTGCATTATAGATCTATAAAGTTTCCATCTTGGTCGTTGATATGAGGTCATGCTTGAGTATTGAGCTTTCTAATGGTTGGAAATGGAATATTATAGGTGTTAGTGACTTGTCCAGACATGCAAAGGCTTAAAGTCACCAACTTTATGGATTTAGAAGGTTATAAATGGTCAGATCTAGAAGTTGGACATGAGTCTTAACTAATTAAAACCCTAAAATGCTTTGAGTCTGGAACTAGGAGTTACGTGGGGCGTAATCCCAGTATGAGCGGTGTAAGGGGTCGCGCACCCCGTTTTCTGTGAAGACACTGGGTACGCCCAACGTACATGTTTGGTACACGCAGCGCAACCCAGAGAGTTGACTTTTGTTGACTTTTAGGGTTTGGCCATTTTTGGGTCTTAGGCACCATGAGAGGGGTAAAATGGTCTTTTACCCTTCTAAGAGTACTAAGAGAGGTAATAGTCTAGCGTTGAGGGATGTATTGATTTAGAGTATTTATTTCATATGATTAGGCGGAGGCTAGATCGGATTTTACCGAGTTCGAGATTTACTGAGTTACCCGAGGGGAGTCTTCTCACTATACTTTACCTAGAGTGGTAATTAGAGTTATGTGATAGAGTATTTGTATGTTTTTTCATGATGATATTTCTATGTGTTTTATGCTATGCATGTTACAGAGTTTACAGAGTTTGGACCGTAAGGCCCACAGAGTTAGGGCGAGAGGGCCCACCAGAGTTATGGGACCAAAAGGTCCCACTGAGACACATTGACTAGAGGGTCAAACAGAGTTATAGCCTCGAGTGGATAATATGTATTGCATGTGGTATTTTGGGGAACTTACTAAGAAATTATGCTTACAGTGTTATGTTATGTGCTTCAGGTACGAGTGAGGATCGTGGGAAGGCGCCGGTTTGATCAGTACACAATCGGGGAGCTTTTATATATTTTGATCTTGGGATGTGATGTTATGAATTGATTATGTGATACAATGATGTTTCTATGACAATTATGAATGAAAATGTGTTTTTATAAATGTGAAAAATTATTTGAAAATATGGGTGTTACAAGTTGTTATAGCGCCTTGGTTTGAAAGATTTGGGTGCACCTTCAGGCATATCTGAACTCAAACTGAGGATTTGAGAGATTTTAAAAATAAATTCACAAAATTTTCTCAAGAATAAAAGGTTTTTGAAAGATTAGGGAAGAGCAGTGTGTACGATCAGCCAGCGCCCAAACGGTGATTTCCCAAAATACCCTTACATTCTGATTTATGCGATACGTTATGATATGATATGCATGCTAGAGTAGGCTATGTATTCTTATTAAGGCTAGAGTGGCCTGAATTGTTATGCTTTAGCCTAGGGATTTTGCTGCTAGGAGATGCTTGAGAGTGGATAGATGGCAGCGAGGAGCTTATGAGAGATCTGCTAAAGGGCAGACTGGGTATAGAGAGAGTAAGGTACTTGGAACTTAGGATCCTAGGATGAGGACTTGGGATGAATACTAATGTGGTGTGGACCGTAGTATTGGGCATGTACTACTGAAGACACCGGAGTAGTGCACAGCCTAAGTAAGAATCCTTGGGGTACCAGGGAACGAGTAGGGTTGAGTTATCGAGTGCGAGTATGCTCGATCGAATCTCTGATATTTTTATGTTGTATTTCAGAGACATCATGGTTGGGACACACCACAGACCAGAGACCAGTGGGGCGAGTGATGAGGAGCTCCACCAGATGATCCATGAGGAGGTGGTTGCAACTATCTGTGCAGAGATTTCAGATATGTCCGGGTCAACTAAGACCATAATGATTGAGACTTTCGATGAGAGATACGCAGCGGTTACTAACGCTGCAGCCGCTGCAGCTACAACAGCTGTCGTTGTTGACAGACCTCAGGGTGGTGATTCGTTGCTGTTCCGGGAGTTCAGCAACACTAAGCCACCAGATTTTGATGGGACACAGGATCCGATTATTGCGATGAGATGGGTTTCTGATATTGAGGAATGTTTCTATACGTGTTCATGTCCAGAGCATTTGAGACTCCGGTTTGCGCTGAACCAGCTTCGCTTGGGAGCGAAGGACTGGTGGAAGTTTGTGACGGTGCACTTTTCGTCTGCTGAGCCTGTTGCGGTGACCTGGAAGAGGTTCACTGCTATGTTTCATGATGAGTATGTTTTCCCGGTGGAGAGGGAGCGTTTGGACTAGGAGTTTATAACCCTCAAGCAGGGCACTGAGTCTGTTACTGTGATCACCACGATATTCCATGAGAGGGCGACGTTCTGCCCTGAGCACGTGTCTACCGAGAAGGCATGTATGAGTTGGTATTTGAGTATTCTAAGGAGGGACATACGAGAGTTCGTGGCAAACTCGTCGTACTGAACATTTTCCGAGCTTCAAGAAAATGCTCGGAAGAGGGAGATAGAGATGGAGACTCAGGTTAGATAGGAGGCAGAGTCTCAGGGGAGGGATCCACGACCGAATTAGTCCCAGCCGGCAGCCAAGCGGGCCAAGCCCGCCGATTTGAGATCAGGGAACCAGAAGGGCCGTACTTGTGGCAAGTGCGGAAAGGGTCACGAGGGAGTGTGTAGAGAAGGGTCTTGCTACAAGTGTGGCAAGGAGGGGCATATGGCCAAGGATTGCCCCAAGGGATTTGCAGTATGTTTTCATTGCAACCAGACCGGACACCAAAAGGCCGAGTATCTGCAGTTGCAGGGGTCAGCGCAGGTAGTACCACAGGGATCTGCCCTTGCTACCGTTCGAGCTACAGAGAGTCGTCCGATGAAGGCTGAGGCACCGAAGGATCACGGGAGAGCCTTCCAGTTGACAGCGGAGGAGGTTCGCGTTGCACCTGATGTTGTGGCTGGTACATTTCTTGTGTGTTCTGTACATGCTTTGGTGTTATTTGACTCGGGTGCGAGTCGGTCTTTTGTATCATTAGCCTTTAGTTAGCACATTAGCATCCATCAAGAGGCGTTGAGTCGACCTTTGTGAGTTTCCATAGCTGACGAGAAGGCAGTGTATGCCACGGATATGATTCGAGGATGTGTACTCGAGATCTTCGACGTAGAGTTCCCGATTGATTTGGTTCCGATTGCTATGGGCGATGTCTGTGTCATCGTGGGGATGGACTGGTTGAGAAGATTTTGAGCAGTTATCGACAGCGAGCGACAGCTGGTGACTATACGAGACCCTAGTGGGGGAGATCTTATGATTTATGGCGAGGGTACCCATTTTGGGTCAGCATTTTGTTCAGCCGGAAGAGCAAGGCAGAGTCTATAGCCAGGCTGTAGTGGGTTTATGGATTATGTGGTGGATACGAGGAGTTGTCGAGTGTGCCTCCTGAGAGGCAGGTGGAGTTCCGTATCGATTTGGTTCCGGGGGCAGTGCCTATCTCCAAGACGCCCTATCGCTTTTCACCTCCAGAGATGCAGGAGTTATCCTCGCAGCTTCAGGAGTTGTTAGGGAAGGGGTTTATATGGTCGAGTAGCTCGCCGTGGGGAGCACCGATCCTTTTTGTCAAGAAAAAGGATGGTTCACACCGGATGTGCATTGATTACCGGAAGTTGAACAAGCTGACGGTCGAGAACCGTTACCCCTTGCCGAGGATCGACGATCTGTTCGATCAGTTTCAGGGAGCATCTTGGTTCTCCAAGATTGATTTTAGGTCTAGATATCATCAGATAAGATTGTGTGATGAGGATATCCAGAAGACAACATTCAGGACTCGTTATGGGTATTACAAGTTCGTGGTGATGCCTTTCTGGCTCACCAATGCACCGATGGCATTCATGGATCTCATGAACAAGGTGTGCAGGCTAATGTTGGATTGTTCTGTAATCGTGTTCATTGATGATATATTGGTGTATTCGAGATCTAGATAGCAGCATGAGGAGCATTTGAGGGAGATCCTCGGGGTTCTGAGATCGGAGAGGCTTTCTGCCAAATTCTCCAAGTGTGATTTTTGGTTACGAGAGGTTCAGTTTCTAGGACATCTCATCAACCAGAGCGGGATATTGGTCGATCCAACCAAGATTACGGCGGTGATGAGTTGGGAGGTGCCGAGATTCCCCTCAGAGATCAGGAGTTTTCTGGCATTAGCTGGCTATTATCGGAGTTTTATCAAGGATTTCGCCCAGATTGCGATTCCTCTCACCAGGTTGACCCAGAAGGGCGTAGCATTCAGTTGGGGTCCAGAGCAGCAGGACTCATTCGAGACACTTCGCCAGAGATTGTGCGAAGCCCCTGTATTAGCCCTTCCGGAGGGAATGGAGGACTTTGTGGTATATTGTGACCTATCGATGTCGGGACTGGGTGCGGTGCTGATGCAGAGAGGGCATGTGATGGCATACGCGTCGAGGCAGATGAAGCCTCATGAGACGAGGTATCCCACCCACGATCTGGAGTTGGGGGCCATGGTGTTCGCCCTCAAGATCTGGCATCACTATTTGTATGGGGTTCGATGTACCATATATACAGACCACAAGAGCTTGAAGTACCTGATGGATCAGCCCAACCTGAACATGCGCCAGAGGAGATGGTTGGATGTAGTAAAGGACTATGAGTGTGAGATCTTGTACCACTCGAGCAAGGCTAACGTGGTAGTCGATACCTTAAGTCGTAGGGCAGAGAGTGCCCCATTGCGAGATGTTTGTTTGAGGTTGACGGTGATGACCCTGGTGTTGGACACCATTCGGGAGGCCTAGGTAGAGGCCATGAGACTGGAAAACCTCAAGCGAGAGCGGGTGATCGGGCAGATATCTGAGTTCATTGTTGATAATCGGGGGCTTATGACCTTCCAGGGCCATATTTGGGTGCCATTTGATGGAGGGGCACGTGCCATTTTGTTGGAGGAGGCGCACAGGTCGAGGTTTTCGATCCATACCAGGGCCACTAAGATGTATTTAGACCTAAAAAGAGACTATTGGTGGCCCTGTATAAAGAGGGATGTGGCTTGGTTTGTAGAGAGGTGCTTGACCTATCGCAGGGTTAAGGCTGAGCACCAGTTTCCACATGGCAAGTTCCAGCCGCTTGAGGTGTGACAACCTGTAATTTATTGAGTCACTAAAAAAAATGTTCCCGTCAAATAAAACCGTCGTATTAAATTCGTTCCGTTAACCTTTGCGTTAAATTAATTTTATCGCGACTTTTATTTTGATTTCATAAATGTCGGGATGTGTTATAATCATTAAAATATTTTCCATATTTGTTTGGAAAATTATTATTTTCATCTAAATCGTGATTACGGCAAATTTATCGGGATCGACCAAAAACACCGTCTAACGGTAGTATCGCGTAGAATTCCTCCGGGCCACAAACTCAACCCCTATATAAAGGATTGAGTGACATCATTTTGAGGCTTTTACTCTCTCTCTAAAAACTTTCTCTCTCTCTACACACTCTCTCTAGAACTCGAAACTGGTCAAAAAACCTCATTTCAAGCATCATTTGGTAAGAAATCAATCCTAAACTTGTTGTTTAAATTGAATGGTTTGCAAATTCTTGTTGGAATCATCCAAAACACATATGAACATGTGTTTATGGTTTGGGGACCCTCCTAAAACCGTGAACACCTCATATGAGGGTTTTGAAGCCTCAAAACCCTTCAAAACACTTTTAGGGCTTAGATTCAGCCTACAAACCTACATGCATGAGCTTAGGACCCCAAAATCGTATCATATGATGTATGGACATGAGTTTACGGCCCAAGCATGTTATTGGACCGTAAACCCTCATTCATGGACCATAAACTCATGTTAATGAGTCAAAATTCCCTTAAACACCTTCAAAATGCTTCCATGGGAATGTAGAACCTCATAAACCTTCATGTGATGCACCAAATCATCATCAAATGGGATAAACTTGAGTTTACGGCCCAAGAACATTCTTGGAGCGTAAACCCACCTCCTTAGGCCGTAAACACCCCTCAAAGGGTGTTAAGGTGCCTTTAACCCCTTGAATAGCATGGTTTTGGACCTAGAATCACATATGATTGAATTACAACCACCAAAGCCCTTGATTCAAGGACAAACATGAGTTTACGGTTGTAAACTCATGAGTTTAAGGTAGTAAACTCCCCAAGAACATCTCCTTAGACCATAAACTTATTTCCCAAGGCCATTTCAAGTCCCAATCACTTGCTAAGCCATGGAATCGATCCTAGAACCTTACCGTGTGCATTGTATGACCATTTGACATCCAAGAACCCACCACCCATGATTTTATGGCCGTAAACTCATGGGGATATGGTAAATGGGCCATAAACTCCTCAAAGAGTTTACTTTTGAAGAGTAAACTCCATATCTAGGTCCTACACATCCGTAGATGTCACCTGCGTCACTCTGAACACTTGTATTGAAGTGTTTTCACATCTCAAAGTGTATACTCATGTCTAATTAGTGGTTCAAAGTCTAATTAAATACAATTGTATATCATTTCATATTACATAGGAACCTCGCGCGTAATCAAGCCCCGAACTGAGAACTAGCATCCAAATCGTCACGTTTTCTCGTCTGGTGAGTTCATACCCCTACCTATTTTCAATGTTTTCACTATTTTCAGGGGGGAGGGGAATACAAGCAAAGTACAAGGAATACTTGTACTCAAAACTTGTTTTATATATGTTGTGTTTCATTTTACATATGCTTTAACCCTAACAGTCGTAACAAATAACCGCTTGAACCTACAGAATACATTTTCATATTAATTGTGAAAAACAGTATAAATTGGTGTATTTTATATTTTCACAAATATTTTCCCACATTATAATAGTTAAAAGCATAACAATTTGAACTTAGAATATTGTTTTTTCCTTGGTAACACTCCACAGAGATACGCGAGTGGAGGATAGTCATTTGATCTTTCAGTATTATTACTAGTAAATTTGTTATTCTTATATATTGGAGACACGTCCTCGGTGAACACTCCACAGAGATACGCAAGTGTAGGACCGCCCCCGTAACCAGAATCGCTTAGATAAGGAGCGTGACTTAAGTGTATAGATCTATATGGGGCTGACTACCCCACACCTGGCTGCTAGCTACAGCCGAACCGAAAGGTTCAAGGGTGATGAAAGTCATAAGGATGTGGACTACATATTGCCATATCTAGTCTATTGTATGGTTATGGAACTCGCAATTTGGATAACAGAGATTTACTTTTTAGTAATAATGGGTTTAGTAACTAGTTTACTTGGTATTTATTAGTTTTATAAACGTGTTAAAACTAATACATTTTCAGTGTACATCTTTTACATTACATTTCGGGTTGGTAAACTAAGATGCACCTTACAAGGATAACAAGGTTTTCAGTGTACATCTTTCACATTAGGAAAATATGGGATTTTCCTGGGATAACAGTTAAACATAACCAAAACCGTGTAACCTAACAGTTAACCAAACATTACTTTTAAGAAAATATGGGATTTTTTTGGGTCGTAACATTTTCAGAAACCAAAAGGAAACTCATACATTTTCACAAAAACAAAACCGCTTATGAACTCACCAACTTTATGCTGATTTTTAAAATGCTTGTATTCTTAGGTCCGCATTAGACAAGTAACCGGTGATCCTTTTGTTGAAGACGGAGTGCATAGAAGACATGTCTTGCATTTGTTTATATATACATATGTATAACACTGTACAACTTCACTTTTGAAGAAATGTAAATTTCATATGTAATGTAATGGTTGTTTACTTTGCTTACTATGTGCATTGGATTTGATACTCAACGTGGAGTCCGCCCCGGAAATGTTTCCGCCTTGGTTTTCGGGGTGTGACAGATTGGTATCAGAGCCCTTGTTTATAGTGAATGAAGTATACCAAACCTTACATGGTATAAAACTATAAACACTAATGGGCCTAAGTGGTCTGAACTAAAAGTATACTTCAAAGTATAAGTATTTTCAAAAGTATACACGTATACCTAACCGTCGAGATCCGTAACTACAAGTAGAACAAAACATAAGTAAATGGGTGTTGTATGCTGTGGTTAAACCTGGGCAGTTATGTAGTCATGTCTAGGATCAATATAGCCTGGCCAACTGTATTCATTCGAGACACGACCAACATGTGCTTGGGAGTGACTGTGGTGTTCAGCATGCCTAAAACTTACCCTAATACCCCAGAACATCGAACCAAGCTCGTAGTGAATCATGAAATACTATGGGAGTTTTTCTTGAGCCAATCCTTTGTAGAAAACCTCATTCAAGTGTTGTTCCCTGATCATTCCATTAGCGATAATTTATCTATTTTGATAACTCCTTCCTGTTTTATCGCTTATTCGTAATATATAACTTTTGTATCTCTTGATTCAATTGAGAGGACTTATCATCCTCTTTTTCCTGATCTTATTAGATCAAGATGCATCCAATAAAAGAGACCCAGCTCAAAGACCAACAACCCTCCGCCATCACCTTCTCCTCAAATTGATCTCGTAACGCTTCAGACAACCATTACTGCCGTAATGACAGTCGTTGTGTCACAAATGAACCCTGGTAGTGCAGGAGGTGGTCCCCATCTACAAAACTTAGAAGATAGCCAAGGACACCGAAAAGGGGGCTCTTATAAAGATTTCATGAGTGCAAAACCCACTTCCTTTGATGGCACTGGAGGTGTCATTTCCCTCACCCGATGGTTCGAGAAAATCGAATCCATCTCTGAAATCTATGCTTGTTCAGAGTCCGATAAAGTAAAATTCGTAGCCTCTACCTTCAGCGACAAAGCCCTGACTTGGTGGAACGGCCGAGTCAAATCCCTGACCCTACCTGTAGCCAATGCTATGGGATGGGAAGCCATGAAAGAACTCCTTCTAGCTGAGTACTGCCCTCGGGGCAAAATACAGAAGTTGGAGCACGAGCTCTAGAACCTGAAGATGAAGGGTTCCGATATTGTTGCATACACCTCGAGGTTTGATGATCTAGCACTGCTCTGTCCGGGAATGGTTACCCCGGAGAGTAAGAAAATACAGAGATTTATTTGGGGGCTGACCCAACCGACCAAAGGAAACGTATTATCTGCATGGCCAGATACATATGATAGTACCAAAAGTTTAGCCCAAATCCTGATTGACCACAGTGATGAAGTTAAAGGAACAACTGCCACCCCCGAACCGACCAAGACTAGTGGTGAAAAGAGAAAGTTCTAGAAGAAAAAGAAAGGCCAACCTTCCCAAGGATCCTCAAAGAAACAACAGACTGTAGCAGTCCATGCTGCTACTACCCCCGTTGCTGTTGCTTCTGTTGTCGGATCTACAGCTCAAACCCCTACCAGTAGATATGCTGGTAACCTTCCTTTGTGTGAAAAGTCCAAATACCACCATAACCCCAGCCCCTGCCATGAATTGCCGTGCACCAACTGCGGTAAAAAGGGGCACACAGTCCGATTCTGCAAGGCACCAACCCAATCAGCCAATCAATCTTCTAGAGCAGGTGTTGGTCAAGCCTGCTACAATTGTGGAGAAGTTGGGCATTTTAAGAGAAATTTCCCCAAAAGGCGATAACTGATAATACCGGTAGAGTCCTAGCCATGGGACAGGAGGAGGCAGTCGCCGATCCCACTGTTGTTTCGGGTACGTTCCTTCTCGACAACTCTTACGCTAGTATTCTTTTCGATTCGGGTGCTGAAAGAAGCTTTGTTAGTCATTAGTTCAAACATAATTTAAAACCTTATCCCCAACCTTTAACCGAAATGTTTACCGTCGAGATGGCTAACGGTGAGAAAGAAAACTCTAACGACATATTCATGGGTTGTACCCTTACCCTGAACGATCATTCATTTCCCATCGATCTTATGCCATTCTCAATAAAGAGCTTTGATGTTATCATTGACATGGATTGGTTGAGTCCCAATCATGCTGATATCCTTTGCTACGAGAAAGTCATCCGTCTCAATCTTCCTGCGGGCCAAACTCTCATAATCTATGGCGATAAACTCAGCTCCAACCTTCGCATCATTTCCTGCATCAAAGCTCAGAAACTCTTGCAAAAGGAATGCCAAGCATTCCTAGCCCATGTGATCAACGAGAAACAGGAAATTAAAGACATCGCGAGCATCCCCGAAGTCTGTAACATTTATGATGTCTTTCCGGAAGAGCTTCCAAGAATTCCTCCCGAACGTCAGGTCAAATTTCGCATTGACCTAATTCCTGGACCTACCCCCGTAGCCAAATCTCCGTATAGCTTAGCTCCAGCAGAAATGTAGGAGTTATCAAGCCAACTCAATGAGTTCTCAGCAAAGGGTTCATTAGACCGAGTTCCTCACCATAGGGAGCTCTGATTTTATTTGTAAAGAAGAAAGATGGATCCTTCCGGATGTGTATCGACTACCGTGAGCTGAACAAGTTGACCGTCAAGAACCGATATCCACTTCCGCGAATAGATGACCTCTTCGATCAACTCTAGGGAGCCATCTACTTCTCAAAGATAGATCTTCGGTCAGGGTACCATCAGTTACGAGTTCAAGAGAGTGATGTTTCCAAAACAGCTTTCACGACTCGGTATGGACACTACGACTTCGTAGTGATGCCCTTCGGTCTAACCAATGCACCGGCAGTGTTCATGGACCTGATGAACCGGGTGTGTCATCCTTTCTTAGACAAATTCATCATCGTATTCATTGATGACATCCTTGTCTACTCTAAAAGAGAAGAAGATCACAAACAACACTTGAGATCAGTGTTGGAAACTCTTAGATCCGAAAAATTATACGCGAAATTTTCCAAGTGTGAATTTTGGATTAAGAAGGTAACTTTCCTCGGACATGTGGTAAGCAAGGAGAGTATTCATGTGGATCCTTTCAAGATTAAAGCGATAGAGAATTCGTCGGCACCAAAGACACCCACAGAAATCTGTCAATTCTTGGGTCTCGCCAGCTATTATCAGAAATTCATCCAGAATTTTTCCAAAATCGCCAAACCCCTAACTACTCTAACACAGAAAGGTGTACCCTTTTGTTGGAGTGAAAAGCAAGAATCCGCATTCCAGACGTTAAAACGAGCCTTGTGTAGCGCACCTGTTCTGTTCCTACTCGAAGGGACAAAGGACTTTGTGGTCTATTGTGATGCGTCTAATCAGGGCTTAGGCTGTGTGCTTATGCAAAGAGGAAGGGTAATTGCTTATGCCTCGAGACAGCTAAAAGCACATGACGTCAACTATACCACACACGACTTGGAGTTAGGAGCCGTAGTCTTTGCACTGAAGATTTGGAGACATTATCTCTACGAGACCAAGTGTACGATCTTCACTGACCATAAGAGTCTGCAACACATCCTCAATCAGAAGGACCTAAACATGAGGCAACGACGATGGGTAGAGCTGCTCAGTGATTATGAGTGTGAGATTCGCTACCATCCCGGCAAGGCCAATGTGGTAGCAGATGCCCTTAGCCGAAAGGAAAGTTCAAGCCGTAAAGTGAGGGCACTGACGATGACTATCCATTCCCAATTATCCATGCAAATCTGAGACGCCCATATAGAAGCCCTCAAACCCGAGAACAAATCAAGTGAAGCCTTGAGGGGAATGTATAAGAAACTTGAGATCAGAGGTGACGGAGTCTACTGTTTCATGGACCGAACCTGTATTCCAAAGTCCGGGGGATTCAGAGAGATTGTGATGGAGGAAGCACATAAGACCAGATACTCTGTTCACCCAGGTTCGGACAAGATGTACCTAGATCTCAAGAAACAATACTGGTGGCCAAACGTGAAAGCCGAGATCGCTATGTTTGTGGGCAAGTGTTTGACTTGCACCAAAGTGAAAGTCGAGTACCAGAAACCCTCGTGTCTGCTCCAGCAACCCGAGATACCCGAGTGGAAATGGGAGATGATTACCATGGATTTCATCACCAAGTTACCCAAGTGTCCGAGTGGGTACGATACAATTTGGGTGATTGTCGATCGTTTGACCAAATTCGCTCACTTCATCCCGATTAAAGAATCGTTTAAGATGGAAAGACTTGCACGAATCTACATCCAGGAGGTAGTTCGACTGCATGGTGTAGCTGCATCCATTATCTCTGATCGAGATAGCAGGTTTACTTCCAGATTCTGGCAGTCTCTTCAGAAGTCTCTTGGAACTAAACTAGACATGAGCACAACTTATCACCCTCAGACCGAAGGACGTAATGAGAGAACTATCCAAACCCTGGAAGACATGCTTAGGGCATGTGTCATCGATTTCGGGCAGTCATGGGACATACACTTGCCTTTAATCGAGTTCTCGTACAACAATAGTTACTACACCAGCATCAAGGCTGCTCCGTTTGAAGCCCTCTACGGTCGCAAGTGCTGATCCCCTCTGTGCTGGGCCGAGGTAGGGGACACGCAACTAGCCAAGAGTCGATTCCCCGACAGTTCTCTTACTGGTCCTGAAATTATCCGAGAAACCACCGAAAAGATCATCCAAATTCGGGATCGACTGAAAGCTTCACGAGACCGATAAAAGATTTATGCTGATAACCAACGAAAACCTTTGGAGTTCCAGGTTGGAGACCGTGTCCTATTGAAGGTCTCGCCCTAGAAAGGCATGGTATGCTTTGGTAAGCGTGGGAAACTTAATCCGAGGTACATTGGACCCTTCGAGATCCTCGCCAGGATCGGTCTGGTAGCCTATAAACTTCGATTACCTCACGAGCTTAGCAACATTCATCGCGTCCTCCACGTCTCAAATATTAAAAAGTGTCTATCCGATGAAACCCTCGTGATTCCCCTTGATGAGATTGAAATCAACGAGAACTTAAACTTTGTGGAAGAACCCATTGAAATCATGGATCGAGAGATCAAACGTACGAAACAAAGTCGTATCCCGATAGTGAAGGTTCGCTGGAATGCCAAGCGGGGACCGGAATTCACTTGGGAGCGTGAAGACTCGATGAAACAAAAGTATCCATCTCTCTTTCCAAATCCATGATTTGTATCTTAATTCTGAATTTCGGGACGAAATTCCCTCTAACGGGGGGGGGGGGGGGGGGGGGGGTAAGGTATCAACCTATAATTTATTCCGTCACTAAAAAAAACGTTCCCGTCAAATAAAATCGTCGTATTAAATTTGTTCCGTTAACCTTTGTGTTAAATTAATTTTATCGCGACTTTTATTTTGATTTCGTAAATGTCGGGATGTGTTATAATCATTAAAATATTTTCCATATTTGTTTGGAAAATTATTATTTTCATCTAAATCGTGATTACAACAAATTTATCGGGATCAACCAAAGACACCGTCTGACGGTAGTATCGGGTAGAATTCCTCCGGGCCACAAACTCAACCCCTATATAAGAAAGTGACATCATTTTGAGGCTTTTACTCTCTCTCTCTCTAAAAACTTTCTCTCTCTACACTCTCTCTGTCTAGAACTCGAAACTGGTCAAAAAACCTCATTTCAAGCATCATTTGGTAAGAAATCAATCCTAAACTTGTTGTTTAACTTGAATGGTTTGAAAATTCTTGTTGGAATCATCCAAAACACATATGAACATGTGTTTACAGTTTGCGGACCCTCCCAAAACCGTGAACACCTCATATGAGGGTTTTGAAGCCTCAAAACCCCTTCAAAACACTTCTAGGGCTTAGATTCGACCTAGAAACTTGCATGCATGAGCTTAGGACCCCAAAATCGTATCATATGATGTATGGACATGAGTTTACGGCCCAATCATGTTATTGGACCGTAAACCCTCATTCATGGACCATAAACTCTTGTTAATGAGTCAAAATTCCCTTAAACACCTTCAAAATGCGTCCATGGGAATGTAGAACCTCATAAACCTTCATGTGATGCACCAAATCATCATCAAATGGGATAAACTTGAGTTTACAGCCCAAGAACATTCATGGAACATAAACCCACCTCCTTAGGCTGTAAACACCCCTCAAAGGGTGTTAAGGTGCCTTTAACCCCTTGAATAGCTTGGTTTTGGACCTAGAATCACATATGATTGAATTGCAACCACCAAAGCCCTTGATTCAAGGACAAACATGAGTTTACGGTTGTAAACTCATGAGTTCAAGGTAGTAAACTCCCCAAGAACATCTCCTTAGACCATAAACTTATTTCCCAAGGCCATTTCAAGTCTCGATCACTTCCTAAGCCATGGAATCAACCGTATAACCTTCCCGTGTGCATTGTAAGACCATTCGACATCCAAGAACCCACCACCCATGAGTTTACGGCTATAAACTCATGGGGATCTGGTCAATGGGCCGTAAAATCCTCAAAGATTTTATTTTTGAAGAGTAAGCTCGATATCTAGGTGCTACACATCCATAGATGTCACCTGGGTCACTCCGAACACTTGTATTGAAGTGTTTTCACGTCTCAAAGTGTATACTCATGTCTAATTAGCGGTTCAATGTCTAATTAGATACAATTGTAAATCATTTCATATTACATAGGAACCTCGCATGTAATCAAGCCCCGAACTGACAACTAGCATCCAAACCGTCACGTTTTCTCGTCTGGTGAGTTCATACCCCTACCCAATTTCAAGGTTTTCACTATTTTCAGGGGGAAATACAAGAAAAGTACAAGGAATACTTGTACTCAAAACTTGTTTTATATATTTTGTGTTTCATTTTACACATGCTTTAACTCTGAAAATCTAACAAATAACCGTTTGAGCCTACAGAATACATTATCATATTAATTGTGAAAAACAGTATAAATTGTTGTATTTTATATTTACACAAATATTTTCCCACATTATAACAGTTAAAAGCATAACAATTTGAACTTAGAATATTGTGTTGTCCTCGGTAACACTCCACAGAGATACGCGAGTGGAGGATAGTCATTTGATCTTTCAGTATTATTACTAGTAAATATGTTATTCTTATAAATTGGAGACACTCCCTCGGTGAACACTCCACAGAGATACGCGAGTGGAGGATCGCCCCCGTAACTAGAATCTCATAGATAGGGAGCGTGACTTGAGTGTATAGATCTATACAGGGCTGACTACCCCACACCTGGCTGCTAGCTACAGCCGAACCGAAAGGTTCAAGGGTGACGAAAGTCATAAGGATGTGGACTACATATTGCCATATCTAGTCTATTTTATGGTTATGGAACTCGCAATTTGGATAACAGAGATTTACTTTTTAGTAATAATGGGTGTAGTAACTAGTTTACTTGGTATTTATTAGTTTTATAAACGTGTTAAAACTAATAAATTTTCAGTGTACATCGTTTACATTACATTTTGGGTTGGTAAACTAACATGCACCTTACAAGGATAACTAGATTTTCAGTATACATCTTTCACATTAGTATAATATGGGATTTTCCTAGTATAACAGTTAAACATAAGCATAACCGTGTAATCTAACAGTTAACCAAACATTACTTTTAAGAAAATATGGGATTTTCTTGGGTCGTAACATTTTCAGAAACCAAAAGGAAACTTGTACATTTTCACAAAAACAAAACCGCTTATGAACTCACCAACTTTATGCCGATTTTTAAAATGCTTGTATTCTTAGGTCCGCATTAGACAGGTACCCGATGATCCTTTTGTTGAAGACGGAGTGCATAGAAGACACGTCTTGCATTTGTTTATATATACATATGTATAACACTGTACAACTTCACTTTTGATGAAATGCAAATTTCATATGTAATGTAATGGTTGTTTACTTTGCTTACTATGTGCATTGGATTTGATACTCAACGTGGAGTCCGCCCCGAAAATGTTTCCGCCTTGGTTTTCGGGGTGTGACATGAGGTTCCCCAGTGGAAGTAGGAACAGATTTCCATGGATTTTATCACCAAATTGCCGAGGACTGCGAGAGGCATCGATGCAATTTGGGTAATAATGGACCAATTGACAAAGAGCGCTCATTTTCTTGCTATCAGTGAGAGATTTTCTGAAGTGAGGCTAACAAAAGTGTACATGAGGGAGGTAGTATCGCAGGATGGCGTACCAATCTCGATTGTGTTAGATCGAGATGTGCATTTCACTTCCATGTTCTGGAAGAAGTTCCATGAGGAGTTGGGCACTAGGCTGCATTTCAGTACCGCCTACCACCCGCAGACGGGCGGACACAGTGAGTGGATGATTCAGATACTCAAAGACATGCTTCGGGCATGTGTGTTGGAATTCGGAGGGAGTTGGGGCTCGTATCTGTCTTTGGCTGAGTTTTCTTATAACAACAGCCACCATTCGAGTATCGGTATGCCTCCCTTTGAGTTATTGTATGGACGGAGGTATCAGACTCCCATATATTGGGGAGAGGCCGGGCAACAAGTGTTGGGTAACACTGAGCTAGTACTCCAGACGACAGAGCAGATACAACAGGTTAGACAGATATTGTTGATAGCTCAGAGTCGCCAGAAGAGTTACGTAGATAGGCGACGATCCGAGCTCAAGTTTCAGGTAGGTGATTTTGTGCTTCTAAAAGTGTCTCCTTGGAAATGAGTTATCCGATTCAAGAATAGGGGCAAGTTGGGGCCCCGGTATATTGGGCCATTCAGGGTGATTACGAGGGTTGGCAGGGTAGCATATCGATTAGAGCTACATGCAGAGTTGATCCAGATTCATGATACTTTCCATGTGTCCCAGCTGAGAAAGTGAATAGCCGACGAGTCGGCGATAATGCTGTTAGAGGATATCTAGGTGGACTCGGGGCTGAATTATGTCAATAGACCGATCGCGATTTTGGAATAGAAGGTCAAGGTTCTGAGGAACAAGGAGGTGCCTCTGGTTCAGGTCTAGTGGCAGCATCGGAAGGGGTCCGAGCTGACTTGGGAGACGGAGTCAGAGATGCGGGAGCAGCATCTGGAGTTGTTTTTGGCATGAGACTTCGAGGGCGAAGTCTGGTTCTAGTGGGGGAGAATTATAACATCCCAAAATACAGTTAAGCTATTAAATCCTTCCATTTTGTCAAGTTTTCAAGAGTGGTCGCTTTGAAGAGTTTTTGTAGCAAATGAGTACGTTGGGCATACTGGGGAATACATTGCACGTACTCATGCGCTTAATTTGGACGTGGACTCGCCTGGGTACGTTGGGCGTACCCAGGCTTACACTCGGCGTAATGGGTCCAGACGCAAACCCTAATATTTGACTTGTGCACTATATAATGGATGCTAAGGCTCATTTCTCAGCCACCATATCAGTGAGTGAAACCCTAAGAAAGCCTCCTATCGTCCTTAGCTTGAGAGTGAGTGTTTTGGAGCTAAAAGTGGCTTAGTGTGTTAGTGAAGAAGACGGAGATGAGCTTGTGGAGGCTAGATATTGAAGTGAAAGTTTGGATCAGAGATCTACAGAGGAAGGAGCTGCATCTGGAGGTATAAAGTTCAAAATTTTCCTCTTCATTTTGTTTGATGTTGCATGGGCCATTTTAGGGTTAAAAGTCCCAAATGTGGAGACTTTATGAGTGTAATGTGCTCAATGGACCTAGATCTATCCCATTTCAGTGGTATTTGCATTATAGATCCATAAAGTTTCCATCTTAGTCGTTGATATGAGGTCATACTTGAGTATTGAGCTTTTTAGTGGTTGGAAATGGAATATTATGAGTGTTAGTGACTTGTCCAGCCATGCAAAGGCTTAAAGTCACCAACTTTATGGATTAAGAGGGTTATAAATGGTTAGATATAGAAGTTGGACGTGAGTCTTAACTGATTAAGACCCCAAAATGCTTAAAGTCTAGAACTGGGAGTTACGCGGGGCATAATCCCAGTACGCGCAACGTAAGGGGTCGTGCACCCTGTTTTCTATGAAGACACCGGGTACACCCAGCGTACATGTTTGGTACGCGCAGCGTAACCTGGAGAGTTGACTTTTGTTGACATTTAGGGTTTGGCCAATTTTTGGGTCTTAGGGGCCATGAGAGTGTTAAAATGGTCTTTTACCCTTCTGAGAGTATTAAGAGAGGGAATAGTCTAGCCTTGAGGGATGTATTGATTTAGAGTATTTATTTCATATGATTAGGCGAAGGCTAGATCGGATTTTACAGAGTTCGAGATTTAACGAGCTACCTGAGGTGAGTCTTCTCACTATACTTTACCTAGAGTGTTAATTAGACTTATGTGATAGAGTATTTGTATGTTTTTGCATGATGATATTTCTATGTGTTTTATGTTATGCATGTTACAGAGTTTACAGAGTTTGGACCGTAAGACCCACAGAGTTAGGGCGAGAGGGCCCACCAGAGTTATGGGACCGGAAGGTCCCATTGAGACACATTGACCAGAGGGTCAAACAGAGTTATAGCCTCGAGTGGCTAATATGTGTTGCATGTGGTATTTTGGGGAACTCACTAAGCAATTATGCTTATAGTGTTGAGTTATGTGTTTCAGGTACCAGTGAGGATCGCGGGAAGGCGCTGGTTTGATCAGTACACACTCGTGGAGCATTTATATATTTTGATCTTGGGATGTGATGTTATAAATTGATTATGTGATACAATGATGTTTCTATGACAATTATGAATGAAAATGTGTTTTTATAAATGTGAAAAATTATTTGAAAATATGGGTGTTACATAGGGACTAAATGGAAACTTCTGGGACTTCATTTGAAGAGATTTTGGAGGCTAAAGGGTTGTTTGGTAAATTAGGGATCGAATTTAAGAGGAATTATGGAAGCAGGGGTGTGATTGGTAAAATTTCGGACTTGATTTGGATGGATTTTCAGAAGGTGAGGTTTAAATGGAAAATTAGGGATTTATTTTTAAAAGATTAATATAAGGAGGGACCATTTTTGTTTTTATGGGATAAAGCTTAGGGAATCGGGTATATAACCTCACTACCCATTTAACCCTAACCCTAGAGAGGTAGCCACCACTTGTATCTCCAGCCGCCGCCATCTGTTCCATCGCCGGAAGTCGGGTGTTGCCAGGAGGAACCACCAAGACCGATGTTTTATAGGGGAGGAACGATCGAAGGTGATGGGTCGAATTTCGTCGCTGCTATTGCCTCCATACGGCTGTTTCACCGACTTTTCCTGCCGCCACCTCCGTTGTACGATCTCCGGTGCTGCCACTACCATTGTTAAGGTTCCAAACTAACCACTGGCGACTCCTCGCGACTTAGATGATGGGCCTCAGGGCCGGTACTGCTACTACTCTTATGTTTTTCCTTCCTCCATGTCTTCTTCATAGCTTGCCTTCTGTCACCATCCAGAGACACATCACGACGGGCATAGGTGCTTCTTCGACCACCTTTCGCCATATATTAACATCCCATTGTCGCGAGCTGCTGCCTATCGTCTTGATTATCGTATGCCGCCGTCAAGACCGCTGCTGCCCGATTTCCTGTGTTGCTGTTGTCGTCGCGGCCCACCATAGGTGGGTGTTGGATTTTATTTTCGATCCAAGATGCATCTATTGTCTCTCCTGATAGTGTGCATATTATGCATGGTGTTGGTTTGGCCGGAAACCATGGAAGATCACCATTGCTGCCAACCATGGTGGTTACTGTCGCCTTTGCTGTTCTGCCACCACAAGCCGCCATGTGGTGGTGGTATGTGTGTGTGTGTGTCTTTGCATGTGTGTGTATCGTTGTGTGATCAGGAACAAAAAGTGAACCACCATCGTGAGGTGGTGGCTGCCACCACAGGCCACCACTAGGGTGGTTGTGTGTGTGTATGTTTTTGTAATAGTGTGTGTATCTTATTCGGGTTTTGCTTTGTAATATGTAACCGATGCGAAAATAATAAAAGAAACCTGTAACCACCACCATGAGGTGGTGGCCACCGCTGTGAGCGCCGTGAGTCGCCGTTGATGACCACTACCCAAGGTGGTACTGGGTGGTGCCCGCCTTATGAGAACCTAGTGGGCCTAATGAAGCCCTAACTGATCCAAGGACTTAGTTTTGGGCCTATTGGGCTATGATTGGGTTGGAAACTCTAATTAGGGTTTAGAAATCCCTAATATTGGATATTTGGGTTTGGACTTATTGGGACCCCCATTTTGGACCATTAGAGTCACATTATGACTCAAACCCGATTTCAGTGTATGTTTGGACTTACTAGATTAATTCCTTAATGGATTATATCCTTAATGGTTTAAGTAGGAACACTTAACCCTAATTTTCATTTCATATCAAAACCCCTAATTGGGTTTGGATGCTTGTTGGACCATTTATTGGACTAAGCTATTGTGGGCCTTTTTGGGCCAACTGGGAACATATTTATGGACTAAGAGAAATTATTGGGCTTCAGGATAATACCTATTAAAGAGTTTTTGGCCCACTTTGGAAAATTAGGCCATAAGTGGGCCATAATTAGGCCTTGAGGATTATTAGCTATTGGGTCATCAGTATGCAATTGTTTGGGCCTCAAAATAAGTCCATGTAAAGGTTAGTGCAATTTGGAAAATTGGGTCATATGTTGGGCCTTGGTTAACTATTGGGCTTTTGGGCCTTCAGGTTATGAGTTTGGGCGTTGGTTTGAAACCAAAGCTAGGTTAGGGGTAAAATGGTCCATTTACCCCAAGTGTAGATTATGGTTGTGTATTGGAACCCAATTATTAATTGGGTGTCGTTTTGATGTTGACAATTCGGGAACCTGTCAACCAGCAGCTAGAGTTTATCTGTGGGACTTCAGCAGTGCGATGTGAGTCTTCTCACCATACCAATTGGTCTAAGGCACCAAGGCCGGCCCATTTTACGTTATGTGGTACACTAGCTATAGTAGAGATATGTGGTATGATAGTTAGCTTTATGTTAAGTGGTATGCTAGTGATTATATGATATTTGCATGGAAGACCCCGGGGCGGGAGCCCGTAGCATTTGGATATAAGCCCATGTAGGGGAGCCCATGGCCTTCCTAGGTAAAGACCATGTGGGGTAGTCCATGGCACGATGGTATAAGTCCCTGGGGGGGAGCCCACGACATCCTTAAATGTTTATGTATGTGTTATGCAGTATGATAGATACTTCTGTGATATATGATATGTTAGTTGATTATGTATGTTATTGCATGGAAGATCCCGAGGGGAGCTCGTGGCTGTTGGATATAAGACCATGTGGTGGAGCCCATGGCATTCCTAGGTAAAGACAATGTAGGTGAGCCCATGGCATGATGGTATAATACCCTGGGGGAGCCCACGACATCCTTATATGTTTATATGCATTGTTTATGTGATATGTAGTATACCAGTTGTTTATGTGGTACATGTTATACTAATTGTTTATGTGATGTGTGATATGCTAGTTGTCTTTGTGATACATGAATGGAAGACCTCGAGGGGAGCCCGTGGCAGTGGATATAAGACGATGTGGGGGAGCCCATGGCATTCCTAGGAAAAGATGGGGGGAGCCCACGACATCCTTATATGTTCATATGCATGCCTTATGTGATTGATATGGTTTATGTAGCTATTATAGCTAGTAAGGATTATGTGGTTATCTGGATTGTGTGGGTATGCTCTCAGAAACTTACTAAGCTTTGTGCTTACGCTTTATAGTTTTGGTTTCAGGTATCATCGATTTGGAAAAGAGGGGCTCGGATTGATCGCAGTGCACACACCTATGAATTTTGCAACGAATGATTTTGGGATAAACTCTGATAGATATTTTACTTAATGGTAATTTGAATGTTTGGGATAAATGGTATCAATGTTTTAGCAATACTAAAAATGAAAAATTTTACCTTTGATTTTTGGGTCGTTACAAGTTGTTATCAGGGCCTTGGTTTGAGGGATTCAGACATATTTCTAGGTCTGTCTGGTCTCAAACTGAGGATCTGTTAAGTTTTCAAAAGAAAATTGTTTTAAGGAAAGAAATTATAAGAAAAGAAAGGGTGTGGTGCATGCAATCAGTCGAGCTCAAGTAAGTTTCCCCAGAATACCCACATATGTCATCTATTATGACTTAGTTAATGAATCTGTGAACCGCATGCTAGTTAGGGCTAGGGAGATGCTTGTATATGTTGTATGAGAAAGTAGACTTACATGCTAGTGCTGAGTAATCAGCAATAGATTGTCTTGATATGTGGTGCTTCTAGCCTTGGGAATATTGGATGCCATGCTAGAATGAGAATGATTATTGGTATTAGTAACTGCTATGTGTATGCTTTTAAAATTGTATACGGTTAGGATTTTATAGCCTTAGAATAATTGATTTGGCCTTATTTCTTGTTCCTTGTATAGTTGTGGTCCTAGGGTAGAGTCTATTATTTTTCAGTCTATTAGATCCTATTCTGTGTATAATTTGCATACATAAGGCAACCGACAATGAGGGTGGATGTGGACAACATGGGTTGTGGTATATGGGCTGAATGTTCTATGATAGTTTGTGGGTCAGAGATTACCCTAGGGTAAGTCTAGGATGAGCTTAGTGACATGACTCACCTGATTGTAAATTGGATGTATAAATAGAATTGTTTGATTGGAATATGTTGGTTAGTTTTCCGTTGTTCGAATGATGCTTGCTTTGTGCTTTGTGGTACTTCTAGTAATGTGATCTAGCTACTAAGTGAATATGCTAGGTCACATGTGGCACGGGCTGGATAATCTCAGAGTGATGGATTTGGCCCTATTGTGCAACTCTCGTTTGAGTCTAACCGTTCTAGGATTAAGTCTGTTACTCGAAGGATTATCTGATCTCTGTTTCATGTGGCTATATTCATAAGGTATCTAGTTGACATTACTGAGAATCTTTCAACAGCTCAGGACTGTGTGGGTTGGGAACATAGGAGAGCCTAGGATATGTTCCAGTGAGTTAGTAGGGCGATTCACTGAGGTTGGGAACCGAGGGGGAGCCTAGGAGGTGCTTCGGTGGATATTGTGTTGTTGTTTAGTAGACATTTAGTACAACATGGGAGTAGGTTACATAGAGGATTCAGGATGATTTCTAAGGAAAGTATGGATAGGTGTGGAAGGTAGTATTGGGCCCGTACTACTGAAAGCACAGGATCCATACTCAAATCGGGGAAAGTCTTGGAGAATCTAAGAGCTTGGGAAGGAGAATTATTGGTTATGATTGGACCATGGGGATAGCTGTTGTGCAGAATATGGATGAGCATGCAAGTGGAAGGACTAGGGTTTGGTCCTGACTCCGGTGGAGAGCCAGTTAGTGGAAGGACTGCTAGGATTTTGAGTTCGCCTTGGATCTCTTGTATTAGGCGGTAAGGATTGATTGTGCGATCTATTTCACTTTCAATATTAGAGACTACGTCTTGGGGGTAATTTGTAGCCCGGTTTAGGGCAGAGGTTGCTTCAGCTACTGTAGTTCAATTATGGATGATTAAGCTGGTGAGTGTGCTAGGGTGCGAGACCCTGAGTGATACGATTTCTAGAGCTCGATAGCAGGGATTGATTTGGAGCACATTAGGAAGAGGGGACCATATCGGATGCCTACATTGGAGGGTCTCGGGAAGGGACGCAAGAGTTTGAGTTAGCTTTTGAGAGGCAAGCAAGGCCAGATTCTATGCGGTACTTGCGAGAAACTGTATGAGAGTTTTCGTTTCAAAGGTTTTATTAAGTGTATCTTTGGGTTTGTTTCCCAACATGTGATTGGATTACACCTTCAAACATGGTCATATACCATTTGCATACCGTGAGTTATGAGGTGGTTAGTGAAAGTTTGTTTCCCTTCTTTCTGGTTTGGAGCATTCAATGTTATCTAAGTCAATGGTCAAGATTGGTTTAGAGACGTGATACAGAAAGTCTACCGTCAGGATTTGTGACTCAACCATTATGCTTGACTTGGCTTTTATAAGCCCCAATGGAAGTGGTCTACTACTGAGGCTTTAGTTTGGGCATCGATTACCTGGATTCCAAGATATAACTGTAGCATCATTTCAAGGTGTCTAATATTATTAGTTTCACTGGGATTTGGGAAGTGTTTTTCTGATCTTTAGGAGTTGTGTGGTATTGTGGGGTTTGGGCCGTAATAGAACACTAGCACGGGTAAACAACATGTTGTCAACAGTTTGGTTATTAAAGAGTAAAAAGGATTGGGAATCCTTCAAATCTCACGTATTGCAAAGACTTAGTCGAATCTAAGTGGGGGAGAATCGCGTAGGTATTCAGGACATCGGCAAGTATGAGACAGGGATGGGTTTCTCATCCCCGTTAAAGGAAAATGGTGATCCAAGTGGATATATGGTTTGAGGGTTGTGTGATTTGGAGTTTGGTAAAACTCCCTGTCATGAGAATCACGACTTCTTGGGGCATGATAACATAATTTGGGAAAGCAGTTCGGGGCTCCAGTCATGAATTGAGTTGAGTTCAGGTGTTCGTTCGGGTACGTGCTTGACTATGTATTCATTTCAAAATGATATATTAGGGGTAAATCATTGGGCTATGGTTGTGTTAGGTTGATAGTGTTGTCAGACTATGGGGGATTCATAGCATCCACTCATGGTCAGATGGGGTGAAAGTGTTGTCAGACTACAGGGGAGCCGTATCATTCACTAATGGTTAGTTAGGATGAAAGTGTTGTAAGACTATGGGGGAGCCGTAGCGTTCACTCATGGTCAGTAGGGTGAAAATGTTGTAAGACTATGGGGGAGTCGTAGCATTCACTAATGGTCAGTTGGGATGAAATTGTTGTAAGACTACGGGAGAGCCGTAGCATTCACTCATGGTCAGTAGGGTGGAGAGTATTGTAAGACTGCAGGGGAGTCATAGCATTCACAAGTGGTAAGATAGTGCGGGAAGTGTACAAAGACTACAGGGTAGCTATGGCATTCAGTGATTCGTTCGAATGAATTAGACCAGTGTGGGCCAGTTCGAAAGGTTGTGAGTGGGTCACAACATAATTGGAATCAAGGAACGGAAGGTTGAAGGAGACCAATATGATGTATGTCTACGATTATTCTGGTAGCATTCACCTCTTTGCGTTTGATTCAGTGGCAATAGGTTGCTAGCCTATCATGATCGGATGGATTAACAGGATTAGATGAGCCATGAGTGACGGTATAGATAGGGAAGTTATTATCGGACGAGGTATCCTTCATAGGTTGCATGGGACTGCTGAGTGTGTTTTTGGCTCAACAATCGTTTAGATGTTTGATGTTTCGAGGGATTATTTGAGCTTTGGTCAGATATAAGTGTAATGCAGGGAAATATGGTTTGTGACACTATTTTCTAGTGGGAACCTCTAGGAGATAATTATAATGAATTCGACAATGATTCAGTGCAGGCGGTCTATCAGGGAGACAGACCCTCTAGATGTGATCTTTTTGCAGGAAACTCATCCATCTCCGGGTTTTAGAGCCTTGCAAAGGTTGGTCAAGGTTACCCTAGGAAGGCTAGGGTGTGCCTGGGATTGTGACCATGTTACTTAGGTCGTTTGGCGTGTAAGGAAGGGTAAGGAACGATTTTGAGGATGGAAACTAATTTAAATGGGGGACAATTGTAACATCCTGTTTATTAAATAAATAAATAGGTAAAATTGACGAACGAATAGCCGCCCTAAATCAAATAATATTTAGCGGGGTGTTGGTTTCGGGAAGCCAAATGACATAATTTAGAAGTTAGGGTTAAAAGTGTAAGTTCCAGATTTGTTTTGTAAGTATTTATGAAGGCAGGGACTAAATGGTAACCTTTGGGACTTCATTTGAAGAGATTTTAAAGGGAAAGGGACTATTTGGTATATTAGAGATCGAATTTGTGAGGAATTATGGAAGAAAGGGTGTGATTGGTAAAATTTTGGACTTGATTTGGAAGGATTTTTCAGAAGGCGAGGTTTAAATGGTAAATTAGGGATTTATTTGAAAAGAATAATACAAGAAGGGACCATTTTTGTTATTATGGGATAAAGTTTAGGGAACCGGGTATATAACCTCACTACCCATCTAACCCTAATCCTAGAAAGGTAGCCGCCACTTGTATCTCCACCTGCCGCCATCAGTGCCATCGTTGGACGTTGGGTGTCGCCAGGAGGAACCACCAAGACCGATGTTGTATAGGGGAGGACTGATCGAAGGTGATGGGTCGAGTCTCGTCGTTGCCATTGATGCCATACGTCGTTTAACCGAGTTTTTTTGCTGCAACCTCCGTCTCTACGATCTCCGGTGCTGCCACCACCATTGTTGAGGTTCCAAACTAACCACCGGCGACTCATCGCGACTTCGATGGCGGGCCTGAGGGCCAGTAGTTTCTTCATGTCTTCTTCTTCTCTTGCCTTCTGTCGCCATCCACAGACGCATCACGACGGCCGTAGGTGCTTCTCCGGCCACCACTAGCCATTTGTTAACGCCCCATTATTGTGAGGTATTGCCTATTGTCCTGTGTGACAACCTGAGAATTTCTACCTTTTAAATTCAAGCCAATCAACCGAAAGTCAGACTTAATTTCATTACCTTCTAGCCTTGTTAAGGTCATTCTAATGAGTTCTAAGCCTAGTACACTTAAGGATTGGGTTTAGGGATGAGTTAAATTAATATTTTTCAAGTTGCATTCGATCCAGAAAACCCAATTCATGGGGTTTACGACCGTAAACTCTATGTACGGCCGTAAACACCCTCTTGGTCGTAAACTACTCCATATATATAATAGTTTGCTTCATTTTTTTCACATTTCTCAAAGTCTTGGCTGCAAACTCCATTCTCTCTCAACTATCATCGGGCTTTTGCATCTTGATATTCATATAAGTAAGTATTCCTTCCATTTCTAGTTGATACATTACAATACCTAGCAAGGATCCATGAATTCATCCATGAAACAACTTCAAAACTCAAGAACATCAAGAGTATACGGCCGTACACTCTATATACGGCCGTACACCCTTGTTAAGGCCATAACCATGAGCCTTAAACACACCTAAGTACTTGCTATCCATTAGAACACTTGAACCTTAGAACCCCTTTGATTTAAGACGCAAAATGCCACCATTTGGAGTGTTTACGGGCGTACACACTTGGTGTGGCTGTAAACACCTCAAAACCTTCCAAAGTGATAGTTTTGCTCATCCTCTTGTTGAGTAATGGTCACATTAGCTTCCCCCATGGATCAAACACTCCACTTTGCATGTTTTACCATGAGTTTACGGCCGTACACTCCATGGCTGTAAACCCATGGCCATAAGCATCAAGTTGTGGTCGTACACTCCCATTTGATGAATCACATGTGTTTCTAACACTTAGTCCTTATCTCTAAGGGTGTTTCCTAGCATAATTAGTTGTTAAAACACTAAATTCATGCCAGTATATGCCAATATATGTTAGTTAGGACTCGTTTGTGTCTTGGGATTTCATTCGTGGAACTTCTCATCCTTACACGCATCTGCAATTGAATCACCCACATAAGGTGAGTTCATACCCCTATAATCAATCTTTAAACTATTTTAAAGTTATGTTCCTTTATAGTTTACAAAACTCCATTTTTAAAGTACAATCATAACTCAGTAGATAAATGAGTCTTTTATTCAAAGTCAGTATCAGTTTAAACAAATATAATAGTAAACTATAATAGGTATAGTTTAGGGGTTCACAACATACTATAATGTGAAATAGGGAGGAGCATACTACACACTAGAATAGAAGAAACATACTAAAACAAGAACAACATAGCATTTATGTGAAACTATTTCACAACTTAGCAATTTACTTGCTAGGTTGCATTTTAAAACCAGAGTCTCCTGGAGGGAGAGCATGAGTTTTTGTATAGATCTATATGGGATTGACACTGCACACCTTGCTGCTAGCTACAGTAGGACATCACGTCCAGGGGTGACAAATATCACATTTCGCGTTGACGCCTTTAGGTCATCAGGTTTATCACGTATCGTATTAGTATGGTTACAACCACATCAAATTTTAACCTTAATTAACAAACTGGTTTTAAGGTAGTTAGTGCTCAGTAGTCACTTTTTACAAACTTTACTGAATACTTTCATTTTTACAACAGACAAACAGTTCGGCCGAGTCTTAATACATTCATTTAGAAAGGGGCTTATAATGCTAACCTTATGATTCCTCAGTAGTATACATCAGGGATATATATTAATCGGATCCGACAGACAGTAGAATGTGTGCTTTGTGCTTCATTTCCTATTCCTTTTTTTTTGTTGTGGGCTTAGAGCAGATGCACCTAGTTTACTACCTATCCAACTTTAGTAATATATATATATATATATATATATATATATATATATATATATATATATATATATATATATATATATTCTGTATACACTAAGTAATCATGAGGATTACCAAGTATGGGTCAAGTCATAGTATACAAATTCAATACGTCGTTTTCTAGCACAAAAACATCCTTTTCAGATAGATCATGCAGTAAACTAAACCAGAAACTTATCAGAACAAAAGTGTTTAATCCATTTTATTAAACCAGTATAACTAAAATGATCTTTAATGGTTAACTCTATAATACCTTAGTTTATACATCAGTATGGTTACAACCACATTAAATTTTAACCTTGATTAACAAATTGGTTTTCATGTAGTTAGTGCTCAATAGTCACTTTTTACAAACATCACTGAATACTCTCATTTTTACAACAGACAAACAGTTCAGCCGAGTCTTAATACATTCATTTAGAAAGGGGCTTATAATTCTAACCTTATGATTCCTCAGTAGTATACATCATGGATATATATTAATCGGATCCGACAGACAGTAGAATATGTGCTTTCTGCTTCATTTCCTATTCCTTGTTTGGTTGTGGGCTTAGAGCAGGTGCACCTAGTTTACTATCTATTCGACTTTAGTAGTATATATATATATATATATATATATATATATATATATATATATATATATATATATTCCATATACACTAAGTAATCATGAGGATTACTAGGTATGGGTCAGGTCATAGTATACAAATTTAATACTTTGTTTTATAGCACAAAAATATCCTTTTCAGATAGATCATGCAGTAAACTAAACTAGAAACTTATCAGAACAAAAGTGTTTACTCCATTTTATTAAACTAGTATAACTAAAACGATCTTTAATGGGGCGATTCACTGAGGTTGGGAACCGAGGGGGAGCCTAGGAGGTGCTTCGGTGGATATTGTGTTGCTGTTTAGCAGACATTTAGTACAACATGGGAGTAGGTTACATAGAGGATTCAGGATGATTTCTAAGGAAAGTATGGATAGGTGTGGAAGGTAGTATTGGGCCCGTACTACTGAAAGCACAGGATCCATACTCAAATCGGGGAAAGTCTTGGAGAATCTAAGAGCTTGGGAAGGAGAATTATTGGTTATGATTGGACCATGGGGATAGCTGTTGTGCAGAATATGGATGAGCATGCAAGTGGAAGGACTAGGGTTTGGTCCTGACTCCGGTGGAGAGCCTGTTAGTGGAAGGACTGCTAGGATTTTGAGTTCGCCTTGGATCTCTTGTATTAGGCGGTAAGGATTGATTGTGCGATCTATTTCACTTTCAATATTAGAGACTACGTCTTGGGGGTAATTTGTAGCCCGGTTTAGGGCAGAGGTTGCTTCAGCTACTGTAGTTCAATTATGGATGATTAAGCTGGTGAGTGTGCTAGGGTGCGAGACCCTGAGTGATACGATTTCTAGAGCTCGATAGCAGGGATTGATTTGGAGCACATTAGGAAGAGGGGACCATATCGGATGCCTACATTGGAGGGTCTCGGGAAGGGATGCAAGAGTTTGAGTTAGCTTTTGAGAGGCAAGCAAGGCCAGATTCTATGCGGTACTTGCGAGAAACTGTATGAGAGTTTTCGTTTCAAAGGTTTTATTAAGTGTATCTTTGGGTTTGTTTCCCAACATGTGATTGGATTACACCTTCAAACATGGTCATATACCATTTGCATACCGTGAGTTATGAGGTGGTTAGTGAAAGCTTGTTTCCCTTCTTTCTAGTTTGGAGCATTCAATGTTATATAAGTCAATGGTCAAGATCGGTTTAGAGACGTGATACAGAAAGTCTACCGTCAGGATTTGTGACTCAACCATTATGCTTGACTTGGCTTTTATAAGCCCCAATGGAAGTGGTCTACTACTAAGGCTTTAGTTTGGGCATCGATTACCTGGATTCCAAGATATAACTGTAGCATCATTTCAAGGTGTCTAATATTATTAGTTTCACTGGGATTTGGGAAGTGTTTTTCTGATCTTTAGGAGTTGTGTGGTAGTGTGGGTTTTGGGCCGTAATAGAACACTAGCACGGGTAAACAACATGTTGTCAACAGTTTGGTTATTAAAGAGTAAAAAGGATTTGGAATCCTTCAAATCTCACGTATTGCGAAGACTTAGTCGAATCTAAGTGGGGGAGAATCACGTAGGTATTCAGGACATCGGCAAGTATGAGACAGGGATGGGTTTCTCATCCCCGTTAAAGGAAAATGGTGATCCAAGTGGATATATGGTTTGAGGGTTGTGTGATTTGGAGTTTGGTAAAACTCCCTGTCATGAGAATCACGACTTCTTGGGGCATGATAACATAATTTGGGAAAGCAGTTCGGGGCTCCAGTCATGAATTGAGTTGAGTTCAGGTGTTCGTTCGGGTACGTGCTTGACTATGTATTCATTTCAAAATGATATATTAGGGGTAAATCATTGGGCTATGGTTGTGTTAGGTTGATAGTGTTGTCAGACTATGGGGGATTCATAGCATCCACTCATGGTCAGATGGGGTGAAAGTGTTGTCAGACTACAGGGGAGCCGTATCATTCACTAATGGTTAGTTAGGATGAAAGTGTTGTAAGACTATGGGGGAGCCGTAGCGTTCACTCATGGTCAGTAGGGTGAAAATGTTGTAAGACTATGGGGGAGTCGTAGCATTCACTAATGGTCAGTTGGGATGAAATTGTTGTAAGACTACGGGAGAGCCGTAGCATTCACTCATGGTCAGTAGGGTGGAGAGTATTGTAAGACTGCAGGGGAGTCATAGCATTCACAAGTGGTAAGATAGTGCGGGAAGTGTACAAAGACTACAGGGTAGCTATGGCATTCAGTGATTCGTTCGAATGAATTAGACCAGTGTGGGCCAGTTCGAAAGGTTGTGAGTGGGTCACAACATAATTGGAATCAAGGAACGGAAGGTTGAAGGAGACCAATATGATGTATGTCTACGATTATTCTGGTAGCATTCACCTCTTTGCGTTTGATTCAGTGGCAATAGGTTGCTAGCCTATCATGATCGGATGGATTAACAGGATTAGATGAGCCATGAGTGACGGTATAGATAGGGAAGTTATTATCGGACGAGGTATCCTTCATAGGTTGCATGGGACTGCTGAGTGTGTTTTTGGCTCAACAATCGTTTAGATGTTTGATGTTTCGAGGGATTATTTGAGCTTTGGTCAGATATAAGTGTAATGCAGGGAAATATGGTTTGTGACACTATTTTCTAGTGGGAACCTCTAGGAGATAATTATAATGAATTCGACAATGATTCAGTGCAGGCGGTCTATCAGGGAGACAGACCCTCTAGATGTGATCTTTTTGCAGGAAACTCATCCATCTCCGGGTTTTAGAGCCTTGCAAAGGTTGGTCAAGGTTACCCTAGGAAGGCTAGGGTGTGCCTGGGATTGTGACCATGTTACTTAGGTCGTTTGGCGTGTAAGGAAGGGTAAGGAACGATTTTGAGGATGGAAACTAATTTAAATGGGGGACAATTGTAACATCCTGTTTATTAAATAAATAAATAGGTAAAATTGACGAACGAATAGCCGCCCTAAATCAAATAATATTTAGCGGGGTGTTGGTTTCGGGAAGCCAAATGACATAATTTAGAAGTTAGGGTTAAAAGTGTAAGTTCCAGATTTGTTTTGTAAGTATTTATGAAGGCAGGGACTAAATGGTAACCTTTGGGACTTCATTTGAAGAGATTTTAAAGGGAAAGGGACTATTTGGTATATTAGAGATCGAATTTGTGAGGAATTATGGAAGAAAGGGTGTGATTGGTAAAATTTTGGACTTGATTTGGAAGGATTTTTCAGAAGGCGAGGTTTAAATGGTAAATTAGGGATTTATTTGAAAAGAATAATACAAGAAGGGACCATTTTTGTTATTATGGGATAAAGTTTAGGGAACCGGGTATATAACCTCACTACCCATCTAACCCTAATCCTAGAAAGGTAGCCGCCACTTGTATCTCCACCTGCCGCCATCAGTGCCATCGTTGGACGTTGGGTGTCGCCAGGAGGAACCACCAAGACCGATGTTGTATAGGGGAGGATTGATCGAAGGTGATGGGTCGAGTCTCGTCGTTGCCATTGATGCCATACGTCGTTTAACCGAGTTTTTTTGCTGCAACCTCCGTCTCTACGATCTCCGGTGCTGCCACCACCATTGTTGAGGTTCCAAACTAACCACCGGCGACTCATCGCGACTTCGATGGCGGGCCTGAGGGCCAGTAGTTTCTTCATGTCTTCTTCTTCTCTTGCCTTCTGTCGCCATCCACAGACGCATCACGACGGCCGTAGGTGCTTCTCCGGCCACCACTAGCCATTTGTTAACGCCCCATTATTGTGAGGTATTGCCTATTGTCCTGTGTGACAACCTGAGAATTTCTACCTTTTAAATTCAAGCCAATCAACCGAAAGTCAGACTTAATTTCATTACCTTCTAGCCTTGTTAAGGTCATTCTAATGAGTTCTAAGCCTAGTACACTTAAGGATTGGGTTTAGGGATGAGTTAAATTAATATTTTTCAAGTTGCATTCGATCCAGAAAACCCAATTCATGGGGTTTACGGCCGTAAACTCTATGTACGGTCGTAAACACCCTCTTGGTCGTAAACTACTCCATATATATAATAGTTTGCTTCATTTTTTTTCACATTTCTCAAAGTCTTGGCTGCAAACTCCATTCTCTCTCAACTATCATCGGGCTTTTGCATCTTGATATTCATATAAGTAAGTATTCCTTCCATTTCTAGTTGATACATTACAATACCTAGCAAGGATCCATGAATTCATCCATGAAACAACTTCAAAACTCAAGAACATCAAGAGTATACGTCCGTACACTCTATATACGGCCGTACACCCTTGTTAAGGCCATAACCATGAGCCTTAAACACACCTAAGTACTTGCTATCCATTAGAACACTTGAACCTTAGAACCCCTTTGATTTAAGACGCAAAATGCCACCATTTGGAGTGTTTACGGGCGTACACACTTGGTGTGGCCGTAAACACCTCAAAACCTTCCAAAGTGATAGTTTTGCTCATCCTCTTGTTGAGTAATGGTCACATTAGCTTCCCCCATGGATCAAACACTCCACTTTGCATGTTTTACCATGAGTATACGGCCGTACACTCCATGGCTGTAAACCCATGGCCATAAGCATCAAGTTGTGGTCGTACACTCCCATTTGATGAATCACATGTGTTTCTAACACTTAGTCCTTATCTCTAAGGGTGTTTCCTAGCATAATTAGTTGTTAAAACACTAAATTCATGCCAGTATATGCCAATATATGTTAGTTAGGACTCGTTTGTGTCTTGGGATTTCATTCGTGGAACTTCTCATCCTTACACGCATCTGCAATTGAATCACCCACATAAGGTGAGTTCATACCCCTATAATCAATCTTTAAACTATTTTAAAGTTATGTTCCTTTATAGTTTACAAAACTCCATTTTTAAAGTACAATCATAACTCAGTAGATAAATGAGTCTTTTATTCAAAGTCAGTATCAGTTTAAACAAATATAATAGTAAACTATAATAGGTATAGTTTAGGGGTTCACAACATACTATAATGTGAAACAGGGAGGAGCATACTACACACTAGAATAGAAGAAACATACTAAAACAAGAACAACATAGCATTTATGTGAAACTATTTCACAACTTAGCAATTTACTTGCTAGGTTGCATTTTAAAACCAGAGTCTCCTGGAGGGAGAGCATGAGTTTTTGTATAGATCTATATGGGATTGACACTGCACACCTTGCTGCTAGCTACAGTAGGACATCACGTCCAGGGGTGACAAATATCACATTTCGCGTTGACGCCTTTAGGTCATCAGGTTTATCACGTATCGTATTAGTATGGTTACAACCACATCAAATTTTAACCTTAATTAACAAACTGGTTTTAAGGTAGTTAGTGCTCAGTAGTCACTTTTTACAAACTTTACTGAATACTTTCATTTTTACAACAGACAAACAGTTCGGCCGAGTCTTAATACATTCATTTAGAAAGGGGCTTATAATGCTAACCTTATGATTCCTCAGTAGTATACATCAGGGATATATATTAATCGGATCCGACAGACAGTAGAATGTGTGCTTTGTGCTTCATTTCCTATTCCTTTTTTTTTGTTGTGGGCTTAGAGCAGATGCACCTAGTTTACTACCTATCCAACTTTAGTAATATATATATATATATATATATATATATATATATATATATATATATATATATATATATATATATATATATATATATATATATTCTGTATACACTAAGTAATCATGAGGATTACCAAGTATGGGTCAAGTCATAGTATACAAATTCAATACGTCGTTTTCTAGCACAAAAACATCCTTTTCAGATAGATCATGCAGTAAACTAAACCAGAAACTTATCAGAACAAAAGTGTTTAATCCATTTTATTAAACCAGTATAACTAAAATGATCTTTAATGGTTAGCTCTATAATACCTTAGTTTATACATCAGTATGGTTACAACCACATTAAATTTTAACCTTGATTAACAAACTGGTTTTCATGTAGTTAGTGCTCAATAGTCACTTTTTACAAACATCACTGAATACTCTCATTTTTACAACAGACAAACAGTTCAGCCGAGTCTTAATACATTCATTTAGAAAGGGGCTTATAATGCTAACCTTATGATTCCTCAGTAGTATACATCATGGATATATATTAATCGGATCCGACAGACAGTAGAATATGTGCTTTCTGCTTCATTTCCTATTCCTTGTTTGGTTGTGGGCTTAGAGCAGGTGCACCTAGTTTACTATCTATTCGACTTTAGTAGTGTATATATATATATATATATATATATATATATATATATATATATATATATGTATATATATATATATATATATTCCGTATACACTAAGTAATCATGAGGATTACCAGGTATGGGTCAGGTTATAGTATACAAATTTAATACTTCGTTTTATAGCACAAAAATATCCTTTTCAGATAGATCATGCAGTAAACTAAACTAGAAACTTATCAGAACAAAAGTGTTTACTCCATTTTATTAAACTAGTATAACTAAAACAATCTTTAATGGTTAACTCTATAATACCTTAGTTTATACATCAGGGTTATACATGATTAATATCTGATAGGCAGTTGGATGAGTGCATTCTGCCATACTTCCTATTACTTGTTTGGTTGTGGGTTTATGGTAGATTTACACAATTAACCATATGTTCGATATTAGATTATATATAGCTAGTATAAGCTAAGTGATTATAGAAGGAACCATTATGGTTACCATTTTTACTAAAAGAAATAAGGGTTTTCTTAAAGAATGTTTTCATCAAATATAGAGGAACTATTACAATTAGTTTTGTGAGTATGAGATGAATACGCCAGGGTTATATACATCGAAGATCTAATAAATAATGGGATGTGTGACTTTTGCCTCATTTCATGTTCCTTTTTTGGTTGTGGGCTTCGGGCGTATTTACACAACCGATTGTTTGTTTACTCTGGGATTTATATAACTTCTATCCATTTGTACTCATAGAAAGGATTTTAGAGTCATTTTTACTTAAGTTTCATCATATCAGAAGATATAGGATCTTCTGGAGGAGCTGGCAAACTTTTCTAAAAGAACTTTCAACTTACTTTACATCACTAAAATCTTATTAACTCACCAGCTTAAATGCTAATCTACTCTTTCAAATTAACTTGTATTCATAGGAAACTAGTAAATAGGTACGCTCGTCGGGATTCAGAAGATGAAGTATAGTAGCTTCATATCTTATTTTGTTATTTACTTTTAGATTAAATCTTTTCTGAATCACTACTTGTAAACACTTTAATATTAATACAATGGTTGTTTGTTACTATGATTTCTATGATACATGTGTTGTGATACTAAACATGACGTCCTCCGCACCCGAACGTTTCCGCCGTTCCGATTTGGGGGTGTGACAGATTGGTATCAAAGCATTGTTTATAGTGAACTAAGTATATCAACCGATAAAAGATATACAACTATCAATACAATGGGGCTTTAGTGCTCTGAATAATAACATATTTGTAGAATATAACAATACCTTATAAAAGTATACATACGTGCTTATAACATATATACATACTAGAACAAGTATCACAAGAAGAACAAAACATAAGTATTTAAAGGTTGAACACTACAGTCAAACCTGGACAATTATGTTATCATACCTGGGATCAATATAGCCTGATCAACTATATTCATTTAAGATATGATCGACATATGTTTGGGAGTGATGTGGTGTTGCAACAGTCTTAAAACTTACCTAACACTATTCAAGGGATCTCTAGATCAGAACAAAAGGTTAAAAATACTATGGGAGCATTTTATGATACTACAAGACAACAACAAGTTTAAAACATACCAATTTCATTACATTAAAATACCATAGGAGTATTTTAGGCACTATAAATAACTTATGTGAGAATTTAAAAGACCCTTCTGGTAGGTTTATGATTTCGGAGTGTATACTTCCAAGGTTCTATATAATTGAGGTTTTGTAGAATTAGAATTTGTGATATATGATTCACTACCTGTTCCTTGTTTGGTTGTGGTTATGGAGTAGGATCACTTATTCGAAGGTCTATTTAATCTTAAATTATATACAACTTGCATACGTTGCAGAATTATAGGAGGACCCAGTAAGGATCACCCTATAATGATACCCTTAATCTCATAAATTCTTTAGACACTTCCCTTTCTCATACGACAAACCCTGATAGATGTAACCACTCCATCGTGGCAGTCAGCAAAAAAGTCAAGCAGAAACAAGAAGAGATTCAACAAGAGCTTTCCAAGAAGTGATCAACCAGAGAAACTAAAACGTCTTAAATATGTCACCCTAATAAATAATGCCCATGAATGACTTATTGAGTTAGTGAATACAATACTCACACCATGTGTTTAGATTATTTTCTTTTCATGCATCCATTATCAGTTATTCAAATCGCAGAAATTCATTCGAGGATAGCCATATCTGATTTATAAAGTTTGTTTGTATAGACTCCTTTTATGAATTATTTCCAGAACCCTAGGAGAGTCAGAACCAGATACACTCGGAACTAGAACAACTTAGTCTTTTAGCTCTTGGCTTATAACATCTGCTATAGACTCATTCCATTTCATCTTTGTATTCTTTTAGCAAAAGATGCCTCGCGATAGACATATAGGGCGCGGAAGCAATAACACAACAGAGAATCCACCACAACAATTCAATACTGCTGCCCTTCAAGCAGTGATATCAGCCACAGTATCAGCTGCTTTAGCTCACATCAGCGAAGGTGGCATTAATGGATCTTGTAGAGGTACCCACAAAATGAACCCCGGAGTTACCCATGGATACCCCCAAGAGTGTTCGTACAAGGACTTCATGAACTGCAACCCCAAATCCTACAATGGAAATGGAGAAGTCATTGCTCTAATGCGATGGTTCGAGAAAACAGATTCGGTCTTCGCAATCTGTTCATGCCCAGAAGGGAGCAAAGTTAAGTTTGCTGCCTGCACCTTCACCGAAAGAGCCCTAACATGGTGGATTAGCCATGTTAACTCACTAACCCTATCAGTGGCTAACTCGATAGGTTAGGAAAACCTAAAGGATATGATGGTAGAAGAATACTGCCCAAGGGGTGAAGTTCAAAAGCTGGAACAAGAACTATGGGAGCACACCATGGTCGGCTCAGACATAGTACCCTACACTGACAGGCTTAACGACCTAGCAGCATTATGCCCTGAGATGGTTACCCCGGAGAGTAAGAAGATAGAAAGGTACATATGGAGATTATCTAACCCTGTTCTAGGAGATGTGTTGTCTTCTAGACCAACTACATTCGATATCGCCAAGCTCCTGGCCCAGCGACTCATTGACCATGGAGTCCACCATAGCATAGTGGTCCCTGTTCCCGAGCAATCAAAGGGAGGAAACTGTAAACGAAAGTCATGGAAAAAGAGGAAGGAGCGAACAACCTAGGAAACCCTGCAGGAGCAACACATGGGTACCATATACGCCGCTACAACACTTGTTGCTCCAGCACCTGACAGTCAATATGCTTGAACTCTCCCGAAGTGTGGAAAGTGTAACTACCACCACACCAGAGTATGTAGGGAAATGCATTGCTTAAATTGTTGCAAGAAGGGGCACACTACCCGGTTCTGTAGGGCACCAGCACAACCAATCTCCTAAGTCCCCGGAGTAGAAGTAAACCAGGCTTGCTATGGCTGTGGTATTAGAGGACATTTCAAGAGGGACTGCCCGATAATGAAGAACTCAGGCATAGATGGACAGATTTTGATGATCACCGCAGGAGAAACTACCCCGGAGTCCCTAGCGACCAGCGGTACGTCTTCGAATTAAGAATTGCTTTAAAAATTAATTTATATTTGTATAAGATTAAAACGTGGGGAAAACATTTAAAAGTAATTATAATAACTCACTCATATGAAAAAGTCACATCATTCACAATGGAACTAAAGATCCATTCAGGGAAGCTATGATGGCTTAGTGTATACATCAAGGTTGTATATAGCTGAGATGTTGTAGACTCAGAGCGAGTGATTCCGCTTTAATTCATGTTCCTTTTTTGGTTGTGGATTTGGAGTAGAGTTACTCAATCGACTGTCTTATTCGTCTTAATTATACATAAGTTGTATATGTCATTCGATCATAGTGGTACCGATTAGAATCTAAATATGAAGTATCAAAGCTAGTTACCAAAACACTGCATTATTAGTACTCGCATATCGCGGTACAATTTGTGGCAGTATTAATATCAAGGGAAAACAAAAAAACACTAGAATATTTACACATAGTATATTGTCGAACACTCTCGGAATGCACAATCATATATCAAGCGTTCTCTTTCAAATCGGCTTAACATATGTTTCCATAAAGAGTCCTTTGTCATCACTCGTCATGAATTGGTGTGGTCCTCACCGTACTAAGTTCATATGTTTCCATCGCCCCGACCATCAAATTCACAAAACCCTCATCATTCGTAATGACAGCCCAACCCAGACCTCTGAGACGTCTACCTCGTATTCTAAACCCGGAAATACTCGTGTGAAGAGTACATGTCCTCCGAAACCTTACCACCTGATACTCTTCAGACCTTCCCGAACACCGCTCGTCCAGCAGATCAAGTTCAAGCATGGAGGCTAAGGACGAATACAACCCACCTATCACTACTAAGTGTATGCGTGAGAGTGGCATATAGCTATGATTATGAAGATTTAATATGTGTGTCTCCATCATATCTCCTGTTCCTTGTTTGGTTGTGGACCTAGGATAGAGTCGCACATCTGACCGTCTTACTAATCTTAGTTGTATACGACTTGCATATATAAGGTAATGATACATGGTGTAACGCCCCGATTCTCAGGTATTGTCTAACTATGAGTTATTGGGTTAGGCTCTACTCAACGAGTTGGTTGACCTACTCGTCGAGTAGCGGCGGGAAGGATTCCGGGTTAAGTAACCTACTCAACGAGTCCATACTGGGACTCGACGAGTAGGATGTGGCAGCTAAAACCCTAAATCCTAGGGTTGTGCACCCTATTTAACGGAACACAAACCTCTTTTAGCCTCTTAGTAGTCTCTTAACAAACACTAAAACATGTTTGTGTTACCATTGTGTGTTTGAAGCCTTGCAAGAGGATTTGTGGTGGAAAAGATCTTGGAAAGCAAGTGGTTTGAAGCAAAGAGCTTGGGGAAAATATGGATCTACTCCTTGTCATCTCTTGGGAAGGTATCAATCTTTTATCCTCCTTTCTATTTCATACTAGACCTCCTTGGTTGGATATTAGGGTTCTTGGTTGGGTTATAAAGTCATTTACTGGAGTATGAGCCAAGATCTGAAGTTGTAACTTAAGATCTGAACTCTCTATGGATTGAAGGACCATAAACTTCTTAGATTTGGCAAGTTTGAGCACCTCCTTAAGTGTAAAACCCCATTTCAATCTTAGTTTGGGCTTTTTGAGTCATTGGAGCCTTACATGCACGTAAAGTTTGCAACTTTACGTGATAAGCAGGCCTAAGGAATTTGGATTTGCAATTTGGGGCCTAGCCATGGATTAAAACTTGTCTAAATGATAAAATGACTGAATGGACTCGGCGAGTCACAAAGTTGACTCGGCGAGTCACATGAAGATGGTCGTGAACTCGACGAGTTGGAGTGTAACTTCTGAGTCGACATTTGCAAGCTGAGTTATCCTCACTATATCGATATGTTCTACGGCACCAAGGCCGACCCTCTAGTTGTTATTTTTATGATATGTTACAGGTGGTTATGATCTGTTAGTTCGGAATTGAGGTAGACAGTATGTTATGCTCTTATGATCCATAGGGATTGGTATGTTAGTGACCTGCTAGGTCGGTACTCTTGTTACAAGAGATATTCTATGATTGATGATCAGTGAGACAGTTATGTTGATGTTTGTATATGATAGTATATGGTAGTATGCACACATGATTATTTGCTTATGGTTTGGTTGAGGCAGTCCTGCTTTGAGTTGAAGGCCAACATACCCTACGAGCGGTTCGGAGAGACTGTAGGCCCACATGGCGGACTACTCATGCCGAAGGCTCAGGATGGATTCAGATAGACTGTAGGCCCGGTAGGGCGGTCCATTCAGGCCGATGGCCCTGTATGCATGTTGATTGATTGATTATTATTGTTATGGTATTGCCAGTGTGGTATTGGTATTTTGGGGGTAGCTCACTAAGCCCTCGGGCTTACAGTTTTTAGTTTGTTGTTTCAGGTACTTCAGGAGATCGTGGAAAGGTGAAGGCGTGACCGTATCGCTCCTTATCCTTATGTTATGATTTTTGGGATACTCTTATGGAAAATGATTTGAAAACATTTTGTAAACAATGCTATGTGGTTTTTATTTATGATTGAAATGTTTCAATTTGACATAAAAATTTATGGTTGTTACAAGTTGGTATCAGAGCCTTGGTTTGAGTGAATTAGAGGAACACTCATGTGAATCCAGTCTCAAATCAAGGAGATATTTGGAAATAAGTTTTAGAATGGTTTTCAAAATAAAGGATGGAGGATGAAGAGGGTACGATCAGCCGGAGCCTGTATGTAAACCCTAAAATACCATGCAGTTATTTGATATTCTGATATGTTAGAACAGCATGCTAGTGCTAGGCTAGGGATCTTCAGGAATCACATGATAGATTCGCCTGTGTGCATGATGCCTATTAGCCTAGGGTTTCTTGTATGTAGAATTGACATCATAACTGTAGATGTTTAGTGTATGCATCCTGACTGTGCATAATAAAGATCTTATAGCCTGAGAATTTTGATTTGGCCTTCAGGTATGATTGGATATTCGAAAGTCTATTGGGTACAGCGTTATGTGCAGCTAGCATGCACTAGTGCTGCAGGGGATGATGGAAGTTTCATGGATGTATGAGTCAGGAGGAGTGGAGAGATTAGATGCAGGATAGTTGATATTCCTCTGGAAGCGACGGTTGAGTGCATTTCTATGTTGATGATATTGTTAGGGCGTTGTGGCGATACTTGAGACAAATATGGGTAGGTGTGGAAGGTAGTATGGGTTGTACTAATGAAAGCACAGGACCCATACGCGTCGCAAGGAAACCACAACCCCTAGGGTTTCTGGGTTTTGGTCTCCCGACATTATGTTATTTATCTGATGACTTGTATATATTTCAGTATGGTGGTGACGAGACGTGTTGCTTCGGGATCCAGATCAGGATCGGGGTCGGGAGATGGAGGATTGGAGGTGTCGGTAGCACCTGAGCCCGTGATTCAGATATGGACCGAGGAGTTGGATGCCAGGATCCGGGAGACCATGCACGACGAGATTGCTGCTGCATTCCAAGCGCAGCTGTCAGAGATGTTTGGGTCGATTAAGACCGCGATGGTTGAGTACTTTAATGAGTGATATGCAGCTCTAGCAGAGACAGCTGTCGTTGCAGCCACTTCGGCTGTAACTGTGGCAGGGGGGTGAGGAGGAGCCGATAGGGCTTTCCAGTACCGGGACTTCGATAATACGAAGCCCCCGACATTTGATGGTACACAAGATGCGATTAGGGCTATGCGGTGGCTGTCTGATGTGGAAGGCTATTTCTTCACAGGCTCATGTCTTGCTGACCAGAAGGTCAGTTGTGCCCTGAACCTGCTCAAACTTGGGGCAAAGGACTGGTGGAGATTGACGAAAGGTTCATATTCTGATGATCAGCGGGCTGCTATTACTTGGGAGTAGTTACAGGATATGTTTCGCACCCGCTAAGTTGTGCGCGTGGAACGGGAGCGACTTGCTCAGGAGTTCTTGACATTGAGACAGGATGGGGAGTCTATGATGGAGATCACCCGTATGTTCACGAAGAGGGCTATGTTTTTTGTGGAGTTCGCTTCGGAGCAATCTCAGATGACTCGTTATCTGAGTATGCTCAAGACTAATATTTGACAGTTCATGTCTACACAGCAATGTGATACCCTCCTGGACCTTCATGAAGCCACGAGGCGGCGTGAGTTGGAGATAAAGTTGCAGCTGAAGGAGTAGCGTCAGGCACCGGTACAGTCTCAGTGGGCGCCTAAGAGATCTAAGACCGCTGATACACGGTCTGGAGGTCAGAAGAGCCGCACTTTTAGAAGGTGTGGTAGGGTTCATTCGGGAGTTTGTAGAGCAGGAGGTGGGTGCCACAAATGTGGCAAGGAGGGGCACTATGCCAAGGACTACCGTCAATCCGCCCCTCCCGCAGATATGAGGATTTTTTACCATTGTCATCAGGTTAGTCATGCAAAGACCAACTGTCTGCAGCTCGCCGCCACGCTGATGCAAGGTTCCGCGCCAGCTACTGTGAGGATTGGAGATGGGAGGCCAGTCAAGGTGGAGCCTCCGAAGGCTCAGGGTCGCGCCTTCCAGCTCACGGCCGAGGAAGCCAAGTCAGCACCAGATGTGGTTGCTGGTACGTTTCTATTCTCTGTCTCAGTTATTATAATTGTGTTATGCGTATTGTTTGTACCTGTGATTAGGTATTTTTTTAGTAAACTCTTTTCCCGCTTTGGTATTATTTGACTCGGGGTGAGTCGGTCGTTTCTATCCCAGTCCTTCTCTAGAGGGTTCAGTGTGTCGGTAGATGATCTTGAGTGTCTGTTACCAGTTTTGATCGCCAACGAGCATGGGGTTTCTGCTTCTTTGGTCTATCGGGGATGCGAGTTAGAGATTTTCGGGGTGTCCTTCCCGATAGATTTGATTCCTATCCCCATAGGGGATGTTTGCGTGATTGTAGGGATGGATTGGCTTAGCCATTTTGGCGCCATGATTGACTGTGAGGGATAACTGGTGGTGGTTCGAACCCCAAGTGGGGGAGAACTTGTAGTATATAGTGAGGGCACTAGGTTGGGATCAGGGTTTTGTTCGGCAGCCAGGGCTCGACATTATATTCAGTGCGGATGTGCCGGTTATTTGGTGTATGTGGTAGATACGTGGGTTAGAGAGCAGCACTCAATTTCTGAGGTCCCAATGGTGAGGAAATTTGCTGATGTGTTTCCGGAGGAGTTACCTGGAATGATTCCAGAGAGGTAGGTTGAGTTCAGGATCGACATAGTGCTAGGTGCGGCCCCTATCGCCAAAGCGTTGTACCGACTGGCACCGCCGGAGATGCAGGAGCTATCATCTCAGTTGTAGGAGCTGTTGGGCAAATAGTTTATTTGTCCTCTTAGCTCACCCTAGGGAGCACCGATCCTTTTCGTCAGGAAGAAGGACGGTTCGCACAGGAAGTGCATTGACTATAGGGAGCTGAACAAGTTAACGGTGAAGAACCATTATCCACTCCCGAGGATAGATGATCTTTTTGATCATCTGTAGGGTGCATCTTGCTTTTCCAAGATTTATTTGAGATCAGGATATCACCAAGTCAGGATGAGTGAGGAGGACATGAAGAAGACCACGTTTCGGACTCGTTATAATCATTAGGAGTTCGTGGTGATGCCGTTTGGGCTCACCAACACGCTAGCGGTGTTCACGGATCTGATGAACTGAGTCTGCAGAACGATGCTCGATTGCTCGGTCATTGTGCTCATAGATGATATCTTGGTGTATTCCAAGACTCGAGAGCAGTTGTATGCCAAGTTCTCGAAATGCGAGTTTTGGTTATGAGAAGTCTTCTTCCTCGGACATCTCGTTAACCAGGAGGGGATTTTGATCGATTCGGCCAAGGTGGAGGCGGTAATGCAGTGGGAGACTCCAAAATCTCCCTCAGACATTAATAGTTTCTTGGGCTTAGCAGGGTATTATCGGAGATTCATTCATGATTTCTCCAAGATTGTCGTAACCCTTACTCGTTTAACGAGGAAGGGGGTGGATTTCTGGTGGGGCCCCGAGCAGTAGAGGGCGTTTGAGACCCTCCAACAGTGTTTATGCGAGGCGCCGGTGTTGACACTCCTCGAGGGAGTGCAGGATTGTGTGGTATTTTGTGATGCATCCATCACAGGCTTGGGGGCAGTCCTCATGCAGAGGGGATGAATGTTAGCCTACGCTTCGCAGCAGCTAAATCTGCATGAGATGAGATACCCTTCACACGATCTTGAGTTGGGAGCGGTGGTTTTTGCTCTCAAGATTAGGAGGCACTATCTATACAGGGTTTGTTGTACTAAATACACGGATCACAAGAGTTTGAGACACATTATGGATCAGCTGAACCTGAACATGAGGCAGCATAGGTAGCTGGATGTGGTCAAGGACTATGATTACGAGATCCTTTACCATCCCGGTAAAGCGAATGTGGTTGCGGATGCTCTGAGCCGCAAGTCAGCTGGGTCCTCGACCCCAGCCAGGTGTTTGAGGATAGTAGTGGATTCACCACTGGTGGGTTTGAAAAGAGATGCTCAGATTGAAGGCATGAAGCCAGAGAACTAGAAGTTGAAAAGGATTAAGGGAGAAAGAACCCGGTTTGTTCAGGATAGCCACGGATTGTTGACCCGTTACCGTCGGGTTTGGGTTCCGATGTCTGGAGGGGTTCGGCAAACAGTGATGGATGAGGCTCATAAGTCTCGTTTTTTGATTCACCCCGAAGCCACAAAGATGTACCGTGATTTGAGTTCGAGTTATTGGTGGCCTGACATGAAGCGAGATATCACTTGGTTTGTTGAGAGGTGCTTGACCTGTAGGATGGTCAAGACCGAGCATCAGAGGTGGCATGGTAAGCTGCAGCCTCTGGAGATCCCCATGTGGAAATGGGAAAGGATCGCAATGGATTTCATAAATAAATTGCCGAAGACGTCAAGGGGGTTCAATGCTATATGGGTCATCGTGGATCGATTGACCAAGAGTTCCCATTTCCTAGCCATACGGGAGAGTTTGTCGGGCAGAGAAGTTGGCCGACCTGTACATCAAAGAGCTTGTATCTTGCCATGGGGTTCCAGTTTCTATCGTCTCCGATCGAGATGTCAGGTTCCCTTCCCATTTTTGGCAGAAGTTCCATGAGTAATTGGGTACACAACTTCATTTTAGTACAACGTTCCATCTGTAGACTAATGGGCAGAGTGAGAAGACCATTCAGAGCCTCAAGGACATGTTGAGGGCGTGCGTTATTGATTTCGATGGAAGTTGGGATTCCCACCTACCGCTTGCAGAGTTCACCTACAACAACAACTATCATTCCAGTATTGGCGCCTCTCCTTTCGAGCTGTAGTATGGGCGGAAGTATAGGACCCCAGTCTGTTGGGGCGAGGTTAGGCACAGAGTGATGGGTCGGACAGAGGTAGTTCTGCAAACTACCGAAATGATACAACAGATTAGATAGTGACTGCAGACTGCTCAGAGCCGGCAGAAAAGTTATGCCGACCGACACCGATCTGAGCTGGAATTTCAGGTGGGTGACATGGTTCTTCTGAAGGTCTCACCCTGTAAGGGTGTGATCCGCTTCAAGAAGAGGGGAAAACTGGGTCCCCGTTTCATTGGGCCGTTCAGGATTATTACCAGGGTTGGTAGGGTGACTTATAGGCTAGAGCTTCCGGAGGAGCTTAGTCGGATCCACAACACATTTCATGTTTCACAATTGCGAAAATGCATTATGGACCAGGAGGCAGTGGTATCATTGGATGACATTCAGGTCGATGAGCGCCTGAACTATGTCGAGAGGCCTGTGGCTATTTTGAAAGGAAGAAGAAGATTCTGAGGAACAAGGAAATACCTTTAGTAAAGGTACAGTGGGAACATTAGAAGGGATCCGAGTGGACATGGGAGCCGGAGGCAGAGATGCGCGAGCATTACCCGGCTTTGTTTATTCCAGCAGACTTTGAGGGCGAAGTGTAGATCAAGTGGGGGAGATTTGTAATTCCCCGATTCTCAGGTATTGTCTAACTATGAGTTATTGGGTTAATCCCTACTTGACGAGTTGTTTGATCTACTCGTCGAGTAGCAGCAGGAAGGATCGCGGGTTAAGTAACCTACTCGACGAGTCCATATTGGGACTCAGTGAATAGGAGTTGGCAGCTAAAACCCTAAATCCCAGGGTTGTGCACCCTCTTTAAAGGAACACAAACCTCTTTCAGCCTCTTTGTAGTCTCTTAACAAACCCTAAAACGTGTGTGTGTGTGTGCCCATTGTGTGTTTGAAGCCTTGGAAGAGGATTTTTGGTGGAAAAGAGCTTGGGAAGCAAGTGGTTTGAAGAAAGGAGCTTGGGGAAAATCTGGATCTACTCCATTTGTCATCTCTTGGGAAGGTATCAAGCTATTATCCTCCTTTCTATTTCGTTCTAGACCTCCTTGGTTGGAGATTAGGGTTCTTGGTTGGGTTATAAAGTCATTTCCTGGAGTATGAGCCAAGATCTTAATTTATAACTTCAAATCTTAACTCTATATGGATTGAAGGACCATAAAGTTCTTAGCTTTGGCAAGTTTGAGCCCCTCCCTAAGTTTAAAACCACATTTCAAGCTTAGTTTGGGCTTTTTGAGTCATTGGATCCTTGCATACACGTAAAGTTTTCACCTTTAAGTGATAACCATGCCTAAGGAAGTTGGATTTGTAATTTGGGGCCTAGCCATGGCTTAAAAGTTGTCTGCATGATAAAAGGACTGAATAGACTCGGCGAGTCACAAAGTTGACTCGACGAGTCACATGAAGATGTTTGTGAACTCGACGTGTTAAGGAACAACTCGGCGAGTCCGATGAAGATCGCCATAAGAATCGACAAGTTGAAGAACAACTCGGCAAGTCAGAAGAGTTTTCTCTTGGATATGTATGAGTGTGTATACGTCGAGTTGCAAGGAAGGAACTCGACGGGTGGCCTTAAAGTTCGACCGAGAATCAAAGGAACTCGACGAGTCACCCCGATGACTCGGCGAGTTGGATTGTACTTAAGAGAACTCGACGAGTACCCAAGGGTACTCGGCGAGTTAACATCAACATGGACTGTTGACCTTAACGAAGAACTTTGACTTTGACCAGGGGTTGATTGGTGGGTTTTGGGGTACCTTATAAGGTTAAGGACTTATGAGCATATTGTACTATAATCTTAGGTGGTGGAACCGGTATCGGGTGATCTAAGATTTGGAGTTTATCTTCCAAGTCGACATTTGCAAGGTGAGTTATCCTCACTATATCGATAGGATCTACAGCACCAAGGTCGGCCCTCTAGTTGTTATTGTTATGATATGTTACATGTGGTTATGACCTGTTAGTTCAGAATCGAGGTAGACACTATGTTATTCTCTTATGATCTATAGGGATTGGTATGTTAGTGATATGCTAGGTCAGTACTCTAGTTACAGGAGATATTCTATGATTGATGATCAGTGAGATAGTTATGTTGATGTTTGTATATGCCAGTATGTGATAGTATCCGCACATGATTATTTTCTTATGGTTGGGTTGAGGTGGTCCTGCTTTGTGCTAAAGGCCAACATACCCTACGAGCGGTTCGGGGAGACTGTAGGCCCACGTGGTAGACCAGTCATGCTGAAGGCTCGGGATAAATTCAGACAGACTCTAGGCCCGGTAGGGCGGTCCAGTCAAGCCGATGGCCATGTATTCATGTTGATTGATTGATTATTACTGTTATGGTATTGCTAGTGTGGTATTGGTATTTTGGGGGTAGCTCACTAAGCCCTTGGACTTACAGTTTTCAGTTTGTTGTTTCAGGTATTTTAGGAGATCGTGGAAAGGCAAAAGCGTGGCCATATCGCTCCTCATCCTTATGTTATGCTTTTTGGGACACTCTGATGGAAAATGATTTGAAAACATTTTGTAAACAATGCTATGTGGTTTTTAGTTATGATTGAAAAGTTTAAATTTGACGTAAAAAATTATGGTTGTTACAGAAGGACCAGGTAGGAATCCTATCATGGACATTAGAACAGAGTTGCCAGGTCTATGAGTAGGTAGTCTGCCAGTCAGAAGAGCACAACCCCAGTAGTACCACTAAAAAATCTAGTTTCGGGATGAAGTTCCATCTAATAAGGGGATGATGTGACAACCCGAAATTTTCTACCTTTTAAAGTCAAACCAATCAGCCGAAAGTCAACCGTAATTTCATTACCTTCTAGCCTTGTTAAGGGTCATTCTAATAAGTTCTAAGCCTAGTACACTTAAGGATTGGGAATAGGGATGAGTTAAATTAAGATTTTTCAAGATGCATTCGATCCAGAAAACCCAACTCATGGGGTTTACGATCGTAAACTCTATGTACAGCCGTAAACACCCTCTTGGCCGTAATCTACTCCCTATATATAATAGTTTGCTTCATTGTTCTCTCTTTTCTCAAAGTCTTGGCCATAAACTCCATTCTCTCTCAACTGTCATCGGGCTTTTGCATCTTGATCTTCATTTAAGTAAGTATTCCTTCCATTTCTTGTTGATACATTACCATATCTAGCGATGATCCATGAAACATCTTCAAAACTCAAGAACATCAAGAGTATACGACCATACACTCTATATACAGACGTACACCCTTGTTAAGGCCATAACCAGGAGCCTTAAACACACCTAATTACTTGCTATCCATTAGAACACTTAAACCTTAGAACCCCTTTGATTTAAGACCAAAAATGCCACCATTTTGAGTGTTTACGACCATACACACTTGGTGTGGCCATAAATATCCCAAAACCTTCCAAAGTGTTAGGTTTGCTCATCCTCTTGTTAAGTAATGGTCACATTAGCTTCCTCATGGATTAAACACTCCACTTTGCATGTTTTACCATGAGTTTACGTCCATATACTCCATGGCCTTAAACCCATGGTCGTAAACATCAAGTTGTGCCCGTACACTCCCCTTTGATGAATCACATGTGATGCTAACACTTAGTCCTTGTCCCTAAGGGTGTTTCCCAGCAAAACTAGTTGTTAAAACACTAAATTCATGCCTATATATATGCCAATATATGTCATTTAGGACTCATTTGTGTCTTGGGATTTCATTCATGGAACTTCTCATCCTTACACGCATCTTCAATTGAATCACCCATATAAGGTGACTTCATACCCCTATAATCAATCTTTAAAATGTTTTTAATGCTTGGGGGGGGGGATACAAGTTGGACACAATGATAACTGTGTAAATGTTTTGTTATAAACATCTTTTAAAGGATTGCTTATGTATTTATAAGTGATCAAAAATTTTCAAAAACTCTTTTAAAGATATGTTGCTTTATAGTTTACAAAACTATGTTTTTAAAGTACAATCATAACTCAGTAGATAAATGAGTCTTGTATTCAAAGTTAGTATCAGTTCAAACAAACATACTAGTAAACTATAATAGGTATAGTTTAGGGGTTCAAAACATACTATAATGAGAAACAGGGAGGAACATACTACACATTAGAATAGAAGGCACATACTAAAAAAAGAACAAGATAACATTTATGTGAAACTACTTCACAACTTAGCAATTTACTTGCTAGGTTGCGTTTTCTAACCAGAGTCTCCTGGAAGGAGAGCATGAGTTTGTGTACAGATCTATATGGTATTGACACCCCACACTTTGCTGCTAGCTACAATAGGACTTCACGTCCAGGGGTGACAAATATCACATTTCGTGTTAACGCCTTTAGGTCGTCAGGTATACCACATGTCGTATGAGTTTGATTACAACCACATCAAATTTTAACCTTAATTAACAAAGTGGGTTTAAGATAATTAGTGCTCAGTAGTCACATTTTACAAACATTACTGAATACTCTCATTTTTAAAACAGACAAACAGATCAGTCGAGTCTTAATACATTCATTTAGAAAGGGGCTTATAATGCTAACCTTATGATGTCTCGGTAGTATACATCAGGGATATATATTAATCGGATCTGACAGACAGTAGAATGTGTGCTTTCCGCTTCATTTCCTATTCCTTGTTTGGATGTGGGCATAGAGCAGATGCACCTAGTCTACTATCTATCCGACTTTAGTAATATATATATATATATATATATATATATATATATATATATATATATATATATATATATATATATATATATATATATACGTATACACTAAGTAATCATGAGGATTACCAGGTATGGGTCAGATCATAGTATACAAATTTAATACATCATTTTCTAGCACAAAAACATCCTTTTTAGATAGATCATGTAGTAGACTAAACTAGAAACTTATCAGAACAAAAGTGTTGAATCCATTTTATTAAACCAGTATAACTAAAATGATCTTTAATCAGTAACTCTATAATACCTTAGTTTATACATCAGGGTTATACATGATTATCTTATAGGCAGTTGGATGTGTGCCTTCCGCCTTATTTCCTGTTCCTTATTTGGTTGTGGGCTTAGGGCAGATTCACACAATGAACTATCTGGTTGTGGGCTTAGGGCAGAATCACACAATCAACTATATGTTCGATATTAGATTATATGTAGCTAGTATAACCTATGTGAGTATAGAAGGAACCATTATGGTTACCATTTTTACTAAAAGAAATAAGGATTTTCTTAAAGAATGTTTTCATCGAATATAGAGGAACTATTACAGTTAACTCCGTGAGTACCAGATGAATACGCCAAGGTTATATACATCGAAGATCTAAAAAACAATGTGATGAGTGACTTCTACCTCATTTCCTATTCCTTGTTGTATTGTGGGCTTAGGGAAAATTTATACAACCGATTGTTTGTTTACTTTGGGATTTATATAACTTGTATCCATTTGTACACAGAGAAAGTATTGTAGAGTCATTTTTACTTAACTTTCATCATATCGGAAGATATAGGATCTTCTGGAGGAGCTAGCAAACTTTTCTAATAGAACTTTCAACTTACTTTACATCACTAAAATCTTGTTAACTCACCAGCTTAAATGTTGATCTACTATTTCAAAATAACTTGTATTCTCAGAAAACTTGTAAACATGTACGCTCACCGGGATTTAGAAGATGAAGTATAGTAGCTTCATGTCTTATTTTGTTATTTACTTTTGGATTCAATCTTTTGTAAATCACTACTTGTAAACACTTTAATATTAATACAATGGTTGTTTGTTACTGTGATTGATATGATACATGTTTTGTGATACGAAACATAACGTTCTCCGCCCCCCGAACGTTTCCGCCGTTCCGGTTTGGGGGTGTGACATCGTGACTGCCGCATATCGTCGTCAAGAACGTTGTTGCCAACTTTCCCATGTTAATGCTGCCATTGCGACCCACCACAGGTGGGTGTTGGTTTTTTTTTTTTTGAGAAAAGATTCACGTGTTGTCTCTCCTGCTAGTGTGCATATCGTGTACGGTGTTGGTTTAGCTGGAAACCATGGAAGACCACCATGGCTTCCAACCATGGTGGTTACTATCGCCTTTGCTGTTCTGCCACCACCACCCATCGCGTGGTGGTGGCTGTATGCGTGTCTTTGTGTGTGTGTGTGTGTATAATGTTGTGTGATCAGGAATGAAAAGTGAACCACCACCACCATCGTGAGGTAGTGGCTGCCACCGTGTGCAACCGCCAACCACCACTAGGGTGACTGTATATGTGTGTGTTTGTAATAGTGTGTGTGTGTGTGTTATTCGGGTTTTTGCTTTGTAATATGTAACCGATGCGAAAATAATAAAAGAAATTTGTCACCAGCACCGTGAGGTGGTGGCCGCCGCCATAAGCCGCCGTTGACCACAACTACCCGATGTTGTAGTGGGTGGTGCCCGCCTTATGAGACCCTAGTGGGCCTAATGAAGCCCTAACTAATCCAAGGACTTAGTTTTGGGCCTATTGGGCTATGATTCGGTTGGAAACCCTAATTAGGGTTTAGAAAACCCTAATATTTGATATTTGGGTTTGGACTTATCAAGACCCGCATTTTGGACCATTGGAGTGAAGTTATGACTCGAGCCCGATTTCATTGTATGTTTGGACTTAATGGATTAGGTCCTTAATGGGTTAAGTAGGAACACTTAACCCTAATTGTGATTTCATGTGAAAAACCCTAAAAGGTTTGGATGCTTGTTGGGCCATTTATTGGACTAAACTGATGTGGGCCTTTGTGGGCAAATTAGGAACATATGTATGGACTAAGGGAAATTATTGGGCTGCTGGATAATACCCATTAGAGAGGCTTGGGCCCAATTTGGAAAATTAGGCCATAAGTGGGCCATAATTGGGCCTTGACGATTATTAGCTATTGGGTCATCAGAATGCCATTTGTTTGGACTAGACTAATTTTTTGGTACTCAAAATAAGTCCATGTAAAGTTTTGGGCTCAATTTGGAAAAATGGACCATGTGTTGGGCCTTGGTTAACTATTGGGCTTTTGGGCCTTTAGGGTGTGAGTTTGGGCCTTGGTTTTGAACCAAGCTAGGTTAGGGGAAAATGGTCCATTTACCCCAAGTGAGGATTATGGTTATGTATTGGAACCCAATTATTAATTGGGTGTCATTTTGATGTTGACAATTCGGGAACCTGTCAACCAGTAGCTAGAGTTTATCCCAAAACGCTCATATAGTATTTTAGTTGTTTATGTTTGAGTTTCTTAAAAACTTTTTGGATATGAAGTTGGTAAGTTTCTAGATTCATTGTCAACCATGATCACTCCCAAACATATGTTGGTCGTATTTTGAATAAATATAGTTGATTAGGCTATATTTATCCCCAATACGATGACATCACTGTCCGGGTTTAACCACGATGTTCAATTCCTCCAAAAACTTTTATTGTTTCTTATCGTGAGAGTACCCTAAAATGCACACATAGGTATGTATTTTATTTTCTTTAGAGTATTTTAGTCTCATTGTATTTATAGTTGCATATCTTGTATGATTAGATATGCTAGTTCACTATAAACATTGCTCTGATACCAATCTGTCACACCCCCAAACCAGACGGCAGAAACGTCTGGGGGTGGGTGACTTCATCTTGTAATCTCATCATAGTGTAGATAATTGAATCAAAGACAACATCATCACCACACATGAAATATAACAACCATCATAGTTTACATTAATGTGTTGGTTTACAAATTACATTCCAAATGTGAAATGTATGATGATAACAAAATACGCAAAAAAATCCACGTGTCCTTGATGACCAACCTGCTTAACGATTCCCTGAGAATACAAGTTATTTTGAAAATGGTCAACATATATCATGTTGGTGAGTTCATAAGAATGTTTGTAAGAAAGGTTTTGTATCATCTGTAAACTCTAGAAAATCGGATATTTTCCATTAAAATTGTTTGAGCGTTTTGTTTCAAATATTGTATTATAACATGTGTGTTCATATTTTGAAAATGTATAAAGAGAGAGTTCCAAAAATTTCTATATTTTATGTTGTAAGTAAAATGTAAGGTATCATGTTTGTTTCCCAGAAAATCAGATATTTTCAGTCTGTAAAAGAGTTGTAGTCTTTAAACCACAAGACCTGAGTGTTATAGAAATGAATGGATCGTACGTGTATCAATAGTATAGTATAGGTATTCTGTAAATTTATCGTGTTGTTAAAATCTATGTAAGTCGTTATAATCATGCTTGATATGAGTGATCTGCCTGTCATGATATTTTTCAGGCGTCGACTTGTTTAAGGTAAGACATTTGTCACCCTAGACTGGCCTAGTCTAGCTGTAGCGAACTGCTCAAGTGTGAGGATGTCAACCCCATATAGATCTATACACAAACTCTCGCTCTCCCTCCAGGAGACTCTGGTTATAACTACAAGAGTTAAGGTTGTACACTTGATAGGTACGCATGAAAGAAGGTCTCACAAGAACCTTAACTAAATTTACACGAATAGTGTATCACGTTGTTTACCGTTTTAAAATGATGTTTCGAGTATGCATTTGATTACAACACATTGGTGATGAAAATACCATTTGTTTTTATCAAAGTGTCAAGTATCGTTTGTTATTGGCCCGATTAATACAAAATATGTCGTGAGGCCCAATAAGAAAATTAATGGGCCTAGAAGGCCCAATAAGAAGATCAGTAAGCCTAGAAGGCCCAAATAACATGTAATGAGAACATAAGGCCCAATAAGCATGTAAATAGGTATTTAAGGCCTAATAAACTTGAAATAAATATACGAGGCCCATCAAACGTGTAAATTGGTCAATAAGGCCCAATAAACATGAAATAAGTATACAAGGCTCAATTAAAGTGAAAATGACGTAATTAGTCGGTTTGTTATTATAATGCTTGTTTTGGCTCAATCGCTACCAAAGTGACTTAAAAGGCCCACTTTCCTTAGAAATTACCTTTTTGGCCCAAAATAATCAAGATTTTTCAATAAAAACCTATTTTGGTCCAATTTTAATTATTTGGCCCACTAAAACCAACAAAGGTCCATTTTCGTTTCAAACGACATTTCTAACCCATTAAAACTCGAAAGTTTGTAAATAATGCCCATTTTGATAAAAATGACATTTTAAGCCCACTAAGACCAAAAATTTACAATTCAAGCCCATGGAACCGTGAATTTCCACATAAGGCCCCTTTTTTATTAAAAATGATCATTTTAGCCCATTAAGACCGTGAAGGCCTAAAATAAGCTCAATTTGTCAAAAATAACACTTTTGACCCCTACAAAACCGTGAGTTGTCACATAAGGCTCACTTTTTGTTTATTTGCCGAAATGACCCTTTTTGCATTATTTCTTTGTCTTTCTAGTAACGTTTGCATGTTTAATCTTTTCAACATGATACAAAGTTGCTTCTAAAAGTTTGTATACGAATATCACCAATATTTGGAATGTATTTCGAATTTTATGAGGGTTTAGTAGGCTTTCATGACATATTCATAACATATAACATGAAATACACATATACATGCATAAATACTTAGATCTAACACAAAACCAACTTGTATTCTCCCCCAAAACATAGTAAAACAAAAAACAAAGGGGGTATGAAGCTCACATTGGTGATGGATGTGGTTTTGATGAAGAAATGAAAGAGGATGAAGGTGTTTTCGGCCCTGGAGTGTTCCTTTGAGAAGATCTTCAAAGACAAGTTGATTCTATAAGCATAAACACGAGGATAGTGTTCTTTAGAGGAAAGATCTTAGCATAAAGATGAAGTTTAACATCTTGAATATGAAGTAACTTACCAAGAATGTGAAGCATAAAGTGATCCTCTTGATCTAACCCACACATCCACGGTTTTAGAAGAGGGAGAGGGAAATATTGCATTGTGTTCTTGAGAGAGATATGAGAGGATTTTTGTGAGTTTGAAGTGGAAAAATGAGGGTGATGGTGGGTGGTTTTCATCCGAGATTAAGAAGAGAGAAGGGAGAGAGAAAAGCTTGCATGGAAGTATGGGATTTTCTAGATGCATGGGAGGTTAATTGCATCGATATCCTCCATGCAATAAGGAGGTGTCACTAATTTCGAATTAATTCAATTTTCCTTTTTTTATTTAAAAATTGAGAATGAGGTGAGGGAAGGAAAAAAATATAGATGTTGGGCTCATATTTGATTATTAATTGAATTTGTGTACCCCAAAAATAAATTTTTCAGCCTATTGGGCTCTCATACTTGTTTTTGGCCCAAATTAGTAAAAGGAATGGGTATTCGGCCCATGAAAAATAATTAAATGGTTTTCGGCCCAATAAGGCTCATGAAGAGTCTTATGGCCAGATATACTATTGCTTAATGATTGTGGGTCCACTAGGGACCAAATGAGGTTTCTTAGCCTAAAAGAACTAAGTTAAGGGTTTACTGGCCCATTAGGCCCAATAAGAGGATCCTGGTCCAATAAGAGTTTAAACCGGGAAGTTAGGGTTTCAAACCCAAAGTTGAGTGAGTGTAGTGCATTGAATTAGGTTTAGGTCTTCACGTGCGAATTTTGATTCACATGGTTGTTGTTGAATGAATAACATGTATAACGTAATACTTAGGGTTACAAAAAATCTCCAAATGTAATTACACATGGACAAAATTTCCTAGCCTTAAAGTACTAGTTGTGACATCATCCCTCGTTAGAGGGAATTTCGTTCCGAAATTCTTTTGAAAATTGATCATAAGAGCTAGAGAAAATGTGAGGGTACTTTTACATCAATTGATCTTCGCGTTCCCCTGTGAATTCTGGTCCACGTTTAGCATTGCATCAAACCTTCACAATTGGAATACAACTTTGTTTTGTACGCTTCACTTCCATGTCCATGATTTAAACTGGCTCGTTGGCGAACAGGAGATTCTCTTTCACCTCGATCTCATCTAGGGGAACAACGAGGGTTTCATCTGATACGTAGTTTTTCAAATTAGACACGTGGAATATGGGATGTACTTTGCTAAGATCTGAGGGTAACTATAGCTTATAAGCCACCAGACCAATCCGGGCAAGGATCTCGAACGGTCCGATGTATCGTGGATTTAGTTTTCCCTGCTTCCCAAATCAGATCATCCCTTTCCAGGGAGAGACCTTCAATAGCACTTGATCTCCGACTTGAAATTCTAGAGGCTTTCGCTGTTTTTCAGCATAACTCTTTTGTCGGTCTCGCGATGCTTGGAGTCGTGCCTTGATTTAAACTATTTTCTCCGTTGTTTCCCGAATGATATCGGGGCCTGTAAGAGTGCTATTTGTTGTTTGCCCTCTTGCTAGCTGAGTGTCTCCTACCTCAGCCCAACATTGAGGTGATCTACATTTTTGGCCACACAAGGCTTCAAAAGGAGCAACCTTAATGCTTGTGTGATACCTGTTGTTGTACGAGAACTCAATTAAGGGAAAATGGGTATACCATGCCTTGCCAAAATCAATCACAAAGGCTCAAAGCATGTCTTCAAGCGTTTGAATGGTTCGCTTGCTCTGGCCGTTGGTCTAAGGGTGATAAGTAATGCTCATATAGAGCTGGGTCCCCAGTGCCTTCTGGAGCGACTGACAAAATCAAGAGGTGAAACTACTATCTCGATCAGAAATAATGGATATTGGCACCCCATGCAACCTTACCACTTCTTTTATGTAGATTCGTGTTAACCTTTCCATCTTGTATGACTCTTTCATTGGTAGGAAAAGGGTGGATTTGGTTAACTGATCGACAATCACCCAGATGGAATCCAATCAGTCTAATGTCTTGGTTAATTTGGTTATGAAATCCATGGTAATCCTTTCCCATTTCCACTCGGGTATTAGTGGATGTTATAACAATCCCGAGAGCTTCTGATATTCCACTTTCACTTTGGCACAAGTGAGACACTTGCCCACATAAGTGGCAATCTCTGCTTTCATGCTCGGCCACTAATAATGTTTTTTAATGTCTAGGTACATCTTATCGGAACCTGGGTGGAAGGAGTATCGTGTATTATGTGCTTCGTTCATGGTCATATCTCTAAATCCCTAAATTTTGGAATCCAGAGTCGATTCATGAAATACTAAGCTCCGTCTTCTTTGACTTCAAGATTTTTATCCATTCCATGCAGTGCTTCATTTGCGGCATTTTCAGGTATTAATGCCTCCAGTTGAGCTTTTTTGATCTGTGAGGTTAAGTGGGAGTGGAGGGCTATTGTTAGTGTTTTCACTCAGCGACCCGAGTATTCCTTCTTGCTTAGGGCATCGGCCACCGCGTTAGCTTGCCTGGGTGGTACTTGATCTCGCATTCATAATCATTTAGCAGCTTAACCCACCTTCGTTGCCTCATGTAGCTCCTTTTGATTTAGAATGTGATGGAGGCTTTTGTGGTCCGTGAAGATGTTGCACTTTGTACCATAAAGGTAGTGCCTCGAAATTTGTAGGGAGAAGACCACAATGCCCATCTCGAGATCATGGGTGGTGTAATTTATCTTGTGTGTCTTCAATTGTTTGGACGCGTAAGCTATCACTTTTCCGCGTTGCATAAGAACATAGCCTAACCCCTGATTTGAAGTGCCACAATATACTACGAAGTTTTCAGCCCCTATGGAAAAGATAAAATCGAAGCACTACAAAGGGCTAACTTTACGGTTTAAAAGGCAGCTTCTTGTTTGTCAATCCAGTTTAAGGGTATGCCTTTTTAGGTGAGAATGGTGAGGGGCTTGGCAATCTTGGAGAAATTCTAAATGAACGTTCTATAGTAACCAGCAAGACCCAAGAATATCCTAATCTCCGTTGGCATTTTCGGAATCACCCAGTCTTCAATAGCATTGATCTTGGAAGGATCCACATGTATTCCTTTCTCACTGACTACATACCCTAAGAAATTCACACTGCGAATCCAGAACTCGCATTTGGAGAGTTTTGCATATAGCTTTTCAACTCTAAGAGTTTCCAAGATCTTGCGTAGATGTTTGTCATGCTCCTCCGTACTTCGAGAGTATATGAGTATGTCATCAATGAAAACGATTACAAAATTATCGAGGAATGGGTGGCAGACTCAAATCATGAGGTCCATAAATATTGCAGGAGCATTTGTCAGACCGAAGCGCATAACAATGAATTCATAATGACCATATCGGGTTCGGAAAGCAGTTTTGGGGATATCTTCTTACCGGACTCGTAGCTGATGATAACCGAACCTTAGATCTATTTTAGATAAATAATTGGATCCTTAAAGCTGGTCGAATAGATCATCAATCTGAGGGAGTGGATATCGATTTTTGATGGTGAGTTTGTTCAACTCCCGATAGTCGATGCACATTCTGAAGGATCTGTCCTTCTTGACAAACAAGACTGGGGCTCCCCAGGGTGAGAAGCCAGGCCTGATGAATCCTTTGTCTAAGAGTTTGCTTAATTAACTTGATAACTCCTGCATTTCGGCTGGAGCTAACCTATAGGGTGATTTGGAAACTGATGTGGCTCCTGATATTAGTCCAATTCGAAATTGGACTTGTCTTTCTGGGGGTATTCTCCGAAGATCTTCAGAAAATACGTCCGGAAAGTCACATGCCACTGGGATATCTTTGATGTTTATTTCCTCTTTTGTTTTATCCGCAACATGGGCGTGGAAGGCATAATTTTTCTTGTGCAAGCATTTTTGTGCCTTGATGCATGAGATAAGACGGAGATTGGCTCCAATTTTATCACCGTATATTACTAGGGTTTCGTGGTTGAGTAGATGAAGGAAAACGGCCTTCTCGTGGCACATAATGTCGGCATGATGGGAGCTTAACCAATCCATGCCTATAATCACATCAAAACTTCTAATATCTACTGGCATCAAATTTATTTGAAACGAGTGATTATTTAGCATTAGAGTGCACCCTATGAATATATCTTTGGGCTTGCATGGAAGTATGGGATTTTCTAGATGTATGGGAGATTAATTGCATGGACATCCTCCATGCAATAAGGATGTGTCACTAATTTAAAATTAATTCAATTTTCCTTTTTTTTTTTAATTTAAAAATCGAGAATGGGGTGAGGAAAGGAAAGAAATTTAGATGTTGGGCTCATATTTGATTATCAACCGAATTTGTGTTCCCCAAAAATAAATTTTTTGGCCTATTGGGCTCTCATACTCGTTTTTGGCCCAAATGAGTAAAAGGAATGGGTTTTTGGCCCATGAAAAACAATTGAATGGTTTTCGATCCAATAAGGCCCATGAAGAATTTTATGGCCCAATATAATATTGCTTAATGAGTGTGGGTCCAATAGGGCCTAAATGAGGTTTCTTATCCCAAAAGAACTAAGTTAAGGGTTTATTGGCCCATTAGGCCCAATAAGAGGATCCTGGTCCAATAAGAGTTTGAACCGGGAAGTTAGGATTTCAAACCCAAAGTTGAGTGAGTGTAGTGCATTGAATTTGGTTTAGGGCTTCACGTGTGAATTTTGATTCGAATTGTTGTTGTTGAATGAATACCATGTATAACGTAATACTTAGGGTTACAAGAATTCTCCAAAAGTAATTACACATGGACGTATTTCCTAGCCTTAAACTACTAGTTATGATAGATACTTGCATGGAAGACCCCCAAGGGGGGGAGCCCGTAGCATTGGATATAAGACCATGTGGGGGAGTCCATGGCATTCCTAGGAAAAGACCACGGGGGGAGCCCATGAGATGAAGGTATAAGACTCTGGGGGGGAGCCCACAACATCCTTATATGTTTATATGCATGACTTGTGTGATTGATATGGTTTACATAGTTGTTATAGCTAGTTTGGATCATGCGGTTATGTGGATTGTGTGGGATATGCTCTAGGAAACTCACTAAACTTTGTGCTTACGGTTTATAGTTTTTGTTTCAAATATCATCGATTTGGAAAAGAAGGGCTCAGATTGATCGCAGTACACACCTATGAATTCTGCAACGAATGAGTTTGGGATGAACTCTGATACATGTTTTACTTAATGATGATTTGAATGTTTGGGATAAATTATATCAATGTTTTAGCTATACTAAAAATGAAATTTTTACCCTTGATTTTTGGGTCTTTACAAGTTTTTATTTATTTATTTATTTATTTATTTAACTTATATCTTTCAACCATTGGGAGTCCACATTGGTTTAGATCTTGATTTGGTGTCCGACTCTTTTTACTATAAACTAGGAGTCTTTTCTTTGTTCTTTTTCTCAATGCTTAAAAAACATAACTTGGAAACTATGAAATCAAATTCTAAATTAAAAGGTATTTTTGGTAATCCAACTAATAGATCACACTCATATTTAATTCTCCTTTCAAATATTCTAAATCAGTTGTGAGATTCATGTATTATATGAGTTAATTTAAAAAAAGGTAAATATAAAGTTCTAAATATTTGAGAACTTTGAATTTATAAAAAACTTTAAAAAAATAATTAATTATTATAATGGAAATGTTTTTTATTTTTTAAATTTAAACAAATAATTTAAATAAATATATAAAACAAACTAATAAGCTTTAATTTTGAGAATTCTAAAATTAAAATGTAAGTTTATTAATGAAACTGATATCCATTTATTACAACATTAATTGCAATTATTACAGTAAAATATTATATAAAAATTAATAAAATAGAAAAAAAAACCTTATAAAATGACATATAGAAAATATTAATTCAAAATAATCACAAAATGATATTTAGCAAGTTGAATGAGAGTGTGACAAGTGACAAAAAAAACTTTCATTTATTAGAATAGATTATTGTAATTATTACATTAAAATATTATATAGAATTTAATAAATTAGAAAAACTCATAAAATAACATGTGAAAAAAAAAATTAATTCAAAATAACCACAAAATAACATTTGACAAATTGAATAAGAATGCAACAAATGAGAAAACATTTATTAGAATAGATTCCTTTAGAGTGATAGGAGTAGGCAACGCCCACACACATTATTAGAAAAAAAAAAAAAAAAAAAAAAAACTTTGTTACCAGATGTTGTGGTGGTAACGGAAAGCAACAGATATATCTATAACGCGCAATAACGATGGAGAGAGACGGTGTTCTTAAGCGTTATTAGGCATTATCACCCTTAATAACGAAAGTGGGTGTTGCCCACTACTCCCGATAGCCTTATGTAACATCATATTTTTGTAACTTATACTTTGTCGAGTGTTCCTTTTCTTGTTTCATACCCAATCCTTAATAAGGAGGTGTTTGGATTAGCTTATCAGCTTATTGTTTATTAGCTTATTTGTGGTGAGAATAAGCAATAAACAATAAACATGAAGAGAAATGCTTATTAAAATTAGCTTATTTAGTTTAATAAACTGATTTTTAAAGATTTTATCCAAACATTAAAAGTTAGTCTATTATGGTGAGAATAAGCAATAAGCAATAAACAACCTTTTTTTTTTTCCTCTCCAAACACCCCATAAATCAATATAATTGCCTTGATTTTCAAGTTTGAATGCCAATTACTTGCATCTATCAATGGCGTCTTGAGGGTTATGTATTGGGTATCATGCATGCTGAGCCATTGAGGTCATGGTCTTGTTGACCTTCCGTTATTAAATCATGGCTTCTATTTGGGTTATTCTTTTCACACAAAGCATTGCTAACTTTCATCCAATCCTAGCTTGCTAAAGATCACTATCCCTTAAAGAGAGAACAATATAGATTAATCTATATTTGTAGATATACACAACGTTAAACTTGATAAAACTTTTACATACATACATACATGTCATATATCATATATGCAACAAATTAAGCACCAAAAACAAGAAAAAAAATCTATTCTTGATTTCTCCATTTATACACCATGCTAAAATCCTAGTTCGTGGTTCCATTTTCATTGTATTCCCAAAGCTTGAATTCGTCTAATAAGTGACAAAGATAATGCATTTCTTTCTTTCCATTCATTTATACTTTCCTTTTGCCCTTCTTCTATGAAGCATCTATCATGGCCATCAAGTACACTCACAACCATTCTCATCGTCGGTCTTAAATCAGGGTTAGATTGTGTGCACGCCATCGCTAACTTCACCAACCTCACCAATTCTTTCCGATTATACTCTCCATCTAATCTTGGATCCACCAGTTCTTCATAATTGCCTTCGTATCCTTCAGATTCATGAACCCTTTTCACCAACAGCACCTCAGGCCGTCGGAAATCCACCGCCATCCGCCCACTCACCACCTCCAGAACCACCACGCCGAAGCTGTAGATGTCCGCCATTGTTGTAGCTTCCCCTGCCTCCATATATTCCGGCGCCATGTACCCAAAAATCCCACGAACACAAACCTTCTTGTCGACCACTACGTGATGTCCGTGTTCGTTTCTTGTTAAGAACTCTGCAAGAGCGAAGGATCCGAGCCTAGGGTTCATGTCTGGGTCGATGTATATGGCGGATGATGTGATGTTTCTGTGGATAACCTGTTCTTCCCATTCTTCGTGAAGGTATCGGATTGCACAGGCGAGGGATTTCACGATGTTGTAGCGATGATCCCATTTTAGGACCTGTGATTTCCGGTGGGTGTGATGGGAAAGAAGATGACCTAAGAGACGATTAGCGGAGTAGTCGTAAACCACCAGCATCTCGTTTTGTTCAGTGCACCACCCACGGAGGTGTATCAGGTTCCGGTGGCGGAGTTTCCCCAAATTTGAGAGTTCATTCGCGAAACGGAGGCGGAGCGCCGGACATGTTTTCATCCCGAGCCGCTTTACGATAATGTCATGGTTGTCAAGAACGCCGTAGTAAGCAGTTCCGAAATCAACCTCTGATAACCGATTAGATTCTGAGAAATTGTCAGTGGCGGAGAGAAGTTCTTTGTAGGTGATCTCCCTCGGAGGTTCAACCATGGGAAAGGAGCTTAATTGACGGCGGCTCATTTGTGCAGAAGAGATCATTCCGTCACCGATATCGGCACTGTTTTCTTGTTCTTGTTCGGCGGTTATGTACAGGCTTTCTCCCCTGGCGGTGGCGAAGGTGGTTGAGCCGCCACTTGAAGCAATTGCGAAAGAAGTAGTGGTGGTTGTTGTGGCGGAAGTCGTGGTGGCTGTGGTGGTGGGGGTGCTACGAGTTACAGATATGTACTGAGGGTGGGATTTGAAAGAAGGAAGCTCCGGGATGGTGGCGCAAATCCCGCCGGAAAGTGCTTCGATGATCCATTTCATACTGGGTCGGGTTTTCGGGTCATGGAGTGTACATAACAACCCGAGACGAATCATGTGGGACATTTCATGACGGTTGTAGGACCCATTTGGCAGCCGGCCATCGGCGGCGTTGAGAATCATCTTTTCGTCTGCTAATCTTCTGACTTTATCGACGAGAATGATTTCATCATCGGGAAGTGTAATATCCACTGACCTCCTCCCTGAAGCAATCTCCAGCAAAACAATGCCAAAACTGAAAACATCAGATTTTGCGGTGGCGACACCTTTTTTCTGGAAGCTCTCCGGTGGTAAATAACCAATTGTTCCGCCGATTCTTGTCGTGTCCACCAGCCGGCATGGCTGGTACTGGTGGTTCATCGACGGCGTTCTTGTCTGGTACCCGAGTTCATGCTCCAGCCACCTCGCTAACCCGAAATCACCAAGCCTCGCATTAAAATGAGAATCAAGCATTACATTGCTTGTTTTCACATCACGATGGATGATCTGAGCTTCCAGCTGTTCATGGAGGTAAAACAGCGCCGCCGCCAAACCCTTCACTATTTTCATTCTTCTTTCCCAACTAAGCACCGGCACCGGAGTTCCACTGTTTTCCATCCGCCGGAAAAGCAACCGGTCAAGGCTGCGGTTTGGCATGTAGTCATAAACGAGAAGGAGCTGATCTTCATGAACACACCACCCACGTAGTGGGACTAGGTTCCGGTGACGGAGATGGGCCACAGCCACCAATTCCGCCGCGAAACTCTTCTCAAACCTCTCTCCCGTCTCCGCCAAACACTTCACCGCCGCCACCGTTCCATCACTCGGCAACACCGCCCGGAAAACTCTTCCAAACCCGCCACTCCCCAAGATTTCATCCTGGCTGAACCCTTTGGTGGCTATATAAAGCTCCGAGTATGTAAAAGTCTTGGGATTGTGGCCGGAAACAATCGTCTCTTTAGAAAATTGGACTCCGTCGGTGTCATGGAAGATCGCCGGCGGTGATTTTACACAGAATCTATGAAGTGTTCTACGGAGGACCTCTTGGAGGTTAGCACCACATGATCGGGTCTTAGATGGTGGTGTTGGTGGTGTAGAAGGAGGGAGGCGGCGGTTGTGGTGATCAAATGGGTGTATGTCATCGCCGTCAGATGGTAACACAAAGCAGAGGTGGTGGAGGTGCATGGTGGCAGAATGTGGCGGAGGGTGGTGGTGGTGGTGATGGGAAAGTTTGAAATGAATAAATAGGCCTACAAAAGGGGGACCTTATATTGTGTTGTCACTAGACACCAGCTAATGAACTATTAATAAGCAAAAAGCCAAAACTATAAAAACAGGTGGAAAGGTCACTTACTAACTTTGACTTTTTTTTTTTTTTCGATTTCGGGTAAGTTAAATTTTAGTGGGTCACTCTATAAATTTTTAGATTATAATCATTATTATATTATAGAATATAATAATTTATTCATGTATTTGTGTTTTTTTCGTATATATTTGCCTTATGGTTTAATTTTTAGTTAATTTACTAGTGATTTTACTTGGATAACAAAGTATTTTGTAATCATATGGTTAGGTGATTGATTATGTGGAAATGGGAAATCAAGAATGAGTCACACGTGATTTGGTAAGCGATAGATCAGTTGTGATTATTTAGAAAAGTTGAAAACTAAAGAATTTGTGAAAACAAGAATAGTTGATTGTGTTAGGAGAGTGGGTATACATGAAAAGATTGAAAGATTGAATGACAATGACATTGATTGGGCTTAAAGCCTTGAAATTTTGGCTTTATGATCAATTTTTTAAAGTTTTAAGTGGTTTTATTCAACCATGGGTGGGTTGTATGTTTGAATTTTGTGATTTTAAGTAGGTCGAACTGTTTCAACGCTTTTTGTTGAGGAAGATAAGACCTAAGAATTTAGTTTAGGAATAACTTTTACAAATAAACTCTCCCAAAAATATACTTAATGGATGCATGCAAGACCAAGAAGGAAAGAACAACGGTTCATATAATAAATGACATTTCTTTGAAAATACGTATTAAATGTAATCTCTCTAATTTAATCATTTAAGTTAGGATCGTATAAACTTCATACTATTGGAGAAATCAACAATAATAATATTATTATAATGATTCTGAGCATATGAAGTTTTCTCAATTTTTAAGATCCGTTAAAGGGCTTTGTATATTAACCGTGGTATCGATGATGAGGAATGTAATTGTCTGATTTATCCATTGTTTTTCTTGCATTTGTGTAGAATGCTAATATTGGCGAGTTATAATTTTCTCTTTTTGAATGGCGATGGGTTAGGGGGTGTTTGGATAAATTATATTATAGTTTATTAGCTTATTTACCATGGGAATAAACAATAAACAATGAGGGATATGTTTATTAAAATCAGTTTATTTAGCTTATCTCTACAACAATAAACTGATTTTTAAGGATTTTTATCTAAACACTTAAATTTAACTTATTATGATGGAAATAAACAATAAACAATAAATACCATCTTTTTTTTCTATCTAAACATCCTCTTAATTTAAATAATAATATGGTTATAGAAAGTTGATAGAAACATGCTCTCAAGAAGCAAATAGGAAAAATTAGATCAAAGCAAAAGATGATTAACACACCAAAAATCCCAATTCAAAGAGTGTAAATTAGCAATGTTGTATCCCCATTGTGATGACAAGTGGTGCTCTTAATAGTAAACCATGTCTTGGATAAGGCCGCCATTTTATCCATGGTTGCTCCTCAAACGAAAGCATCCACTTTTAGCGGTGCCCAATTGTTTAAGGAATAATCAAAGCAATAGAGTTGCTTTTTTTTTTTTTTTTTAATACATTGCCAAAAAGCGTTCACAATAAATACCCTTTATTTGTTTGTCCCAGGTGACGAACCATATTGCCGCTGTTAGACTAACTGTGCTTATATCCTAACTGCGGCTGCACAAACATCCAACCAAACACACAATACAAACAACTATCGCCATATGGCATAAGATGCCGTGAAAAAAATACAACAAGCGCTTGCTAATAAGGTTAAGGAGAGCAGTTACCAGCTCAACGTCACATCAGTTTCACTACAATCTCACTGTCAAATCACTAGCCTTTGAAAATGATTACCACTTCACATTCTTTATTTATTTATTTTGATATTAAATTAAATAAAAACTAATTTAGAACATAAAGATTAGCCAATCACATGTAAAGAAACGGTCAAAAAGAGCTTAAACAATTACATGTGTGGTCTTCATCCGTCTCCATGGCCACTCCACAGCCAAGCTATCGGACATTGGAGCGGTGTTCACACGTGACTTGGTTGTCCACCTCAGCTATATCGCGTGTTTTTGGGACCCACTTCAAATAGCCTAAAGGGTGACGACAACAATAACCAATAAAGAGAGACCAAAAGATTCACTTTAGCCCCTTACATTAACTTACCATTTCTAGCAATTACGACACAATAGTACGATCCTCTTTGCAGTGGAGGAACAGAAAAAAAGTTTGAGGATAGAACAAATTTCAATGTAAGACCTAAAGATGGATCTCCTATGAATGAATAATGATATTTGTATAGATAAATGAAATCTAAATATTTTCACGTAAACCTCATTCCATTCAAGATAAAGGAATATATACAAATTACATAGGAAATGGCCCCGAATACAATGAGCTAATATAAACTAGGCTATCTATACATGTATACAAATAATACAAATAATAATGATCCGCTAACAACCCCTCTTAGTGCGAACGAGAAGAGAATCACGAATGTTCAAGCTAGACCAAATATTTAGAAAAAGAGACGAAGAAAGACTCTTGGTATATGTCAGAGTATACTGAGAAGGAGATGGCAGATGTCAGACTCGTATGTGACTAGTTGTAACCATGTCTTGAACAAATGAAGATCGATCTCAATATGCTTTGTCCATCGATGTTGAACCGGGTTAGCAGACATGTACATTACATTCATGTTGTCGAAATAAACAATGGTAGCCCGATGTGGTGAGTAGTGAAGTTCAAGAAGCAAATTATGAATCCAAAAAGTTTCTTCAATGACATTGGTAACACCTCGATATTCTGCTTCAACACTAGACCAAGAAACGATATTCTAATATTTTGATGACCAAGACAACATGTTGTGTCCCCAAAAGACACAATATCCGAATGTAGATCGTGGGTGACTGGGTAACCAGCCGAATCAGCATCAGAGTAAGCAATGATGTCACAAGACAGAGAGCTGAAAAATTGAAGACTATGCCCTATAGTTCCACGTATGTAGCAAAGAATACACTTTAGAGCTATAAAGTGTGATTCTCGAGGGTCATGCATAAATAAACATATACATTGGACAGTGTACGAAATATCTGGTCTAGTGAACGTGAGATACTATAATACACCGGCAAGGCAACGGCATAAAGTGTGATCGGCAGCTGGAGGGCCTGAGCTATCAACCTTAGCAGAAAGATCAACATGTGTTTTAGAAGGTTTGCAATTAAGCATAGACGCACGTTGAATGTCACACCCCAAAACCAAGAACGGCGGAAACGTTCTGGGGCGGAGGACGTCATGTAAAGTGTCACAACACAGTATAACAGTAAATAAGCAAACAACATCATCCATTGCATTAAATATATAATTTTAATACAAGTGTGTTCCGTACAATTATAGACACCAAAGAGTAAATCAAAATAATAAGATGAGACTTGAATGCGCTCCATCTTCTCAAAAGTTGGCCTCGGTACGTGTCTACTGATGACCTGAGAATACAAGTTATTTTAAAAGAGTTTATCAGCATTAAGTTGGTGAGTTCATAAGTATTTTAGTGTCGGTGTTTGTATCAAAATGTTTGAACGTAGTTATAAACATGAGTTTGTAAACATTGGTAATATAAGTATGTGAATATTTGTAAGTGTTTGTAAAAGTTTGAATCTCTTAGAAAAACCTATATTTTCTATTAAAAGTAGCCTTCTACCAAGGTGTAACTGTTTTCTATGTTCTTTATCGTATAAGTGTGTAATTTTCCCTTGATAACTATCATTAACACAGTATAGTTTGTACATAAATGTTTAAGTGAAAAGATCACTAAATATGTAAAGGGGTAAATTAATGTGGTACTGTAGTGTTGTATTATAGGAACTACTGCTGTACTAACTACCTTAAACCGGATTTATATTAAGGCATCATGTGATTAATTGTACCATACTATCGACTAGGTAACAACGACAAATGTAGGTCGTAAAAAGGTATGACGTTTGGCACCCGCAGACCTGCAGGTTCGGCTGTAGCTAGCAGCAAGGTGTAGGATAGTCAATCCAGTAATGATCTATATGCAAACTCACGCTCTCCCTCCAAAAGACTCTGGCTACAACTCGGGCCATGACATTGAAGGCATGCTCCGATACAGTGGATCACAATTTGTTAACGTATTCATGTATATGTAATGTAATGTTACTCGTTCTAGTATCGTTGTATATGTTCTCTTTCTAGTATAGTTGTATATGTTCTTCTTCTAGTGTAGTTGTATATGTTCTTTTTCTAGTATAGTTGTATATGTTCTTCTTCTAGTATAGTTGTATATGTTCTTATTCTAGTATAGTTGTATATGTTCTCATAGTAATAAGTACTGACTCATGAATGAACTGACTCATTGATCTAGCAATAGTATAAGTATGATCTTGTGCTACCCCGATGGTAACTTACTAATGATGTAACTAGTACGCAAGAATATGGAAGCACTTTTATGTTTATATATGTACACATGATATATAATTAATATTGAAACGACTTTCGGACGGTCTTCCTAAGCCTTTTAAACATTTCTTATATAACTATACATATACGGACATGCAATTTATAATAAGTATAAAAAATTTTAAGTAAAAGTATTTGATAAGTAAAAGAGTTTGTAAAACAGTTTGAAGTTAAACAGTTTGAACAGTAGTAATATCATTGGTTTTGTAGTTATTAATCACATGTGATTGATGTAATAACTATAAGTATTCAACTTGTATTCCCCCATAAAAGCATTTAAAACATTTAAAAGTATTTCAAAGGTTAGTTAAAGGGGTATGAACTCACTTGCGGTGAGGGGATTGGATTGAAGTGTCGGGTACGGTGCTAGGTGACAAATGAAAACTTGTACACACGCATGAGTGTAGTTATAATATAATGAACATATATATAACTAATTAGCCAATTTATAACTAATAAATTAAGTTGGGACACTCTAGAACATGAAAACACTTTGTTTCAAGTGTTAAAGATCACAAGGATTGCATCCAAGTGTTGGTAGGGCAAAGCTAGGGTGTTAAAGATCACAAGGATTGCATCCAAGTGTTGGTAGGGCAAAGCTAGGGTGTTTTGTTATCACCCAGGGAAGGACAACGTACTAGCAGACGCACTAAGTAGAAAAGAGTATTATGGCCGAAGAGTCAAGTCATTAACAATGACTATCCATCCACATCTATCCGCATAGATTAAGGAGGCTCAGCTCGAAGCCTTAAAGCCTGAGAATGTGGCGGGAGAATCCCTGCGTGGAATGAATAAGAACTTGGAGGTCAAGGATGATGGAGCCTATTATCTCATGGACCGAATCTGGACCCCACGCCATGGTGGTTTCAGAGACTTGGTCATGAAGGAAGCACACAACACTCGATACTCCGTTCACCCAGGTTAAGATAAGATGTATCTGGATCTCAAAAAGCTATACTGGTGGCCTAACATGAAAGTAGAGATTTCTACCTTCGTGAGTAAGTGCCTTACTTGCGCAAAGGTCAAGGCCGAATACCAAAAGCCATCAAGTCTTCTCCAACAACCAGAGATACCGGAGTGGAAGTGGGAGCGGATCACCATGGATTTCATAACTAAGCTACCCAAGACAACGGGTGGGTTGGATACCATATGGGTCATCGTCGACAGATTGACCAAGTCTGCGCACTTCCTACCTATCAAAGAAACAGATAAGATGGAGAAACTCACAAGAACATACATTAAGGAGATAGTTCAACTGCATGGTGTCCCTGTATCTATTATCTCGGATAGAGATAGTAGGTTTACTTCGAGATTTTGGCAATCACTGCAAAAAACATTAGGGACAAAGCTAGACATGAGTACAACCTACCATCCGCAAACTGATGGAAAAAGTGAGAGGACGATCCAAACCTTAGAGGATATGCTGCGAGCCTATGTGATTGACTTTGGTAAGGCGTGGGATACACACTTACCCCTTGTGGAGTTTTCCTACAACAATAGTTATCATACGAGCATCAAGGTAGCTCCATTTGAAGCCCTCTACGGTCGGAAGTGCAGATCCCCTCTATGCTGGGCTATGGTAGGTGACACTCAGTTAGCTAAAGGACGAGTTCCTGACAGCATTCTCACGGGCCGAAGATCATTCGAGAAACAACCGAGAAGATTGTACAGATTCGCGAACGATTAAAAGTCGCTAGGGACCGACAGAAAAGCTACGCAGACAAACGAAGAAAACCTTTGGAATTCCAGGTGGGAGACCGAGTCCTTTTGAAAGTCTCACCCTGGAAGGGCACGATATGCTTTGGAAAGCGTGGAAAACTGAACCTAAGGTACATAGGGCCTTTCGAGATTCTCGCTAGAATCGGCCCCGTAGCTTACAAACTCAACCTACCCCACGAGCTAAGTAACATACATCCTACCTTCCATGCCTCAAACTTGAAGAAATGCCTGTCCGACGAGACTCTCATTATCCCACTCGACAAGATCGAAGTCAACGAGAGCCTTAACTTCGTGGAAGAGCCGGTGGAGATTATGGACCGGGAGGTCAAACGAACGAAACAAAGCCGCATTCCAATTGTGAAGGTTCAATGGAACGCCAAACTAGGACTGGAGTTCACTTGGGAGCGCGAAGATCAAATGAAACTTAAACATCCCCATCTCTTTGATTAGTAGTACTGTAATAACTTAACTACTTGTATTCTAAATTTCGGGACGAAATTTCCTTAACGGGGGGATGATGTGGCAACCCAAAAGTTATTCCGTCATTTACAACCCGTTTCCGTTAATAGAATATTCTATTCGATAAAAGTTCCATTAATTTGAGGATGACAAATAAATAAATGTTTTATTTATTTGTATTTTATGTTATTATCGTCGTAATAAAATAAATAAAAACACATAATTTACATTTCCATCTAATTGGAAAAAGTTTATTTTAAATTACGACCATTTAACCGGGTAAAAAGTTTAAACCTCGTTAAACATAAGTATCGGGTAGTCGTATACCAGGTACAACACCCAAACCTTATATAAAGGAGGGTGGACTCTCCATAATAACCTTATACCACTCTAGACCCACTTTCTCTCTCTACTCTCTCTCTTCAAGTTCGTTTTCACCTCAAAACTGCAAGTTTCCGCCTCCAAAACGTAAGATCTCTTACCCTAACTTCTTCTAGACATCAATAATTGTAGTATTAACCCAAAAATCGAACATAAAGGCTGTAAAGGAGGAGTTTACGACCTAAGAACAATACTACATGTTTTATTATCAAATCATACGTGTTTTACAATTTATCATCAAAAAGAGGTTTCTCTACACTTTTAGATACTTAACAATAATACTGTTTTAACTAATTAACAAACCAATTTTTAAGGTTAAATTGTTGTTAAACTATTTTCAAAACTATATTTCTACTACTTTCCTTTATAAAAATATATATACGTACACTATTATATTTATATAAGTAAGACTTGAAGGACTTAGGACTGATAGCTCGCCTTATTTCCTGTTCTTGTTTGATGTGGTCTTAGGGTATTGGTTGTCCGTCCGACTGTCGTTGAATTCTTAGTTATATATCATATATATATATATATATATATATATATATATATATATATATATATATATATATATATATATATTTGTGTTAGATATGAAAGTTTTCATCTTATTCATTACCTTTGTTGATCAGAGGTAGGAATTCACACACGCTAGTTAACTATAATAGGTATAGTTAAGGCTACTGCTCGTTACCTGTACTACTACTATACTCACTATAACTATTAATATTACAAGCTAATGCGAGTATAAGAGAACACTCTACTTACTATACTAAAAGTCTACCATACTAAAGCATAAGAGAATTCACTACTACAAAGTATATCACACTATCTCTCCATAAGGCACTCTACTGCACTTATACCATGTGACCAGGGCTTCCCGAAAGGAAAGCAACACTATATGTATAGATCTATACGGAACTGACACTATTACATCCCGACTGTTAACTACAGTCCGAGCTGACTAGTCCGAGGGGTGGCACTACATTACTTCACTACGCATGATTGGGAAGGTCATCGGGCACTCTACTACTTTACAGTTGGTCACATGAGTAGTTACACTTATATCCAAATAAATACACTAAGACTTAAAGTCTAAACTAATATCCCGAAGTAATTAAAGATCTATTACTAACTAAAGTTACAACACTACTACTGTTAACAAACATAACATTTCTTCAGCCATATTACTCACTTGAGGACTATTACTACACTTATACAATTTATGGTTTCAAAGATAATACTTTTACATACTCAAAGGATTGACTTAGATATGTACTTTTCTTGAAAATATAGGATTTTCTAGGGATTTCTACTACTTATAAATACAAATTTTACCCCTTATACTATAAGTTTGCAAACACTTTTATACTATAACGACACTAAATTCTTATGAACTCACCAGCTTTATGTTGATACTTGTTTTCAAAATAACTTGTATCCTCAGGTCAAAGATAGACAGGTACATGGCAGCTTTTGGAGAAGATGGAGCATATACAAGACTCATCTTTTATTTTTGATATACTTTTGCTGTCTATTAACTGTGCAGAACACAATTGTAATTATTATCACTATATATATGAAATGGTTGTTGTTTCTTGTTTTTACTATTATGCAATTGTAATGATACTGTACATGACGTCCTCCACCCCAGAACGTATTCCGTCGTTCTCGGTTTTGGGGTGTGACAGATTGGTATCAGAGCATTGTTTATAGTGAATCAATTATATCAACCCATAAAAGATATACGAACTATAAACACTTCGGGACTAAAACACTCTGACCAAGAATATATACTTTTGAATAATAAAATATTTAATTAAGTGTATACATATGAATTCACCAATACAAAGGGTCAATGTCATTCTAGAACAGAATAGAAGTATTAAAGATTGTTGAACAACACAATTAAGCTTAGATACATATAGTCACATCTGGGTGGATGTAGCCTGATCAACTCCATCTCTCTAGGAGTGACTAGCATGTGTCTAAGAATGATTGCGGTGTTGCAACAAGTCTAAAAACTTACCAACATTGCCACAAGCTCGTTAGAACAAGAATACTATAGGAGTATTCTACACTCTATTAATTACATATGTGATATCTAAAAGGGTCGTTACTGGTAGGACAATAGTTGCTAAGTGAATACATCATGGTTACATGTGACTAGGGCACTATAGACTCAGCATCTGTGGCCTTTGCTTCATTTCATGTTCTTGTTTGATTGGGGATCTGAAGTTAGGGTTGCTTATTCGAAGGACTATCTTGCTTTGGTTACATGTAATTGGTATACACTATGCAAGTATTGGGTCGACTAATAACGATCCATATTATAAGTATCCTAGATTAGTACGTCTATTAATCTTTTCTTTCCCCCTTTCTCGCATTGATAACATGGCTGGATTCCACCATCCCGGCGATCCGTATTATCCAAACCAGGGAAATGGCGGATGGCTCGATGAGGAGGTAGAAGATGATCACTCGATCCCTTTGGATGATCACCATGCTGAAGGCTTCTTGGATGGCTCCATCTCCGAGCCAGAAGTTAATAACCTACCCCCTGTAGCTCCAAACCCCAACCCCCGTCCGGCATTTCAAGGTCCCACTCCCATGTGGGCAATAACCCTAAACCGATGGAGCGATGAGCACGGTCAGCCGGTACCTTACGATGGAGATCGAAGATTCTACAACATAAGCGAAGGAGGATCAGCGGATCGAGTCTTTCCCATTATGGTCCGAAGGATTGCTAGGAATGTCGAGCAAAGTCAAGCAGCAATTGGGCGAGTTGTGGAGGTTGATGCCAACTATAACCTCAACACTGCTCGCATTCGCCAACTGGAAGAAGCTATAGATAGGACAAGGAGGACCAATGAAGTTCTGCAACAACAGCTAGCTGCATCTCGAGCCAAAATTAGGGAACTCCGAGCACGTCATAGGGTCCAGGAGAGACACCTTTAGGAAGTTCTTCGCCTATTAGATGATATTAGGTTTCGCCCAACGAATACCCGTCGTCAGTAGAAGATAGCTACTTGTCTTTTCCTTTGGTTTAAGGAATAACCTTTCTCCTTCTATGCTCAGTAGAGCACTTGTTTGTAAACGTTCCTAACTTTGAAAGTACTCTAATTAGACCTCTAGGCTGCCAACATTTTCCTTATGATTTGATGTAAGACCTACTGTTAGGTCACTTTTCCTGAACCCATATTACATCATTAATACCAATAATATTGGCAGTTAACTAATCTATTTCTATGACTCTCTATCTGAATATGGACTATGTTGACTTAGTCCATAAAACACTCTTATCATACTTGCGATAGACTCTTACTATTGTCACTATCTCTATGAACTTTCAGTAAAAGATGCCTCCTCGCAAGCGCCCGACCAGAGGCAGACCGGCAGCTTAAACTCCACCTCCACCACCCCTCATCCATAGATTGATCCTGTGGTATTCCAAATGGCTGTAACCGCAGCTGTAACGGCCGCTTTGGCCCAAATGAATTCCGGCGATGCTAGTGGAGCCGGAATGGGCACCAACTCTAGACACGGTGAAAATCCCCCTCGTGCACAGGGTTGTACTTATAAAGATTTCATGAGCTGTAAACCAACATTCTTCAATGGGACCGGAGGAATCCTTGCTCTATCCCAATGGATCGAAAGAGCCAAAGTTGTTTTCGAAATGTGCTCATGCCCCGAAGAGAGCAAAAGCAAGTTTGCGGCTGCCACCTTCACTGAAAGGGCCCTGACATGGTGGAATGGCCATGTCAATGCACTCTCCTTAGTAACAGCCAATGCCATGGGCTGGGACACACTAAAGGACCTACTGAGAAAGGAGTACTGCCCTAGAGGTGAGGTTCAAAAGCTTGAAGAGGAACTCTGGAACCTCAAGATGAAGGGAAAAGATATAGTGGTTTATACGGCCAGGTTCTGCGACCTGGTGGCTATGTGCCCTAACATGATCCCTTCTGAAAGCAAGGAAATCGAACGATACATCTGGGGTTTAGTGCCCCCGTATCAAGGAAATGTTCTATCCTCTCATCCTGCAACCTTTGACAGTGCCAAGGAGTTGGCCCACAGGTTGAATGATCATGAAACTCCTTCTACTCCAACAACAACAACCACAACTGCCACTGCACCACCCAAATCAACTGACAAAAAGAGGAAGCGTTCGGATCAGAAGAAAGGCAAGAAAACTCAAACCTCCTCCAAAGACCAACAGATTGTGGATGTCCATGCTGCCACCACTCCTGCTACCCCTGCACCAGCCAAAACTTATGTTGGGAATCTGCCCAAGTGCCCCTTCCATCACAACGGCCCCTGCCGTGAATTGCAATGCACCAACTGCGGCCGGAAGGGCCATACCATCCGATTTTGCAAATCCCAACCCAAACCCATTTCTCAAGTTTCCTGCTCGGGAGTGAGCCAGGCCTGCTATGGCTATGGTGAAGTTGGCCATTTCAAGAAAAACTATCCGAATGCCGGGAATACGGGAGGAACAGGAAGACTAGTCGCTATTGGCCACAATGAAGCAATAGCGGACCCTACAGTAGTCACAGGTACGTTCCTTCTCAACAACTCTTATGCTTGTGTCTTATTCGATAGTGGTGCAGAAAGAAGCTTCATAAACCAAAACTTTAAACACTTACTTATACAATCCCCGCAATTACTAAAAGAAACATTCGTCGTAGAAATGGCTAACGGAAAGACCGAAAACTCTAATGAAATTTACATAGGTTGTACCCTCACGTTAGACGATCATTTATTTCCAATCGATCTCATACCAGTCTCGATCAAGAGTTTCGATGTCATTGTTGGCATGGACTGGTCGAGTCTTCATCGCGATGATATTCTATGCTTCGACAAAGCCATCCGCCTAAATCCACCGAATCGCGAAACTCTGTTAATCTACGGAGACAAACTCGGTACGAGACTTCGTATCATCTCAAGTATTCAAGCCCAGAAGTACTTGCACAAGGAATATCGCGGCTTCCTTGCACACATCGTCGACACAAGCCAGAAAATGAGAGACCCAAAAGACATCCCTGTTGTATGCGATTTCCCGGATGTCTTTCCTGAGGAGGTTCTAGGTTTACCTCCCAAACGTCAGGTTGAGTTCAGAATCGACCTAGTCCCAGGAGCTACCCCCGTAGCTAAGTCGCCCTATCATTTAGCGCCTGCCGAGTTGCAAGAACTATCCGGTCAACTTAACGAGCTGCTCAACAAGGGCTTTATAAGACCGAGCTTCTCACCCTGGGGAGCTCCAATCTTGTTCGTGAAGAAGAAAGACGGATCGTTCCGTATGTGCATCGATTATAGGGAGCTCAACAAACTCACAGTCAAGAACCGCTACCCTCTTCCTCGTATAGACGACCTATTCGACCAGCTACAAGGGGCGAGTTACTTTTCCAAGATTGATCTTAGGTCCGAGTATCACCAGTTACGAGTCCTTGAGGAGGATGTTCCGAAGACAGCCTTCCGAACTCGTTACGGGCACTACGAATTCGTAGTGATGCCCTTCGGGCTGACTAACGCACCCGTAGTGTTCATGGACTTGATGAATAGGGTGTGTCGTCCATACTTAGATCAATTCGTCATAGTTTTTATTGATGATATACTCATCTACTCTCGGAGTGAGGAAGAACACATGAATAACTTACGACGAGTCTTGGAAACCCTACGATCGGAGAAGTTATACGCAAAGTTCTCTAAGTGCGAGTTTTGGATTCAAAGAGTTGAATTCCTAGGACACGTGGTTAGTGAGGAAGGAATCCACGTGGACCCATCCAATATTAAAGCTATCGAGAACTAGTCAGCACCAAAGACGCCTACAGAAATTCGTCAATTTCTAGGCCTCGCTGGCTACTACCGCAGATTCATTCAGAACTTCTCTCGGATTGTGAAACCTCTCACTACGTTAACACAGAAAGGAGTACCATTGGACTGTGAAGAGAAACAGGAGAAGGCATTCCAAACCCTGAAGCGAGCCTTATGCACTGCACCAGTGTTATCCCTTCACGAAGAAACAGAAGATTTTGTGGTATATTGCGACGCATCAAACCAAGGGCTCGGTTGTTTCTTGATGCAACGAGGTAAGGTCATCGCCTACGCCTCAAGACAGCTGAAGACACATGAGATCAACTACACCACGCACGACCTCGAATTAGGAGCGGTCGTATTCGCCCTAAAGATCTGGAGACATTACCTGTATGGTACGAAGAGCATAATATACAATGATCATATAAGCCTCCAACACGTACTGAACCAGAAGGAGCTTAACATGAGACAACGACGGTGGGTCAAACTACTCAACGATTATGACTGCGAGATTCGTTATCACCCGGGGAAGGCCAACGTAGTAGCAGACGCACTAAGTAGAAAAGAGTATTCTGGCCGAAGAGCCAAGTCATTAACAATGACTATCCATTCATATCTATCCGCACAGATTAAGGAGGCTCAGCTCGAAGCCTTAAAGCCTGAGAATGTGGCGGGAGAATCCCTGCGTGGAATGAATAAGAACTTGGAGGTCAAGGATGATGGAGCCTATTATCTCATGGACCGAATCTGGACCCCGCGACACGGTGGATTCAGAGACTTGGTCATGAAGGAAGCACACAAAACTCGGTACTCCGTTCACCCAGGTTCAGATAAGATGTATCTGGATCTCAAAAAGCTATACTGGTGGCCTAACATGAAAGCAGAGATTGCTACCTTCGTGAGTAAGTGCCTTACTTGCGCAAAGGTCAAGGCCGAATACCAAAAGCCATCAGGTCTTCTCCAACAACCGGAGATACCAAAGTGGAAGTGGGAGCGGATCACAATGGATTTCATAACTAAGCTACACAAGAAAACGGGTGGGTTAGATACCATATGGGTCATCGTCGACAGATTGACCAAGTCCACGCACTTCCTACCTATCAAAGAAACAGATAAGATGGAGACACTCACAAGAAAATACATTAAGGAGATAGTTCGACTGCATGGTGTCCCTGTATCTATTATCTCGGATTGAGGTAGTAGGTTTACTTAGAGATTTTGGCAATCACTGCAAAAAGCATTAGGGACGAGGTTGGACATGAGTAGAACCTACCATCCGCAGACTAACAGACAAAGTGAGAGGATGATCCAAACCTTAGAGGATATGTTACAATCCTGTGTGATTGACTTTGGTAAGGCGTAGGATACACACTTACCCTTGTGGAGTTTTCCTACAATAATAGTTATCATACGAGCATCAAGGCAGCTCCATTTGAAGCCATCTACGGTCGGAAGTGCAGATCCCCTCTGTGTTGGGCTGAGGTGGGTGACACTCAGTTAGCTAAAGGACGAGTTCCTGAAAGCATTCTCACGGGCCGGAGATCATCCAAGAAACAACCGAGAAGATTGTACAGATCCACGAACGATTAAAAGCCGCTAGGGACCGATAGAAAAGCTACGCAGACAAACGAAAAAAACCTTTGGAATTCCAGGTGGGAGACCGAGTCCTTTTGAAAGTCTCACCCTGGAAGGGCACGATATGCTTTGGAAAGCTTGGAAAGCTGAACCCAAGGTACATAGGGCCTTTCGAGATTCTTGCTAGAATTGGCCCCGTAGCTTACAAACTCAACCTACCCCACGAGCTAAGTAACATACATCCTACCTTCCATGCCTCAAACCTGAAGAAATTCCTGTCCAACGAGACTCTCGTTATCCCACTCGACGAGATCGAAGTCAACGAGAGCCTCAACTTCGTGGAAGAGCCGGTGGAGATTATGGATCGGGAGGTCAAACGAACGAAACAAAGCCGCATCCCAATTGTGAAGGTTCGATGGAACGTCAAACGAGGACCGGAGTTCACTTAGGAGCGCGAAGATCAAATGAAACTCAAACATCCCCATCTCTTTGATTAGTAGTACTATAATAACTTAACTACTTGTATTCTAAATTTTGTGACGAAATTACCTTAACGGGGGGATGATGTGACAACCCAAAAGTTATTCCGTCATTTACAACCCGTTTCCGTTAATAGAATATTGTATTCGACAAAAGTTCCGATAAATTAAGGTCGAAAAATAAATAAATGTTTTATTTATTTGTATTTTATGTTATTATCGTCGTAATAAAATAAATAAAAACACATAATTTACATTTCCATTTAATTGAAAAAAGTTTATTTTAAATTACGACCATTTAACCGGGTAAAAAGTTTAAACCTCGTTAAACATAAGTATCGGGTAGTCGTATACCGGGTACAATACCCAAGCCTTATATAAAGGAGGGTGGACATTCCATAAGAACCTTTTACCAGTCTAGACCCACTTTCTCTCTCTACTCTCTCTCTTCAAGTTCGTTTTCGCCTCAAAACCATGAGTTTCCGCCTCCAAAACGTAAGATCTCTTACCCTAACTTGTTCTAGACATCAATAATTGTAGTATTAACCCAAAAATCGAACATAAAGGCTGTAAAGGAGGAGTTTACGGCCTAAGAACATCCTTAGGCCGTAAACCCCTAAAAAGTGGCCAAAAGTGTCAAATTTCTTCCCATTAAGTGTAGAAACTAGCCTTGGACTTAACCTAGAAGTGTTTGGACCTTGAATCATCCATTTTTAGGGCTTGAAAGAGGGTTTACGGTCCAAGCACATGCTTAGGCCGTAAACACCCTCTAAGCTTGTACATCAAGCCCAAAACACTTCCAAACCCCATTTAGACTTAAGATATAGCTCAGGGACTTGCTACTTCGGACTTGGAACACCTAAACATCAAAATTTAAGGGGTAAACTAGAGTTTACGGCCCAAGCATATGCTTAGACCGTAAACTCCCATAAACCATGTCAAATGAGAGTTTAAGTCCCCTAAAGAGCCTTATACCCTTACTAGAACATGTTAAGATTGAGGCAAGAGCCTTAGAATCAAAAATTGGAGGTGTACAAGAGTTTACTACCATAAACCATGGGGTTTATGGCCGTAAACTCCCAAGGAGTAGTCTTTGGACCGTAAACTCCAAGGGAGTACACTCTTGGAACCTTAAACACCCCTATACCCTTGCATAATACCTTAGAACCACTTCTAGAACCACCTAAGGCTTGAAACCACTAACTTACACTCTTCCCATGAGTTTACGGATGTAAAATCATGGGGGATGAGGTCCCCAAACCGTAAACTCACTTAAGGTGAGTTTTAGAAGAGTAAACTCCATGGTGAGGTCTTATACTCTTTCATTGCAACCCATTAGCCTTCTAGCACTCAACCATAGAACTTTTATTCACACTAGGATGCCTGTATGCATTTAATTAGGGTTTAAATCACTAATTATTTGTAAACATATGTCTTCATATGTTACTAGGGTCTTAAAGGGTGTACACATCTCTACTTGACACCAAACGTTCACCCGATACTTCCACCCGATCTACTCATTGCAGGTGAGTTCATACCTCTTAATGAACCTTTCTAAATTTTTTTACATGTTTTAGGGGGGGGGGATACAAGTACAATACTACATGTTTTATTATCAAATCATATGTGATTTACAATTTATCATCAAAAAGAGGTTTCTCTACACTTTTAGATATATATATATATATATATATATATATATATATATATATATATATATATATATATATATATATATATATTGTGTTAGATATGAAAGTTTTCATCTTATTCATTACCTTTGTTGATCAGAGGTAGGAATTCATATACTCTAGTTAACTATAATAGGTATAGTTAAGGCTACTGCTCTTTACCTCTACTACTACTATACTCACTATAACTGTTAATATTACAAGCTAATGCGAGTATAAGAGAACACTCTACTTACCATACTAAAGCATAAGAGAATTCACTACTACAAAGTATATCACACTATCTCTCCATAAGGCACTCTACTGCACTTACACCATGTGACCAGGGCTTCCCGAAAGGAAAGCAACACTATATGTATAGATCTATACGGAACTGACACTATTACATCCCGACTGTTAACTAGAGTCCGAGCTGACTAGGCTGAGGGGTGGTACTACATGACTTCACTACGCATGGCTGGGAAGGTCATCGGGAACTCTACTACTTTACAGTTGGTCACATGAGTAGTTACACTTATATCCAAATAAATACACTAAGACTTAAAGTCTAATATCCTGAAGTAATTAAAGATCTATTACTAACTAAAGTTACAACACTACTACTGTTAGCAGGCATAACATTTCTTCAGCCATATTATTCACTTGAGGATTATTACTGCACTTATACAATTGATGGTTTCAAAGATAATACTTTTTCATACTCAAAGGATTGACTTACAAATGTACTTTTCTTGAAAATATAGGATTTTCTAGGGATTTCTACTACTCATAAATACAAATTTTAGCTCTTATACTATAAGTTTGCAAACAGTTTTATACTACAACGACACTAAATTCTTATGAACTCACTAGCTTTATGCTGATACTCGTTTTCAAAATAACTTGTATCCTCAGGTCAAAGATAGATAGGTACATGGCAACTTTTGGAGAAGATGGAGCATATACAAGACTCATCTTTTTTTTTTTTGATATACTTTTGCTGTCTATTAACTGTGCAGAACACAATTGTAATTATTATCACTATATATATGAAATGGTTTTTGTTTCTTGTTTTTACTATTATGAAAATGTAATGATACTGTACATGACGTCGTTCATCCCCAGAACGTATTTCGCCGTTCTCGGTTTTGGGGTGTGACACTTTGTCTATTTGACTTCTCGGTCCATGATCTCTACTGGTTCTTCCACGAAGTTGAGGCTCTCGTTGATATCGATCCCATCAAGTGGGATTACAAGAGTCTCGTCAGACAGACACTTATTCAAGTTAGAGACGTGGAATGTAGAATGTACATTACGAAGTTCGTCGGGTAGATTGAGTTTGTATGCTATAGGGCTGATTCTTGCGAGAATCTCGAAAGGCCCTATATATCTCGGATTAAGCTTCCCACACTTACCGAAGCATATTAAGCCCTTCCAAGGTGAGACTTTGAGAAGGACTCAGTCTCCCACCTGGAATTCCAAAGGTTTCCTTTGCTTATCAGCGTAGCTCTTCTGTCGGTCTTTAGAGGCTTTCAATCATTGATGGATCTGAACGATCTTCTCTATCATTTCCCGAATGATTTCTGGGCCGGTGAGAGTACTTTTAGAAACTTGCCCCTAGCTAATTGGGTATCCCCTACTTCAGCCCAGCACAGAGGGGATCTGCACTTTCGGCCATAGAGGGCTTCGAATGGAGCAGCCTTAATGCTCGTGTGAAAACTGTTATTGTAGGAAAACTCAACAAGGGGTAAATGAGTATCCCATGCCTGTCCAAAGTCAATCACATAGGCTCTCAACATATCTTCTAGTGTTTGGATGGTCCTCTCACTTTGCCCGTCGGTCTGTGGATGGTAGGTTGTACTCATGTCCAACCTAGTTCCTAGGGAACTTTGTAACGACTGCCAGAACCTGGAAGTGAATCGACTATCTCTATCTGAGATAACAGATAAGGGAACACCGTGCAGTCTTACAATCTCCCTAATGTAAGTTCTTGTAAGTTTCTCCATCTTGTCAGTTTCTTTGATAGGCAGGAAGTGTGCAGACTTGGTCAATCTATCGACGATGACCCATATGGTATCAAGTCCACCCGTTGTCTTGGGCAACTTGGTTATGAAATCCATAGTGATCCGCTCCAACTACCATTCTGGAATCTCTGGTTGTTGTAATAAACCGGAGGGCTTCTGGTACTTTACCTTAACCTTTGCGCAAGTAAGGCACTTATTTATGAAGGTAGCAATCTCTACTTTCATATTAGGCCACCAGTATAGCTTTTTGAGATCTAAATACATCTTATCTGAACCTGGGTGGACAGAATACCGAGTATTGTGTGCCTCGGTCATGACCAAGTCTCGGAAACCACCGTGTTTCGGTGTCCAGCTCCGGTCCATGAAATAATAAGCTCTGCCACCCTTAACCTCTAAGTTCTTATCCATTCCTCTCAGGGATTCACCTGCCACGTTTTCAGATTTCAAAGCATTGAGCTGTGTAGCCTTAATTTTTGTGGACAAGTGTGAATAGATAGTCATAGTCAAAGATTTGACTCTATGACCAGAATATTCTTTCCGACTTAGGGTGTCAGCTACTACATTGGCTTTACCCGAATGATAAAGAATTTCTCATTTGTAGTCACTGAGTAGCTCGACCCACCGTCATTATCTCATGTTGAGCTCCTTCTGATCGAAAATATGTTGCAGACTTTTGTGGTCTGTAAAGATAGTGCTCTTCGTACCGTAGAGGTAATGTCTCCAGATCTTCAGAGAAAACACAAGTGCTCCTAGTTCAAGATCGTCGGTCGTGTAGCTGACCTCATGTGTCTTCAGCTGTCTCGAGGCATAGGCGATGACTTTACCTCGCTGCATCAAAACACACCCGAGCCCTTGATTCGATGCATCGCAATAGACTACGAAGTCTTCTATCCCTTCGGGGAGGGATAGTACTTGTACGGTGCACAAGGCTCGTTTGAGCATTTGGAACGCTCTCTCTTGTTTCTCTTCCCAGTCAAAGGCCACTCCTTTCTGGGTCAGTGTTGTAAGAGGTTTCGCAATTCGGGAGAAGTTCTGTATGAACCTGCGGTAGTAGCCAGCGAGACCTAGAAATTGACGAATTTTTGTAGGTGTCTTTGGTGCTGACCAGTTCTCAATGGCCTTAATTTTGGATGGGTCCACGTGGATTCCTTCTTCACTTACCACGTGTCCTAAGAATTCGACTCTTCGGATCTAAAATTCTCATTTAGAGAACTTCGCATAAAGCTTCTCCGTTCGTAAAGTTCCTAGAACTTGTCGCAGGTGATCGCCATGCTCTTCCTTACTTCGGGAGTAGATCAGGATGTCATCTATGAAGACAATGACGAACTGATCTAAGTAAGGTCGGCATACTCTATTCATCAGATCCATGAAAACTGCAGGCGCATTGGTCAATCCGAACGGCATCACCATGAACTCACAGTGTCCGTTACGAGTTTGGAAGGCTGTCTTAGGGACATCCTCCTCTAGCACTCGTAACTGGTGATATCCGGATCTTAGATCAATTTTGGAAAAGTAGTTCGCCCCTTGCAGTTGGTCAAATAGATCGTCTATATGAGGCAGAGGGTAACGATTCTTGACCATCAGTTTGTTGAGTTCTTTGTAGTCGATACACATACAGAATGATCCGTCTTTCTTCTTAACGAACAGGACCGATACTCCCCAAGGCGAGAAACTTGGTCTTATAAATCCCTTGTTGAGTAGTTCGTTAAGTTGACCAGATAGTTCCTGCATCTCTGCTGGTGCTAATCGGTAAGGCGACTTGGCTACTGGGGTAGCTCCTGGGACTAAGTCGATTCTGAACTCGACGTGTCGTTGCAGAGGTAATCCAGGTAGCTCTTCTGGGAAGATGTCGGGAAAGTCGCTCACTACTGGAATGTTCTTTAGTTCTTTCGTTTTGAGGTTCGTATCGGTGACGTTGTAACGCCTGTGTTTATGGGCTTCTCATTAATGTTGATATAATAGTCTAGGTTAACCTTTGTAACCCGTTTTGAAATAATAAAAGTGTATTATTTGAGTATTATGTGTTTTGTGCTTAACTATGTAACTTAATTGAATTAAGAATAAAAGTAAGCGTCAAAATGAAATGTTATATCAGCTCGATATCTATGGATAATGTTGTATTAGTTGAAATGAGGTTTCCGAATATATAAAGAATGCCGAAATCCGAGTTATAACGAAGAAGTTATGACCTGTCGAAGTTTCGCGACAGAACCGGCAACGCTAAACGGCGTAAAAAGTAAAATTTACGTTAGAGCAATATTTAGCCTTAGTAATCTAAACGAAAGTCGTAGAATGTGTTAAACCAAGAGCGTGCATAAAAAGAACGCCCAAATCGGACTTCGTATGAGGAAATTATGATTTTTCGAAGTTTCGACTAAGCAGTATGCAGCCCGAATACTCAATTTGAGATCGAGCGGTTTTTAGTTGAAACAATCTAAACGAGAATCGAAGATCTCGTTAATTGTAGTGAAACGATGAAAAGATAGGCGAAAGCGGACGTCAGATGAAGAAGTTATGATTTTATAACGGAGTTTTCGTGTCCCGGCCTACTAAAAATAAATAATAAAAATAAAGTTAAAATTAGCCGACAGAGTCTAAACGAAAGTTGTAGAACGTCGTCTCACCTACGCGGGGATATAAAGAACGTTGAAAACGGAGTTCATATGAAGGAGATATGAATTTTTGAAATTTATTAAATATTTTCGATATTAAATTTAAATATAATTTTTCGATATTATCCAAGGGGGGGAGTCACCAGGCTTATCCAGGTTACGCCCAGCGTAACCTAAGATTACGCCCAACGTAATGTAGGTTTCAGCCCCCTATAAAAGGAAGTCGAGGCTGCCTTATTTCTTTGCTCATTTCTCTCCTTTCTCTCGCATTTTTGCATCGTTTTTCGTGCAAGAATTATCCCGAAGCCCTGGTATCATTCCCGAGCCCCGAAGCAAGTCCCGAAGCCTAGAAGATCCCGAGAAGTGTGATTCCCGAGCCGAAGCTTTGCCCGCGAGTATCCCGGTTTTTTTGAAGATCTTCTAGATCTACCGAAGAATACTACTTCTACAAGTCGTAGTGCTATCCGATCATCTTCTGATCAAGTGAGTGTGTAGTTACCTTCTTCTAATGCATAATTATGAAGTATTTTATACGAAATACGTGTTATGTGTATATTTTGTTGTTATATGAGTGAATGTATATTCACTTTCTTCTATCTCATAGATCCGATTTATTCTCTATGAAATATGTGTTATGTGAGTGTGCCTCATCTGTTATGTGGAATATGTATTGATTGAACATGCTATACAGGTTTTAAATTATGTATAAAAATATATATTTTTATCTACTAATATGTTGGGTAGAACATGGGTAGATAGTTGATGTGTGATAAACAGATGAGAGGCCTCGATGTTGTTGTTGTTGTTGACCTAGTCATCTAGCGGAGTATGGATGACGACCACGGACTCTTTCTAGATAGTCTTGTGGAATGCTAGCAGGTTCATAACCTGTAGGTGTTGTGAACGATGTGTTCACCGGTGTAAAATATCCCCCTCATGGTTGCCTTTAGGATATCTATTGTTGAGGAAACCCCTTAGCAGTAATGTCCATCCCGATGAAAATCTTATATTAGGTCCCTTGAGATAGATGTTGTTTTAGGGACGTAAAGTGAGGATAACGGGAATGGGTAATCGGGTTATTGTTGGTTGGTGAAATTAAATATAATTTATTTATTGTGGGTTGAAAACCCTATATGCTCACCAGGCTCCCAAGCCTGACCCACTCAGTTTTATTTGTATTACAGGAAGTGTCGCAAGGGCATAAGATGGATGAATCGTCTAGTTGTTTTGTTTACAAGTCTATATATGTATATATTTGTTGAATGACTTGTAATGTTATCGTTTATGCTTTATGGTCTGTATCGGAACATGACATCCCGAGTTTTGATTATATAACGAAAATGCATCTCTTGATGAAATGCTTTGATAAATATTATTTTATCATATTTTGTTTTTGGGAACAAATTTCGCAACTCTTTTAAATCAAAAGGATTTAGTATGAAATTATTTTAAAAAGCATAAATGAAATCGGTCTTTTCTGGCCGTGATTTTGGGGATGTCACAGACGTGAGCAAGGAATGCATGGTATTCTTTACGTAGATACTTCTGTGCTTGAATACTTGATATAATACGAAGACTCGCACGGGTTTGTCACCGTAGACGATAAGAGTTTCGTTAGACAGGAGGTTTAGACGGATTGCTTTCTCGTAGCACATGATGTCGGCGCAATGAAGACTCAACTAATCCATGCCGATGATAACGTCGTAGCTTTTAATTGTGACCGGCATAAGGTCGATTGGAAATGAATGGTTATCTAGAGTTAGGGTACATCCTAAGTATATGCTATTTGTATTTTCGGTTTTTCCATTAGCCATTTCTACTGTGAATAGTTCCTTAAGTGTGTGAGGTTGCTGTTTAAGCATGCGAGCAAATTTATGGTTCACAAAGCTTCACTCTGCTCCACTATCGAAAAGAACGCATGCATAGGAGTTATCGAGGAGGAACGTTTCAGTCACCACCGTCGGGTCAACAACTGCTTCCCCATGGTATATTGCTAGTACCTTCCCTGCTCCGCCAACGTTCTTTGCTTTGGGATAGTCCCTCTTATAGTGGTCCACCTTGCCACATCCATAGCAGGTCTGGCTCACGCAAGAGCCGGGGACTTGGGTGATTGGCCTCGCCGAAGATTTACAGAAACGGACTGTGTGTACCTTTTTGTTGCAGTTAGAGCACTGCATTTCACAGCAGGGGCCGTTGTGGTGGTAGTTGCATTTTTTGCACTTAGGTAAACTTCCAGCATACTGTCCCACCGGAGCAGTAGCAGCAACAGGGGTTATTTCGGCATGCACTGCCACAACTTGCTGCTTTTTGGCAGCTCACTGTTTCTTCTTTTCCTCTCAGAACTTCTGGTTAGTGTCAGCGGGTTTGGAGGGTTCCTAGATGGCTAGGGTTGTTGTTGCTGCAGGGGTTTTGACTCTGTGATCAATGAGTCTCTGTGCTAGTCTCTTGGCACTATCGAAGGTAGCAGGGTTTGATGATAAGACATTTCCCCGATGCGGAGGCACTAGCCCCCATATGTACCTCTCGATCTTTTTCCCTTCAGTGGGAACCATATTGGGTCAGAGGGCCACCAGTTCGCTGAATCTGGCGATATATGCGACTATGTCTGAGCCCTTCATGGTTAGGCTCCACAGCTCCTGCTCTAATTTCTGGATTTCGCCCCTCGGCTAGTATTCCTCAATCATGAGGTCTTTCATGGTTTCCCAACCTATGTCATTCGCCACTACTAGAGTTAGCGCTTTAATGTGTCCGTTCCACCACGTTAGGGCTTTTCCTTCAAAGGTGCATGCGGCATATTTGACCTTGCTCGCAGCCAGGCACGAACAAATTTCGAAGAGTGATCCAGTCTTCTCGAACCATTGCGAGAGAGAAATGACTCCGCCGGTTCCTTGGAAGGACTTCGTTTTGCAGTTGGTGAAATCCTTCTAGGAGCACTCTCTCGAACGCACAGGGATTTAAATAGGAATAGAGTCAACAGGGGTTCCACCTCTGCTGGCATCAGTAGAGTGATACTGAGCCATGGCAGTTGCCACTGCTGCCGCTACAACAGCATTCAGGGCTGCAGTATCGATGACCAGAGGAGGAGGTGGTGGAGGTGCAGGGTTATTCCTGGGAGATTTGCGAGGAGGCATCTTTCAGCTATAACTTTATAAAGATAACACAATGGTAAGAATCAATTGGAAGTGAGGTGAGAGTGACACATGGACTAACTAACCATAGCCCAACAGTTGAATAAGTGTTTAAGACCACAACAAGGAAGATTAGTAGGAAAACACAAGTGTACAGATTTTTCCCACAGATTAGGTAGTTGTCAATAATACTGGTATTACTGATGTAATAAGTTCAGGGAAAATCGACCTAACAGTAGGTCTTACATCATACCATACGGAAAGTTTGACAGTTCCTAGATTCCTAGTTAGAGTACTGAAAGTTAGGAATATTTTACAGAAAATTACTACTTAGAGCACATATATTAAAGGCTATTCCTTAACCAAAAGACAAAGATGTACTAGGCATCTTCTAACGACGATGGGAATTCCTCGGGAGAACCCTGAGGTCTGCCACTTGACAGACCACCCCTTGAAGGTGTCACTCATGAGCCTTCTGACGCGCTCAAAGTTCCATGACTTCGGCTTGGGAGGCAGCCAACTGTTGCTGCAGGTTTTCACTGGTTCTACTGGTCCGTTCCATTTCATCTTTGAGATGGCGGATGTGGACTGTGTTGACACCAGAATTGGCATCAATCTACATGACTCGGTCGATGGCTGCTCGACCTTGTTCATCATTACAGGCTATTCTGTGGATAATGACGGGCAGAGCTCGATCCGCAGAGCCACCTCCGCTGAGGTTGTAAAAGCTTCGGTCCCCAAAGTAAGGTAAGGGTTGACCCTGTGCATCGCTCCAACGATTCAAGTTGGTTGCCCACAAGGGTGTAGTACCTGGGAAAGATGGTCGGGGGTTGTTGTTTGGGGCTTGACCTACTGGCAGTAGGTTGTTGACTTCAGGCTCAGAGTCAGATCCATCAGAAAAGCCTTCTGCGAGGTTATAATCCAAAGGGATTGGATGCTCATCTTCGAGCTCTTCTTCGATCCACCCAGCATTGCCTTCATTTGGGAAGTACGGGTCGCCATGATGGAATCCAACCATTTTAAATCTATGCGAGAAGAGAGGTATAAGAATCTAGTGTATAAGTAGCTTGTAGTAGTACAAAATACCCCTATAGTATTTTAAGTTTAGATTCTACTGTTCTCCATATGGTATTGTTGGTAAGTTTTTAGACTTGTTAACATATCACAACCATTCTAGGGCATATGCTAATTACTCCTCGGACGAGCGTAGATGATTAGGCTATGCCATTCCCAGGACTGACCATGCATCCCCGAGCTCACTTGTGATATTTAACAATCGTAATACTTTTGTTCTTGTCATTGTGACACTGATTTTAGTATGAATGCAGACTTGTATACTTAATTAAATATTTTAGTATTTAAAGTATAAACTCTTGGTCAGAGTGTTTTAATCCCAAATGGGTTTATAGTTAGTATATCTTTTATGGGTTTATATACTCTATTCACTATAAACAATGTTCTGATACCAATATGTCACACCCCAAAACCAAGAACGGCGAATACGTTCCGGGGAGAAGGACGTCATGTAAAGTATCACAACACAGTATAACAGTAAATAAGCAAACAACATCATCCATTGCATTAAATATATAATTTTAATACAAGTGTGCTCTATACAGTTATAGACACCAAAAAGTAAATCAAAATAATAAGATGAATCTTTAATGCACTCCATCTTCTCAAAAGCTGGTATCGGTACCTGTCTACTGATGACCTGAGAATACAAGTTATTTTGAAAGAGTTTATCAACATTAAGCTGGTGAGTTCATAAGTATTTTAGTGTCGATGTTTGTATCAAAATGTTTGAACGTAGTTATAAACATGAGGTTGTAAACATTGGTAATATAAGTATGTGAATGTTTGTAAGTGTTTGTAAAAGTTTGAATCTCTTAGAAAAACCTATATTTTCTATTAAAAGTAGCCTTCTACCAAGGCGTAACTGTTTTGTATGTTCTTTATCGTAAAAGTGTGTAATTTTCCCTTGATAACTATCATTAACACAATATAGTTTGTACGTAAATGTTTAAGTGAAAAGATCACTAAATATGTAAAGGGGTAAATTAATGTGGTACTGTAGTGTTGTATTATAGGAACTACTGTTGTACTACTACCTTAAACCGGATTTATATTAAGGCATCAGGTGATTAATTGTACCATACTATCGACTAGGTAACAACGACAAATGTAGGTCATAAAAAGGTATGACGTTTGGCACCCGCAGACCTGCAGGTCCGGATGTAGCTAGCAACAAGGTGTAGGATAGTCAATCCAGTATAGATCTATACGCAAACTCACTCTCTCCCTCCAAGAGACTCTGGCAACAACTCAGGCCATGACATTGAAGGCATGCTCCGATACAGTTGATCACAATTTGTTAACGTATTCATGTATATGTAATGTAATGTTACTCGTTCTAGTATCGTTGTATATGTTCTCTTTCTAGTATAGTTGTATATGTTCTTCTTCTAATGTAGTTCTATATGTTCTTCTTCTAGTATAGTTGTATATGTTCTTCTTCTAGTATAGTTGTATATGTTCTTCTTCTAGTATACTTGTATATGTTCTTCTTCTAGTATAGTTGTATATTTTCTCATAGTAATAAGTACTGACTCATGAATGAACTGACTTATTGATCTAGCAATAGTATAAGTATGATCCTGTGCTACCCCGATGGTAACTTACTAATGATGTAACTAGTACGCATGAATATGGAAGCACTTTTATGTCTATATATGTACACATGATATATAATTAATATTGAAACGACTTTCGGACGGCTACCCGATATCCCACCAGACCACATCTCAAGCGCGAAAAGGAAATAGGGCGGACGGCCTTCCTTAGCCTTTTTAACATTTCTTATATAACTATACATATATGGGCATGCAATTTATAATAAGTATAACAAAGTTTAAGTAAAAGTATTTGATAAGTAAAAGAGTTTGTAAAATAGTTTGAAGTAAAACAGTTTGAACCGTAGTAATATCATTGGTTTTGTAGTTATTAATCAAATGTGATTGATGTAATAACTATAAGAATTCAACTTGTATCCCCCCCCCCCCATAAAATCATTTCAAACATTTAAAATTATTTCAAAGGTTAGTTAAAGGGGTATGAACTCACTTGCGGTGAGAGGATTGCATTGAAGTGTCGGGTACGGTGCTAGGTGACAAATGAAGACTTGTACACACGCACGAGCCTAGTTATCATATAATGAACATATATATAACTAATTAGCCAATTTATAACTAATAAATTAAGTTGGGACACTCTAGAACATGAAAACACTTAGTTTCAAGTGTTAAAGATCACAAGGATTGCATCCAAGTGTTGGTAGGGAAAAGCTAGGGTGTTTGGAGTTCAAGGGTAAACTCCTTTGGAGTTTACAGTTTTGATGGTCATAAACCAAGGAGTTTACGGCAGTAAACTCTAGATTTTATGGTCGTAAACTCTAGTCCTAATGACCAAGTGTTGTTTTGTGGTTTAACAAGTCCTTTGAAGCATTTCTACTAAGTGGTTTGGCCTTTGGAATGGACTAGAGCAACAAAAACATGCGTTGGAGGAGTTTACAACCTCATGGAATTTCCCTTTGGGTTTAATACCGTAAACCCATATGGAGAAGATTATTGCCATGTTTTCAAGTCCTTAACAAAACTAGGTAATTATCTAAGCTAGTTTTTAGGCCTAAGGAAGGAAAATGCCTCATTTAAACATACTTTAGGGTGTTTACGATTTTGGGAGATCCCCAAACCGTAAACACCTATAAATGTGGGTATTTGGTGTTTTTCAAGGCTTAAACACATTAATGGAAGGTTTAAACATGTCAAGGAAGGCTTAAACATCAAACTAGGGCTTAGATAAGGACTTAGGCACACTTTGGTGCCCTTTATGGTGTTTACGTCCCAAGAACATTCTTGGACCGTGAACACCTTTAACCATGTGTTCTTGGCATATTTTCTTGATGTTTAAACGTAATACTAGCTTAATAACACTCAAGGATGGAAGTAGTTACTATTAGGAGGCTTGATTTGAGCTAAAAGGCCAAGAACACTTACTGTGTGTTCTTGGTGTTTTTGAAATCTAGACAAAATACATAAATGAATGGATGAATAGATGTACAAACACTAGATTAAGTGTTTTACTAACTTGAAATGGTTAGAACACTTACAACTTTGAAGATTTGGAATTAAATCTAGGATGATACTTGAAAGAGTTTTTGGAGTTTACTCTTTTATGAACTTGGGGAGTAAACACAAATGACTAACTTTTGGGGAGTAAACTCATACATAGGTATGATTTCACGGTTTTTGGGTGATTTTTCAACCCAAAAAAAAAGTTTGGTCGGGAATTTCTAAGACGCGAAGTGTTTGCGGTTTTTAAATTTCAAAACCCGAGAAGACACTTTCTTTCACCCGTTTGCTTAAAAATAATATTAAAATAATCAAACGAACTTTAAATTCTTAAAAATAAGAAATAATCACATTAAATTATCAAAAGAAGGGGTTGACTTTTAGGGACCAAATGGAAATTTTGGGTTGTCATATTGAAGTATCTCACTGGCATACTTCTGTTAAGATAAGAACATACCATCCTTGGATCGAGTAGCCTAAATGCCCAAGAAATAATGAAGATTGCCAAGATCGGTCATGGAAAACTCAAAACTAAGGATGGACATGATACAGGTCAGTAGTGGGGAAGAGGATCCAATGAGAATACTATCATCCACATACAAGAAGAAGTATGCAATATGAGGACCCTGCATAAACGAAAATAATAATGGATCACACCTGTCATGAACAAAACCAAAACATGAGATAAACATAGTAAACCACTAAAACTAAGCTCGAGGTGCCTACTTGAGACCATATAGAGATCTTTGAAGTGGACAAATGTGATCAGGCCAGGTAGGATCCCTAAAACCTGGGGGTTGCTGTATATACATAGTTTCCTGAAGATACCCATGGAGAAAGGCATTCTTAACATCGAGTTATCTGATCGGCCACTGAGGAGTTACAACAATACTAAGAATAGTCCAGATGGTAGTCGACTTTACAACCGGTCTAAATGTATCATCACAATCAATACCGAGTCTCTGACTTTGACCATTAGCTACAAGCCTCTCTTTGTAATGTGGAGTCAACATGAAGGTTGAGCTTCCTGATGGGCTTATAGGTGCCAACTTTTGCATTAGTCACCGTAGGGTGTTGAGACCGAAAGGATTTAATAGTCGTTAAATTAAAATTATATATTATCAAATTACTTTTTTTAAAGATAAAAAAAAATAATACTAATGCAAGCTTAAATTATTTATTTTCTATTTTTTTTTCTATTATATATGGTAGATATTAAATAAAGATATCAACTTATTATAAAAACATAACAATGGCTTACATATTAAAACTATAGCATTAAAAATAACAATTAATACATAGTAAAAACAATTTGAAGGATGAAAATAAAAAGATATTTACAAACTACAAAACAAAAATAGTTAATTAGTATAATGATTTCAAGATTATAATTTAATAGCTATTATGAATTACTAATATGATTGATTCTAATGTGTCTTAGTTAAAAGAATAAGATTGTGTAAATCATGTAATTTAGGAAATTTGTTGTATTTGTTCTATATATATACTTATCAATACACAAATCACTAATTAAGGTGATCATCAATAAAACCTAATAGGTATCATCCTAATATTATTAGCCGCCTACTTTTCTTTTCTTCTAGCCTGCTCACTATGGATAGGGATTCAAATGCTACTGATTCACCTATTCTTCTTTCCACTATTATCCATATGATCACTATCAAACTTTCATCTTCCAATTACCTTTTATGGAACAAACAAATGCTTTATCATCTAGCCTACTAGAAGCTTACTTGTTATGTTAAGGGTTCCATTCCTATGTCGTGTCCCGCTATTCTTACTGGTGAAATCTCTACATCTACTACTGATTTTGCCTCATGGTGTCACACCCCCAAATTGGAACGGCGGAAACGTTCAGGGGCGGAGGACATCATGTACAGTATCACAACAACTAAATCATAGTAATCAAAGTAAACATAGTCATTACATTGATAAGGTAAATTATTTACATCTGTTCGATACATAGTTTGTGTGAATCAAAAATGTATAATAAAAGTATAAAAGACGCAACCCTAAAAGCTCCGTCTTCTCAAAACCTGTGAGTGTACATGTCTACCGGTTTCCTAAGAAAACAAGTGGTTTTAAAAATGTATCAACATTTAAGTTTGTGAGTTCATAAGCATGTTTTTGAGATGGAAAAGCTTGTCTTTGTTCCTTGAAAATGTTAAAATGTATTTCCAGAAAATCCGATATTTTCTTTAGTGAATGTAATTTAGTCTTATAAATAGATAAAACTATTTCATGTATGTTCCTTGTAATTGTATATTGTATTAGTGTACCCAGTAGTAGAAAAATAGTGTACCGTAACTGTATTTGTATGTAAACCTTTGTATGTATGTCTGGATACCACCAGTTGTAGTGTAAAGTAGTGTACTATAGTAGTGTTTGTATGAAAACCTTTGTATGAATGCCTGGATACCACCAATTGTAGTGTCAAGTAGTGTATTGTAGTTTTATTAAATAAAATAAAACCATTGAAGTAGTGTTAATAACGTAAAAAAATGTTTTTGTAATACTGTTATGAGTTTCATATAACCATGCTAAACTGACTAGTGGCCTCTGCGACTTTCTTCAGGCATCAGAATGTTATAACGTTTGTCACCCCAGGCCTTCCAGCCTAACTGTAGCTAACAGTTTAGGCGTGGGGATTTCAATCCTGTATAGATCTATATACAAAGTCATGCTCTCCCACCAGGAGACTCTGGCTATACTTTATAGGACTTAGCCATGTACCCTGATGTGTACAATTGAAGTAGTAGCTCACAAACCTGTATTTACTAGTTTACGTCTAGTGTAGTAGTGTTCTTTTGTACTTGAAACTGTATAAATTACCTTGTAGTAATGTACTTGTATTGTATAATAATTATACTTAAATAATTATTTAGTAGTGTATCCTTGAATCCATATATTAGAGTGGTGTTCCACAAGCTATACCAACTATAGTTATTATATACTTGTTTATGAATAGTATTCTTGAATTCGTAAAAAAGAGTAGTGTTTCCCAAACTATACCTATTATAGTTTGAATGTATGTTCTTGTATCGATTCTTGTACTTTGTTAAATAGTGTAGCAGTTGACAAACTATATCAGTTATAGTTTAAATGTAATGTTTAGTAATGTACTGAAAATCTTTGCAATTTACTGTGTGTATGAAGTAGTGAAAAGTACCCTTTTGCTTGACATGTTACAAAAGGAGTTAGAAATATACATAAATATATTTTTTTAAATTGTAGTGGTAAATCAGTTTGAATCAGTCGCAAAAAGGTTTTGAAATCGTATGAATATTAACACAAGAATCCTTTTGTTTTACTTGTATTCCTCCCCTAAAAATATTGAAAAAAGTGAAAATGTAGGGGTATGAACTCACATCGAATGTGCACTCGTGTTTGAATAGCGCGCTGTAGAGATGATCCTCGGGTATGCGTACGTGTGAATAACGTTATCCTAAAAATAATTATATTTGACGTCGTACTTAAATTAATAATATGTTAATTTAAATAATTGGTGAAATAATGATTTAAATAATAATTAAAGTGTTAAACAACACTTAAATTATGTAAGGGATACTTACAAAATTATTGGAATTATTTGAAGTGTTGGAAGGGGTTTTCGGTGGACAAATGGAGTTTTCGGTGTCTTCTTGGGGGTTTTCGGTTGGATCTTGATAAATACTTGATGATTTGAATATCTTGACGAATGTTCTTGGTGTTCTTGGTGTTCTAGGTGAAAATAAGAAGATATGGGTAGGATACTCTTGAATACATGATGTTTATGCATGATAGTTGAGAGCAAATTGGAAGGTGTTCACGGTTGGAAAAGTGGGAAATGAATTTAGTTTACTGCCAAACCACTTATATATAGAAAGGTTTTTCGGCCTTAAAGGGACTTTAGCTTTGAGTTGTCGGTCCACTAATAGAATATTGATGGAGTTTTCGGCCATTAAAGGGTGTTTTCGGTCATGCTTGTCCGAAAACTCTTGTTCTTGATTTAATTCAACCGCAAACTCTATTTGGATTAGATTCCTTGGCCATAAACTCCTTGTTTCTTGATTTCCTTGACCGAACTTTCTTATATGGGCGGTTCTTTCATAGTTTAAACCTTAGTCTTTTAATTTATGTTAATTTATAATATCATAAATCAACTTACTACTTAAGCTACCTTTAGTTATTAGCTTATAAGCATGCCCTTAAGGCAATAGAGGATTTGTATACACAAGGATTGAAATGTAGTCTAGACTCTTATTGATTTGAAAATGACAGGTTGTTACACATGGGTTTCTGCTTATCAACATGCCCTCATTCTGATCCAATCCTCATTACCTGAGGAAGCCATGGTTGAAATTGTTGGCCACACTACTCTCATGTCGTCTGGTTTGCTCTAGAGGCTGCTTACCATCATGATTCTATTGAATGCACCCACACCTTACAAGATTCTATTTGTCATCTAAAAAAGATTCTTCTATTTCTACTGAAATTTCTCAAAAATTTAATAATATATGTGATCAACTCAATCTTGTCGGTCACCCCTTGTTGAAGATGTCAAATCCCACTAGTTCTTGTATAGGATAGGCTCATCATTTGAAACCTTCTCCACTACTCAATGAATGATCATGCCGAGACCTACGTTTTGTGATTTAGTTTCTCAAGATGATAGTCATGGAAAGTTTCTCCAATCTGTTAATGATTCCACAATGGCTCTAGTTTCCTTCAATACCACTTATTCTCGTGGTTCAACTAATTCTTTTTCTACTTGTTATCGTGTTCGCTCCTCTTTTCGTGGTGGTTCTTATTGAAATGGGGTCGTGGCTATAAACACCCTCCTCATTGCCAATTATTCTGAAAAGAATGCCATATGCAAGTAAATGTCCGGACTTGCATACTTTTGCTCGAAATCCTCCTACTGTTGATGTAAATCTCATAGAGGATTTTCAAGATTAATGTCATTCCTATCCCGATTGGTTTGTTGAAACAGGGGAACCAATATATATGATGTATCCTTCTACTTGTCTTGATGCCCCCACTTCCTACTTGGGTAGCAAATTTGTTATTTTCGGTAAGAGTTATGGCACTCATAATTCTCATATCGGTTGATCTTATATATCTCTTAATATATATCTTTACTTGATATCCTTATGGTTACTAAAATTACTGAGAGTCTTCATTCTATTATCAAGCTTACTTAAGACAATCAAGTTGATGTATTATTTTCTTACCCCAAGTTGCTCATTCAGAACCTTTACACAAAGAAAACCCTAGCACAAGGAAGACGTAAAAATGAGTTATATGTTATTGAGTAGGGTCAACAAGTATTTTTTGGCAAAAATATTTTCCAGGCTTTTACAACCCTCTTTTGAATTATAACATCATATATTAAGTCATGTGTCTCATGACATTATTTCAACTTTAAACAAGATGGGATTTTTTTCTATTACTTCTATTTTATCGAAGCTATGTATATACTCTTCTTGTTAATTATGAAAGAGCAACCTTTCGTGTTTTGATCTCAATTTAAAACGTTCATTGCATGTTTTGGATATAATGAAATATGATCTGTAGGGTCCGTCTCCTATTGTGTCCATGGATGGTTTTCCTTATTATGCAATATTCATTGATGACTATTCCAAATTTATATGTTTCGTCCCCATGAAGGTGAAGTGTTTTATAGGTTACAAAAATATTATTTTGGCAGAAAAACTTACACCCTAAGTTCACATGCAACCCAAAGGATCTACCTTCTCACTATCATCTGCAAAAAAACAATTGAATATCAAGAACTCTAATAGTGCATGGCTATTTTGAAATTAAGAAAGGGATTTTAGAAATTAGATACCTTTAGTTTGTCATTCCTATCCCGACTGGCTTGTTGAAATAGGGGTACCGATATATATGATGCATCCTTCTGCTTATCTTGATTCCCCCACTTCCTACTCGGGTAACAAATTTGTTATTTTCGTAATGGTTATGGTACTCATAATTCTCATATCAGTCGATCTTATATATCTCTTAATATATATCTTTACTTGATATCCTTATGGTTACTAAAATTACTAAAAGTATTCATTTAATTAGTAAGCTTACTCAAGGCAATCAAGTTGATGTATTATTTTCTAACCCTATGTTTCTCATTCAGAACCATTACACAAAGCAAACCCTAGCACAAGGAAGATGTAAAAATGAGTTAGATGTTCTTGAGTAGGGTCAACAAGAATTTTTTGGCAAAAATATGTTCCAGGCTTATACAACCCTCTTTTGAATTATAACATAATATATTAAGTCATGTGTCTCATGAAATTATTTCAACTTTAAATAAGATTGGTTTTCTGTATGTTACTTCTATTTTATCGAACATACGTATATACTCTTCTTGTCAATTATGAAAGAACTAACTTTTGTGTTTTGATCTCAATTTAAAATGTTCATTGCATGTTTTGGATATAGTGAAATATGATTTATGGGGTCCGTCTCCTGTTATGTCCATGGATGGTTTTCCTTATTATGCAATATTCATTGATGACTATTCCAAATTTATATGGTTCGACCCCATGATTGTGATGTGTTTTATAGGTTACAAAAATATTATTTTGGCAGAAAAACTTAAACCCTAAGTTCACATGCAACCCAAAGGATCTACGTTCTCCCTATGATTTGCAAAAAACACAATTGAATATCAAGAACCCTAATAGTACATTGCTATTTTTGAAACTAAGAAAGGGATTTTAGAAATTAGATACCTTTAGTTTGTTATAACAAATAAACTAGTATTCCTTCTTGATTGGTCATTAGAAAGCAAGCACCAGAAGTCTTGTGCCTCTAATGGCTCACACGCAAACCCTAGAAAATTGGAAGCTTAAGAGGAGAAAGGAGAGGGAAAGAATTTTTGTCTATAAGCTCTTAGAGAGGGGATAACTAAAAATATGAATCCCATAGGGGGTTTATATAGGTGAGTAAGGAAGCAAGGATAAGACAGGTTTCCTTGGATAACCCTTATCTATTTTCTTGCTCACTAAGGCATTCCAAGGTTCCTTAAAGCCCAAGAAAATCTCTAGAATCGTCCTCTAGAACCATCCCCCACTTGGGAGGTTCTCAAATTAGTCAATGCTCAATTTTTGAACATTTTCACCTATAGTCCTTTTACTTTTAATTAATCAAATTAATCCCACAATTAATTTATGATTAATTCTTAATTAAATAATACTATTTATAATTAATATATTATTCTAATAATATATTAATAAATCATTTGTTTTGATTTCTAGTTAATTTATTAATCATATAATAAATTAATAATGAGTCTCGCCCTCCAAAAAGCATTCTAGTCAATTACTAGGTTTGAGGGTAACCCAAAAGGACTTTGCTAATAATTCTAGATTATACTAATTTAGTTATTGACTTATACACGTAATCCAATAGTCTGCCACTTGGATATGTCTAAAACTAAATTATAAATATAACTTCTAAAGCAAATAGCAAAGGGTGTTTTCCAAAGCAACTGCCGAACTCTGATCCGATTAGATATAGATCATTAGATAAGTGGCTAATTATTCTTTCATTCTACAATATATCATATGGATATGAGACATGAATTAGAATCAATCTTAATTTCCAAAATTATGTTTCCTGATTTCCTGATTTGTGATGATATCATAAGACTTCTAATTGAACACATCAATTTAGTCATGGTTGGGCCCAAGACTATAAGTCAACACCAAATCACTGAGGGGCCCAAAGACATCATTTTTCCCATTAGGGAAAAATGAGTGAATAAAATTGACTCATGCTTGTATCCTTTACTCACTAAATTGTACATGAAACTATGTTTTATAACATCAAATTACCGATGCATTTTCGCAATATCAATCACAGCCGACTTGTAAATTACAACTCATATATCACCATTTTAAGAATATAAGATATTATCGTCTCAAAATTACTAATGATATAATACATGAAGTAATTCTCTAAGCATGAGTTTATCCAATTCTCAAATCTCCATTTTTTAAGTACTCATGAATGTTGTAGCAATACAATTGCTAGTCTAAACTCCTTAGACAATATACAATCCATCTCATGATAGTCTTCATTCACTACTTGCTTCCTAAAGTATAAGCGACTGTGGAGTTTCGAATAATCAAATTATTCAGGAAGTAAAACATGCAAAGAGAAACATAAGAATAAATAATTGACAAAGGCAGTGAACAAACTCATAAATAATCTGTATTATTCAATCATCAATATCAATTAGATTTATTATGTTACAAGTCTCAAACTTATCATCTAGCTACTAAAACTAATGTTATCTCTCAAAACAATGCTCCTAACATGTTGGCTATGTTTAACCCTACTCAAAGCATTTCTAAAAGGATATGCAAGATTCTCTTATGATGAAACTCTATTTACTATGAGATGACCTTCTTCAACTCTATGTTTGATATAATGGTAATTTCTATCTTTATGTCTTGATTAACCATGTGTAACTTCATGATTTTTACTCAAAAAATTTCATTTATTTTAAAAATATTTTAACGGAAAATGTAACAGAAAACTGTAAACATTGTTTATTTCAAAAACATTTCAAACCACAACGTTACGTTCAATTCAAAACCAAAATATCAAAAGTATTTAATTGTAGTGAAAGCATAAGTATCAAAAATTAAATAACGTGTCCAAGTGGCATCTTTATTCTAAGGATAAACTACCCAAAAGTGACCCCATCTCACCAAGCAAATCTCCTAAGCTACCTATACAAATCATAAAGGCACAAATCAAAGAAACAAGTTTCTCCAAATGCTTCATGAGCAAATAGGAGTTTGTACAAAATCAAAGGGAAAACTTACTAACCCTAACGGGTCAATTATTCAAATTATAACCATATAAAAAACTTGCATATCAATCATGAATCAATCATATTTCACATATCATTCAATCATTCAATATTGTATCATCCATTCACCTTACATTCATTTGTGTAACATCAATAATATTTCATGCATAATCATATTGTAATTGTATAGTGACATATCATCGTAGGTAGTTTCATAGTGATACCTAACCCCAAAGGAAAAACTCGTTCGCTACTTGTGTGCCCGGCCAACCAGGTACTTTAGGTGGTTAATGACTCCCACCTGTCACACCGACCCCAAGACTCCACATTCACTACTCCAATCATGCAATGTATAAGCACATCGCGGTGTCGTTTTGGTGTTGATACAAGTGGTGGCATTCATCCGACACCTCCAGCACCTACGTGATGTTTGTACAAGCCTCGTTCGAATGGCTAACATCACTCCAGTCCACAAACACCAAAGTGTACGCGTACTATGTGTCGCACAAGTATCTAGAAAGACCGAGCAATTTGTAAATCGCTTAAGCTCTTTTCCTAGAAGGTATTTTTCAACCAACCAGGCTCGAAGGTATCTGGATGGGGTTTCAATCTAAGTGCTAGGTTCTACCCTTTCCCTTTACGCATAACTCGCTATAATCTTTGAAAATCAAATACAAGTGTGAAGTATTCGTGTAATCATAATCAAGATTAATAACATGTATACCAAGCACATACTTAACAAGATCGTAGCCAAATATCAAGCATTTCATATAGCATATCAAAGTTGCAAATAATCGTATCAAGTACCAAGATATGCATATCAACCAAATTTTATAAGCATACAATTGTCACAAAAAGGCAAAACAGTAACATGTCTCATATTGCGCATATTGGCATAATCAACAATTAATAATATTCTAATTTGACTAATTGAACCGTTTCCGGAAAGTAGTTTTCGACTATTTAGAAGGTTTATGAAAATTCTATTGACTCACTTATCTTTTTCGATATATATGGTTGCCCTAGCCGTCACTACATAATCTCGTTAAGTCGTTAAGAACCTAAACATATATAGTATGTGTAAATATACTCATATTTCCATTTTATTAGTGTATATAACTAATATTATTTAATAGAAAAACAAATGCAATAGCCGATTCATAACATTTTCATATTGTTAATCCCATTTATAATTTTACTACAATTTCCAATATAATTAGAAGTTTCTAATTGTATACCACTTATATTTTTATATATAATTAATGTTCAACACGCTTTTAATTAATATAATTGAACTGTATGTATGGTGTTTTAATCGCTAACACATGTAGGAAATAAATTAAAGAAATAATTATAATGTCATGGTCTAGAATTTAATGGCTCCAACTCACTTGTTAACTAAAAAAACCCATATTAACCAAGTTCGTTTAACTCTTATCAACCACAAGCTTGAACTATTCCATTTCTTATTATAACACAACTCACCTACGTTAATTACATACCATTTTCTTGTGTCTAACAACAAAATGGAGTGGGGCAACATAGTTAATCAACAAAAAAGGATAATAAAATTTACAGACCTCCAGGCAGCAAAGTAAAGGGAACTTGGTGCAGCAAATTCGTAGCATCAAGATTTCGTGATCTCTTAAGGCTAATGGGAGATAAAATCACGGACACACTTTGATTATTACATGTATGTTGTTTGTATGCAATTAGGGTTTAGAATACATTATTGTGTAATGATTTGTCTGTCCTTTATAAGGAAGTGAGTGACACTTATTTATGTAATGTTCATTTGGAGAGTTAGATTAGAGAGAGATTTATACAAGACCCACTTTTTATTTTCTTTCTAGTAGATCTTAAACCAGAATTATTTACTCCTTGTGTTCATGATTCTTACAATGATTTACTAAATCTTATCAGTTTTGCATATGTCATCATGATTAACGCCACTATAATTGGTATCAGAGCGGGTGTTCTTGATTTGATCAAGAATTGATCCATGATGACATTCTAGATTTGGTGATTCTTCATTTGATTTTTGATCTTCATGTTGTAGAAAGTTTTTGGATTCTATAAATCAAACTTATTCTTGATTTCATAATTCGATTTTCTTCACTAGAATTCAAGTGATTTTTGCTTTCTCTCTCTATAAAAGCTAAATATGTTATCGATTGATCAAAGATGGTGTACTTGTCTTATGATTCTTGGGTTGTGATCATTTAAGATGTCAAATACAAAGTCAACGAAAATCAATTTTATGGATTATTATTGAAAGGTGGCTTGATTTCATGGGGTACTATGGTTTCTTATTGTAGGTTTGAAGGATGATTGAAAGACCCTCATTTTCCTATTTTTGAAAGACCCAAACTTTCATACTTGACAATATAGTTACTCCAAAACATGCTACTTACATATTCATAAAAACAATATTTTACATTGATAAAGTGATTACAAATGACTAGATACAAACCAACTATTACAGAGTCTTATATATTACACAACTACCCAAGATATTATACTTTTATACATACATGATCCCTAAATACAAAAGTAATATTACAACTATTCTAAACCTTCCAACAGTATATGACTATACTAGTTACTTATCTCCTAAAAATTTGTTAAACATTGAGAGGGTAAGCGGTGACGCTTAGTGAGTTTAATAATAGATACAATATAATGTTATGCCATATATATACTTCAATATGGCAGAAGTAAAGATGAACAAGGAATAACAAAGTCATATGTGAATCATGCGACAAACTTTCCATATCAATCAATGACTTGATTCAAAGATATACAATCAATGAGACATAACAATTTCCAAACTTGATATACATCAATAAAGCTTCGGCCCAAATGGCACAGAAGACATACAATTTCTGATTAACATTTTGGTAGATTTCAGGCTTATAGCCCTGTCTAACCATTTTCCAATACCATAGAATAGAAGTCATTCTCTTACGGAGACATGCTCTACATGGTTAGAGGCTACATACTCGTACCACCATGAATCTAAGTCCTTTCACTGATCACATGGTCAAAGGTATAACTTTGCTATCATAAATAATGGAAATAATAACAACTGAAAAGCACATAGCACATATAACACATAACATACAGTAGTTCCTATATATTGAAACTCACTTTGAAATGACCAGGGGTTAAAATAGTAATTTGTGCAACACTTCGTTCCTATAAATAACTTTCTTTTATAAAAACCGAGAGCTTTCTTGAAAACCGGGCTCTGCGAAGGTAGAGCTCCAAACTGAAAAGATAAATTTTTCGGGCTTCTCAGACACTTCGGGGCGTGTTTCCGGTGTTAAAAATAATATCGGAGCTTCGGGGGAAGTGGAAATAGCCAAAATATGGAATAAGGGGTGAAAAATGGCAAAATCCAAAAGTAGCCGGATAATCTCGCTAACCTCCCTTTTATAGAGTGCGAGCTTCGGATCCGAGGGCTGAGAAGCGAACACACGGCAGCAGATGCGAAGGGCAGGTGGCTCGTGCGAGGCTCGGACACGACGCTGAACACACGTCGCAATCTCGGTGGACCGCACTTTCGACGGAAGGAGCAGGCGACACGAGGCGGAGTCAGACGCGAGGCGCGTCAGAAGGCTATTGGACCACATATTCGGTCAAATCAGCAAGCAAAACGCGTCGGACATGGGGCGAGTTCCGGGTGAGGGTAATGTGACCAAACACCAGCCATGTGAAATTCCTCGGATTTCGGACTCTTTTTTATTTTTTTGCCCCGAACCTCTAAAATCCATAACTTTGGCATACGAGCTCCGTTTTTAACATTCTTTATATGCATGCGTAGGTTAAATTATGCTCTACAACTTTCATTTAGACTTCGTCGGCTAATTTTGACTTTAATTTTAATATTATTATTTGTAACAGACTAGAACATGAAAATCCGTTAAAAATTCATAACTTTTTAATCCGACGTCCATTTTTGTCAGTCTTTTGACCGTTGTACTACTATTGACGAGACCTTTGATTCTCGTTTTGGTTGTGTTGGCTAAATATCGTTCGATCTTTATTTCAAGTTTTTAGCTGTCTACTGCTATTCCAAAACTTAGAAAAATCATAACTTCTTCATACGAAGTCAGATTTAAAAGTTCTTTATATAAAAGTTAATTATTTTTACGAGTACTACAACTTTTATTTAGATCACTAAGGCTAAAATAATAGTTAATCGGAAACTCACTTGTTACACGACATAGTGTTTGCGGTTTTATTGTGGATCTTCGATTGATCATAATTTCTTCGTTATAACTCGGATTTCAACGTGGTTTTCGCCTAAACGTTTCTAACAAGATTCTTTACAACTTTAAATAAAAAAAATTTACTTATTTCAAATTTTATATTTTCGCTAAATTTCACTATTTGGCTTTTAATTGAAATCTTATAAGATTTCCAATATTTTATGAGTGATTCTAAAGATAGTTTTCATTTCTTAGTAAAAACTATTCGTTAGAACTCAACACTCAATATCATATAATATTTCATAATATTATTCACTTTTATAATTTACAATACACGATAACTGAATGTGTATGTTACAATTACCTCCTCCTTTTGAGGATTTCGTCCCCGAAATCACAACGATTAAAACAAATGGGGATACTTCGCTCTTATTTCATTCTTATTTTCCCTAAGTATAATTTGGATCTCGTTGGTGATTCCACTTGACAAGCACCAACTTCACTTCTTTATTACGTGGATTAGTTGTTCTTTCATTTACGATCTCTTCTACTTAACTTATTATCCAGTTTCACCTCAGATAATGGAATCGTTTCATCATATACGCTCAAGAATTTACGTAGATATCTTATATGAAATATATCATGTATATCTGCCAAATCTATAAGCAATTCCAAGCGATATGCTTGTTGACCAATTCTCTAGATAATTTCGAAAAGTCCAACAAATCTAGGACTCAATCTCCTTTTCTTCTCAAATTTCGTAATACCTTTCCACGAGGATACCTTCAGTATCACCCACTTGGAATTCTACGGGTCATCTTCTCTTTTCTGCATAGAACTTTTGTCGATCCTGAGCCACTTTCATTCTTTCTCATACCAATTGAATCTTATCAGTGGTATATTGAATCAATTCAAGGCCTCCAAGTATTTTCTGTCCTACATTATGCCAACATAATGGTGTTAACAGTTACCACCGAACTCTAAGACACATGCACGAAGCATATCTTGTATTGTTTAGATTGTTCTCTCCGTCTAACCATATGTCTAGGGATGATAAGCTGTGCTGAGAACAATTTGAGATTCTAATTTTCGTTGCATAGTCGCCCAAAAGTGAAGCGAGTATCTTAATCGAAAATAACCATTAGTGGCACACCATGTCTCACCACAATTTCGTACAAGTATACTTGCATGTATTTCTTTATTGAAGCATCTTTTCGTAGCACAAGAGTTCTGCGTGCTTCTTTAATAACCAATCCATGCCGAGAATAATATCAAAGTTGGGCAAGGAGATATTAGCAAGAAGATTATAACTTTCAATTCTTATAACATAATCTCTTTAAACTTTATCAGCAAGTAATGTATACTTCCTATGGTATCTATATTAAATGATTTGACAAATGCGTAACAAGCAATTTGAAAGGAATGTGCGAATTTACATTGCACAAACGAATCTGAGCCATCGAAATCAAATAAGGCGTAAGCAGATTTAGAGTTTACAAGAAAAAGTACTAGTCACAACATTCGGGTCGTAACGTACCTCCTTTGTGATATTGTAAAATGTACGATCTTTAACTTTTGATTTGCCAAACTATTGTCAAACTCTTAAAACTTCTTAGTTAATAGTGGTGCTCAAACCTGCATCCATTCTTCATTCTTTATTGGGCCTTTGATCCTAATCTTTGAGTTAAAACTCAATTCTCATTGTAGATTCCTGCTCCTTCTTGGTTTATAGACTAAACTCAAGATAAGGTCTTTACTTTTGCTACAACAACAACTCGAATGGTCATATTCCAATGACCTTTGATTTTATAACGCAAAAGACACATAACGAACCAAACTCTTGTATTAGAATCAGATCGAATAAATCGAGCTGATGGAATAGACAAAACAAAGAGAGTTTGATCAACACGTGGATGCTTTAGAACAGAAAGAATAGAACCATGTATTTCTAATCCGTGCTCGTGCTTTTGGGTATACAAATCAGCTTTGTGAAATGACAGAATATTCCGATTGATTACGAAATCACGGATACTGTAATCCTTCCATGAATAACTAATTTCTTCATCGTCTTCGTAACAGGTAACATTTCTCGTTAATGTTTGCTCAATTCTTTAATGAAGATCGTTATATTTCTATCGACCATCTCGACCATCTCCTTCTTGACTGAAGTTTCGTCATTACTCAAGACATGACTTTCTAAACCAATCTACTCCCTCTTTGTAGATTTCTAAACCAATCTACTCCCTCTTTGTAGATTTATATTAATCGGACTCAATTCTTTATGAAATTAAGATTTGAACGAAAGTCATCTTCTTAGTCATTACCGAAACGAAGGTAATGACATACATGAATAAAACGGAATCAATTACTAGCTTCTTGGTAACTTTGTGTCTTTCCCTGATCCAAGCGTGAGTCCCGTGCTTCCGATAGTATAAACCTCTAATATCATTCACACCTACTCATACTCATCCCAAATATTGTCTCGCAGTTTTCCAAGTCACCATTTAAAATCACAAAGCAACTTATTACACATGAACGTGTTCAAACAATAACATACAACAATTTCTTCTAGACTCAACTAGGGTTTTCGCGCTTCTATGAAACATATTTAGGTTTCCTAGACTCATCTTCTAGAATTCTTCTCATGTATATGCTTGATCTAGCATATTCTAATACTTTTTTCATAGGTCGATATAAATTTTACTTCCAATTCTTCATATAAATTCTTTCTTGGGTAGTGTCTACTCTGCAAGACATACTATACCCAAAATTTACTCTAGCAGTGTAGAGACAAATGGTTTTCAACTACTTGCATCATCTTCTAACTTATGTAATTCACCATGCACATTTGCTCATCTCATTATCCTTCCATGACATTGTTATTCTTGTAGCTGAGTAAGTCTTCTTCTCATTGTTGTATCTTTTAAGTCTACTTTATAGGAGTCTATCCTAAGAAGTATGCATTATAGCTGCATCTCAGCAAGCTCTACTAGCTTCAACTTGGTTCTCTATCATTCCTAACTACAATATTGCTTCTCATACAATACTATGGGTGTATTGTTTCTTCAACTAAGCATTTTACCTTACTTAAACAAGTAAGTTACTTAACTTCTTATTACTAAATGACTTAATTCACCATCCTAATTATGTATGTTAAAGTTGGCTTAACACACAATGGAACTTCCATAAGGATGTAATAGAAGTCAATCATCACTCAGTATTATTAAATATTAAGTTTGAGCATCCTGTATAAAGTTGCTACTTGAACTACATACTACATCACAAAGTCTTGGCCTATTGAATCTGAAAACTTCATTAGCCTTTCCTTTGATCTTCATTTAATTCTTCTAAATTTTGTACCACATTAATTTCAATACTGTCAAAGTATTTATCACCAGCTTCGGTTCTTCTGACTCTATAAACAATCACTACTTCAATCTGGACAACGATGGAACAACTTCATGGATTTGTACCAACACATTTATCTCACCCAAACGTGTTTCAAATGCACATCTTTCTTCCAAAGATGTTATTATATCATCAAACATACTTTAAATGTATAATACCACTCTATTGGTATTAATACACTATTTACGATAAGACTTCATATTTATTATTTTACGATATCTTGTGATCGTTTATTTATAAACTTATCGATGTCAGCTATTAAAATTTCTCAAATGATAGCAATATAGGTATGAAACCTAAAGCATGTTATATTTACTTATCATTTAGCACTTATTAGAATATAAGGCATATCTCCTCTTAATATTCTAGTGCTTATCCTCATTAGGTATTCAACCTAAAGTATACTAGATACATATCGTATCATCTTCACTTAACAATCCATGTTTAAATCTAGAAATTCTCAAAATTCAAAGTTCATATAAACTAATTCTATGAAAATTTTGAAGCAACTTAATAACTTATAATACTAGGGTTTATCACTACCCAATACCCCACTTAAGTATTTCCTATGGTTTGTATCCCTATACTTACTATGAATCCATTCATAATTTGAACTTCCAACAGTTTAAGTCTAAATACCAATCTGTGGTATTAGTTCACTTAAACTATTGCTCTGATAACATGATTGAAAGACCCTCACTTTCATATTTTTGAAAGATCCAAATTTTCATACTTGACAATATAGTTACTCCAAAACATGCTACTTGCATATTCATAAAAACAATATTTTACATTGATAAAGTGATTACAAACGACTAGGTACGAACCGACTATTACAGAGTGTTATATATTACACAACTACCCAGGATATTATACTTTTATACATACATGATCCCTAAATACAAAAGTAATATTACAACTATTCTAAACCTTCCAACAATATATGACTATACTGGTTACTTATCTCCTGCAAATTTGTTAAACATTGAGAGGGTAAACGGTGATGCTTAGTGAGTTTAATAATAGATACAATATAATGTTATGCCATATATATATACTTCAATATGGCAGAAGCAAAGAGGAACTGTAACGACGTAAATTTCAAAACCAATTTTTTCATTGATTTACAAACATCAAAAACATCGAGTAATAAGTTCAGGTTCCAATGTAAACAATATTGTCACGACCGATTACATAACAAAGATCACAAAAATGGTTTCCTCGAGTGTGTGTACGATCATGCCGGCGCCTTCCCACGGTCCTCGCTAGTACCTGAAACAAATAACACAACAACTGTAAGCATAAATGCTTAGTGAGTTCCCCAAAATACAACCTACGCACGTACGCCTTTCCAGGCCCTAACCTTCCAATCCATGCGTCTCAGGGGACTTCCGTCCCGACTGGGTAAACCTTCCGGTCCTACCCACGTCAACCTTAAGGTCCATTTTACAACGCCTTCCGGCCCATAACATAATCCCTTCCAGCCCATAACAAACATACCATACATGGCACACATGACGAATAACTTATCACACATAATGCATACATCTCATATCATATTCGACCTTCCGGTCACACAGTCAAACCCTTCCGGGTACAGTATAGTGAGAAGACTCACCTCGTATATCTCGATAAATCGCGAACCCTGGAAAATCAATCGTGCTCGAACCCCCAAGCTATAATCCTCCTATAACAACATATATCTATAATTAATACTTGTACCACTAAGTTTGACCATCCTTATCAAGTCAACACTGATCAACTTGGTCAACAGTCTTTGGTCAAATTGACCGGACTCAGCGAGCGCACTAGAGTGACTCGGTGAGTCTACGTGTTTTCACCAACTCGCAAGGATTTTCACTTTGACACGTCGAGTACTCCCCTGACTCGACGAGTTCCACCTGGGCATGAATCACGGGGCCACCGCGACTCAACTCGCCGAGTCGCAAGAACAACTTGGCGAGTCCCAACTCAACTCGGTTCACCTGTCAAATAACTTTCTAACTCTCTGTGACTCACTGAGTCACCCACAACTCGGCAGGACTACACACTGGGTGGTCTTAAGGATAATCTTCAAGCTACTCATCGAGTTTGTTCTTCAGACTCGGCGAGTCCATGCCATGCATCAGCTAAAACTTGCTTTTGCGGTCAGATCCGTTCCATACACAAATAGATCTGGCCTTCCCAAGCTCATTTATCACATAAAGTCTCAGTCTTGGCCGCATTGCAACACATACAAGGCTCTTTTTGGGGAATAACCTCTAATATGGCAACCCTAGCTTCCAACTCAAAAGAATGGACATAAAGCATAACATTTGGGACCTTCTGGACCTGCTAAGGTCCAGATCTAAGTTCCATATCTTCATGGGACCTTTCATACTTCAAATCCAAGCCAAATAAGGCAAGAAGAAACCCTAGATTTGACACATCAACCAAAACACGAAGTTTAGCTCTGAAAGTTACCTCAAGAAGGTTCCCTTGATGAAATAGAAGTAGATCCAAGATCCCCAACTCTTCAAGCTTGATCTTTTCCTTCCTTTCATGCAATAACACACAAATTGATGAACAAATAGCCTCTTATCTCACTCACAAGGTCTCTGAGCCGCTTGGGTGCACTCAAGGCTCAACGTGGCCACAATGAAGGGCCATAAGGTCCTTTAAATAGGGCTTAGGACCGGAAAAATTAGGGTTTCATTAAACATCGCGGACTCGCCGAGTCCATCCCTTGGACTCGCCGAGTCCGGATGCGAACCTCCGTCCAAAACCGCGACCCGACTCGGCGAGTTCGACCTCCAACTCGCCGAGTCCCCTCACAGAATACCAAAAATATGAAAATAAAGATACCTGGAGATCCGGGCTATTACAATTCTCCCCCACTAGAACAAGACTTCACCCTCGAAGTCCCGCTATGCAAATAGCTCCGGATGCTGCTCACGCATCTCACGCTCCGGCTCCCAGGTCATCTCTGATCCCTTCCGATGCTGCCACTGAACCAATACCAAGGGTACCTCCTTGTTCCTCAAAACCTTGATCTTCCGATCTCTGATGGCTACTGGTCTCTCAACATAATTCATGCTCTCATCCACCTGAATATCCCCTAAGGGAACCACTGCTGATTCGTCGGCTATACACTTCCTCAACTACGACACATGGAAAGTGTCGTGAATCTGCCCCAACTCTGCTGGCAAGTCTAAACGGTAAGCTACCCGACCTACCCTCGCGGTCACACAGAAAGGACCAATATATCGGGGGCCCAACTTGCCCCTCTTCCTGAATCGAATCACTCCTTTCCAAGGAGAGACCTTCAGGAGTACAAGATCACCGACCTGAAACTGAAGCTCGGACCGGCATCTGTCTGCATAACTCTTCTGTCGGCTCTGAGCGGTCAAAAACCTCTGCCTGACCAGGTGAATCTGCTCGGTCGTCTGGAGTACGATCTCTGTGCTACCCATAACCCGCTGCCCTACCTCACCCCAACAGATGGGGGTGAGACACCTCCGCCCATACAATAGCTCAAAGGGTGGCATACCAATGCTCGAATGATGGATGTTGTTATACGAGAACTCTGCTAAAGGTAGATAGGTGTCCCAGCTCCCTCCGAAATCCAACACACATGCCCGAAGCATGTCCTCGAGCGTCTGAATCATCCGCTCACTCTGACCGTCTGTCTGGGGATGATATGCGGTACTAAAATGTAACCTAGTACCCAACTCCTCATGAAACTTCTTCCAGAACCTGGAAGTGAAACGCACATCGCGGTCCGAAAGAATCGAGATCGGCACTCCATGCCGCGATACTACCTCCCTCACATATAACTCTGCCAACCTCTCCGCAGAAGAGCTCTCGCTGATGGCTAGAAAATGAGCGCTCTTAGTCAGCCTATCCACGATCACCCAAATCGCATCGACTCCCCTCGTAGTCCGCGGTAACTTGGTGATGAAATCCATAGTGATTTGTTCTCACTTCCATTCGGGAATATCTAGCGGTTGCAGCTTACCGTGTGGTCGCTAGTGCTCGGCCTTGACCTGCCAACAAGTCAAGTACCTCTCGACAAACCAAGCGACATCCCTTTTCATACAGGGCCACCAATATTCCTTCCTTAGATCCAAATACATTTTCGTAGCACCGGGATGAATCGAGAATTTCGATCGATGTGCTTCCTCCATCAAAATAGTACGTGCACCGCCCACAAACGGTACCCAAATCCGAGCCTGAAAAGTCATAAGCCCTCGACCATCTGTGATGAATCCTGATACCTGACCTACAACCCGCTCCTTCTTCTGATGTTCTGGCTTCGCAGCCTCTGCTTGAGATCCTGGAATAATATCCAAAATCGGGGTCAATACCGTCAATCTCATACAAATATCTCGGATCGGGGCGCTTTCCGCCCTACGGCTCAACGTGTCGGCTACCACATTAGCCTTGCCCGGATGGTACAGGATCTCACAATCGTAATCCTTCACCACATCCAACCACCTCCTCTGTCGCATATTCAGATTTGGTTGATCCATCAAGTACTTCAAGCTCTTATGGTCTGTGTATATCGTACACCGAACCCCATACAAATAGTGTCGCCAGATCTTGAGGGCAAACACCACAGCCCCCAATTCCAGGTCGTGGGTGGGATATCTCGAATCATGAGGCTTCCACTGCCTCGAAGAATATGCTATCACATGACCCCTCTGCATAAGCACCGCCCCCAAACCCGATATAGAGGCATCACAGTACACCACAAAATCCTCCATCCCTTCCAGGAGTGCAAGCACCGGAGCCTCGCACAATTTCTGACGAAGTGTCTTGAATGAGGACTGCTGCTCCGGTCCCCATGAAAACGTAACACCCTTCCGGGTCATCCTAGTAAGCGGCACAACGATCTTGGAGAAGTCCTTGATAAACCTACGATAATATCCAGCCAAACCCAGAAAACTCCTGATCTCGGTGGGCGATCTCGGCACCTCCCACCTCAACACCGCCTCAATCTTAGTCGGGTCGACCAATATCCCTTTCTGGTTAACAAGATGCCCGAGGAATTGGACCTCTCGTAACCAGAAATCACACTTGGAGAACTTGGCATACAGTCTCTCCGATCTCAAGACCCCAAGAACCTCCCTCAAATGTTCCTCATGCTGATCCCTAGACCTCGAATAACCAGAATATCATCGATGAATACGATCATCGACCGGCACACCCGGTTCTTAAGATCCATGAACGCGGCCGGGGCATTGGTGAGCCCAAAAGGCATCACCACAAACTCATAATGTCCATAACGAGTTCTGAAAGCAGTCTTCTGGATATCTTCCTCTCGAACCCTCATCTGATGATACCCCGACCTCAAGTCAATCTTGGAGAACCAAGATGCCCCCTGCAACTGATCGAACAGATTGTCAATCCTGGGTAACGGATACCGGTTCGTAACCGTCAACTTGTTTAAATCCCGGTAATCGATACACATCCGGTGTGAACCATCCTTTTTCTTGACGAACAAAATCGGCGCTCCCCAAGGTGAGCTACTCGGTCGAATGAATCCCTTTCCCAACAGCTCCTGGAGCTGCGAGGATAACTCCTGCATTTCCGGTGGATCGAGATGATAGGGCACCTTGGCGATGGGCGCCGCTCCCGGAACAAAATCGATACAAAACTCCACTTGCCTCTCCGGAGGCACACCCAGTAACTCTTCGGGGAACACATCCGAAAACTCGCATACAACCAGAACGTCATCAATCGAATTGGGCCTCCCTGCGGCCACTCGAGTATCCATCACGTAGGCTATGAATCCATTACAGCCCTACTGCAAACTCTACCTTGCCCTGGCAGCCGAACAGAACACCGACCCACACTGGGTCCCCTCACCATAAACCGTGAGCACTCCCCCACTAGGGTCTCGAATCATCACCAGCTGTCTCTCGCAGTCAATGACTGCTCCAAACTTATTCAACCAGTCCATGCCCACGATAACGCAGACATCTCCCATAGCTATAGGAACCAAGTCTATAGGGAACTCGACCCCAAAAATCTCGAGCACGCGTCCTCGAATCACCTCAGTGGCGTATACCGCTTTCTCATTTGCTATAGCAACTCGCAGGGGTCGACTCATCACCTCCCGATCAATACCGATGTGCTGGCTAAAAGCCAACCAAACAAAAGACTGACTCGCACCCGAGTCAAATAGTACCAAAGCAGGCACATAATTCACAAGAAAAGTACCTACGCATATCATAATATAAGCACAATATCTCAGTATAAATGTAAATACATGAAAGAATACATACTGGCTACGACATCAGGCGCCGCGCGGACCTCTTCCGCAGTCAGCTGGAAAGCTCTCCCACGAGCCTTCGGAGCCTCGGCCTTCACTGGCCGAACCTCGGGAACCCTGGCAGCAGGCGTAGATCCCTGGCGAAGCTGGGGGCACTCGGCCTTCCGATGGCCAGTCTGGTTGCAATGAAAGCAAACCATGAATCCCTTGGGGCAATCCCTAGCAATGTGCCCCTCCTTGCCACACTTGTAGCAAGCACCCGATCGACATGCCCCCTCGTGACCCTTGCCGCACTTTCCGCAAGTGCGGCCCTTCTGACCTCCGGATCTCGAATCAGCGGGCTTGGTCCGCTTGGTTGCCGGCTGAGACTGAGTCGGCCGCCGATCCACCCGTTGAGACTCGGCCTCCTCCCTGGCCTGGGTCTCCAACTCGATCTCACGCTTCCTGGCATTCTCCTGAAGCTCATCAAAAGTCTTATATGACGAGTTCGATACGAACTCCCAGATATCCCTCCTCAGCACTCCCAAATACCGACTCATCCGAGCCTGCTCCGTGGACACCTGCTCGGGGCAGAACATCGCCCTCTCATGAAACTTCCGTGTGAGCACCGTAACAGAATCATTACCCTGCTTGAGGGTCAAGAACTCCTGAACCAACCGTTCCCTCTCCACCTGGGGAACGTACTCGTCTTTGAACACAGCAGTAAACCTCTCCCAAGTCACAGCTGAGACCTCTGCCAAAGTGAAGTTTGTCATCACGAACTTCCACCAATCCTTTGCTCCCAGGCGGAGCTGGTTCAAGGCGAACCGTACCCTCAGATGCTCCGGACATGAACAATTGTAGAAGCATCCCTCGATATCAGCAATCCATCTTATCGCAGCGATCGGATCCTGCGTCCCGTCAAACTCCGGTGGCTTCGTGTTGCTGAACTCCCGGAACAGCAACGAGTCGCCTCCCTGTGGTCTGGCAGCGGCCACAGCTGTGGTAGCTGTAGCGGCGTCGGCCTCAGTCAACGCGGCGTACCGCTCATCAAATGTCTCCATCAGCGTGGTCTTAATAGACCCAAACATCTCTGGAATCTCAGCCCGGATCGATGCAGCTACCTCCTCATGAATCATCTGACGAAGCTCCTTGTCAGTCACACTACTCGTACCAGGTCTATGGCGTGGTCCAACCATGATGTCTCTGAAATACAACATAAAAATATCAGAGACTCTATCGGGCATAATCGCACTCGATAACGCAGTCCTACTCAGTCTCCGCGACCCAGGGATTCTTACTTGGGTTACCCGCTGACCCGGTGTCTTTAGTAGTACGGGCCCAATACTACCAACTACACCGCATCAGTATTCACCCCAAGTCCTCCTCCCCAAGCCCCGAATCCTGAGTACTCTATTCTTTCCATGCACTAGATACCCATTCGCTCTCAAAGCACTCATAGAAGCAGGTTTCCCTAGACTAAGGCATCGCATAATCAGGCCACTCTAGTCCTAATATGAATACCTAGTCTACTAGCATGCGTATCATATCATATCATATCATATCTCATAACACATATTGTTAGAGTATTTTGGGGATTTTACCGTTCGGGCGCTGGCTGACCGTACACACTCCTTCTTCTTTGGTTGTCTCAAAATCACTTATCAAATTTTATTGATTTATTAATTAAAATTTTCTCAAATCCCCGGTTTCAGTCCAGTTACGCCCGAAGGTGTACCCGAATCCCGCAAACTAAGCTTCTGATACCAACTTGTAACGACGTAAATTTCAAAACCAATTTTTTCATTTTTACAAACATCAAAAACATCGAGTAATAAATTCAGGTTCCAATGTAAACAATACTGTCACGACCGATTACATAACAAGATCACAAAAATGGTTTCCCCAAGTGTGTGTACGATCACGCCGACGCCTTCCCACGGTCCTCGCTAGTACCTGAAACACATAACACAACAACTGTAAGCATAAATGCTTAGTGAGTTCCCCAAAATACAACCTACGCACGTACGCCTTTCCAGGCCCTGACCTTCCGGTCCATGCGTCTCAGGGGACTTCCGTCCCGACTGGGTAAACGTTCCGGTCCTACCCACGTCAACCTTAAGGTCCATTTTACAACGCCTTCCAGCCCATAACAAGCATATCATACATGGCACACATAACGAATAACTTATCACACATAATGCATACATCTGATATCATATTCGACCTTCCGGTCACACAGTCAAACTCTTCCGGGTACAGTATAGTGAAAAGACTCACCTCGTATATCTCGATAACTCGCGAACCCTGGAAAATAACTCGTGCTCGAACCCCCAAGCTATAATCCTCCTATAACAACATATATCTATAATTAATACTTGTACCACTAAGGTTGACCATCCTTATCAAGTCAACACTGGTCAACTTGGTCAACAGTCTTTGGTCAAATTGACTGGACTCGGCGAGCGCACTAGAGTGACTCGGCGAGTCTACGTGTTTTCACTAACTCGCAAGGATATTCCCTTTGACACGTCGAGTACTCCCCTGACTCGACGAGTTCCACCTGGGCATGAATCACGGGGCCACCGCGAGTCAACTCGCTGAGTCGCAAGGACAACTTAGTGAGTCCCAACTCGACTCGGTTCACCTGTCAAATACCTTTCTAACTCTCTGTGACTCACTGAGTCACCCACAACTCGGCAGGACTACACACTGGGTGGTCTTAAGGATAATCTTCAAGCTACTCGTCGAGTCTGTTCTTCAGAATCGACGAGTCCATGCCATGCATCAGCTAAAACTTGCTTTTGCAGTCAGATCCGTTCCATACACACATAGACTGGCCTTCCCAAGCTCATTTATCACGTAAAGTCTCAGTCTTGGCCGCCATGCAACACATACAAGGCTCTTTTTGGGGAAATAACCTCTAATATGGCAACCCTAGCTTCCAACTCAAAAGAATGGATATAAAGCATAACATTTGGGGTCTTTTGGACCTGCTAAGGTCCAGATCTAAGTTCCATATCTCCATGGGACCTTTCATACTTCAAATCCAAGCCAAATAAGGCAAGAAGAAACCCTAGATTTGACACATCAACCAAAACACGAAGTTTAGCTCTGAAAGTTACCTCAAGAAGGTTCCCTTGATGAAATAGAACTAGATCCAAGCTCCCCAACTCTTCAAGCTTGATCTTCTCCTTCCTTTCTTGCAATAACACACAAATTGATGAACAAATAGCCTCTTATCTCACTCACAAGGTCTCTCAGCCGCTTGGGTGCACTCAAGGCTCAAGGTGGCCGCAATGAAAGGCCATAAGGTCGTTTAAATAGGGATTAGGACCGGAAAAATTAGGGTTTCATTAAACAGCGTGGACTCGCCGAGTTCGGACGCGAACCTCCGTCCAAAACCGCGACCTGACTCGGCGAGTTCGACCTCCAACTCGCTGAGTCCCCTCACAGAATACCAAAAATATGAAAATAAAGATACCTGGAGATCCGTGCTGTTACAGGAACAAGGAACAACAAAGGCATATGTGAATCATGTGACAAACTTTCCATATCAATCAATGACTTGATTCAAAGATATACAATCAATGAGACATAACACTTTCCAAACTTGATATACATCAATAAAGCTTCGACCCAAATGGCACAGAAGACATGCAATTTCTGTTTAACATTCTGGTAGATTTCAGACTTGTCTAACCATTTGTCAATACCATAGAATACAAGTCATTCTCTTACGTAGACATGTTCTACATGGTCAGAGGCTACATACCAGTACCACCGTGAATCTAATTCCTTTCACTGATCACATGGTCAAAGGTATAACTTTGCTATCATAAATAGCGGAAATAATAACAACTAAAAAGCACATAGCACATATAACACATAACATACAATTGTTCCTATATATTAAAACTCACTTTGAAATGATCGGGGGTTAAAATAATAATTTGTGTAACACTTCGTTCCTATAAATAGCTTTCTTCTATAAAAACTGTGAGCTTTCTTAAAAACCGGGCTCTGCAAAGGTAGAGCTTCAAACCGAAAACATAAATTTCTTAGGCTTCTCGGGCACTTCAGGGTGTGTTTCGGGTGTTAAAAATAATAGTGGGGCTTCGGGGGAAGTGAAAATAGCCAAAATATGGAATAAGGGGTGAAAAATGGCAGAAATCCAAAAGTAGCCGGATAATCTCACAACTCCCTTTTATAGGGTGCGAGCTTCGGATCCGAGGGCTTTGATGCAAACACGCGAAAGTAGATGTGAAGAGAAGGTGGCTCGTGTGAGGCTCGAACACAATGTTGAACATGCATCGCAATCTCGGTGGACCGCGCTTTGGACGGAAGGAGCAGGTGACACGAGGCGGAGTTAGATGCAAGCCGCATCGGAAGGCTGTTGCACCACATCTTTGGTCAAATTAGCAAGTGACACACGTCGGACATGGGGCGACTTCCGGGCGAGGGTGATGTGTAACACCCGGAGTTTGGGTATGTAATTTTATTTTTGGAATTATTATTTGAGGGAACTCGACGAGTTGGTGCATCAACTCGTCAAGTAGAGTCTTATCTGTTGGTGGGGTTTTGCGACCGGACTCTACAAGTCGGGTATCTGACTCGCTGAGTCGGTGCTGATTAGGAAAAACCTAATCCCCGAGTTTAGGAGCCTATGTAAAGACCTTTATGCCTTCATTTGCGGCCACCTTGTTCCAGAGAAAACCCTTGAGAGCAGAGATAGTGAGTTTGAGGGAAAGAGGGGGCTATTTCTTCATCTTTTTGTGTGGATTTGCTTGAAGGAAGGAGCACAAATCTAGAAGTGTGAAGGGGACTGGATCTGAGCTAATCATCTAATGATATCATCTTTGGAGGTATAATCCTTTCCATTTCGTGTTATATAGTTGGATTTCTTGATTTTAGGGTTTTTACCCTCATTTTTATAGGAGATCTAGTGAGTATGAGGACCCCTTTTGGAATTGACATCTGATCTAGACCATGAGAGGTCCCTAGAGTTATTATCTTCCAGCTTTTTGCAAGCAAATAAGGAATTGGAGACTAGGTTGCCATTTCTAGTGTTATTTCTCCATTTGAGGCTTGATATGGGTTGCATGCATGTAAAGGTTGCACCTTTATGTGACTTTTGAGTGTTTAAGGGTTAGATCCATGATTTGGTTAATCAGATCTGACCTCAGGAGGTTGTTTGAGCAAGTCCATGGAGGAAAGTCGCCGAGTGCATATGTAGACTCGACGAGTTGGACCGGGTTGCCCCGGGGTCTGACTCCAGTGGTGACTCGGTGAGTTGAGGGGTGACTCAGTGAGTTGAGTGAGGCTTAGAAAGGGAAGAGTTTGTGGGAATGATGGGACTCGTCGAGTCGTCATATGCACTCGGCGAGTCTGGTCGAAATGGACAGTTGACTTTTGGTTGACTTTTAGGGTTTGTCAACAAATGGGCCTTCAGGTCTGAAGAGGGGTAGAATGGTCTTTTACCCTTCTAGGGATTTGCATCAGAGAATATCCAATTTGTGAAGAGACATTTATTTAGTGTAATTTATTATTGTGTCTAGGAGGAGGCTAGGGTAGTATTCTGATATCGAGATTTTACCGAGTTACCCGAGGTGAGTCTTCTCACTATACTTTACCTAGAGTGGTAATTAGAGTTATGTGATAGAGTATGTTGTATGCTTTTGCATGATATTATTTCTATGTGATTTATGCTATGTATTTTACAGAGTTAGGACTGGAAGGTCCACATAGTTAGGGCCAGAGGGCCCACAAAGTTATGGGACTGGAGGGTCCCACTGAGACACATTGACCAGAGGGTCAACTAGAGTTATAGCCTCGAGTGGCTAAAATGTGTTGTGGTATTTTGGGGAACTCATTAAGAATTTGTGCTTACAGTGTTGTGTTATGTGTTTCAGGTACCAGTGAGGATCACGGGAAGGCGCCAGCTTGATCAGTACACACACGAGGAGTCTTTTTATATTTTGATCTTGGGATGTGATGTTATGATTTGACTATGTGATGCAGTGATGTTTTATAAAAATGATGAATGAAAAGGTGTTTTAAAATTTTGAAAATTTATTTGAAAATTTGAGTGTTACATGACGTGGCCGAACACCAGCCATGCGAAATTGCTCGGATTTCATACTTTTCTTGATTTTTGTGCCCCGAACTTCTAAAATCCATAACTTTCACATACGAGCTCCGTTTTTGACGTTCCTTATATGCATGCTTAGGTAAAATTATGCTCTATAGCTTTCATTTAGACTTCATCGACTAATTTTGACTTTAATTTTAATATTATTATTTGTAACATATTGGGACATGAAAATCCGTTAAAAATTGATAACTTCTTCATCCGACGTATGTTTTTGTCAGACTTTTTACCGTTCTACTACTATTGATGAGACCTTCGTTTCTCGTTTAGGTTGTCTTGGCTAAATATCGCTCGATCTTTATTTTGAGTTTTTAGTTGTCTAGTGCTATTCTGAAACTCAGAAAAATCATAACTTCCTCATACGAAGTCAGATTTAAAAGTTCTTTATATGAAAGTTTATTATTTTACAAGTACTACAACTTTCATTTAGATCACTAAGGCTAAAAAGTAGTTTATCGGAAACTCACTTTTTACGCGACATAGTGTTTGCCGGTTTTATCGCAGATCTTCGATTGGTCATAACTTCTTCATTATAACTCGGATTTTAACGAGGTTTTCGTCTAAACGTTTCTAACGAGATTCTTTAGAACTTTAAAAAATAAAATTTTACTTATTTCAAATTTTATATTTTTGCTAAATTTTACTATTTGGCTTTTAATTGGAATCTTATAAGACTTCCAATATTTTATGAGTGATTCTAAACATAGTTTTACTTCATTTCTTAGTAAAAACTATCCGTTAGAACTCAACACTCAATATCATATAATATTTCATAATATTATTCACTTTTATAATTTACAATACACGATAACTGAATGTGTATGTTACAATGATCATGGAAGATTTATTTTTCAACCATTTTCAAAGATTGGATGCTTGGTTGAAATCTCCTTGATCATGGTATCTTGGAGTGAAAATCAATAAGAAGGAGAAGAAAGAGATTTCTTTAATAAGAAATACATTTCTCTTATTGAAACCCCAATGATCTTCATGCTCTTATGTATGTTGAAGTTCAAGACTATGGAGTTCAATGTGATGTTCTTGAAGTTCATGACAAGAAGATTCAAGTTGATTCTCACGAAGATGAAAAAGTTTTTTGCTTGATTTGAGTTGAAACCGATGATATTTTGTATTCGTTTGAAGGAATGATTCCTTATTGAAAGTATTTAATCTAAGAAATTCACAAATATCAAACTCCAAAAAGATAGGATCTAAACTTGTCAAGTTGAAGTTGTGGAAAATGGGTTTGTTCATGAATTCAAATCTTCAAGTTCCAAGAAGATAAAAATGAAAATGAATAAGAAGATCAAACGTAAAAACAAGTGGGTTTATTCACAAAAATCATCAAATGTTGATGTGAAACCAAAATCCATGAAGCAAATTTAGTTTCCAAAGTAACAATCTCCAAGTGTTGCATTTAATTTGAAGTCAAAACTGAAAAGTGTTGATGGTTCCAAGCCAAGACTTTAATTCTTTCAAGGTTGGAATGTCGTTTCCTATAAGGAGTATGTCATCAACATACAATACTAGAAAGTTACTATACTCCCAGTAGACTTGACATACACACGTGACTCATCTTCACTCCAAGAGAAATCAAATTCTTTGAATTTCTCATGGAAGCAAAGATCCAGCTACGATATAATTATTTTAATCCATAAATGGATTTCTTAAGCTTAGACACTCTATTAGGAAACTTTGCATCTACAATATCCTCTGGACGACTCATGTAAACATCTATAACCAACTTTCTTTAAGGAAAGTGGTTTTGACATACATATGCTATATTACATAATCATGAAAGGCATCTATGGCGAACATTATCCTAATAGATTTTATCTTGGCCACTGGTGAGAGGGTCTCATCATAGTCAGTCCTTAGGGTTTAAAATAAATCCCTTCGCAAACAGTCATGCCTTGAAATTGTATACCTTTCCATCCATGTTGGTCTTCTTCTTGAAGATCCATTTAGAACCAATTATCTTTTAACCAGCTTCTTGATCAAGAAATCCCAAACTTGGTTATCATACATGGACTTGATCTCTCTATCCATGGCCTCTTTCCACTTAAAAGCCTCAAGGCCTGCCATTGCTTCCTTGTAGTTAGCTGGCTCATCCAAAATTACCAATGTACGATCACTGACAAACATGTCACCATCTGAAGTTATATGGAAACTACAGAACTCATGTGATATGCTAACTCTACTAGATTGCCGAAGAGGTTAGTGATTTGTCAATGGGTTCAACATAAGTCTCATCCTCTATTTGAGCGCTAGTATCTTCTAAGGTTCCTTCAGTGGTTGACTCTTAAATCTCTTTAAGGTTAATGGTACTCCCACTGTCCTCTTTGCATATGAGCTCTCTCTAGTGAAAGACTCCTCTTCGTGCTACAAAGACCACATTCTTACTAGGTCTGTATAACAAATATCAAAAAGACTTTTATGGTTAGCCAATGAAAATACATCTCTCACTTCTAGGTTATACTTTTTCATGAGTCTCTCATCTAACAAAAGCCTCATAACTCGAGACCTTGATATGTGCTAACGAGGGAACTTTCATTATCCAGATCTCGTGAGGTATTTTGACAAACTTCTTGGTAAGGACAAGATTGAGGATAAGGGTGGCTATCTCTAAGTCATAGCCTCAGAAAGAAATGGGAAGAAAAGCTTGACTCATCATGGAACAAACCATTTCTAACAAGGTTCGGTTATGCCTCATAGCCACACCATTAAGTTGTAGTGTCCTGGGAGGAGTCAGTTGTGAAATAATTCAACATTCCTTGAGATAGTTGTAGAGCTTAATATTAAGATGCTCTCAACCTCTATCAGATCAAAGCATCTTTATCTTCCTGCCTAATTGATTTTGGACTTCATGTTTAAACTCTTTGAACTTTTCAAAGGTTTTTGATTTATTCTTGATTAAGTAGATATAACCATATTTGCTATAATCATCTATAAATGTCATATAAAACCGATTAGCATCCCTTGTGGTGGATCTGAAGGGCTCATACACATATGTGTCTATTAAATCCAACAAACCCTTACTTTTTTACAAGATCCAATGAAAAATGATTTTCTTATCTTCCCTAAAAGACAAGATTCACATTCATCATCTGGCCTTAAGTAAAGTAATTCCAACACTCCATCCTTTTGGAGTTGAGGAACACATTTCTTAATAATGTGCCGAAGACAACAATTCCACAAGTATGCTTTGTCTAAACCATTAGACAAATCAATATAAAATACACTATTTCCTAAGCTATCAGCACAAATCACAGTTTCATACACACCATTACAAGGTAAAACTTTAAAATAAAAATGCCATTTTTATAAACCAAAATCGATCCATTCATGTCATTAAATGAATATCAAAAATCTTTTCTAAAAAGTGCATGAAAAGAAATAATGTTTTGAGTCATTTATGATGAATAGCAACAATTAACTAAATCTGATGTAACAACACTACTAAGCATAAGACTATAAGTTCCAATCTATAATAACATGAGAAAATAGCCTATTGCCTATTATTAGATTCATCCTTCTATGCTACACCTCTTCACTTTCTCTTAGTTCCGGCAAATCAGAACAAATGTGAAAACCACATCATGTATCAAGGACCCTAGAAAGAGTAAGTTGTGAGTTATTAGTTTAAATAGTCTAAATGCCTTCTATAACAATTGGTAAAAATTGGTCAGAGTTCGGCGGTCAAACAATTGTGAGCCGCTACGTATTTAGGACCAATTATGTGAAATTTTATGTTTATAATGTCTATTAAAGATATTATATTCATAATTACTTTCAAAACATCTCAAACTACTCAAACCATCTATCATTGAAAATTGAATCGAAAATGACAAAAAAACTAACTCTATTCCTGACGTTAAAAATAATTTTTTTTGAATAAATTATGTTCTACTGATTTGGTGGATAGAATGATAGTTCGAAACGGACAACGTATAGAAAGTTACGCCTATTTCAAATTATAAAAATTAGTATTTATCTAATTTTTCTGAAACGAACCATACACTGCTTCATTTGGAATAGCTACGAACCTTGTAAATAACTTTTGAGCACATTTTTGAACTCAAGGTACGGTTTATTATTTTATTTCATTTTTTATCATATTTTTAATCTCAACCAAAACCAGTTTCGAAAAATCCGTCGAATTCAGATCCAATTAATCACGAAAATTAAAATGCTATTTCACAGAGTTATGTAAATCGGGATTGAATTCCGTATGTATTTCTGGAATCACCTTGATCGGAACAATAAGTAGGCATATTCATAAAGATTTTTTGTACATGTCAGAATCTAATAACATAAGAATCGTGAAAACGTGTGACAATTTCTTCATTAAAAATTGAAAGTACATTGCATATACTTGTATATATTTTTAAATACCTTTCTAATATATCTTTTAAACTAGATGACGAGCCCCATGTTGCAGGGATTTGGATAAACAGATACAACCACGTTTGGCGTCCGCTGGTTCTTATCAATAAGAAGGATTGGATCGACAACTTAAATGTAATAAATAACAATTTACTTTTATTGATCGCATTATTGTAGAAATCAACCTATTGCTAAAAAAATGTTATAAACATTCAACATACGGTTTTTTTAAATAAGTTAATGCCGAAAAATATGAAAATGAACATCACAAATCAATAACTATAAATTTTAGAGATAAGAAAAAGAAAAGGGTTATTTATAATTTCAGACAAATTACTTCTCATTGTTTTCTTTCACTGATTAATACACTCTCTTAACAACCTTTTCTAACTAATTTCATCTAACATAATAGACTCCCTCAAAACCACTTATTAAACCCAAATTCTGCTTGACTTTGACTTTTCCTACTTTGACATTCTAGAATACATGAATCTCAAAGGAGGTCCAACAGAGACATGTTTCTTTCTTTCTTTCCCATAAGGGTTGTCTGGATAAACGATTTTAAAAAGATATTTTTGAAAATGGCATCACATTTGGGGGAAGTGGAAAAAAAATCGAGGGAAAATTTGTAAAGAGTTAGGACTTAATGGGGAAAGTATGTAGAATCTGTACCTGAGTTTGGTGATCATCGCCTATAACAATATTCCCAACACTTCTAAGTGCAGGAATGATTACTGAAGGAGATAGATGTTTGAAGAACAAAATTGAGATAAAATTAGTCAAATTTTCAAGCATTTCAATCAATAAATTTCAAGAAAACAACACCAAAAGCATCTCCAAATCAAGACGTTTTATAATGACTTGTTGATATTGCCACGTCAACATTCCAAAAACCTATTCAAACATAAAAAAACTTACAACAAAAATTTAGATGTTTCCAACTCAGGAGCCTTGTAAACCCGCAGCTGTATGGATAAAAAAATGAAACAGAAAACTAAAATGAATAAAGCTTGAAATTGGAAAATTCTAGGGTTGAAACGTACCCAAACAATGTTCTTGACGCATGAACTTTGGATTGTAGATTACTCTTCAATATAACAATTTTAGTCGTTAAATTTCAGTTTTAACATACTATTGTGGCTACAACATAATAAAAACTATGCAAAATGTTTTAAAAATACCATTAAACTAAAAAAGACATGAAAAAATATCAAACTATCACTTCAAATCACAAAAAGATATAAACACAAATAAAGAAAGTTGAAAATAGTACCATTTTGAATCTTCGGCTTAAGCCTTTATCTCTTAGAATGTTCCATCATGGAGTTAACCATTTTCAAGCCTCGTCCCAATTCCCAAGCCTAGTATTCAACTACTTTATTATACATGTAACTTATGTGAGATACTTAACTTAGTGGTGGAGGTTCATATTCGCTTATGGGTCTCACTAAAAGTTTGATTTCACGTAATAAACAAAATAAAATCATCACTCTTGCAACACTAAAGGAATTGACTGTATCACCTATAATTAATACATTTAGATGCCGACTCGTCAACAACTATATATAAAGATGCAGCAAGGCATCTAACAACCATATATCATAATATTGATTCACATGTGTTTCTTTAAGTTTTGCAGTAACTGACGTTAAGCACACAAGTTAACAAAAAAAGTTAAAAAAAAGATTACAATTGATTGATATTCCTATAATTTATTTTCCAAGTTTTTTTTTCTTCAAAATGCCAATTTTACCTTTCAACAATTTATGTTAAGAATCAGAATCTAAAACGACTTCCGAAGGAGTAACAATCGGTCGGTTGTAATAGAAGATGGAATGGAATCCAATTATAAAAACTAAACAACTTTTTAATCTTTATTAATATAAAAATAAAGATGAACATAAGAATGCATCACTTGAAGTTTATGTAATGCATGTGACATTGATCTATAAGCATCCATGAGAAGTTTGTTATGTTTCTCTAAGTGTCTAAAAAAAAATAACAAAATTCAATACTGTAGGTCATACAAGATTAAAAATAATAAAGAAAACTTTCTTTAACATCTGTCCAGTGTATTTAGGATCCACCAAATGCAGATTCTGAAAAAAAAAACATACTTGGTATTAGGCTTGTCATGATTGAAAAGCTTATGTTTGAATAAGCTCTACCAATAATTTTTCAGATTTCACATGCTTTTAGGGTCTAGACTCTATCTAGACTTGTACCTCCCGCATTACTAACTTATATCTCCAACAATGCTCATGCTTTAGTAGATTGTACATCCTGCAACTTTTTGCCTTGTTGACAGTGTGTTTAATCTGAAGGATCATAAAACATCCACTTCTTATTACTCCAATACAACTATCAAATATTATGTTTTTTAGGCCTCAAAATTGAAATATGTTTTCATCATTACCTACTCATAGGGCTATTGCCAACTTGTGATGGAGAAGATGATTCATGAAGCAACATCAAAACCCACACTTTTTTTAAATCAGTCAAAACCCAAAAATAAGAGAATAAGACCAATACTGAAAATCAAAATCAAGACCCTAAATAACTAAAGCAAAATCAGTACACAAATCTGTAAACTATAATCAAAACCACATCGCAAACCATATTTGTGTAGCATAACATCTACCAGGTTTGCTTTGGGCAACCATATGCATAGAGATTAAGCATAAAAAATAAATGAAATTAACATGGAAACTTGCAGCCATCAAAGTCAGAGGTCTGTCGACAGGTTCTTCTCCACTGGTGAGACTGGTGAGAAAGGAATCAAACTAACCCAACAGTGATGCTTGTCTGCAATCGTCTTCATCAAGCCCTAATCTCAGGTCCAGATGAGGCGGTGGTGAGAAAGGAATCTTCCTACATTCTCGTTTGAGTGATTGGAGTGAGTCCGGTGGGAGCGATGGTCTTCATCAAGCCCTAATCTCAGGTCGGCTGATGGTGGTAGTGATCGAGGTAAAAAAACGACGGCGGTGGCATTGGCCTCTGTCAGCGTTTTCTTGGGTTGCTTCATTGGAATATTGGAGTGAACTCATTCCGTCACCGCCTTAGGGGGCAAAAAAAAAACAGCAGGAACCGAACGAACCAAACAAAACTGAACACAAACCAAAGATTTTACTTGCAAGTACACAAACGAAGAGAAGAAAGAAAATGGAGAAGATGGATACGGCAAAAACTGAAACAAAAAGCAAAGGCGTCGGCTATGGCGGAGCGATAGAAGCGAACTCAGCGACCGATCGACTGCACTCTTCGATGGTATAATAGAGGAATCGACAAGTCGGAACTCCTATGAGTTCGATTTGTGTGTGGAAGAGTGGAACGATCGGGAAGCAGAGGAAAAAAAAACAGAAGGTCTGGATAAGGAACGGTGGAAGGAAGAAACTGTAAAGATCGATTACCTACAATGTGTGGATAAAATGACCGGCAAAACCGGCATTGTTCCTAAGAAGGTCCTCCTTTAAAATATATATATATATATATATATATATATATATATATATATATATATATATATATATATATATATATATATATATATATATATATATATATATATATGATAAAGTGAATATACCTAACAACCTTATATAAGCTTAGGTACCTAACTCCATAATACTACATCGGTTTGTATCATATTTACATTGTAATTGCCTAAGGTTCTTAAACTTCAACCACATAACTTGATTACTTCCAAAATCATTGGACTTTCAACAATATCTTTCTTTTACATCACGTCTTTCTATCGAATACCACCTGATGAGCTTCATATCCTACCGCTACAAATGAAAGGATGTAGGAGATATATAATGATGAATTTTCAAAATTTTTTTATGTAAATCAAGTTTAGGGTTGAAGTTTAAGAATCTTGGATGATTGCAATGAAAATTTAATGCAAAATGACGTAGTTTGATGAGGTTAGGTACCTAAACTTATATAAGGTTGTTAGGTATATTCACTTTACCCTATATATATATATATATATATATATATATATATATATATATATATATATATATATATATATATATATATATATATATATATATATATATATATATATATATATATATATATATATATATATATATATATATATATATATATATATATATATATATATATATACTAAAAATCTATTTCATATACAATAATCAAGAATACACCAAATTCTTTTTCTAACCCTCCAAATAAATTACATATATTTCATTGTACAACCAAAATCATCTTAGGCTGTGTTTGGCGCGCCACAGCTAGCTGATAAGCTAGTTTATTTTTCGAGCTTTTTTATGTTGTCGTGTTTGGTAAGCCAAAAAGTAGCTGATAAGCTAGTTTTTTGAAAAACTACTTAGACTAGCTTTTTAAGAGTTTTTTTTTTTAAAATTTTCAAATACACCCCTTAATTAAGTATAGAAACACATATTCTTACATGTCCTTTTACGTAATTTTATATATTTCAGCTATCTTTTCAACTAATTTTACCAAACGTTATTTTTTATCAGCTAGCTTTTCAGCTATCAGCTAGCTTTTCAGCCATCAGCAAAATTTTCAGCTAATCCGCCAAACATAGCCTTAATGCTATTTAAAACTTGGAAAATTAGAGAGATAATAAAAAAAAAACTTTTGTACAAAACAACGGAGAGTGATTTCTCTCATACATCACTTTTCTTCTCGTTCCTTAGATTGAAAGGTATGGGTACCAACGAGTTATAACGCGGGTGACGTGGCGCATGATGACGGCGTCGTAACGGGGGGAACACCGCCCCCTATCTCGTTGCTTCTCGTTATTTGAATCTCGTTGGCACGGAGACGAGTAGAAACGGGCAAAAAATTAACCGTTTGAAAAATATTACCGTTTGAAAACGGTCAAATACATTAATAAAAAAAAATAACCTTTTTACATCTATATATATATATATATATATATATATATATATATATATATATATATATATATATATATATATATATATATATATATATATTTACATATACTTATTTCATTTCAAATCTTTCTATATTCTTATTTCTTTTCTAAAAAAATGGAGCAAAACCAAAACACCTCCCCATCATCAAACCCAAACACAACCTCGCCTCTCGGGTTTGCCGGTTATGAAGGTTATTTCAACCTTTTATCGACTCAAGGTTCACCACAGATCCCATACGAAGGCGCAGCTTTCAGCCCCGCTTCACCGCCACTACAGTTTCTCAACTCACATTTCTTTCAACAAAATCAAGGCGGTCAAAACCCAAATTTACAACAAAATCTTTTCCTTTCTTTTGCTTCGATGCAACAACAAACCAACCAACCATCGCCTACGACACAACAATCGGGTGAAGCGGAAGCGGGAGGTAGTAGGAACAAGAAAGGGAAAGGGAAAGGAAAATCAAAAGGGAAATCAATAGCGGTGGAATCTGAAAATGCAGACGTTCCACATTGGTGGACACCGGAAGAGGAATATGCTTTGACGGCGGCTTGGTGTGCTACTTCAAAGGACGAACTTCGCGGAAATGGAATAAAAAAAGGAGCTTATTGGGGGGCGGTGCTCGACAAGTTTCACGCTATTTTAAAGAAAAATCTGTATCGCAACAACGACATGTTGAGCAGCAAATGGAGTATGATAAGTAAGCGGTGCAGCAAATTCAACGGTATTTACAACCGGATTGCGGCGCAACAACAAAGTGGAACCAACGACTTTGATTTGTTCAAAGCTGCTAAGGAACAATATCGGGTCGAAATGGGTCATGTTTTCGACTTTGAAAAATCATGGGAATTGTTGCGAGCGGATCCAAAGTGGAATAAAACGCCTACATCGTCGGAGGTTCAATCCAAAAGGTTTCGCAATTCTAGTTCGGTCGACGTGTCGGACGCACGGACTAATATCGACCTAAACGCCGATGACGATGAGATCCCGGATGATATCCAAGAGATATCCCCACCACGACGACCGCCCGGACGCGACAAAGCAAGGCGCGCTGCAAGACATGCGGAGGAGGTGGAGACGAGAGCAAAAGATGCGGCAGAAATGAGAGCGAAATTCGACGAACATAATTTGTTAATAAAAGAAAAAAATGACTTGAAACGTCGTCATTTGGAATTTCTGGAAAGTCAGGCACGGGAGAAGCGGGAGCAAAAAGAAAGGGAACTAATGACACAACAATTGTCAATTCTTCGGACAAGCGAGGATGGTTTAGCACCTGCTGATCTAGCGGTGCTACAAGCAATGAAGGAACAAATTAGAAAAAAATATTTGGGTTGATTGTGTGGTATTTAGTAGTGATTTCAATGTTATTTTAGTTATTAATTTAGGTTTAAAATTATGTTTTTTTTAATTGTAATCGGATTTTAGATTTTAAATATTATGTCTTTTTTTTTTGTTTTTAAAATTATATATTTTATAAAAAAATATATATTAGTTATTAAAAAAACGCAAAAAGAAAAAAAAACGAAAACAAAAAAAAGTAAAAAAAAAAACGAAATAGTAAAAAAAAAAATACAAAAATAAAAATATTTATTTTCAAAATGTTGGTGTGATGTTATACCACCACTGCTTATGTGGCATGTGAGGTGGTGTTGCGCCTTGTTGCCTCCCTCTTACGTTATGATAATGGGAAGAAGGATCGACGACCTTTACCGGCGATTGCAACCCACTCTCCACCTTTGCCCAGTGATTCCACAGCTAAACACCCCCTTGAGCTCGTTGTTTTGCTGCTTCCCTTCTCCCATCTATCAAGTTGTTTATCCCTTCCTCTTTGCTCGATCGAACTCCTCATAACTACCCTCGTTTGCTGATGATTCGATTTCCGATAAACCTTCCTTACCCTTTTACGTTTTGCTGCTGATCGGAGCAGAAAATGAATGAAGACACCAGAGTTAGCCTTCTTCCGGCACCCCTCTCGTGATTTATATCCACCTTGTTCTCGTTCCAGTCTATTTTCATCTATGATCAGACGAGAAATGGAGGTTTCATTACCCCTTCCTCCCATATTCTTTCCGTCGAAACTCAACCTGAAAAACCCACTTCGATCGCTGCCACTGCTGCACGATTCTTCAGCCGGCGACGAGAAGGAAAGTAGATGAAAAGAGCCACCGGATCTGCCCCTTCGACGATCTAATCGAAGATGAAGGTTTGCCGGAGATTGCTGCCCCTCGTGTTTCTTTCTCTGACTTCCATCTTCTCTCTTCTCCGGCCAAGCTGAGCGCCAACGTTACTCCTCTAGTCTGCCACTGCCCCGCCGATACTCCAATTTGACTGCTTCGATCGACCGTTTCCTTGTTCGATCCGATGAGACGAAGAAGACGCCACCCTTTTTGTACTTTTGGTGAATGTGCCAACACCAGTCCCTCCAATATAGTTGTAAAATTAAAATCAACCCAATTTGCAAATTTAATCAAAAACAGACCTTCTGTTTGTACAGTTTTACCAAATCAGTTCCTCCCATTTGATTATTTGATAAAAATAGCCCTTTTTGCTAGTTAAGCTACTAAGCAGTCCTTCATTTGTTGTTAAAAGATCAAAACTTTTTATTTATTTTGTTTAAATCAATACAAGCAGTCCCTTTTTGTTTATATCAATACAAAATAGTTTCGAAAGGCTTTCAAAGTTCATGGGTATCAAGTGGTGGTTTCTCATATAAAGCGTCACCAAGATGAACAAGACGAACCAGATCGAGATCACGCATTGAAAGTGAGTGGTTACGACCCATTTTTAAACATTCTCGGGGGAAATACATGTGCTCACATGTCTTATTTATGCAAAACTCTCATAAAAATCATATCTTGGTTATAAATATTACCAGTTAAAAAATATTTTGTTTGAGGAAAACTCGATATATTCTTATGTTATAGTTGTTTGAAAAGAAAGTTTACCATACCTTTTTACTAGAAAGAAGTTACGATAAATGGTTAATTGTGCATCATAAAAAATATGCCATGTAATACTATCACTCATATGGTATTCAAAGATCATAACTTATATATATATATATATATATATATATATATATATATATATATATATATATATATATATATATATATATATATATATATATATATATATAACGTTATAAACATTATAACATGAAAATTATATATGTAGTTATATATACTACTATGAGATTTACCATTTATTTAAACGAGCCTCGTATACTTTAATGTATATACTTATCGTACATACTCGGATTTTTATAAACTCTATTCATTGTTAATCATTTTGCCTAGAGACTTATCCACGTATAAGTTAAGGCTATCCAATCTCAAATGTTACGCCCTGGATGCTTATCCACGTATAAGATAGGGCAGGTTATGCATGTACATTAGTTAATGGTTTTATAGTGATACGTTATTCATTAGCAAAGTATAAACACTTAGCATAAGCATACACACTCTACTATATCCGTTGATCTTTGGAGCGAGATATTTATGTATAGATCTATATGGGTTTGACACCCCCACCTGCGGTTGCTAGCTACAACCACAATGGCCAAGTTGAAACGGGTGAGTACTATCTACAGTCATTTCTACGACGTCCAATGAGGCATTGTAAGGGTACTTCAGTCACATAGCTCGGTTATAGGAGTCATTATAAACATTAAATGGATCCTTTTCTCCCTCCAAAAACCATGGATTTGGTTTCTCTCTCTACAAACCATGGAGTTGGTTTCTCGCACTACAAACCATGGACTAGGTTTTTCGCACTACAAACCATGGATTTGGTTTCTCGCACTACAAACCATGGACTTGGTGATTACTATCTCGTGAAGTGTTTTTGGCAACCTTCTTTGTAGGGACTAGATTAAGGATATGGGTGGCAGTCTCTAAGGCAGACCCCCATAATGAGATTGGTAACGAAGCTCGACTCATCATGGAACGAACCATGTCCAACAAGGTTCGGTTGCGCCTCTCAGCCACACCATTAAGTTGTGGTGTCCTAGGTGACATCAACTGTGAAACAATTCCACATTCCTTAAGATAGTCTAGGAACTCGATACTAAGATACTCACCACCCCGATCGGATCAGAGCATCTTTATCTTCCTGCCTAGCCGATTCTCCACTTCTTGTTTAAACTCTTTGAATTTCTCAAAGGTTTCTGACTTGTGCTTGATTAAGTAGACATAGCCATATCTACTGTAATCATCAGTAAAAGTCACATAGAAGCGATTAGTATCCCTTGTAGCGGTTCTGAAGGGCCCACACACATCGGTGTGTATGAGATCTAACAAACCTTCACCCTTTCACAAGTACCAGTGAAGGGTGACTTGGTCATCTTTCCAAGTAAGCAAGATTCGCAAGTGTCATCCGACCTTAAGTCAAATGACTCCGAAACTCCAGCCTTTTGGAGTTGGCCTATGCGCTTCTTGCTAACATGTGCAAGACGACAATGCCACAAGCATGCTTTATCCAATTCATTGGAAGAATCGATATGCAACACATTATTTCCGAAGTTGTCTACAACATTCACAGTTTCATATACACCATTACAAGGTAATGCTTTAAAATAAAAAACACCATTATAATAAGCATTTATAGCACCAATTTCTTTATCAAATGAAAAACTATAGCCTTGTTTGTACAAACCATGAAAGAAAATAATATTTCTCGCCATATCAGATGAGTAGCAACAATTATTCAAATCTATTTCTAACCCACTACTAAGCAATAAAGAGTAAACTCCAATCTTGGTGATAGGTGAAACCTTCCTATTCCCCATGATCAAGTTTATCTTCCTGTGCTCCATATCCTTACTTCTTTTTAGGCTCTGCACATCAGAACAAATGTGAAATCTATAACCTGTGTCAAGAACCGAAGAGTTAGAATGTGATGAGTTTTTAGATAGAATAGTATAAATACCTGCATGGGTAGGTTTAACCTTCCCATCCTTGACAACTTGGAAGTATTTGGGGCAGCTTCGCTTCCAATTCCCTTTATCGTGATAGTAGAAACGCTCTGCTTCTTTAGGAATGGAAGAAGGAGTAGAAGAGCTAACCTTGGTACCACCCGAAGAGGATCCATTAAGAGACTTTCCCTTGCGGATCTTTGAGGGAGCCTTCCTCTTCTTCCCTTTCCCTTGTCCAATTGCCAGAATAGGGGCAGTTGCGGTAGGAGTAGAAACAACATTTTTACCTTTGAGACCACTTTCAGCGGTCCTCAAAAGCCCTTGAAGTTTGTTGAGTGTGACCTCCTCCTTGTTCATATGATAGGTCATCTGGAACTGATCATAACATGGAGGTAAGGAGTGTAGAATGATATCTATGGCCAGCTCCTCAGGAAGGTTCACATTTAATTTCAGCAAACGGTCCACAAACCTTTGCATTTTCTGCAAGTGGGACGTGATGGGTTCACCATCCTTTATCGTTGTTGTAATCATGGAGCAGATGATTTCATAGCTCTCTTGACGAGCACTCTGATGGTATCTATCCATCAGGTCCTGGTGCATCTCAAAAGGGTAGAAGTCCTCATAGGACTTTTGGAGTTCAGCTGTCATGGTGGAAAGCATGATACAAACTACCTTGGTGGCATCCTTCTCATGTGCCCTAAACTCTGCGATCTCCTCAGGAGTAGCAGAAGACTCATCAATTTCCTTTAGCTCCTTATTAAGGACATATTCCTTGTCCTCATAGCGTGTGACCATCCTGATGTTCCTAATCCAATCATTGAAATTAGTACCATCAAAGATGACTCTCACACAAAGGTTCATGAGAGAGAAGGAGCCAGTAGGGTTTGAGCCAAAAGCAGTGTTGGAAGACATCTGAAAAAGGAAGAAAGGAAAAGTTTAGATTAGATAAAGAGTCCTTAATATAACACCCAAAACGAAATATTAAGGCTAGGACCCAATACAGTATTTTACAAATTGGAAGAGGGATGTTGTAATCCAATTTGCAAAATATTTGAAGGTAGGTAAATGACGATTTACCAATTTCCACCATGAAAACTAAATAGTTATTAAATTTTAATTGGATTGAAATTCCTAGATCCTTTGAGATTCATTGAACAATTCAATGGGATGTTTAAATCTCGATTATGCTCTTCAGGTTTGTGACTGGGATACCGAGGATCACAAACAAGGTGTGAATAACCATGCAAAATGTGCTTGGTACTCCTGATATCATTTATCACCCAATAAATGTGCCGGTTAACCACACACGCTCCATTGATCTTATGATAAAAATCGAGCCACCCTTACTAGTCAAAGTTAATGTTCTGGTTAACCACACATGCTCCATTAACGACTTGGCAAGATGCAAAGTGCAATTTTCATGGATTAGCATCAATTTCACATTTTCCTAAAGTAACTAAGATTGGGAATTTATAAAAGGTTTAGTTACTTTATTGCTATTATTATACTTAATGAGAATTATAGTCCTATCCAATACGTTCGGCTAACAACCCTGCACCGATCAAGGAAGCGGTGGGTGAGAGTGGACACACATTAAACTGGCATTTAATAGGCAGTAACCTTATACCCCCTTATAGACCGGCTTCATGAATGAGGTCTACTAACGTTAAGACTGACTTGTCTTATACATACATACATACATACATACATATATATATATATATATATATATATATATATATATATATATATATATATATAAAACCTATAATATTATAATAGTATAAGGGTTGAATTTTAAACTTTTAAAATTCTAATGTTTAGAATTAAAGTATGCAAAAATCTAACTTTACAAATTCCAAAACTTGAGGGCAAGTTTTGAAACTTGTCAAAACTTTTCAAGTCCATAACCTATGAGTTTTAATGCCTTTTAAAGAAGTGAATTTTCATTTACCATAACTTGAGGACAAGTTATGGAGAACATCAAAGGCCATTAAGATCATCAATTAAACTAACAAGCATGTCAAGTAATATCGATGATCTAGATTAAAATCATATGAACAAGACAATTTATATCTAACAAATTTCATGTAATTAGCCTAACCATATAAACTAATACAAAACATGAAACTTTGATGATTATCTTTTGAATTGGATAAGCATGATCATTAGCACATTAAAAACAGGTTTATAAGTTCAAAAAAAGTTTAGGGTAATGATCCTAGTCCAATTTCAGCTTTAAAACTCAAATTCTGCATTCTGGAGCACCAACTCGTCAAGTGCATGAACTGACTCGATGAGTTGGTCAGTTTATAGCGGTGACTCGGCGAGTCTGTCAGTAGACTCGGCGAGTCCATTATCCAAAAAGCAGAAAATCGATTTTTTCAAGCTTTGAAAACAAGTAGCACCAAGTATAACTGAAAACAAGCCTAGGCTTTTATACCACTGAAGGGTTTTGAGCATTCAAACAGTCTTAAGGTGTACATGCTACCCTAGATACATCGGATCTATGTTTTCTCTATTATACATGCAAACTTTCATTTTTCCAAGATATCACTCTAACTAGCATACTATGGAGTATATACACTACGAAGATCTAGTTAGATGACTTACCTTTATTGTATCTTTCAAACCTTAAGTCTTTAAGAGCCTAGCACCCCAAGTGTAATGCCTCAAATGCTTCACACAACACCACCAACAATGGAGGAACTTGAGAGGAGACTATTTGCACTCACAAAATCGGCTAGCACTCTTGTATATCTCTTAGGTGCCGATTTTGGTAGCCATGAGGTTCTTTATAGTGTGACACAACTAGCGTTACACCATGCAAACCCTAATATGCATGATTTTCCACATTCCTCATGCTTCATGGGTTTTAACCTCCATGGAGTATCCATGGGTCACCACATGGGTTTAGCGCAACATAAAGAACTATGGATCATAAGCCCACTATATAAGAATAAAGGATTTACACAATCAATCCCCATATATTTAATTAGTCTCTTTTGATCACAAAATTAATTCCAAATTAATTCTTGATCAGTACTAATTAAATAACATGATTTCATATTAATATATTAGAACTTATATTATATTAATAAATATTGAATATCCTCTTCTCAAAAGTCCATCCTTACAAATTGTTCCGGTGCCATGCAACCCAAATGGACCATGCTACTCTCGGCTCAAGTACATACCAATTATAGTTATGGGCTTAGACACTAAATCCAACAACCCTAACATACAAACCCTAAAATACTTGTCAAGACAAAGTCTAAGTGCATTAGGCTTGAGTTAACCTACTCTCTGATACCACTAATGGGTTTCGAACCTATCAAAGATCAACCATTAGGCAATAGAAACAACAAATAATTCTAATCTAAGACTCAAAACACAAGATCTAACTCAACTATCCATGCAACTTATAGAAAATAGTAGAATAGACTAGAGAACCCAACATAGAGTTCTTTTTCTAAAATCGGACCCACGACACAAGATACAATTCGATATAAGTAATCCGCGAACTTTGAGCTTCAAAGAGAATAGAAATCTAGATTTTATGGTTGACCACGACATGGAGAACAACCTTCCTTAATGTGAAAATTTCAATTCAGGATTTCTTAGGGTTTTTGAGGATTTCGAACTTTGAGGCTAAGATGTATTTTTCTCATGTATCAAAATCAGATTTGGAGACTCTATTTATAGGGAGGTGATATTAAACTCTCGAGATAATTACCAAATTTAATTATAATTATCTATGGAATTCAAATCCAACTTGATAGTTCTATATTCCTTTATTTACTATTAATTAATTAACAAAATAAGTCACTTAAAGAAAGATATTTTCATATCCGCGTTATTTTGCTCTTGCGTGTAATCCAAAATGACACTACTATCAATAGTAATATTAGCAGTTTTTAATGGCTATGGGCATTATTCTCCATCGTATGGAGGCTATAAGTAGGCTTTGTTGGCTTCAAATAGAAGATGATTGCCGAATTTTAGGGTTAAGGTACTTAAATACTTCATAACTTTCATTTTATGCCCTTAGGTGTGAGTAAATGACTCCATGACCCATGTATATGATCAAGTATCATTTTCTTGCTCTTGGACCCCTGAAAGTTAACTTTGAACATTCCAAAAGTAGATTAACAATGGTATATACCAAAAAACTAACCACGATAACGGAATGGGAAAGTTCGGGTCGTTACACAATTACATCGAAGATATGGGAAAATGCAGATGCCAAATGCACAAAAGTTTCCATAATTTGGATTGAAAAGAATAGTAATTAATATTGAGATTATTGTCGAGAAGCTTTGTTGGCAGTCGATTTATGATGTAAGTATCAGAGCTAAAAGCATGTGTTCAGAAGGTAGCTAGAACATGAGCACTAAACATCATAGCTAAACCAATTTGAGCGATATGATGGTGATTTCTTTTAGCCTGACCATTTTTGTAACGTCCCAAAAATACGAGCCAAAAATTTCATTTTTTAAAACACATACTTAGCAAAACATTAGAAATAAAACATTCACCGATCGTATCATTTCATAAAATATGTGCGTGTCTGGAAACTAGTTTATAAAAACATAACAATGTCAAAGTACAAATCCCCAGGAAGATCTCATAGTGCGGAATACAAAGCGTGTGTGTGATGTGCCGCTACTGCGCCAGCTCCTTCCCCTTCGAAGAAGAGGTACCTGAAACCAAAACCGAAAACTGTAAGCACGAAGCTTAGTGAGTTCCCCCATCATACTACATACCATACAATCACATATCATACATACTGCCAGGCAATTCTGGGGTGCCCAACCTACCCGGTACGGCCATTCTGGGGTGCCGACCTACCCGTGTCAAGTCGTTCTAGGGTGCTGACAACCCATGTCAAGCCATTCTGGGGTGCTGACTACCAATCGGTCCTAACAACCGATCCTCGGGGACTATTTCACCCCCTACTGATACTATCACATATATCATAACATAACATTTTATCAGACATATCTGGGGTGTCCGATCTACCCTTCGGTCCTAATGACCGAACTTGGGGACTATTCCCCTCGTACTACCACTATCACATATAACATATCATGCCAGCATATAAACATATCAGGTAGTAGCAAACCTAGATGATATCACAAAGAAAATCATCTAACACACAACTCCTACTGGTGGGCCGACATTGTGGCCGTAGACCCACCGCTACTGGAAGGTAACTCACCTCAAAGTAGCTGCTGATCTGCATGGGAACTGAGTGTCTTCTTCTACTGCTGCCCCGGAAATCCTCCGACTATAATTCCCACAAAACACTCAGTCAAATACTGCTAATCGACCTCAGGGTAAAATGACCATTTACCCCTAACCAAACCAAGAGTCAAAGTCAAAGTCAACTTCCAGTTGACCCGACTCGCCGAGTTGGATTGCCAACTCGTCGAGTCCCTATCCATTCGGTTTGTCATAATCCCGTCTCTACCCGTCGAGTTAGGCATTGACTCGACGAGTTTTCCTTCTAAACCGATGTCCAATAGTCATTCATCCTACTCGCCGAGTTGTATGAACAACTCGTCGAGTTCGTCTTCATCCGAAGAACAATCTATGCTGAGACTCGCCGAGTTGAATGAACAAATCGCCGAGTCTGTTCTTGAGACAAGAAGATTGCCTTGAACTCGCCGAGTCAGGGCATTGACTCACCGAGTTCCTTCATGAGTGAGTCTGGCTTCCGACCACTTAGTCACATCCCATGACTCACTACTCTACCCAGCAAACATGAAACGGTGGAAAACTCGGGGACTCGCGACTCGACTCGCCGAGTCCGATAAACGACTCGCCGAGTCTTTCACATGCAAATACTATATACTCGATTTTGCTTGAATCCAACTCATGCCATACATAGATCTGGGTTCTTAGGGCTTGATTAACACGTAAAGTTTCCAACTTTACGTGTAAATAAACACCGATGAAGGTTTTAAGGCTCAAAATGCACTAAAAGAGTAAATCTAGGGCTTTCATGCAATATGGCTTCATAAAGGCAGTGGATCCGAGCTCCTGGAGCTCAAACAAGCCTAGATCTAAAGGTAAATCAGCTTATTACAGACCCTAAACCATACCCAAGCTTGGAAATGGCTCAAGAAGGACTTTAATGGAGCTCTAAAGGGACTATAAGCATGAAAATAGGGGGAAACTGAGTTATACCTCAAGGAAATCTCGGAAATAACACCAAGATGTCTGGTCTCCTTCCCCTCCTCTTGATCTACTCTCCTTTCTCTCTCAAAGCCTTCAAGTGATCACACCAAGCACTTCAATCTCACAAGGAACGATGTTAGAACGATATATGTGACATCCCCAAAATCACGGCCAGAAAAGAACGATTTTGTTTATGCTTTGTTTAAAAATCAGAGTAACATTTTAAATAAAAGTGTTGCGGAATTTGTCCCAAAAAAAAATATGATAAAGATTTATCAAAAGCATTTCCATAGAAATGTATTTCATTAAAAGACTTGGGATGTCATGTTCGTACAGATCAAAAGCATAAACAGTACAATATAAGCCTTACTACATTATTTCATATTTACAGGCCTATATCCGTAATCCCTCGTCCAAACATCATATCTATGCTCAGGCACTACTACCTGTAATACATAAAACTGAGTGGGTCAGGCTTGGGAGCCTGGTGAGCACATATGGTTTTCCAACCCACAATAAATAAGTTTATTAATTCCATCAATCAACAATAACCCGATTACCCATTCCCGTTATCCTCATATTACGTCCCTAAACACCTATCATAAGGGACCTATCCTAAGGATCATCATCGGGATGGACACTACTGCTAAGGGGGTTCCTTAGCAATAAATGTCCTAAAGGCAACCATGTGGGGGATGGAGTACACCGGCGAACATGTGACAACCCAAGTTGTTCTGTTACATTTCCCCGTTACCGTTAACGAAATATTCTACTGTATAAAAGTTCCGTTACTTAGAGGGCGTCAATTTAATAAACATTCCATTTTGGTTGCAATTAACATGCCGTTAAGTCGTGATAAAAGGAAATAAAAACACAGGACACACATTTCCATTTATTTGGAAAATGTCAAATTTTATTATTACGACCACTAAATCGGGTGCGACCAAAAGCCCCGTTTAACGGCAGTATCGGGTAAAATCCCACTGAGCCCCGACTCAAAACCCTATATAAGGGTGAGTGGAGTCTATTGGAGACTTTTTACACTCTCTCTCTATACTTTCTCTCTAGACCCGTTTTCGCCCCGAATCCGCAACCAAACACTTCCAAATTGTAAGTCCGCTTACCCTAGCTTGTTCTAAACATTACTAGCTGTAGTTATAGCCCAAAAACCACCCAAGAAGGCATGGGATAAGGAGTTTACGGCCCAGGAACACTCTAGGACCGTAAACCCCTAAAATGGTGCCAAACATGCCTTTAAACTTGCCCTTAAGCTTGGAAATAAATTAAGGGAATTGCCTAGGAGTGTTTAAACATGAAAACACAATGATTTAGGGCATAAATGAGATTTTACGGCCCAAGCACATGCTTAGGCCGTAAACCCCTCAAAACCTTGTCAAAATGCCCCAAAAACACTCCCAAACCACCCTAGGGCTTAACACGTAATTTAGGGACTTAGTATCTTGGGTTTAACACAATTAAACACAATGAAATGAAAGGGAAAAAGGAGTTTACGGCCCAGGTGTATACCAAGGCCGTAAACACCCCTAAATGTGCCCAAAAGTGTGGGTTTTGCCCCCCAAATGGCCTTAGACATTTACCATAAAATACTAGGAAGGATTTAAGGGTTTAAACACAAGAAATGGAGGGATTAAAAAGGAGTTTACGTCCCAAGCAATTGTCTAGGCCGTAAACTCCCCAAAACTCATTCAAATGATAGATTTAATCCCCCAAAATAGCATCATACTTCATTATAAATGGCTAGCAAGGCAATAGGGGCTTTAAACTTCCCAAAACTCTAAGGGTGAGAGTTTACGGCCGTAAACTCCCTTAGGAGTGTCCCTAGGCCGTAAACTCCCATATAGAGCCCTTAGGAGCCTTGAATCCACTCATGCCTTTGAGGAAAAATGTTTAGAATAATTCCATGATGCAAGTAGAAGCCTTAAACACCCTAGAACTCATCACCATGATTTTACGGCCGTAAACTCATGGTGAGATGTCCCTGGGCTGTAAACTATGTAATAAGGGTGTATTCTTGGATAGTAAGCTCCATTCCTTAGCCATACGCACCTTTAGACACTACCCGGGACACCCAAACAGTTAGCCAAAGTGTTTTCCGCTCTTGTGAGCGCGTATATTTGTTTAATTAGTACTAAATATACTAATTGTATGTGAACATATGTTATCATATGTTAAATAGGTCATTGTGTGTGCTCAAGTCCTTGCGTGACATCGAACGCCCAAACGACACCTTCGTTGGACCTACTTACACCAGGTGAGTTCATACCCCTGAATGAACCTTTTAAATGCTTTTAAATGTTTTATAGGGGGGGGGGGGAATACAAGTTAAACATGTCATATCGTATCAATCACATGTGATTGATAACCCGCATGCATAAGATTCTACTACTTTACACTGTTGTACCGAGTAGGACACTATAATGATTTTTACTTATTTCATAACTTTTACTTATACTGATTTATCCAAATTCATTCTAAATTGGTTTATGAAAGATTCTCTAAGGTTTTTAAACATATTTTACAAAAGAATACAATTTGTGATTTTCTCTATACATAAAGGCTTTTCATCAAAGATTTCCTTTTTCGACGTATACTTTTACTTGTTAGATACCGCTGCTTCGCTTATACTTATTTTATACTCCTACTCGGTAGCGCTTTCACTTATACTCGTAGTCGCTTATACCTGATGACGCTTATAATTATTCACGCTTTTACTTAGTGATACGATTCTTCTTCACTTATACTTGATAACGACTCTACTTCACTTATACTTGATACGTTTTGCTTCACTTATTATCGCCTCTACTTCGTGATACGCTTATACTTGTTCGACACTTCTACTTCACTTGCGACCGCTTCTACTTCACTTGTTAAACACTTCTACTTCTCAAAGATCACTTCTACTTGATACACACTCAGTCGTAGTTAGATGTATGTCTGTGCTTATATAGGTACATATAAGTAATGATTGAAAGACTTAGGAAGGCTCGTCTGCCCTATTTCCTTTTCTTCGTTGAGATGTGGTTTGGTGGGATCGGATGGCCGTCCGAAGGTCGTTTGACTCATTAGTTATATATTATGTATATGAGTATGGACATATAGGAATTCTCTAGTCAGTTCAGTTAAGAGTCTCTACCTCTACTCTATACTTACATTAGAAACCCACTATTGGGAAGTCTCTACCTTTAGTTCAACACTTACACACTACCCACTATTTGGAAGTCTCTACCCACTATTTGGGATGCATCTTCAGGACACGACCTTCTCCGTCGTCTAGTTGGTAACCAGAGTCTCCTGTAGGGAGAGCGGACATTGTGTGTATAGATCTATACGGGATTGACAATCCCACACCCAGACTGCTAGCTACAGTCCCGGGTCTGTTATCTCTGTTTTGACCTTACAAGACGTATCTTTCATTTGATACTGTCTGGGGTCTATTATCTCTGTTTTGACCTTACAAGATGTATCTTTCATTTGATACTGTCTGGGGTCTGTTATCTCTGTTTTGACCTTACAAGATGTATCTTTCATTTGATACTGTCTGGGGGTCTGTCTTTCACTGTTTTAGACCTTACCAGCTGTACCCTTCATTTGGTACCTACTGGGGTCTGAGTCTCCACTTGTTAGACTGAACCAGGCAAGTCGTTAGTTCGATATTCTCCTGTAGTCTATGATTCCCTTCCTTAGTCAGCAGTCCTCACTGCTGAGGCATATGTTATTCCCTGATGTCGTTTGCTTTCCTCAATAATCAAATTCAGTATTTTGATAATGATAGCAAATTAGGGAAAACTACTTTTTACCACATAACACTGACCAGTCTTGGTAGAAGACTGCTTTTATTAAAGAAAATATAGGATTTTTTGGAAAGAACTCTAATACACAGAAAACATTTAAACTACTACTTATTAAAGTTACTTGATTGAAATGTCACTAAATACTTATGAACTCACCAACATTTGTAAAAATGCTGATACTTGCTTTTCAAATAACTTGTATTCTCAGGTCAAAGATTAGACAGGTACATCCCCGGAGCTGTTGATGAAGATAGCTTAGTACCACGCTGTATTTATTCTATTACTTGTATTACTTTGATGTATTAATGTAACCATGTAAAACTATTACTATTAATGCAATGTTTTGTTGTACTTTGATTACTATAATGCATGTGTTGTGATACTTGACATGACGTCATCCACCCCAGAACGTTTCCGCCGTTCCGGTTTTGGGGTGTGACAGATTGGTATCAGAGCATTGTTTATAGTGAGCTAAGTATATCAATTCATAAAAGATATACAACCTATAAACACAAAGGGATAAAACACTCTGACCAAGAATTATACTTTAAAATATAACCATATTTTACCAAAGTATAATAACATCCAGAATCTAAACACTTGAACAAAAGTATCACAAGAAGAACAATAATAAAAGTCTTCGGATGTTGAGCACTACAGTCAAACCTGGGTAGTTATGTAATCGTAAGCTGGAATAAATGTAACCTGATCAACTACATTTATCCGAGATGCGATGAACGTGTGCTTGGGAGTGATAGTGGCATACAACAGGTCTGAAACTTACCAATTAGGGATGCTAGAGCCAAACATAAAGTTAAAATACTATAGGAGTATTTTAGAACGCTAAAAGATTCACCCTAATCCCAGAATCATATTCAGAAGATAAGAATCAAACAAGAATTAAAATACCATAGGGTATTTTAGGAATCATAAACAACCTTGCGTGAATAACTAAAAAGATCCTTATTGATATACCTACAACTACAGATGGTATACTTCCAAGGTTATATATAATAAGGATCCCATAGGCTAAGAATGTGTGGTTTCGCTCTATTTCCTTTTCCTCGTTGGGATGTGGTTCTAGAGTAGTATCATATATTTGAAGGCCTATCGGATCTAAGCTATATATGATTGTATAGCCTGTGTAATCGTAGCAGGACTCGATATGGATCATCCAGGGGAATGCTAATAATCTCTCAGGATTCTTTAGACATTTCCATTCTCGCACGAACCCTGTAGAAAACCCTACCCACTTCAGTGCTTGATAGAAGAGTTGAAGTCTACCCCGAAGAAGTTCATTGAGAAGATTTCCTGTTCGGAAATAAATGAACTGGGTCGAGACTATTGAATGCACCAAGTGCCCATATTCTTTTAGGGACAGTGGTGAGAGATTCGCCTAAACTTCGGAGATTCCCAGTCATCCATCATGAAGTGATGACACCCAAAATTGGAATCAGAAGGAAGGCGGAGTAGAAATCCAATATGTCCATACGAGGAGAGAACCCTAGGTAACTATCCGAAGGAAACCAACGCCGATTCCAGTCAAAGACACGAGGCATACCGAGGGAGCCAGTACATGGAACTCGGGAATTGTCTTTTCCTTGTGTTCCTCACGCTAATACACCCTTAAAATAATACAATTTAGTGAGTTAGTGGTTACACTACTCATGCTATGTGTTAGGTAAATCGTTGATTCCCGTTGCCAGACACACGATTAGGGCGGGTCCCCGCACCTTATTGAGAGTGCTTAACCATGAGCTTTCATGAGCCTCTCTTTCCGCAGTTTCATTCCGAACCATTCTCAAATCTCTCCAGGCCGGAGAGTGAAACCTTTCTCAGTATAAAAGGTAACTTAGTAGGAACGACTCGCATCTTATGGCCTTTTCCGATACTCATACTCCTACCTCGATTACCAAGACTACATCATAAGGATGTAGGTCGGCGTTCAAACAACCAGTACCCGAGGCATGGGAAAAATTTATGCCTAATGCGATCGGGACAGAAATGTCCAGGGTTAACCATCGTCTCTCATTGACTTGTATTCCTTTCCGTGTAGGAAAACCTTGCCACCGAAGAAGCGTAACCAATCCACAAGCAAGAAACCTACTCTCTTATTCGATGAAGCTACGTTCCAAGCTGCAGTCTCAGCAGCCGTAGCAGTTGTCATGGCTCACCTGAATGCTAACACCGCCAATGTTAGCAAGGGCCCGGTTGGGATTTCCAATCCTGGAAATGGACAGCAACAACCAACACTTTCATACTCAGCCACCCAAGAACCTCCACTGAACCCACTAAAGAGGAAACTCAAGATAGAGGAGGGAAGTACCTCGGCTCAAGGACCTTCCGATGGGCAACGAGCTGAGGCAGTCTATACCCCTGTCAACCCTTCCCTCCCGACCTCAAGAAGGCCATACCTAGGAGACCTTCCCCATTGTAGCAAGTGCAACTACCATCATCATGGGGTCTGCCGAGAGCTCTATTGTACTAGGTGCCACATGTTGGGGCATACTGCTCGCGCCTGCAGAACCCCGGTTGAGTTCATTACATCAACCACCAATGTGGCGACCCGTACAGTTTGCCACCTATGTGGTGAAACGGGACACTTCAAGAAGGACTGCCCAACCGAAGAGAAAGACAAAGACACAGAAGGAGCTTGACACTACTGCTTAGGGAGAAGCGGCAAGGAACTCATTAGATTTTAGTACGACTCTCGATCTCGGATAACTAAACTAAATACATTAAAAGACTAGTTCAATGTAAATTCTTCCCAGTAAGGCGAAAGTCGCAGCACTGTTATAAAATTTAAAATTCCTTAGGTAAAACTATAATGACTAAACATATACGTTACGACCATGTATATTTAAGATGGACAGACCTAGAGTGAGCGAATGCCGCCTCATTTCCTGTTCCTCGTTGGGTTGTGGATTTAGGGCGGGGTCGCTCAGTCAACAGTCCTCCCCACCTTAAATATACATGACTAGTATATGTGAGGCGATTATAGAAATGCCTTGTGAGAATTCTTTCATGAAAAGGTACTCTATTCGGAAACACTTAGAACTCTCTATAGTTCCGCGTCGACTCTATCAGTCCAAGTATCCGCAGTAGTGATACGTAGGACGAAACCCGAGGCACCTAGAACTTGTGTGCCTGTTCGGTACATGACTCTATCGATCTTCATTATATATCATGTCGAAGTGTGCCAACTTCGACGACTCTATTGATCGTGGTTCGACTTCGTGCAACCATGTGTACATTCTTGGTGCTGTGTAAAAAGAACTTTCTCCATAGCCAAGTCGGAAAATAAAGGTTCTTCCGAACCTAAACCTAACACAAATGATCAAACCTAATGCGATCCGTCAATCGTCCCTCTTATCTCAAACCTTCCAAAGTACCCAAGGGAGGGTACCATACACTGTTGACCGACCTTTCGTAGTCAGATAAACACCAAAGTGAACGACACTGTAGATACTTCAGAAGACAACAACTATCCAGAGCATACTCAGAAGAATTCCCTGAAAGACCCTTCACACCTCGCACAATAGGTTCGTGAATCCAGAGAATAGAACTCATGAGGCTGACCACTATAACCAGGTATACACGGGCATACATCAAGTATTGGCGGTTAAGCCGAGCATGAGCTCTACCACAGACCTCTTCGCAAAACACTTTCACCCTAATCCATAACATAGGAGCCGGAGTCAAGAGAATCACTGCGGGTTAAACTAGTAAAGTCCCGAGTGATGAAACTCTATACCCACTAGATTTAACCTAGACCGAGAAAATTTAGAACCTTCGGAAGAGTAGTTGCAGTTGATGCTCTAACTACTCAAGCACCTTGCCCACCCTGTTGTAGACAGGTAGTGCCTATCATCCTCCACCCTCTCGCATGGAGGAAATTGTCGTCGCCCTGTAGACGATAGACTTCATTCTCCGAAGTGAACACTAGAATAACGAGAACCCACAAGATAACCTTCGTAGCCAAGAATATTTGGTCAAGTGTGAAAGTAGTTGCGTTAAATCTCATGACCCGGATCCCGAAGAGATCATTGGCTTGACACCAGCCCTGGTGTTAGTCGAAGGGTTATGCAGGAACATGCACTTTCCACGCTAGAATGAACCATAGTCTTAGAGATTCCTTGGACTATTAGGTGTTCCACGAATACTATCTCACGCAGAGATAGTAGAACCACCTCCCGAGATAGTCCAACGCTCGTTTAGTGAAACCCTATCTCCACGACCCTCAGGGTTTCCGTATCTCAAGCATCGTTAGTGCAGGTCCATTTTGCACGAGTTTGGGATAGACACTCTATAGCAAACCGATGAACATAGTCACGCAATCCACACGGCAATCTAGAAAGTCTCTATCAGCCAGTTGAAAGAAAACACGAAACCGAAGACCACTCGAGCTTCCTAAGAACTAACCTGAAGGACTACACATCCAGTACAAGTGAGAACGTTAGGAACTTCGTAATGGCGATTACGCCAGTGACGATCTTGCCATAGAAGTACACTATGTTCTTAGTACTGAAAAGCTCTACTCCTTTCCGAGAGCTTAGGACCATCCGAGAATCCTCATGGAGACATGGTCCAACCCTTTTCAGACCGCTACTACTTTCAGATATACCACAAGATTCATATTCGATCGATCCACTTCTTAGACTTGATACGTGATTTCCCGACAACCCTTTTCATGCCTCACACATCTTGATAGAAACCATTGAGGACCCTGACTTCATAAATATACTAGTTGGAACCCACTAGATACACTAGACGGAATCCGCATCCCGTACATGAAGGTCTGTCGGAATGACAAACACAGACTAGAGTTCACTTGGGAATGCGAGGACAACCGTATAGGAAGTACCCTCCTACCTCTACTTGGCCATTCATACCTACTTCCTTGCTTAAACCTGAATTTCAGGACGAAATTCCCTCTAACAGGGGGATGATGTGACAACCCAAGTTGTTCCGTTACATTTCCCCGTTACCGTTAACGGAATATTCTACTGTATAAAAGTTCCGTTACTTAGAGGGAGTCAATTTAATAAACATTCCATTTTGGTTGCAATTAACATGCCGTTAAGTCGTGATAAAAGGAAATAAAAACACAGGACACACATTTCCATTTATTTGGAAAATGTCAAATTTTATTATTACGACCACTAAATCGGGTGCGACCAAAAGCCCCGTTTAACGGCAGTATCGGGTAAAATCCCACTGAGCCCCGACTCAAAACCCTATATAAGGGTGAGTGCAGTCTATTGGAGACTTTTTTACACTCTCTCTATACTTTCTCTCTAGACCCGTAAACCCCTCAAAACCTTGTCAAAATGCCCCAAAAACTCTCCCAAACCACCCTAGGGCTTAACACGTAATTTAGGGATTTAGTATCTTGGGTTTAACACAATTAAACACAATGAAATGAAAGGGGAAAAGGAGTTTACGGCCCAGGTGTATACCAAGGCCGTAAACACCCCTAAATGTGCCCAAAAGTGTGGTTTTTGCCCCCCAAATGGCCTTAGACATTTACCATAAAATACTAGGAAGGATTTAAGGGTTTAAACACAAGAAATGGAGGGATTAAAAAGGAGTTTACGGCCCAAGCAGTTGTCTAGGCCGTAAACTCCCCAAAACTCATTCAAATGATAGATTTAATCCCCCAAAATAGCATCATACTTCATTATAAATGGCTAGCAAGGCAATAGGGGCTTGAAACTTACCAAAACTCTAAGGTGAGAGTTTACGGCCGTAAAATCCCTTAGGAGTGTCCCTAGGCCGTAAAATCCCATATAGAGCCCTTAGGAGCCTTGAATCCACTCATGCCTTTGAGGAAAAATGCTTAGAATAATTCCATGATGCAAGTAGAAGCCTTAATCACCCTAGAACTCATCACCATGAGTTTACGGCCGTAAACTCATGGAGAGATGTCCCTGGGCTGTAAACTATGTAATAAGGGTGTATTCTTGGATAGTAAGCTCCATTCCTTAGCCATACGCACCTTTAGACACTACCCGGGACACCCAAACAGTTAGCCAAAGTGTTTTCCGCTCCTGTGAGCGCGTATATTTGTTTAATTAGTATTAAATATACTAATTGTATGTGAACATATGTTATCATATGTTAAATAGGTCATTGTGTGTGTTCAAGTCCTTGCGTGACATCGAACGCCCAAACGACACCTTCGTTGGACCTACTTACACCAGGTGAGTTCATACCCCTGAATGAACCTTTTAAATGCTTTTAAATGTTTTATATGGGGGAATACAAGTTAAACATGCCAGTTATCGTATCAATCACATGTGATTGATAACCTGCATGCACAAGATTCTACTATTTTACACTGTTGTACCGAGTAGGACACTATAATGATTTTTACTTATTTCATAACTTTTACTTATATTGATTTATCCAAATTCATTCTAAATTGGTTTATGAAAGATTCTCTAAGGTTTTTAAACATATTTTTACAAAAGAATACAATTTGTGATTTTCTCTATACATAAAGGCTTTTCATTAAAGATTTCCTTTTTCGACGTATACTTTTACTTGTTAAATACTGCTGCTTCGCTTATACTTATTTTATACTCCTACTCGATAGCGCTTTCACTTATACTTGTAGTCGCTTATACCTGATGACGCTTATACTTATTCACGCTCTTACTTAGTGATACGATTCTTTTTCACTTATACTTGATAACGACTCTACTTCACTTATACTTGATACGTTTTTGCTTCACTTATTGTCGCCTCTACTTCGTGATACGCTTATACTTGTTCGACACTTCTACTTCACTTGCGACCGCTTCTACTTCACTTGTTAGACACTTCTACTTCTCAAAGATCACTTCTACTTGATACACACTCAGTCGTAGTTAGATGTATGTATGTGCTTATATAGGTACATATAATTAATGATTGAAAGACTTAGGAAGGCTCGTCTGCCCTTTTTCCTTTTCTTCGTTGAGATGTGGTCTGGTGGGATCGGATGGCCGTCCGAAGGTCGTTTGACTCATTAGTTATATAGTATGTATATGAGTATGGACATATAGGAATTCTCTAGTCAGTTCAGTTAAGAGTCTCTACCTCTAGTCTATACTTACATTAGAAACCCACTATTGGGAAGTCTCTACCTTTAGTTCAACACTTACACACTACCCACTATTTGGAAGTCTCTACCCACTATTTGGGATGCATCTTCAGGACACGGCCTTCTCCGTCGTCTAGTTGGTAACCAGAGTCTCCTGTAGGGAGAGCGTACATTGTGTGTATAGATCTATACGGGATTGACAACCCCGCACCCAGACTACTAGCTACAGTCCCGACCTACGAAGCCAACGGGTGACAAATGTCACATCTTATAGACGCTTGTAGGGCGTTTGGAACTCTAGTCAGTATGGTTACGAGTATCCTGGGTTACCTTATAATTCTTTGGCTTTAAGGTAACGGTATTTCACCGGCAATCTACACTGTATGCTGGTAACTCATTTTCAGAGTCACACTGTTTTGACCTTACAAGACGTATCTTTCATTTGATACTGTCTGGGGTCTTTATCTCTATTTTTGACCTTACAAGACGTATCTTTCATTTGACACTGTCTGGGGTCTGTTATCTCTGTTTTGACCTTACAAGACGTATCTTTCATTTGATACTGTCTGGGGTCTATTATCTCTGTTTTGACCTTACAAGATGTATCTTTCATTTGATACTGTCTGGGGTCTGTTATCTCTGTTTTGACCTTACAAGATGTATCTTTCATTTGATACTGTCTGGGGTCTGTCTTTCACTGTTTTAGACCTTACCAGCTGTACCCTTTATTTGGTACCTACTGGGGTCTGAGTCTCCACTTGTTAGACTGAACCAGGCAAGTCGTTAGTTCGATATTCTCCTGTAGTCTATGATTCCCTGCCTTAGTCAGCAGTCCTCACTGCTGAGGCATATGTTATTCCCTGATGTTGTTTGCTTTCCTCAATAATCAAATTCAGTATTTTGATAATGATAGCAAATTAAGGAAAACTACTTTTTACCACATAACACTGACCAATCTTGGTAGAAGACTGCTTTTATTAAAGAAAATATAGGATTTCCTGGAAAGAACTCTAATACACAGAAAACATTTAAACTACTACTTATTAAAGTTACTTGATTGAAATGTCACTAAATACTTATGAACTCACCAGCATTTGTAAAAATGTTGATACTCGCTTTTCAAATAACTTGTATTCTCAGGTCAAAGATTAGACAGGTACATCCCCGGAGCTGTTGATGAAGATAGCTTAGTACCACGCTGTATTTATTCTATTACTTGTATTACTTTGATGTATTAATGTAACCATGTAAAAATATTACTATTAATGCAATGTTTTGTTGTACTTTGATTACTATAATGCATGTGTTGTGATACTTGACATGACGTCATCCACCCCAGAACGTCTCCGCCGTTCTGGTTTTGGGGTGTGATAGAACACATCGTTCACAAACACCTACAAGTTGCGAGCCTGCTAGTGTTCCACTGGACTATCTAGAATAGTCCGTGGTCGTCATCTATACTCCGCTAGATGACTGGATCAACAACAACAACATCGAGGCCTCTCATCATTTTATCACACATCACCTATTACATCTACCCATGTTTTACCCCAACATTTTCATAGATATAAAATACATATACAGTTTAAATCATTGAAAACTTGTATAGTAACGTTCATCCAGCATAGATAGCAAGTATTTAGATAATATGCACACACATAGCACACAATTTATATAAAATAATTCATATGTATGTGTAAGCTGAAAGTAACTATGCACTCACTTGAAAGGTGGTGACTCAACACTTGGACAACGCTTCGATACTCTCAAAACGATTTTCCTTCGATAAAACCTAGTATCAATACCACTAAGGTTTAGTCTAACGATAACCATGACAATTTAGTTGTCTGACTATTATTATTATTATATAAGCGTTAATAACACTCAATATAACTCATAATAATAGCCCAAATAATTATTTTAAGGACCTAATAACATTCCTATAATTATTTGAAAGCTATATTAAAAGTTGCGTAAGCATAGCACACTTACAACGAATTTTATCGAAAACCGGAACTTAATTAGAGTAGCGTTTCGTAACCGAAAGACTCCTTTTTCTCGGGACTCCGGGAGACTCGGGGCTTCCCTAGGGTGCTAGGGGTTTTATCTAGGGCTTAGGGGGGGTTTAGAGCAGTTAGAGAGAGAAAGTTTTTAGAGAGAGAGAGTGAGTTTTGGTGTGAAAATCGAGGCAGCCCTCGGTTCCCTTTTATAGGCGAGGCCTTGGACGTACGCTGGGCGTAAGGCTCGCTCCGTACGACACGCGTCGCTTCGCTGGTGGTGCATCGTGGCCACTCCTCGGACCAAGTAGAAAGGGTACGCTCAACGCTCCCTTCTCGCACGCAGGGCGTACCTCAGACGCGAGGCGTTCCTCTTGCACGCGGGGCGTAGTGAGGCTAGGTGTCCGAATCCGAAGACCAGACCGTGGGCCGCAAGCGATGGCTGGGATTGTGCCACGTCATCAGTCTCGCACCAGGTTTCGCATTTTCGAGTCCTAACTTCAAAAATTCGTATCTTCCATATACGAGCTCCTTTTTGACATTCTTTATATCCATGTGAAGGTGGGAACGTACTCTACAACTTTCGTTTAGACTCCGTCAGCTAATTTTGACTCGATTTTAAAATTTATATTATTAACGGGCCGGGACAGGATTGGTCCATTAAATCCTCATAACTTCTTTATCCGACATCCGTTTTTGCCCATCTTTTTCTCGTTATGCTACTCTCAACGAGATCTTCGATTCTCATTTAGGTCGTGTCGGCTAAAAATCACTCGATCTAATATTCGAATTTCGGGTTGTACACTGCTATTCCGAAACTTCGACGGGTCATAACTTCTTCGTTATAACTCGGATTTCAACGTTCCTTATATGTACGAAAATCTTGAGACATATTCTACAACTTTATGTAGAGATATCGTGCTTATCTCACACTTTAATTTTGACGCTTATTTTTTTATTCTTTATTAATTATACATTTATAATTAAATAGTAAGCACATAAACACACCTAATTCACATAATACTCAAATATTTCATCCTTATTACTTCAAAAGAGTTAAAAGAGTTGACCTAGACTATTACATTGACAAAAATGCTTAGCCCTGAAACCCGGGCGTTACAATTCTCTCCCCCTTAGGATGATTCCATCCCGGAATCATGCATCAGCAAACAGATGTGGATAGCGACTCATCATGTTATCCTCTGTTTCCCAAGTGAGATTCGGCCCATTCGAATGTTTCCATCGGACTAGCACTAAGTTGACCATCTTGCATCGTAACTTCTTAGTCTTACGGTCAACAATTGCCTCGGGCTCTTCGATCAACCTTTTGTTCTCATCCATCCTTAACTTTGAGATTGGAATTATGTCGGGAACATCTCCCATGAATTTCCTCAAATAACACACATGGAAGGTGTTATGAATACCATTGAGTTCTTCGGGCAATTCCAGCTTCTAAGCTTGGTTCCCAATCTTCTGAAGAACTTTGAATGGTCCAATAAACCTTGGACTCAACTTTCCTCGTTTCCCAAATCGTATAAGTCCCTTCCACGGTGAGACTTTAAGCAAAACGGAATCCCCAACTTCGAAGGTTATCGGTCGTCCTTTCTTGTCAGCATAGCTCTTCTAACGATCCTGGGCTACTAACATTTTTTTTCCTAATCACCTTCAACTTCTCAGCAGTCTCATGGACTATCTCGGGGCCTATAAACTGCTTCTCTCCGGCTTCAAGTCAACAAGATGGCGTATGACACTTCTGTCCATACAAGGCTTGATAAGGTGCCATCTTGATGCTTGAGTGGAAACTATTGTTGTAGGAAAATTCTACCAGGGGTAAGTGCTTGTCCCAATTCCCTTGGAATTCGAGGGTACATGCTCTCATCATATCTTCCAATGTTTGAATCGTTCTTTCGCTCTGACCATCGGTTTGTAGATGGTAAGCAGTACTTAAGCAAAAATTTGTACCCAACTCCTCTTGTAGACTCCTCCAAAACCTTGACGTGAAAGGACTATCACGATCTGATACAATCGTAAGAGGGACACCGTGAAGTCTTACAATTTACTTCACGTAAGCATTTGCGTGCTTATCCATAGACCACTTCTCGTTGGCTGCTATGAAGTGTGCACCCTTAGTGAAACGATCCACAACTACCCAAATCATGTCGTGTCTGTTCTTCGTCCTGGGCAGTTTAGTCACAAAATCCATGGTGATGTCTTCCCATTTACCCATGGGTACAGGTAAAGGTTCTAAACTCCCATACGGTTTTTGATGTTGTGCCTTAACTCTCGCACATGTTACACACTCGGCCACATACTTCGCAACATCGAGCTTCATCGTCAGCCACCAGTAGTAGGGTTTTAGGTCCCTATACATTTTGGTGTTACCGGGATGAATCGAGTACATGGTATTTTGTGCTTCTTCCATCAGAAGGTCTCTTATTCCTCCCGTCTTAGTTACCCAAATCCGATCTTGGAATACCTTCAGTCCTCGACTGTTTGTACCGAATACTAATGTTTTGACCAAACGTTCTTCCTTTCAGTCATTCTTCTCTAAAGCTTCTTCCTGAGGTTTCTTGATACTTTCCACAATCGTCGAAAGGACTTCAATTCTCAACGCTCTTGGCCTTTTTCTTTCAAGGTTGACTTTCCGACTGAGAGCATCAACAACAATATTTGCTTTACCTGGGTGGTAAAGTATCTCACAGTCGTAGTCCTTGAGTAGTTCTAGCCAGCATCATTGCCTCATGTTCAACCCCTTTTGATTAAAGAGATACTAGAGACTCTTATGATCAGTGAACAACTTGCACTTCGTGCCATAGAGATAATGCCTCCATATCTTTAGAGCGAAAGCTACCGTTGCCAACTCCAAATCGTGAGTGGGGTAGTTATTTTCGTGCTCTTTCAATTGTCGAGATGCGTATGCTATCACCTTTTTATTGGATTAATGTCTAAGTCCATAACTATTTTGGTATGTACTTGACCCGATGGTGCATGGTGCTTTTGGGTTGCCTTCACCAAAGCAACTTGATAGGATGAATTATGGAGAGAAAGGATTAAATATGATTTATTAATATATTATGAGAATAATATATTAAAGGAGAAATCATATTGTTTAATTAATATTAGTCAATAATTAATTGGTAACTAGTTTTGTGACTAAAAGAGATTAATTAAACTTAAGGGACTGGAATTGTAATTATAAGATAATTGCAATTTGAGCTATGGATTGCCTTATATTAAGGGGTGGACAAATTCTATGAGGAAACCCATGAGAAATCGTCCAAGGCCTTAAGGAAATGGGGTCCATGGGTTGCTTAGGGCTTAAGCATCCAAATTAGGGTTTCCTTGTTAGATAACCCTAATAGCCTCCTATATATATAGATCCCTTATGACCTAAAAATGTAAGCAAGCATCCTTCTAGTGTTTCACACGTTTTAGGGCAGCCTCCATCCTCTCTCCTCTTCATCCTCTTGCTCTTGGTGTTTGTGAACCATTAGAGGAGTGACATTTGTGACTCAAAGCTTTCTAAAGTCAATACAAGGAGGAATTGGATTGTTATTGCTACATAACAATCAAGGTAATGTCTTAAACCCATTCTTATGTTAATATGATTACTTCTATGCTAGAATTAGGGTTTATAGTCTTGGATAACTTGCATGTACAATAGAGAAACCTAGATCCAAGCATTAGGGTTTGTATGAGCACATAGGATGTTCTTATGACCAAAACCCATCACTTTTCTCTTTGGGTCAGAACATAACCCAACCCGACTCCGGAAGCGTCACTATAAACCGCAAAATATTCAACTCCATCGGGTAGAGAAAGTATCGGTGCTTCACATAACTTCTTCTTTAGCTTCTCGAATGCCTCATCGTGTTTCTCACTCCATGTATACGTAGCTCCTTTATGGGTCAAAGCTGTTAATGGAGCGGCTATCGAAGAAAATCCTTGGATAAATCGTCGATAATATCCGGCTAATCCTAGAAAGCTTCGAATTTCTGTGGGACTCTTTGGACGTTCCCACTTTATTACAACTTTGATTTTTGCTGGGTCAACCATATTCCCTCCTGGTTAACCACATGACCCAAGAATTGGACTTCTCGGATCCAAAAATCACACTTAGAGAACTTGGCGTAAAGCTTCGCTTTCTTTAACACTTCCCGTAGATGTTTTCCATGCTCCTCTTGGCTTTTCGAGTAGATCAGAATGTCGTCGATGAATACTATCACAGATTTATCAAGGAATGGTTTACAAACCCTGTTCATCAAATCCATGAATGCTGCAGGAGCATTGGTTAGTCCAATTGACATAACCAAGAACTCGTAGTGCCCATATCGAGTTCTGAATGCAGTCTTCTCAATATACCGTTCCCTCACCTTCAGCTGATGATATCCCGACCTAAGATCGATCTTTGAGAAGTAGCTCGAACCTTGCAGCTGATCGAATAGGTCGTCAATCCTCGACAATGGATACTTGTTCTTCACCGTTGCCTTGTTCGGCTCTCGATAGTCTATACACATTCTCATGCTTCCATCCTTCTTCTTTACGAATAACATCGGAGCTCCCCAAGGTGATGAACTAGGTCGAATGAAACCGTTGTCCAACAGCTCCTGAAGTTGCATCATGAGCTCCTTCATCTCCGTCGGTGCTAATCGGTAAGGTGCCTTTGCTATCGGTGTTGTTCCTAGTAACAAGTCTATACGAAACTCCACTTGCCTATCAGGTGGTAATCCGGAAAGATCTTCGGGAAAGACTTCCGGATAATCACACACAACCGGTATATTCTGCACCTCCTTCTTCTCCTTCTTAGCATCGATTACGAATGCAAAGTATGATGCACATCCTTTGGACAAACATGTCCTGGCTTTCATCAGGGAGATGATTCCAGAATTCACTCTGCATTTGTCCCTGTACACCATAAATGATTCCTTTCCGGGTGGGTTTACCCTTACTATCTTCTTTCGGCATTGAATCTCAGCATCGTTGGCGCTAAGCCAATCCATACCCAAAACGATGTTGAAACCATTTAACTCTATGGGTAATAGCTCCTCATGGAATTCATTTCCATTTAGGTCAATGACGATGTTCCTAATACGATTACTAACAGGTACAAATTTGCCACTGGCAACTTCTACAATCAAGGCATTCTCAAGTTTTTCTACAGGTAATGCTAATTTCCCAGTAAATTTATGCGACACAAAGGAGTAGTTGGCTCCGGAATCAAATAGTATATTTGCAGGCAAACCATTTACAAGAAAGGTACCTGAAGCAACGTCTGCTGCCTCCTTCACAGCTTCGAGCGTCATCTGGAAGGCTCTCGCCTTCGGCTTCGGTGGTATGTTGGGTCTTCCTGCCTCCTTCTTTTTCGGGAAATCCTTTGAAACGTGCCCTTCCTCGTTGCACTCATAACAAACCTTCTTAGTGAACGTGCATTCGTTGGCATAGTGCCCAATCTTTCCACATTTGAAACAAGTGACCCCTCCTTCACACTTCCCAGAGTGCTTTTTCTTGCACTTGTCACACCACTTCGCTTCTGATCCTCCTCCTCTCGAACCAGACTTCGAGAATCTACCTTTCTTATCGGACCTCGAGGATCCGTCAAATTTCCTTTTCTCTCCCACTTCCACTCTCTCCAGACCCTTCTCTCGTATCTGGGTCTCCACATTCTTAGCAGCTCAGATGGCGGCTTTCAGTGTGGTAGTTTGCTTGACCATTGGACAGTAGTCCGCTGGTAATCCGAGGGCAAATTTGTTAACCTTGGAGAGTTCAGTTGGGACGAGGTGAGGAACAAGCTTCATTTTCTTAGTAAAGCTTGCAGCGTATTCAGTAACGCTCATTCTTCCCTTCTTCAGATTCTGGAACTCGTTGTTGATCTCTAGAAGATCCTGCTCAGAGCAGTATTGCATCTTCAATTATACCAAAAAATCCTCCCACCACATCTTTCTTGCTTCACCATTGGGCATTAAATCAGCTAATAGCTTCCACCAGCTTAGTACTTCAGATTTCAACAGAGGAACTGCAAGAGCGGTCTTCAGCCTATTGCTACACTCGCAACTCTCAAACATTATCTCCATCTCAGAGATCCAGTTCATGACTTCCACCGGCGTCGGGCTTCCAGATAGACTCGGTGGCTTGGATGCCATGAAATCCTTGTATTTGCATCCACGTCCATTATTTCCTCCATCATGGTGGTTTTGCCTAACTATCGGTGGGTTGGCTTGACCAACAGTCCCACTATAGTTTCCTTCTTCAGTCTGCCCTTCATTCAACTTGGGCTATTCGATCTGAATAGTCGCTTCCTCTCGATTTTGCTGGATCAAACGCCTGGTTTCCTCCATTTGACGATCCAACATTGCCTCCATTTAACGATCCGACAGCGGCTTCCACAACTGGTATTTGCTCGATCACTGGGGGTTGGTTTCTGTTCCCATTTGCATTCACGTTTCCGCTACGCGTCCTTGCCATCTTGATCTATACACCGAATAAGGTGAATTTAGATCTTTATTTAGGACTGATGTTCAAATCATCCTTATCTCTCCGAAACATTTACATGCTAGTTCTAATATCGTAGTCATACGTTTAGAATCCTAAACACATAAGGTTGCCAGATCCGGTCGGCAACCGACCATAGATCCGAACAAATAACAGCATATCATGCACAAAGCATTTAGCACATAAAAGCATTTTAGGCACAATTCCTAAAATAAGCTAGTGCTCACACCTCACGATCATCGCTTAGCATTCTAAGTTTAAGTCTAGAAATCCTACAAATTCCTAGTTCGCTTAAACTAATGCTCTGATACCAACTGTGACATCCCCAAAATCACGGCCATAAAAGACCGACTTTTTTAAGCTTTGTTTAAAAATCAGAGTAACATTTTAAATAAAAGTGTTGCGGAATTTGTCCCAAAACAAAATATGATAAAGATTTATCAAAAGCATTTCCATAGAAATGTATTTCATTAAAAGACTTGGGATGTCATGTTCGTACAGATCAAAAGCATAAACAGTACAATATAAGCCTTACTACATTATTTCATATTTACAGGCCTATATCCGTAATCCCTCGTCCAAACATCATATCTATGCTCAGGCGCCACTACCTGTAATACATAAAACTGAGTGGGTCAGGCTTGGGAGCCTGGTGAGCACATAGGGTTTTCCAACCCACAAGAAATAAGTTTATTAATTCCATCAATCAACAATAACCCGATTACCCATTCCCGTTATCCTCACATTACGTCCCTAAACACCTATCATAAGGGACCTATCCTAAGGATCATCATCGGGATGGACACTACTGCTAAGGGGGTTCCTCATCAATAAATGTCCTAAAGGTAACCATGTGGGGGATGGAGTACACTGGCAAACACATCGTTCACAAACACCTACAGGTTGCGAGCCTGCTAGTGTTCCACTGGACTGTCTAGAAGAGTCCGTGGTCGTCATCTATACTCCGCTAGATGACTGGATCAACAACGACAACATCGAGGCCTCTCATCATTTTATCACGCATCACCTATTACATCTACCCATGTTTACCCCCAACATTTTCGTAGATATGAAATACATATATAGTTTAAATCATTGAAAACATGTATAAAAACGTTCATCCAGCATAGATAGCAAGTATTTAGATAATATGCACACACACATATCATGTAATTTATATAAAATACTTCATATCTATGTGTAAGCTGAAAGTAACTATGCACTCACTTGAAAGGTGGTGACTCAGCCCTTGGACAGCGCTTCGATACTCTCAAAACGATTTTCCTTCGATAAAACCTAGTATCGATACCACTAAAGTTTAGTCTAACGATAACTGTGACAATTTAATTGTCTGACTATTAATATTATTATATAAGCGTTAATAACACTCAATATAACTCATAATAATAGCCAAAATAACTATTTTAAGGACCTAATAACATTCCTATAATTATTTGAAAGCTATATTAAAAGTTGCGTAAGCGTAGCACACTTACAACGAATTTTATCGAAAACCGGAACTTAATTGGAGCAGCGTTTCGTAACCGAAAGACTCCTTTTTTTCGGGACTCCGGGAGCCTCCGGGCTTCCCTAGGGTGCTAGGGGTTTTATCTAGGGCTTAGGGGGGTTTAGAGCACTTAGAGAGAGAAAGTTTTTAGAGAGAGAGAGTGAGTTTTGGTGTGAAAATGGAGGCAGCCCTCGGTTCTCTTTTATAGGCAAGGCCTTGGACGTACGCTGGGCGTAGTCCTTGGCTACGCTAGGCGTAAGGCTCACTCCGTGTGCATCGTGGCCACTCCTCGGACCAAGTAGAAAGGGTACATGCAACGCTCCCTTCTCGCACGCGGGGCGTAGCGAGGCCAGGTGTCCGAATCCAAAGACCAGATCGTGGGCCGCAAGCGACGGCTAGGATCGTGCCATGTCATCAGTCTCGCACCAGGTTTCGCATTTTCGATTCCTAACTTCAGAAATTCGTATCTTCCACATACGAGCTCCGTTTTTGACGTTCTTTATATCCACGCGAAGGTGGGAACGTACTCTACAACTTTTGTTTAGACTCCGTCGGCTAATTTTGACTCGATTTTAAATTTTATATTATTAACGGGCCGGGACAAGATTGGCCCGTTAAATCCTCATAACTTCTTCATCCGACATCCGTTTTCGCCCATCTTTTTATCGTTACGCTACTCTCAACGAGATCTTCGATTCTCGTTTAGGTCGTGTCGGCTAAAAATCACTCAATCTAATATTCGAATTTCGGGCTGTACACTGTTATTCCGAAACTTAGACGGGTCATAACTTCTTCGTTATAACTCGGATTTCGGCATTCCTCATATGTACGGAAACCTTGAGACATATTCTACAACTTTATGTAGAGATATTGGGCTTATCTCACTTTAATTTTGACGCTTATTTTTATTATTATTTATTAATTATATATTTATAATTAAATAGTAAGCACATAAACACACCTAATTCACATAATACTCAAATATTTCATCTTTATTACTTCAAAAAGAGTTATAAGAGTTGACCTAGACTATTACATTGACAAAAATGCTTAGCCCTGAAACCCGGGCGTTACAATATAAGGGGCTATGAGGGTGAAGGGGGCGAGCTTGGGGCGCATAAGGTTGGTTTAAATAGGGTGAAAACCCTTGGAATTAGCGTTTTACCAGATAGCGGGGACTCGCCGAGTCGCCAACTTAAACGTGTTCCATATCCCGTATCTACTCGGCGAGTCGGGCCTACAACTCGCCGAGTCCAAGGCTAAAAATGCAAAATACTTAGATAAATTTTACATACCAGGAACCAGGTGCTACAAATATCCCCCACTTATTTTAGACTTTGTCCTCGAAGTCTGCTGCTCGATCCTGAAACAACTCAGGGTAATACTCCATCATTTCTTCCACCGATTCCCAAGTCAACTCTGAACCCTTTCGGTGCTGCCATTGCACCTTCACTAATTCCACCCTCTTGTTCCGCAGATCCTTCGACTTCCGGTCGAGGATTGCGACTGGGCGCTCAATGTAATTCAGGCTGTCATCAACTTGTATATCCTCTAACGGCACCACAGCAGAATCATCCACTAGGCACTTCCGCAGCTGGGAGACATGGAAGGTGCTGTGGATCTGACTGAGTTTGGTTGGCAGATCCAGCTGGTATGCCACCTTGCCCACCCGGGCTACAACCATGAACGGACCAATGTATCTCGGGCCCAACTTGCCCCGCTTCCTGAATCAAATGACGCCCTTCCAAGGTGACACTTTCAGGAGTACCATATCCCCGACTTGGAACTCCAAGTTTGATCGGCGCTTGTCGGCGTAACTTTTCTGCCGACTCTGTGCAGTATGAAGCCTACTTCGAACCTGCTCGATTCTCTCGGTCGTCTTGAGCACCACCTCTGTGCTCCCCATGACCCTCTGGCCAACTTCACCCCAACATCGGGGTCCTGCACCTTTGTCCGTACAACATGTTGAAAGGAGGGCGGTCGATACTCGCGTGGTAGCTATTGTTGTACGAGAACTTAGCCAAGGGAAGGTAGGTATCCCAGCTACCACCGAAGTCTAGCACGCACGCCCGCAACATATCCTCCAAAGTCTGGATGGTCCGCTCGCTTTGACCATCCGTCTACGGGTGAAAGGCAGTGCTATAATGCAGACGAGTGCCCAACTCGTCATGAAACCACTTCCAAAACCTGGAAGTGAACCGCACATCTCGGTCTGATATCAGTGACATTGGCACCCCGTGCCGCGCCACTATCTCCCTGATATAGATATCGACCAACTTTTCGGACAAGATACTCTCCTGGATCGGAATAAAATGGGCGCTCTTGGTCAGTCGATCCACGATGACACAAATCGAATCTACTCCTCGGGCAGTCCGGGGAAGCTTTGTGATAAAATCCATCGTAATATCTTTCCATTTCCACAACGGGATATCCAACGACTGCATCTTGCCGTGCGGTCTCTGTTGCTCGGCCTTGACCTTCCTGCAGGTCAAACACCGCTCGACGTACCAAGCCACATCCCGCTTCATGCAGGGCTACCAATAGTCTAGACAAAGATCCCTATACATCTTTGTCGCCCCTGGATGAATAGAGAATCAAGATTTGTGCGCCTCCCCCATCAAGACCTGGTGCACGCCTCCGTGATAGGATACCCACACCCTACGGTGTAGTGTGAATAATCCTCGGCTATCATAATCGAAGGAGGTGACTTGAAACACTATTCGCTCGCTCTTCCAATGTTCCTCCTTCATAGCCTCCTTCTGAGCTTCCCGAATCTGCTCTAACAGTGGAGTCACTACCGTCATCCCATACACACATCCCTGATCGGTGCCGCCTTACGGCTAAGCGCATCGGCCACCACATTGGCCTTCCCCGGGTGATAAAGGATCTCGCAATCATAATCCTTCACCACGTCCAACCACCAACGCTGCCTCATGTTCAGATTCGACTGATCCATGAGGTACCTCAAACTCTTGTGGTCCATGTAAATGCTATATCGAACCCCGTAGAGGTAATGCCACCAAATTTTGAGGGCGAAGACCACCTCCCCATAATATAAATCATGCGTCGGGTAGTTCGCCTCGTGAGGCTTCAGCTGCCTTGAGGCATAAGAACTGACATGTCCCCTCTGCATCAATACTGCGCCTAAGCCTGAGATAGACGTATCACAGTATACCAGAAAAATCCTCTACGCCCTCGGGCAAGGCTAAGATTGGCGCCTCGCACAATCTCCACCTCAGAATCTCGAACGCTGCCTTCTGCTCAGGCCTCCATCGAAAGACCACGACTTTCCTAGTCAACCGTGGTAGGGGTACGACTATCTTGGAGAGATCCTGAATGAATCTCCGATAGTAGCCTGCTAATCCTAGGAAACTTCGAATCTCGGATGGAGACTTCGGAACCTCCCACCTCATCACGGCCTCCACCTTGGCTGGGTCTACTGAAATCCCATTCTGGTTGACGAGGTGCCCAAGAAACTGCACCTCGCGCAACCAAAACTCACATTTGGAGAACTTGGCATACAAGCTCTCCCTCCTCAAGGTCTCCAAAACCTCTCTCAGATGATCCTCGTGCTCCTCCTGCATCTTGGAATAAAGCAAGATGTCATCAATGAAAACTATCACAGACCGATCCATCATCGGTCTACACACGTAGTTCATGAGGTCCATGAATGCGGCAGGAGCATTGGTGAGCCCAAACGGCATCACCACGAACTCATAATTGCCATATCGCGTTCGAAACGCGGTCTTCTGTACATCCTCCTCTCTGACCCTCATCTGATGATAACCTGAACGCAAATCGATCTTGGAGAACAAAGATGCTCCCTGTAACTGATCAAAGAGATCATCAATCCTCGGGAGTGGGTAACGGTTCTTCACCGCTACCTTATTCAGCTCCCGGTAATCTATACACATCCGATACGACCCGTCCTTCTTCTTCACAAACAGGATCGGGGCTCCCCAGGGTGAACTGATCGGTAGAATAAATCCCTTGTCTAGCAGCTCCTACAGTTATGTAGATAACTCCTGCATCTCGGGAGGAGCCAACCAATAGGGTACCCTGGCTATCGGAGCCGCACCAGGAACTAGGTCGATCCTGAACTCTACCTGACGCTCCGTAGGTATTCCATGAAGCTCCTCCGAGAACACATCAGTGTAGTCTCGCACCACTGGAACCTCGTTCACCGTCGTCTTACCCATCTCCCGGGTATCCATAACATACGTGGCATATACCGCGCAAGCCTACTGAAGGTAGCGCCTAGCTGTCGCTGCTGAACATACTGTGGGTCCACGTTGTGGCCTCTGGCCTTGGATCACCAACTCTCCGCCACTTTGGGGTCCTGATCCGCACTAGCTATTGTGCGCAATCTATCACCGCCCCATTAGGGCTCAACCAATCCATGCCTATAATCACCTTGTTCCCTCGCAATGGGATGGGAACCAAATCCACCAAATAACACTCCTCAAATAACCTTAGAACACAATCGCTGAATACTGCTGATGCTCGCACCGATCGATCATCGACAATCTCTACCTCTAAAGGGCAATCCAACATGCCCGAAGACTCAGTAAACCTCTTGCTAAGCGCAAGGGAAACGAATGATCGGGTGGCACCCGAGTCAAATAACACCTGAACAGGGATACCGTTCACATGGAACGATCCTAACGCATATACACAGAGCACATATCAATATCATAACATCATAAAAATAAAATAGAGGGAAAGAATCATACCCGTCACCACATCGGGTGCGGGGCATGCCTCCTTGGTAGTCAGCTGAAACGCCCGGCTCCTCACCACTGGAGCCTCTGCCTTACCCTGCCAGCCATCTGTAATCCGCAGGGTAGCTGGAGCTGGCGCCTTAACCGGCACTGATGCTGTCAACTGGGGGCAATTGATCTTCTTGTGGCCCCTCTGGTTGTAGTGGAAACACAGCAACTCAAACGTCTGTATCACAGGTACAAGGGCGGTACAATCCCTGCTGAAATGCCCCGTCTTGCCGCACTTATAGTAGCTCGACGATCCCAGCCTACATGCCCCCTCATGAGGCCTGCCGCATTTCTTGCAGCGGCTCGGTCCTGTCTGGCCTTTCGGCCTACCATCTGGTCCCTTGGGCTTCTTCCCCGAAGCCCTTCCTGCCTGTCCCTCCTCTTTCTTGCTCTTCCGGATGTGCTCCAGATCTATCTCTCTCTCCCTCGCCTTGGCAATCATATTGTCCAAGGTAGGGTAAGCTGAAAAACTAACATGCTCTCGAATATCATCTCGGAGCATGTCATGGTAGCGGGTCCTCCTCATGTCCTCATCACCCGCATACTGGGGCACCAACAATGCCCTCTCCCGGAACTTGGCGGTGATCTCCGCCACAGTCTCCGTCATCTGCCTCATATCCAAGAACTCCCTGGCCAGTTGCTTAAGCTCGACAACCGCCGTAAACACCCTACTGCAAACCTCACCTTCGACCCCTCAGGGCAGAAGCTAATCATCTGTGCAGACTCAATGTCTGCAATCCATCGCCTGGCAGCTATGGGGTCCTTCGCCCTGTGAAAATCCGGCGCACCACTACCCCTAAAGTCCTTAAAGGACAGTGTGCGAGATCCCGACTGGCCAGATGCCATGTCGCTCCTGAATGCTCGGAGGTGATCGTCCATCAACTCAACTATCCCTTCCTTGATCGACCCGAAGATAATGGGGGTTGACTCAAGGATGCCCCTGGTGATCTCTGATGCGATGAAATCGCGTAGCCCCTCACCCACCGGCTCAGAACCTGATCCCGAACCCGATCCCTCTCCTGAACTGCCAACTCCTGGTCTAGGGCACAATACCACCATTCTGAAACACAACATAATAAACGTCAGGAACACTGATATATCTCGAGGAATCACTACTACCACAATTTTCCTGGTCTCATCTCAGCTTTCCTTGATTCGAGTACGGATCCTATGCTTTCAATAGTATGGGCCCATACTACCTTCCACATCTATCCGTACTTTCCTCAAGTACTACCTTGACTCCACCAAGTCACTATTACTGCTAATAATTTCTGCTACTCCCATCCTAGGCTAGCCCTAGGGAATCCTCTGACTATACCCGATCCAGTCCTCAGCTGCTGAAAGCCTCCTTGTGATGCCAATTAGCCATCACCTGAATACCATCACATGCGGCGAGGCTCAGATAATCCTTCAAGTAAAAGACTCGTCCCTACAACGGCTAGACTCAAACAAGATTTGTGCAATAGGGCCAAGTCTAGCACTCTGAGATTATTCAACCGTGTTCGCATGTGACGTGACGCATTCACCTAATGGCTAACTCCCATCACTTAGAGTCCCACAAAGCACAAAGCAAGCAACATTCAGACATAGGAGACTACTCAAGCAATTCCATCCTCATAATGGGAAACTGTACTAGCAAACAATGCTAAGCTCATGCTATCAGGCATAACCTAAATAGGCTATCCTACTGCTGTCTACTCAATCCTAGAATGCAATTTTCATATAGTGAAGCACATAAAGCAGGCACATAAGGCATCACTCCTAGATCCTTAGTCCTATTCTAGCACGCTGTTCTACTCGAACTGATAAACATATATAAACTTGTATGGGTACATTGGGGAATACTTACTTGAGCTCGGCCGGTCGCGCACATCACACACTTTGTTCCTTCTTAAAACTCTTTACTTAACCTTTTAGATAACATTCTTCTTTTTCAAAATCTTTTAATCTCTCGATTTGAGTTCAGAAACCCCCGAAGGTGTGTCCGAATCCCTCAAACCAGGGATCTGATACCAACTTGTAACGTCCCAAAAATACAAGCCAAAAATTTCATTTTTAAAACACATACTTAGCAAAACATTAGAAATAAAACATTCACCGATCATATCATTTCATAAAAGATGTGCGTGTCTGGAAACCAGTTTATAAAAACATAACAATGTCAGAGTACAAATCCCCAGGAAGATCTCATAGTGCGAAATACAAAGCGTGTGTGTGATGTGCCGCTACCGCGCCAGCTCCTTCCCCTTCGAAGAAGAGGTACCTGAAACCGAAACTGAAAACTGTAAGCACGAATATTAATGAGTTCCCCCATCATACTACATACCATACAATCACATATCATACATACTACCAGGAAATTCTGGTGTGCCCGACCTACCCGGTACGGCCATTCTGGGGTGCCGACCTACCCGTGTCAAGCCGTTCTGGGGTGCTGACAACCCATGTCAAGGCATTCTGGAGTGCTGACTACCCATCGGTCCTAACAACCGATCCTCGGAGACTATTTCACCCCTATTGCTACTATCACATATATCATAACATAACATTTTATCAAACATATCTGGGGTGTCCGATATACCCTTCGGTCCTAACGACCGAACTTGGGGACTATTCCCCTCCTACTACCACTATCACATATAACATATCATGCTAGCATATAAACATATCAGGTAGTAGCAAACCTAGATGATATCACAAAGACAATCATCTAACATACAACTCCTACTGGTGGGCCAGCATTGTGGCTGTAGATCTACCACTACTGGAAGGTAACTCACCTCAAAGTAGCTGCTGATCTGAGTGGGAACTGACTGTCTTCTTCTGCTGCTGCCCCAGAAATCCTTCGGCTATAATTCCCACAAAACACTCAGTTAAATACTGCTAATCGACCTTAGGGTAAAATGACCATTTACCCCTAACCAAACAATGAGTCAAAGTCAATGTCAACTTCCAGTTGACCCGACTCGCCGAGTTGGATCGCCAACTCGTTGAGTCCCTATCCATTCGGTTTGTCATAATCCTGTCTCTACTCGTCGAGTTAGGCATTGACTCGACGAGTTTTCCTTCTAAACCGATGTCCAATAGTCCTTCATCCTACTCGCCGATTTGTATGAACAACTCGTCGAGTTCGTCTTCATTCGTAGAACAATCTATGCTGAGACTCGCCGAGTTGAATGAACAACTCGCCAAGTCTGTTCTTGAGACAAGAAGATTGCCTTGAACTCGCCGAGTCAGGGCATTGACTCACTGAGTTCCTTCATGAGTGAGTCTGGCTTCTGACCCACTGAGTCACATCCCATGACTCACTACTCTACCCAGCAAACAGGAAAAGGGGGAAAACTCGGGGACTCGCGACTCGACTTGCCGAGTCTTTCACATGCAAATACTATATACTTGATTTTGCTTGAATCCAACTCATACCATACATATATATGGGTTCTTAGGGCTTGATTAACACGTAAAGTTTCCAACTTTACATGTAAATAAACACCGATGAAGGTTTTAGGGCTCAAGATGCACTAATAGAGTAGATCTAGGGCTTTCATGCAATATGGCTTCATAAAGGTAGTGGAACCGAGCTCCTGGAGCTCAAACATGCCTAGATCTAAAGGTAAATCAGCTTATTACAGACCCTAAATCATACCCAAGCTTGGAAATGGCTCAAGAAGGAATTTAATGGAACTCTAAGGGACTATAAGCATGAAAATAGGGGGAAACTGAGTTATACCTCAATGAAATCTCTGAAATAACACCAAGATGTCTGGTCTCCTTCCCCTCCTCTTGATCTACTCTCCTTTCTCTCTCAAAGCCTTCAAGTGATTACACCAAGCACTTCAATCTCACAAGGAACAATGTTAGAACGATATAGGGGGCTATGAGGGTGAAGGGGGCGAGCTTGGGGCGCATAAGGTTGGTTTAAATAGGGTGCAAACCCTTGGAATTAGGCTTTTACCAGACAACAGGGACTCGCCGAGTCCAGGATATGGACTCGCCGAGTTGCCAACTTAAACGTGTTCCATATCTCATCTCTACTCGGCGAGTCGGGCCTACAACTCGCTGAGTCCAAGGCTAAAAATGCAAAATACTTAGATAAATTTTACATACTAGGAACCAGGTGCTACAATTTTGCTGAGGTGTATAAGGACAAGATAATCGGTGACGAGTGCCATTATTAGAGAAAAATGTATGTGTGTCATTTGTGAATTATTTCCCACCATTAGATTTATATATTTAGCCTTCTATTGGATTATGTGTCTAAGCCAATAACTAAATTAGAATAATCTTGAATTATTATCAAAGTCTTTTTGGGTTGCCCTCAAACCTAGTAATTGACTAGAATGTTTTTTTGAGAGAGAGACTGATTTATTAATTTATTATATGATTAATAAATTAATTATAAATCAAAATAAATTATTTATTAATATATTATGAGAATAATATATTAATTAGAAATATTATTGTTTAATTAAGAATTAATCAGAAATTAATTGGAATTAATTAGATTAATTAAAATTAGAAGGATTACAGGTGAAAATGTTCAAAAATTGAGCATTGACTAATTCTAGAACCTCCCAAGAGGGGGAAGGTTCTAGAGAAGGATTCTAGAGCTTTTCTTGGGCTTTAAGGAAGCTTGTAACTCTTAAGGGGCAAGAAAATGGATAAGGGTTATCCAAGGAAACCTGCCTTATCCTAGCTTCCTTACTTACCTATATAAACCCCTTACGGGATTAATATTTTCATTAATTCTCTAAGAGCTTAGAGTAAAAAATTCCTTCCTTATGATTTCTCCTCTTAAGCTTCAAATTTGCTCGGGTTTGGGTGTGAGCCATTAGAGGCATGTGACTTCTGGTGCTTGCGATCTAAAGGCCAATCAAGAAGGAATACTAGTTTATTTGCTATAATAAACTAAAGTTATGTAATTTCTAAAATCTCTTTCTTAGTTTCAAAAATATCAATGTCCTATTAGTTCTTGATATTCAATTGTTTGTTGCAAATAATTGTGAGAACATAGATCCTTTAGGTTGCATGTGAGCTTAGGGTTTAAGTTTTTCCGCCAAAAAATGATTTTTGTAACCTATAAAACCCATTAGTGGTATCAGAGCCATTGTTCTCATTGATCTTGCATAAATTTGAATAGATCAAAATTAGGGTTTATAGAAAGTAAACCATAAGGAGGCAATTTTTCGAATTTCACTAGGGTTCTTGAAACCCTAGCCTCGACCCTCAAATTTTTTATTTGTGCAACTGTTTTAGAAATCCTAGTCTCCTTTGCCCATTTTCAAAAATCGAGGACTTCCTTTTAGGGTTTATCTTGTTTCATTATTTGTTATTTTAAAATCCTTAATATATAAACAATTAAAACCTGATGAACACCAACCTTTTTCGAAAATTAGAAGGTTTAGGATTAAGATTAAATTTGAATTATTTTATTAATTGGTTAATTGTAAATAGTTATTTAATCCATAGTGATTTAATTGATTTAATTAATTATTAAATAAAATATAAAGATTAAATCAAAATTGGTTTATCTTTAAATTAAATTAAGTTTTTATATTAATTTCAAAAATTTAAATTTAAACCTAGTGTTTTAGAAAAATTTTAAAATACGCCTTATACTATACATAATTGAATGATTAATATATTATATGTATAAGATAAATCATTCAAATCACTAGTACATCTCATTCATGAAGCCATACTTTAAGGGGAGTTTAAGGAAACGACTTATAAAATGACCGTCATTTGGTATCCACTCTTACCCATCGCTCTCTTCTATGGTGAATGATCGTTAGCCGAACGGATTTGATAGGACATAATCGCATTAATAAGTATAATGATATAAGGTAAGTAAATCATTTTTAAAATCCCACCCTTAATTACTTTAGGAAAAATGTGAAAAGTATGCTAAAAGCATGTGTCCAAAAGGTAGCCGGAACATGAACATTGAACACTATAGCTAAAATGGTTTCAGTTATATGACGGTGATTTCGTTCGACTCAACCATTTTGCTGAGGTGTATAAGGAAAGGATAATCGATGATGAGTGCCATTTTTAGAGAAAAATGTATGTATTTCATTTGTGAATTTTATCCCACCATCAGATTGAAAAACTTTAAGTTTGCATATATACGAACTGAATTTAAATGAAGGCAACGTGTGTCTCAAGGATATTACAAAAATCTAATTTAGCCTTCATGGGGTACAACCACATAAGTTTGGAATAGTCACCAATAAATATTGCATAGTAACGAAAACCTCTATTTATAGGGAGGTGATTTCAAACCATAGAGATAATTATCAAACTTAATTATAATTATCTATGGAATTCAAATAATTATGGAATATTACATATTGCATTATTTTGGGTCTTTGTACATTTCTTAGTCCTTTTCTTAGTAATCAATTTTAGCCTATCATAATATGTATCAGAATGGGCCTACCTATTATTCTACACATTTGATGTTGCAGTTGGATACAAAAGTTAAGAACGTCCTTTTGCCTATGGGTAATTGGCTTCCTTCTTCTTGACTCTTTTTCACAATAGCTAACCATAGGAGCATTTGAAACTATGAGTTCTACGCTTAGTTATGTTAGTCCCAAAAGGTTCTCAACATGTTATGTGATATTTATTTTTAATGCGCTAGTTTTTTATTTAATTCGTACGTCTATCACATCTAAACCACTCCTCACAGGCAGTAAACCCGATCAAGTATATTATAGTTTTGATAAGCAAGGGTGTCGAACTCAAGGGGAAAGATAGTGAAATAATATTAATTTTTTTTTATTATAGGTTATATTAAATAAAAGGAATCAATAAAAAGAGGGCTTTTAATTATTAAATCTTAGTAATGATTAACTAACAAACTAGATAAATTGACCGGAAATGAATCACTTCAAGTACTTTCATTCAGATTAGATTACTTCTCAATATCATGGTTAAATTCGTTAATAGTGCAACAGATTTATTAGTTGGTTACCGAATTCTAGCATAACTAATTATCTTGATCAAATTTCATAGTCCTAATAATTATTGAACAACTACCACAATGACCATGAAATTAGTGAACACATAATTAATTTAATGTAAATTTAGAATATGAAAGATATAATCTAGTTATTTCTCATCAATGGTTATGACAACCAATTGAAGAATAGCATGGATATCTAAACTCTCTAACACAGTCAAAATCACATATTAAAATTACATAACCATATGATTTGATCAATCCCTAGTCCTAACAATTTAATCATCATAAACTAATTAAAATTCAAGTTAATGTAAATAGATTGGTCCTCTTAAATAAACATAACTCAACAATAGGCAATAAAAATCATAACTTTAACATGATAGATCATGATCAATCAAACACAACTAATAACCATACTAATAAAATATAAAATCAATGAAATCAACACATAAAATTGAGTTTCATATACTCCAAACAAAAGCAATAGGTTTTAACACCTGAATTTAGAAAGTAAAAAACAGAAATAGAAACAATTTGAATGTTAATTATGGTCAAAACAACAAACCAAATGATTCATGTCATGATTCAGATCTTGAATTCTTAAAATCTTTGCTCCATATAAGCTTAACAGCCCTCTGGCCGCCTTTTAGACCCTAAAAAATGGTAGATCTAGGGTTTCTTGTTGCCTAAGTCAAAGTGGAATATCATAAATGAAGAAAATAGTGGAATGATAGAGTATTTATAGTTAAATTGAGGAGGTGTATTTCATATGGAATGTTAGGATTGCATTGGAATTAGGAAACTAATGGTTGTTTAGTGATTAAGCAAATAAAAATAAGGTAAGTGGTGCTTGGGGAATAAGTAACTTGAAGGGAATTTACGTCTAACTTTTATGGTCCATCATCATGTTTGATTTTGGACATGCTACAAGTAGATTTAGCAAAAAGGCTCTCACCAATAAGTTGTCCAAAATTTTGTCTAATTTCCAGTACATCTTGAACATCCTTAACTGAAGTTAAGAGTCCTGATATATGTCAAAAACATTGAAGAGAGGTCAATCTGCCAACAACATCCTTTTGGTCCTTTTCAATTCCGTTTTCCTCCTTTTGCATCCCAACTCCCATTTTAAATCAAATTGAAAAATTTCAAAGCATATTAAGTATTATATATCTTAAAATATCACATTTTTACCCAAATATATTAGGATAATAGCCTAAAATACATAGTTAAATAAGGTCATGTCAAAACCTTGCTCACCAGCATCACATAGAATAACTCAGATTGAATTTGCCAATTACGTCTCACCGCAATGCATATATATATATATATATATATATATATATATATATATATATATATATATATATATATATATATATATATGTCTAAGAAATCCTAAGTACTTCCCATATCCTAAATACTCACAATCTTCACAACGGTTCCCCACTTATTTTGAACAACATTCATTTATGCTTCCCTCCGAATAAATCCTCATAAATTTTCTTTACCTCAAGGTATTTTTGTTAAATTCTCAAGCATACATATGGCAAAATAACCTAGAAATAAAATTTACAATAAACAATCCCTTGGCAATTTGCCCTGCTCTTCACTTTCTTCTAGATTTTCATAATTTGATAGCTTTTATTCACTTAACAAACTTTTGACAACTTTTTTTTCTCTTTTTCCATAGCTTTTTTCACTTTTTATCTCTTTTTTCATAAGTCACTCTTTTCTCTCAAACTAAAAACCTAAAAGAAAAATATATGCTTAAGCAATGGAACTTAACCTGAACCCTTATTCGTTAAATGCATTAATCTAAAGTGCAATGACTACATAAATTTTCCTGGATACATTTCAATACATGATGCAAAAAATATTATCTCCCTTAAACTACATAAGTTCGCGTTTTTGTGTCATGATTTCATAAGAACTGGGAAGCCACAAATATATTATAACATATTAGCTCAACTAAATCTTAGAATCCGCATCAAGTTATCTCACATAACATTGACAAACTTAGTCAAAATGCAATAATATAAATAAAAAAAAACTTTTTAGACTTTTCTAAATTTTCTGAATTAGACCATTTTTTCAAGTGCTTATAATGCATTTTTTTATATATTGCATTATTTTTTATATCTATCATGCATGTTTTCATTTATCAAATCCTCATACCCCACAATTAAATTATACAATGCCCTCATTGTATATAATTACAATTAAAGCATATAAAATAAAAGAGGGAGAAAAGGAACAAACTCACCTTGAGTAAGTAGTTGCGAGAACGAAATCAGATGTAGTGGGTTTCTTCGAAATGTGTGTTGGAATGATGATGCTTCTGATTTTGCTGGAAACTGAAAACTAAAACTGCTTTACTTTTTTGCTCATGTTTGGAGTTGGTGTGCGAAAAGATCAATGAAAACATCGTATAGCAGTGGAAATGTAAAAATCTGGGAACAATTTCTCGGGAATTTTCTTTACTCAAAAGATATCGCCACGTTGTGGTTGTTAACATGTCACGACGTGGAAACTGAACAGTGGTAAAAATTTTCAAATAAAAATGAACTCAAGTCCTATCGGCCAAATACTTGGCTTGTCTCTCGTAGATGCTCTTCCTTTTAGTAATGGACTTTAATAAAGTCTCAATCCCTCTCTCGTGTCCATAAGTGATGCCACACTTATGTGATGCAACACCTCTCGTAACAAAACCGCATTCGATCCAAATTGTTGAAATTATTAAAAGCACCCGAAGGGAAATTTTTTTGCAAAGATCTATAAAATCAATGACCATCAACATAGAAAACAAAATTTAAACAAACTAAAAATAAAAATAGAATCACATTAAAATAACTAAAAAATAGGAAATCAAAATAACTAAAAAGGATATCATGATCACTCATCTTCGTCGGAACCATGCTACAGTTGTTGATTGAATCTCTTGCATGCAAGAAATGGTTTGTGAAAACAAAAAAACTTTTAGGACCGATTAGGTTATTTCCTTTGCTTTATTTGCACCATTAACTAATAAGTAGAACAAGAATTGACACAACTAGTCAAGATTAGCTAGAGTTCGGTCTTCCACTTAACCACTACAATACACCTTGCTATAGTACACCTCATGGATTGAGATTGAGAAATCACCAAAGTAGTAGACTAAACAAGTCAAGAATTCCCTAATTTATGCAATCTCCAAACCCATGCAAAAAGAAAAACCAAGCAATGCGTATGATCATGAATTCCTTCACATAACAACAAAAAACTACCAGACAAGTGACATGTTATCTAAGAAAATAAATAAATAAGTAAAAATTCAAAAAAAAAAAAAGAACAATCAAATAAACTAAATTAATTGAAAACTGTTATCCGGCAATGACGCAAAAAACTCTTATGTGTATTTTTAATACACTAGTTTTTATTTATAATTCACAGTCTATCGCATCTAAACCATATCTTACTGGCAATGAACCTGATCGAGTATATTATAGTTTTAATAAGCAAGGGTGCCAAACTCAAGGGGAACGGTAGTAAATTAATCTTAGAATTTTTTATTATTGGTTATATTAAATAAATGAAAGCAACAAAAAAAAGGGGGTTTGGATTCTTAAATCTAAGTAATTAATAACTAACAAACTAGATAAACTGACTGGAAACGAATCACTTCAAGTACTTTTGTTCATATTAGAGTACTTCTCAAAATCATGGTTAAATTTGTTAATAATGAAATGGATTTATTAGTTGATCACCGAATTCTAGGGCAATAAGTTATCATGATCATGCAACTAACACAATGATCATGCAATCAGTGAACACATAACTAACTTAATGTAAATCTGGAATATGAAAGATATGGTCTACTGATTTCTCATTAATGGTCATGACATTCAATCGAAGAATAACATGGATATCTAAACTCTCTAACACAATCAAAATAACATATAAATATTATATAACCCAAGGATTTGATTAATCCCTGGTCCTTACAGTTTAATGGTCATAAACTCATTAAGACTCAAGTTAATGTAATTAGATTGGTCCTCTTAACTACACATAACTCAGCAATTGGCGATAGGTTATGATCAATCAAACAAACACAATTAATAAAAATCATAACTATAACTTTATTGGTTATGATCAGTCAAACACAATTAATAACAAAACTAATAAAATCCAAAATCATTGAAATCAACACATAAAATTGAGTTTCATCTACTCCAAGTGAAAAGCAACAGGTTTTAACACATGAATTCAGAAAGTAAAAAAAACAAATACAAAAAAATTAAAATGCTAGTAATGGTCAAGACAACAAACCGAATGATTCCTGTCATGAATCAGCTCTTGAAACCTTTAGATCTTCACTCCATATAAGCTTAATGGCCCTCAAACCACATTCTAAACCCTCAAAACGGTAGATCTGGGATTTCTTGTTTCCCAAGTCAAAGTGGAATATCATAGATGAAGAAAATGGTGGAATGATGGGGTATTTATAGTTAAATTGAGAAGGTGTGTTTAATATCGAATATTAGGGTTGGATTAGAATTAGGAAACTAATGATAGCTTAGGGATTAAGCAAATAAAAATAAGGTAAGTGCTTGGGGAATAAGTAACTTGGAGAGAATTTTCGTCTAGCTTTTATGGTCAATCTTCAAGGTTGATTTTGGACATGTTACAAGTGGATTTAGCAAAAAGGCTCTCACACATAAGTTGTCAGAAATTTTTTCTAGTTTCCAGAACATCTTATATCTCCTTAATTGGAATTACAAGTCATGAAATTTTGGTCTTTTTCTGCTTCGTTTTCCTCATTTTATATCCCAGCTCCCATTTTAACTGAAATTGAACATTTTAAAGCATATTAAGTATCATATATCTTAAAATATAACATTTTTACCCAAATAATTTAGGATAATAACCTAAAATACATAGTTAAATAAGGCCTTATCACTATGCAACTACACGATGGATCTTTTCAAGTTATCCACGCTAAGTCAGATTCACCCGACATAGCTAATTCTAACGAGTGAAATTCCATGTTTCTTCCATCTTATCAATGAAATCAGTTTTTTGAAGCTTGGAGTCTCTTTGGTTTTCCATGTTACATTAACTAAACCATGCAACTCTACTAAGGCTGAAAACACACCTTAAGGACCCACTAAGGTCGAAATCACCATGGGAAAAGACCTAGGACCGTTAACTAAAAGAAAAATCCACCCTAGGAGCGAAATAACATGTGATTTCGGTCATACTAGGATAATTAAATGAGGTTGGAGGTCTAGAATGAGGATAAGACAAGAACAGTTGACTTTAGGATTTGATTTCTCACCCATTTTCAATACAATCACAGTAAACCATGTATTACCCACCAAACATCCATACATTAAGCTCTAGTAATCCAAGTAAGTATCATATCAATCTCCTTTATTTTTACTAAGGACGAGATCAACCCCTCCCATACCACAAAATCCCACTCCACTTACTGTGAAATTCAAATTTCTCTCAAGAATTCAAATTTCAAGCTTTAAAGAGGCTTATTTCTTCAAGCATTTTCTAGGTTTGGTAAGTAAATTCAATACTTCTAAGCATCCTTTACAATCCTATGTTTAGTTCATTCCATTTACACACTCTAAATGTGTTAAAACACTTAGGATAAAGCCATCTCCAAGGAAGTTCATCCATTCCAAACAAGAGTTTAGGCTTGGGATCTTCTCAACACCCCTTCAAACCCACCTATCAAAACCACTCAAGGTGAGCTTCATACCCCCATTTTCGAGTTTTTACATGCTTTTATGAGGGGGGGGATACAAGTCAAAATATGGTTGTCCTTTGGATACTTGCATGTCTCATCCTTATTACTTGAATATGATGTTATATTTGTATAAGAATATAAATATCACCATTCCTTTTTACAAAAATTTTGTTTCATATGAAGTTGACATGAAAAAGAAACACAAACATAACTTATTTTGTGTTACAAATATCAACCTAAAATATTAGTTATACAAACTACAAATTTTTGGTAATTTTTACTAAAAATAGTTTTTCTAGTATAAATGGTTATATTTTTAGTCATCACTATTTTGATGGTTTAAAACCCTAGTATATTATGTTTTAACAACATACATAAACACTAAACAATATTACAACTGGATATTTATATAATGTTTATACAAATAGTCTACACAAGAACATACAAGGCAAACTGTAATGGGTATAGTTTGGAAGTCACAAAAACATACCTTATAACAATTCAATGGTATGATTATTTCAATATACAAGAAAAGAGAGGCGTAGTTCATGTAAATCTGTTAATGCTCTAGTGAGACATTTTATTCACCATACCTACCCATCGTACACTTTAAGTCCTGCATTATAACAAGAGTCTCTTGGAGGGAGAGCGAGATAGTTGTGTATAGATCTATACAGGATTGACAAGCTCACACCTGAGCTATTCACTACAGCTAGACGAGCCAGTCTAGGGTGACAAATATCTACCAATTCTGACGCCCGAAGAACGTCGTACAAGCATATCAGTCACATCAAACATGGTTATAATAACTCACATAGGGATTAACAATACTATCTTGGTTTACGGGAAGCTCACACTTCACCAGTTTTTATAAAAATATAAAAGTACATACTACATTACAGTACAATATTGCTTACATTACTGGTGTTAGGGTTTAAGACTATAGTTCACATATCAGAAAATATGGGATTTTCTAGAACAGACATGGTTATTTTACAAGAAAAAAAATACAAAGGACATTCATATAGTTTTTTAGTTTTGGTTATTACACTAACAACCTATTTTATAGAAAATATCGGATTTTCTGGAAACATAAAAATTTATTTTAAACATAGTCATTACAACCCTTTTCATATAAAAATGCTTATGAAGTCACCAACATTATTGTTGACGTTTTTCAAAATCACTTGTATTCTCAGGGAACCAATAACAGGTATTCAACTCTTTTAAGATCAAGTTTTGCTGCATTATGGGATTTTACTTTTCAGTCATTATTGTGTAACTTTTGAACAAACACAATATGTAAACTATGTAAGTTTGTATTCTTAATGTATGTTGTTTGGGTTTCTATGCTTCATTTATATTCAACTGTTATGGTACTATACAATTGACGTCACCATGCCCCCTGACGTTTCCGCCGTCTTGGTTTGGGGGTGTAACAAATATAGAGAAGAAATAAATAATAATTAATACGCTGAAAAGAATATCTAGATTAATATATACCTTATATATTAAAAATAATAAGCGATGTATGTTGATTGCATGACTAAACATAATGTATGAAGTATGCTTGTTTCTATACCTATGTGCTTGAGATTCACTCACTGTGTTGATGCTCACACTTTTTTCTTTGCTTGTTTTTAGGTCTTACATTAGAACAAATAGTTTGATTTGATGGCCTGGTGAGGTGGGTAGTTACTACAAGTGTTTCATTAGTTGTGATACCAGTTTAAGACTTGTCGATGTTGTTTCACTTATACTTGGTTTTTGGTGTGTGTTTTGGTACTAGTTTTCCAAAATTTGAATTCTAATGAGTTTAATTTGAAAGTTTTGACATAAGTAACTTTGGTGATATTTTCTAAAATAATAAACTAAGACTTTCATTTCCATAATATGTTAAATGACTTTTTTAAAATAAAAACAAATGTGGTAAACTATCACGACGTTATAGGTTGGTATCAGAGCCATGTTTTGAGATAACTGAATACAGAGGCCATGTGTTTTTATTAGATATAGCACCCAATATAAAGGTTATCGATGTCATGATTTATCTAAAATACATATTTGCATCACCTGTCATGCACAATCTTGTGAATCTTTATTTCCACTTGAGGTTCACCCATCGTCTATCTCATCAGATAAGCTTAGCTTATCTACTTATTGTGATGATTACTCCGATCATATCTCCCAACCCAAGCTTATTATATCTAATACATCTCAATATTTAGCTCTTATTTCACCATGTGAGTTATGCACCAAATCGTTAATAGTGATAAACTTATCTACTAATGCGCCATCTATGATTCTACCTCCATCACCGGCACATACAAATCGGCCCCCCTCCATTACCACGTGTTGCTCCTTCTACCTTCCAACCATCTGATTTTAACTCGTTCAAAGTTTGGCATCTTTAAACCATGAAATATTGCAAACTTGTCTTATATGTCTTCATCAGCCCTACATTATGCCTATTTTGCTTCCAATGAACCTTAAGGCTTCAAAATTACTACTAAAGATCCCAAATGGTTTGTTGTAATATGTGACTAGATGAGTGCTCTAAACCTTAATGCTGCTTGGAATCAGGTACATTATCCCACTTAGAAAATATTGTCAGATCTATATGGGTATTTCTCACAAATTTCCATGCTAATCGCACCATTGAAAAATATAAGGCCCATCTTGTTGTTCATGGCTTTACTCAGGTTTTGTTTCTTCATTACTATGCCACCTTAGCCTAGTTGTCAAGACTTTTATAGTTTGGATTATTCTTTCTTTTGATGTACTTAAAAATGGCATGATATCCAGTTATACGTCGCAAATTCTTTTTTAAATGGTGATCTTTTTGACACTCTTTACATGGAGCAACCACCAGGGTTCATTAAATCTCGATTTCTAAATCACGTGTGTCATATAAAGAAAGCTTTATGTGGGGTTAAACAAGATCCTAGGGATTGGTTTCAAAGCCTAAGATCGTTTCTCATCAACATTGGTTTTACTTGTAGCCAAGCAGACACATCGTTATTTATCTTAAAACAAAACTCTAACATTGTTTACTTTCTAGTACATGTTGATGAAATTATTCTAACAAGTAACAATGTTACTCATATTAAAAACATTATCACTCATCTAAATAAATATTGTCTCATTAAAGACCTTAGAAAACTCAATTACTTCCTTGGTTTTGAAGCTTCATATCACTACTATTGAATTTTTCTATGCCAAGCGAAATATGCCAATGACATTCATACCAAAGCTCATTTATTTGATGACAAACCTGCTGCCACTCCTATCTTCACCTTAACTTATTTCACAACTCAAGGTTCTCTATTTATTGACCCACCCTTTATCGATCCTTGGTGGGAACCTTTTAATATCTTACCACTAGTCGACCGGATTCGTCTTAGGTTGTTAATCAACTAAGTTAATTTCTTCATGCTCCAAGGAAAGATCACTATCCGGCTATAAAACAAATTGTTTGTCATGTTAAATGCACTATCTCTTATGTAATTTACTTTCTACATGCTCCATCGTGAAAAATTTTGGGTTATTCGGATGCCGAATGGGCCTGTTGCATTGAAACAAGAAGCTCTACATACGTCTACTTCGTCTTTCTTGGTGGAAATCATGTATCATGGAGTGCGAGGAAACAACCAACCATATATTGCTCTAAGTTTGATTATGAATACAGGGCAATGGAAAACATGACATCTAAAATTCTATGAATCACTTATTTTCTTTGAGAGCTCCATCTTTTACCTTAATGTAGTCCCGATCTTTTAGGTGATAATCACAGTGTGCTCTTCTTAAGCCAAAATCCAATTTCTTATAAGCGTGCAAAACATAATGACATTGAATGCCATTTTGTTTAAGATTTTCTTCTATCAGGTAAAATTTACACTACATATGTATCCATACATCTATAGATGGATGACATCGTTAAAAACGTCTTCCGCTTCCACTCTTTAAAGATTTTCGATCCAAACTTTGTTTACCCCCCTCGCTTGCGGGGGGTAATAGGATTGATTCTAACTTATCTTAGTTAAAAGAATGAGGTTGTGGTAGTCTTGAACTTTAGGAAGCTTGTTGTATTTGATCTATATATAATTATATACTTATATGTTTGGAAGTAATGTGGAAAACAAGCAAAACCAAAAAGTACACAAGACACAATATTTATGTGGTTCGGTCAAGGTGACCTACGTCCACTGGCAGAAGGGGTATATACTTTATTTATGAGCTCTTAAACAGATGTTACAAGTAAAACTCAACAACGATTCGCCTATCATTCTAGAATTCAAGGAACAAACAATAACATGTATCTGTATTTATAGTGAAGGATCTGACCTAAAACCCAAATAGGCCAAGCCTATTGGCCCATAGTCCTATGAATGGTGTCAACCGATCATGATTTGCCATAAAGTAGCTTCTATAAACTTTATCCTTGATATCTATTTAATGAGCATAAAAAACGCACATGGTGGAGCATCATGATCCACCATGGCTCATCATGATGCAATAGTGGCACATGAAGATCACCATGACTTATTAACTATCTTGGTGGCTCTTCAAGCAATAATCCTTGAGCATCTTGAACTTCTGAGAAACCTTGAACAATCTTGAGCATCATAAAGGACATCACAACATAAGTGCTTCATCAAGGATACCATGCTCATGAAGCAACACATGTGGCACACCTTGCACTGAGATAGAACATTAAGCATGAGGATGGCACACCTTGTGTAAGGAATGTCAGATCCTCTCCTAGGATGGTACATCCACATCCATGTTGGCACCCCTCCTTCACAAATGACACATCTAGAATCTAAAGTGGCATACTCTCTGCAAAATGGTGCATCAAGCTTCATGAGCGGCCCACTTGCTTCCCTATTGGTGCATCTAGACACTAGATGGCGCACCTGTTGGGGTCAGAAATGGCTTAGTATTCGTAATGTTTAAGGAAGGTTTCTTAGTTGCAATCATGTCATTGGCACTAGAGGGATAAATGTGCTATATGTACAAAGGTTGCCCCTTTCCTTACACCAACTGGTTTTGAGAAAGTTAGTAGTTCTTGAGGTTCAATAAGTGGTATCATAGTTAGGGTCGCAAGTTCGATTCTATCAGAGAGAAATTTCTAAGGGGGGGGGGGGGAGGGGATTGTTTGTGTAAAAAATGGTTCAGTATGCACGATGCGTAATAAAGGTTTCCTAGTCACCGTCGAATGCCATAGGCACTAGAAGGATAAATATGTTATACGTACAAATGTTATTCCTTTCCTAACACCAATAGGTTTTGGGAGAGTTGGTAGCGCTTGAGGTCCAATAGCACCTTCAACCTAGATGGAGCATCCATGCCTATGAACGATGCATCTTGATCGTGGATGGGGCATCCATGCTCTAAGGTGCTCCATTCCTTACCAGGTGCTCCATATGTCTTCCGAGTGCTCCATACCCCCTTTTTGAAGTTTCATTCATTTGTCACTTAATCCGTTCCTTTTTCAAATGATTCATTCCTTTGTCACATGCTACATGAACTCCAAGTGCTCCATTGAGTTCCAACTACACCAATGAACTCAAATGTTCCAAATTCTCAAGTCACATTTAATAATCTCCACCTTGACTTGAGTATCCTATAAACTCAACCTTAAACAAGGACTTCCTCTCTCTTACTAACATCCAACCTCGAAGGGACCAAACTCCTACAAACATCAATAAAGTCTAACAAACCCTGAACTTCTTTGTGGGCAATGAATTTGTCAACATAGTGTTTGGGTTCACCTTGATATCAAACTTCATTTAAGAGAACTAGTTTGTTTCCAGAATGTCATAAATGAAGTTTAACCTGAAATTAATGTGCTTCATCATCTCATGATACATGGGAATCTTTGCAAGATTAAGTGCACTCTGACTGTCATAATACAAGACAGGCTTCTCCACCTTGAGACCAAGAATCTGAATAAGCCTGTGCAACCTGATCTAGAGGGGAAGAGTTCTAGATAGTAAACCTGGGAAGAAGCGAAGAAATAGTAAAAAATGGCTTGTTATTTATATGAACGAAACTTGCTTGAAAGGATTGTCATGGATTTCTCCTAAGCACATCGCGCCCTCATGTCATCTTTCTGTGTGCTTGAGTCATCTCATCGTTGGTGCAAGAAGAGTCTTTGGCCGTTGCCACATGGCACATTAATTTAGTGCCACATCATCCTCTCGAAGGTAAATCTCGCAATCTTCAAAAAATCACATCCCGCATACGAGCTCCGTTTTCGATGTTCTTTTTATCTTAGGCTTCGTATCAACGAGTATTAAAACTTTATTTTAGATCTCAACAACTAATTCAAATTATGTTTTTAGTTTACATTCTATAAATATTATATGGTAAAAGAATGTGTGAAATTCATATATTCTTCATACGAGCTCCGTTCTCGACATTTTGTATATCGACGTATTGTATTCATGAGGACATGGACTCATCTGTACAATGCTTTGGCTAAAAAGTAACTTATCCTCGTTTCATATTTTATAACACACATGGATGTACTTTTTCAAGCATAAAACTTCAAAAAATCAAAACGTTTTCATATAAGTCGAATTTTGGTGTTCTTGATACTCACATGTTTGTAATCATGACTATTACAACTTTAATCAAGATTCTTTATCCTAGATAATTTTTTATTTATAAATTTTTATTTAATGTAATTCGTTGTTTATAATAAGTTTTTATACAAATATTATAAGCCCATAATATTTGTCTATAAAATATGTACACAATAATATAATTATCATTTACATAACCCGTTTTGTGTATGATTGATTCATATTTATTTACATGTATACTAATAGATATTTTTAATTATTAAATAAAATGAATAATCATAGCTTTAATTTCTTAAACATCTAGCCCGAATTTACGGGCTTTACAATTCACCCCCACTTAGGATGTTTCCGTCCCTAAAATCATCAACCAAGTCAATATGTGCACTCCCCACCACTCACTTTATATTTTACCAAGTAAGAATTGTCTTATTACATTGCTCTCACATCACTAAATCAATCGAATCCCTTGTATTATACTCAAATTAATATATTTGGTTCCTTTATGATACCTTATCAGCCTGTGGGTTGAGCTCCATTATCGAAACATATTCTCTCTAAAAGAATGTAGGAAAAAATAGAAACCACTAAATTATTACAAGATTAAGGGCATGTTTGGCATGGAACTTTTGGAATCTTGTCCTTCTAGCTTTCAGCTTTTGACAAAACGCTCTAGTTTAAACAAAAAGCATTTTTGCCAGTACGAGCATTTAGCTTTTAGTTAAAAAGAAACACTCGAAATCTAAAAGCTACATCACGTAGTGTTTAACAAAGCGGTAATGAGCTTTTGAAATCAATTTCCATAACCGTGATTATATATATATATATATATATATATATATATATATATATATATATATATATATATATATATATATATATATATATATAACAATTGTCTTTTTTTGTAATTTTACATATTTCAAAAGCTTCCAGCTACTTTTTTCAAACACTCATATAACAAATAAAAGCTACAACTTCCAACTATCAGCTACCTGCTACCTGCCAACACCTACATTTTCCAAACACACCCGAACTAAAATGTGTAAAGATACATAGATACGAAAATAGGGATAATACTGAGGGAGGGAAGGAGCAAGAATTGAAGATAGTTGGGAACAGAGAAAGTAAACACGTGTGCCCAAAGTTCTATAATTAGGCATATCTTCACTATACAATGTTGTAACAAAAAGAAATAAAAGTAGGATGGCGTATTGAAGAAAAAGATTAAAGTACATTGCTATATTATGAATTGAAGCTTCCATTTTTTCTATTCGATTCCCATAAATTTTTAAACACCATTTATCCAAATAGTAAGCCACTGATACTTTATATCGCACAAACCCTCGAGAGCAAAGCATATAAATTTGTGTCTTGCAAAATGATAGATATTTTCTCATTAGTGACCTAGGATTTCTACGACCAAAATTATGCCCGTGACAACTTGCTTGAGATTTAAATGAGCCCATTTGTTTCAGCCTGTCATACACACCAAAACAATAAATTAAATTAAAAATGTATAATAAGATAACATTTATGATAACCTTTTATTGATTGTGACCATGTTCTAATCATTAAGCCCACTTTCTTAATTATAAACTAACATCCACTTTTCGACTTGAATATGGGCTTCTTCCTTTGTTTGATCATTTGAACATTCATGTTAGCTAGCAACATAGAAGGCCCGTGCCATATTGTCTGTCGATCTCTATGTTCATTATGCTAGCTTCTAACTTATCCAATCTTTCAACTTCCACATATTTTAGAGAACATAGTGAGGAAAATTATAGATATGGTCCTTTTGGTTCTGATTTTTATAGTGTTAACTCTAAAACTAAAATGTTTTTTTTCTTCTTCTTTCCATTAGTTTCTTGTCCATACTTCAAGGTTTGATTTCGATTTTAGTCCCCAACCTTGAAAGAAAGACCAAAAACCATATGCAATCTTGAAATAAGAACCAAATTCATAAATTTAAAAGGACCCAAATTAGTATGAAACCTTGAACTATGGACCAAAACTAAAAATGGTTTGAATATTGGACTAAACACAATAAAGATCGGATAGCAAAGCGTCCAATTTTGTAATTTAAAATTATTTAAAATTTTTGAACATTGGGTACCTGTTCAATTAAATAACCCAGAAAGACATCTCTTATCATTAGCCTTCTACTTGGTTGCTTGAACAATCACATCTCTACTTCACCTGTTATACCAACAACTTGAAGAAAATTTGCATGATATGGACCTTTGTCAATTGATCTCCACAATCCCTCATCAATTCCATTAAGGTAATCTTCCATACGATTGGCCTATTGATCGTAATATTCTGGAAGCAACATCAGTATCTTAGTAGCAGATCCAAGAATATTAACATAGTTCATCACATTGTTAACATTCAAATTTGCCATTTGATCGAGTAAAAAGAGGATAAACTTGGAAAGAAAGAAACCAGATGCAAAACAATTGATTAATGATCGCAAAATCGTTAAATCATAGTGATCAAACGAAGAATTACGTTTTCACTTGTGAAATGATTGAATCAGAGAAAATAATTCAATAAGATGAAAACGCAAATGAGATTCTTCAAATGATATGTCAAATCTGCCTTTGATACTAATTGATAAGATGTTTAGTCAATCATAAATGAAAATCATAGTACAAATTAAACACACGATGTAAGTAAATCTTTAATTCAACTCGATATCCAGATTGGTACAAGACAGAAGTAGAGAGAGAAAGTACAAGAATGTAGTGACAAAAAAGCTACTAACTGAATTATGTACCAACTCTATTTATAGAGTACTCAACGGATGTAAAATGTATACTAGGACTTCAACATTATAGTTAATCTACAAAAGTGCCTAGTAAAATACATACATATCGAAGTCTTGAAGGCCTTCGATATTTACAAAACATTCGCTACTAAGAACACTACCTAAGCTTTGATATATCACAACAAATAAAAATATACAACACTTCAATAAATCACCACCATGCTCAGAGTCTGCATATCCAACTAAGTCACTTTTCGAATTAGTTCCATACACCAAGAAAACATTTTTCGTTCCCATAAAGTATCGTATGATCCATTTGATAGCTTCCGAATGAGCCTTCCCTAGATTGTTCATAAACTTGCTTAAAATACTAACTGAATGAGACAAATTAGGTCTGGTACAGACCATTGCATACATGAGACTTCCAACAACACATCAAACCCTGCTCATATACTTCCTTTCTTCATTTGTTGTAGGTATAATATCTTGACCATGTTTAAAGTGAGTTGCCAAATGAGTTCCAACTGATTTGAACTGATAACAATTGTAAGACTATAGAACTTTCTCAATGTACTTTTATTGATAAATACAAAACCACCCTAATCTTCTATCCCTTGGAATCTCCATCCTAGTTATCTTCTTTGCTACTACCAAATCTCGCCTTCAAGTCAATTATTCCATCCATGTCCTTGGTTGTGATAAGCATGTCATCAACATATAAAAACATATATATGTAAGAATCTGGTGACAATTACTTTGAGTAAACACAATTGTCAACCTGGTTATGAGTGTAGCCATACAAGATCATGAATGAATCAAAGCTCTTGTACAATTTCCTTGGAGACTGCTTCAAAAATCATACAAAGATTTCTTTAGGAAACATACATGATCCTTATTAGAATCAGGGAACCCCTTTATATGTGACATGTAAATCTTCTCTTCTAAATTCCCATGAAGAAATATAGTTTTCACATCAAGTTGTTCAAGGTCCATATCAAATGTATTCACCATGGCCAAAAGAACTTGAATTGTCTTGTGCTTCATGACTAGTTATAACACCTCATGATAATTAATTTCTTATTTCCTAGAAAGCCTTTCTCCACCAACCTTGCCTTGAATCTAGCTGGTTCAAATCCTAGTATCCCTTCCTTCTTCTTCAAGATCCATTTGCATCCCACTGGTTTTGCACCCTTTGGTAATGGAACTAGATCCTATGTTTCCTTCTTCTCCAATGATTGCATTTCTTCATTCATGGCCATCAACCAATTTGTTGGTTCTTTACTCGCCATTGCCTCTTTATACGATTGAGGCTCCTCAGTGCTAATGTTTTCTCTAGTTGCTAAAGAAAAAGAAATGGAGTCAAGATCACCATAATTGACACATCCCATATATATATATATATATATATATATATATATATATATATATATATATATATATATATATATATATATATATCACGTTATTGTATAACCCTCTTTGATGTCCTCATTGCTATAGATTCAGGCCCATCATCTTTGCCAATATCAACACCACTAGATGAATATCCCATAGGTAGCTTTTGACTTTCATCTTGTCCAAGTTTTTTACTATCTCCTTGTTGTTCATCACTTGTCATAACTGTTGGATTAGGTGTTTAAGCCCATAACTATAATTGGTATTTACTTGACCCGAGAGTAGCATGGTCCATTTAAGGTTGCATATCACCAGGACAATTTGATAGGATGAACTTTTGAGAAGAGGTTAGTTATGATTTATTAATATATTATAAGTTCTAATATATTAATATGAAATCATATGATTTAATTAGTATTAATCAAGAATTAATTTGGTATTAATTAAATTATCAAAAGAGACTAATTAAATTATTAGGGACTACTTGTGTAAATTAGTTATATATATATATATATATATATATATATATATATATATATATATATATATATATATATATATATATATGGTTTGGGCTTATAGTACATGATGGACTAAGTTTATGGATGAATCCATAAAGAGTTAGACCACTTGAATCATGGATCATGGATAATAAGCCCAAGGGTATAGATTAGGGTTTAACCATGACTCTTAGACTATATATAGAACACCCCATAGCTAAAATCGGTTAACCTAGTGTTCTTGGAGTTTCATAACCGGTTTTGAGTGCATAAAACCTCTCTCTCAAGTGCTCCTTTTTCCAAGGTGAATTGTAAACCGTTTGAGGCATCACATTTGGGATGTTATGTTCTTAAAGGCCAAAGACAACAGGATACAAAAAAGAGGTAATTCTATAACTCAATTCTATGTTATTTATGTAAATTGTATTCTAGTTTTAGGCTTAATGCTTTGGAAACAATATTGCATGTATAAATGGAGAAAACATAGATCCAAAGAATTTAGGGTTGTATGTGCACCATAGGATGTTGTAGTATACAAAAACTAACAATAAATCTGTCAGGAGTTTAAGATGCAAACTCCACCTTCTAGTTAGCACCCTAATCTTGGTTCCCTACTTGACTTGTATCACCTCTTTCCCAGTTACCCATGGAAGATTCATCATAGGAAACATCTTTTCTCATGATAAATTTAGGAGTTCTTCCTTCTTATATACACCATAGTCGATAACCTTTTACTCTTATTCCATATCCTAGAAAAATGCACTTGATTTCCCTTGGCTCTAGCTTACCATCATTTACATGTGCATACGCGAGGCATCCAAATATATGTAATCTGGAATACTAAGAGGGTTTCCCGGATCATACCTCTTGAGGAGTCTTCACATATATTGAAGTTAATGGTGATCTTTTCCCCAGATAACAAGTAGTAATAACTGCTTTTTTCCAAAATTGATTAGGTAAGTTAGCACATATTTCCATGCACCTAGCATGTTTCATGAGTGTTTGGTTCATCTGTTATGCCACTCCATTTTTCTATGGTGTGCGTTGTATAGTGTGGTGCCTCACTATACCTTCTGCCTTGTGGGAATTGTCAAATAGAGCATTACAGAACTCCAACCCATTATCAATCCTCAGAGTTTTGACTTGTTTTCAAGTCCTTTTCTCAACCATGGTCTTCTACTCCTTCAACTTCCAAAACACCATGTCTTTGGTCTTTAGAAAGCACAACTAAACCTAGTTTAGATAGTCATCAATGAATGTCACAATGTATGAGCATCCTCATTGAGACTTCACTGGTGCAGGACCCCACAGATCTGAGTCAACATATTCCAGAATTTCCTTGCTTATGTGTTGACCGATACCAAACTTCACTTGCTATGCTTTCTATATAGACATTGTTCACAACATATGAGCATCCTCCTTGAGACTTCACTTTGGACCATGCCACTTTCCTTGATACTGCTCACCCGATCATCATCCATATTGATTATTCCATTCCACTCTTTGAAGGCTTCGAAAAGTCATGATTATGCATCATGAAATAAGGTGCTACGAAATACAAGACCCAACCATTTGTAGAACTAGATGTACGTACAATCACTACATCATTATTATCCCTTTCATCAGAAGTTTCATGAACCACAACGATAATGTTATTGCTGCTCGATTAATTGTAGAAATTCCTATTCTTTAGACATGTTGAATTTTGCTTGAAGTTCCCGTTCTCCTTATAGTTATAACATTTCACATTTGATGAATCTTTAGAATTTGATTTCAAACATGATCTCTCGTTCCCCCCCTCCCCCTTTCCTCTCTTATGTCCTTCTAATTGCTACAAATAAACCGGAACTGGAAAGCTCTTCTCCAACATAAACTTATCTTTTTGGTTCCTTGGATATATATATATATATATATATATATATATATATATATATATATATATATATATATATATATATATATATCTTAATAAGAAAATAAACCGATTACCCATTCTTGTTATTCTTACTCCATAATTATAGGTTGATGATCTCGATGGATCTTTCCTGAAAGATGTTTTTTAGTAGACATTACTACTTCGGGGAATCCGTAGCAATATGTATCAACAAGGAAACTGTCACACCCCGCTAAAGCGGAAACACAAGGCGTGGCAGTATAAAGGGTTTCATAGTAAACGTTAAAAGACAACACCAACCATAGTATTAAAAATCATTACAATTTACAATGGGTTTGAACAACTTTTAAAAGAAATTACAATGAAAATTGGAATACAACACATGCGAATGCTCCTAACAGTGAAGTGTCCCTAAGTGCCACTTACTCAATGATTCCTAAAAAAGCATGTAAAGCAAGCGTCAACTATAAAAATACTTGGTGAGTACTCACAAGTTTAACAAAATAATAATGGTTCATGAATTGAAATCAAAGTTTTGATATAAGTTTCCAATAATAAACGTATATTGTTAAATGGAGTAAATAAGTTTGTAAAAACAAAGTTCTTTATCATCATGAGAGATAAAGTATGTTGCCCGAAGAAGATGCAACATTCATATTCTCATGGAAGATAAAGTTCGTTACTCAAACAAGTAAACAAGTTTCATTGCCAAAATGAGCAATCAATTTCGTTGCTACAATGAGCAAATAATTTCATTGCTAAAACATGTATATAAGTTTTCAGTAATAAAAGTTCGTTGTTGTAATAAGAAACAAAGTTCATTGCTATAATTAATAAACAAGTTTATTGCTATAATGAGTAACGAGTTTCGTTGCTAAAATAAGTATTCAAGTTTCATTGCTAAAATAAGTATACAAGTGTCGTTGCTAACATGGGAATACAAGTTTCATATGTGCATAAAGAATAGTATATGCATCAAGTTTCCATTCATGAGTTCACAACCCAAGCCTAATGACCGAATCGTGCCCTATTGACTACTATGTGTATCGCAAACATAGTGTATAAAATGGTAAAATGCACTCAAGCGAATCGTGCGAGTGAGGAGTTGTCTACCTCCTGATAGCGTTATCCATAATAACCATAGGCTCAAAAGAGTTAATGAGTTGTGTCTAGAGATTCCAGGGACTTAACTGCGATACAGTCCTCATGAATTAAAGTAACATACACATACATACGAATAGAGCAACTAAGTTTCATACAAGTCAAAATAAATACAACGAACATAAAAATAGTTTAGGACATGCTTTTCCACCCCAAAACATTCAAAAACCGAAAATAGGGGAGTGCGTGAATACTCAAAATATGCATTGAGATGATGCAAATGGTGCCTTGACTATGCTCTACTCGTACCACAATCGATTCCTACAATAATGGTATTCGCTAGTGAGTCTCTAATCGAAATCTAACACTAGTATACTTTACTACTACAATAGAATTATGTCAATAGTGTGTCAAAATTTAATATTGATAAGTTACAAACATTTTTCTGTGAAAATTAAATTTCAATGAATCAATTGTTATATAACAATTTAAGTGGAAAATTCCCATTATTGAAATGCTAATATTTAACATTTTAAGAGGCGTTCTAATGGTTAAATATTTTAAAACTAAATCAATTTAGTTCTAAAATTTCCCAAACTTTGAATTTAAGTTTTAATTGAAGTCAAAGACCTCAAGATAATTTTTCTTGAATTTTTGATTCGTCTAACTATTTTTCACCATTTTTCATATATTTAATTCTCTAAATAGATAAAAAATTCATGAAAAATAGCAATCAGTTAAAAAAATACACCGAACTTTTTATAATACTGCCATTACAGATAATTAAGCTGAGAAAAATATAAAAATGATTTTCTAAACCGTTTAACCAAATTTTATGATTTTTAGCATTTATTCTAATAAAAATTGAAATAAATAGAAAACAGTTTCCAAAATTGCCCAAAATGTTTGTGACACTGTTATTAAACATTATGAAGCTGTGAAAAATATAAAAATAAATTTCTAAACTGTTTAACCCAATTTTACGATTTTTGAGCATTTATTCTAATAAAAATTGAAATAAATAGAAAACAGTTTCCAAAATTGCCCAAAGTTTTTGTAACACTGTTATTAGACATTCTTAAGCTGGAAAAAATATAAAAATAAATTTCTAAACTGTTTAACCCAATTTTACGATTTTTGAGCATTTATTCTAATAAAAATTGGGTTTAAGTGTATTTAATCTTGGGAAAATAAAAGAAAAATAGTATACAGAAGAGAAAAATCATCAAAATTTTAATGTAGCCTCCTAATGTAATACAAGGTGTTCTGGTAAATTTTCATAATTTGTGGATGAGCAAAACTATTTTTCCTGTTTTTAGTCCATTATAAATACAAAAATCGGAGAAAAATAGGTATACGTTATGAAAAATTCTGGAAATATTTTTCTAAGTCTTCCACAGAGTGTATAAGCTGAAAAAATTATTAGATACCATTTGTATATTCCCTAATGTGGTTTTATGATTTATTAGAGCTAAACAAAAAGAAAATTCAAAACCATATTAAACAGAAACAAAAATAGATGAAACTGAATGGGAGATGTTTATTAACTTAAAGGATCATCAATGAATGTTTCCAGAATTTATTTACTAGTTTAAGTATTTTATATGATTTAACGATCTATTTTATTATTATTTTCATGTAAAAATAAAGAAAATATATATTGAGCTGAAAATTTCCAGAACACATCTTCATAAAATTTAATAACAATGAAAAATCGTTTTCTTATTTTTGATATCGAAAAACATGCCTAAAAGCTCAATAAATTATAGAGAAAACTTGGTTCTTGTGATTTTGGTAAAGATTATTGATGTTACTTTGAGAATTTTTGCAACATTTTCCAAAGACTTTTAAATCAAGATCTTTTTGTACCTCTTTATACATGATGTTAATAGCTCAAAATAAATTTTGAATGATTTTTAGTGATGAATAAGTCCTTTGAACATGCAACACAAAACGAATGTTCATAAGGAAAGTGCTGTTTGAGCAACCGTTTTGTAAAAATTGTTAAAAATCTAAATTTTAGAATTTTCCAGTGAGGTCAGATGGCTTTTAAAGCTAACTCAAAATATTATATTTCAGAAAAAGAATCACGAATTTTGGTTAAGAAGTGAGTGAGGTAAAGAAATCTGACAGGTTGCATGCATGATGATTGGTTAGAAAAGTGATTTTTCATCATTTCCTTGAGTAAATCTTTTGAAATATTTTAAATATATCATGATAAACTCATATTTTAGTCATGTTTCCAGAGATCAAAAGATTAAAACTTATCAAAATGTATACATGCATTTATGAAAAAAAAATTGTTTCTCAAAAACTCTTAACTTGAGTTTGATGTTTTAGTCCTTCAAATCGATTTTTGCACTAAGATCATGAACATGCAACCTTGTTTATCATACATGCATGGTGTTGGAACACATCCATGATGTTCTAAAAACCATTTTAACAAAAAGAAAACAAGTTTGAAGAAGATGAAGAAGGAGAATAAGGAGAAAGTATAAGAAAATAGCAAAACTTGAAGAAAAAGTGAAGCAGAATGAAAGAAAATTCAAGATTATCTTCAAGATTACTTCAAATGATGAATATTTAGATATTAAGGTGTGTTCTTGGAGCCATTTTTCTGTAACATTTCGTGTTTAGGGTGAGGGGAAGAGAGAAAATGTGATGGTGATGAAGAGTGTGAGAGAGAATGAGGAGGTGAAGTGTGAAGAGGTGAGAAATGATTCAAAATTTGGGGAAGAGATATAATAAGAGAGAGAGGACGAATTTTAAGGGGGGAGAGGCTCCCTCTCTCTTGTTTCTTTTATAAAAATGTCCAACTTTTTATAAAATGTGCACCTTAACCTAGTTTTTATGCATAAAACTCTTGATTTTTGACTTATAAATCAAGGGTAAATTTTAATAACTAAATCTTTATTTTTCGTTGATTGTATTTCATAATAATTATTATGATAAGATAATATTATAAGGTTCATAAGTTTTTTTTATAGGATTTTAAGGTTAAAGTTTATAAATATGAGTTTTTAGGGCTTTTAGGGTTTTTAGGGTTTTTCGGATTTTGGTAAACTTTAGATATCTAGGTAAATTGAATATTTGAGACTTCAAATTATTTTTGTGTTTCCTAACTCTTACTCAAGTTAGAAATAATGTTTTTAATTTATTTTTATCGGTTTATTGGCATTCTATGTAGTGATTCCGAGATCCAAACAAAATTGAGTAATCAAGTATACTAGTCCTAGTCTTCAATTTTGACTTATGTTTCTATGAGACTTTGACCTAATTTCTACTACTAGGTCAAGTGCATGATGTGTATATATGATTCATGAAAAGGTGTTCGAGTCAAAGAGCAACCCGAATATGGATAGTCATAACAGTTAAGTAGTTGTAGAATTCACATATCAATGTGAAATCTAAGTACACTATCCATTGTTTCTAATTTTTTCCAAGTTTCTATTAGGTTATAACTTAGCTTCTAGTTACTAAGTTTAGTATGTGTCATGCCTATACGTGCAACTAAGTTTATCAATTCTAGAACTGACTTGAATTTCGACGGTTGTCACAAAAACCATGGGAGGAATAGAGTCCATGAATGAGAAACTTTGCTTTTTCCCTGAAAAAGTATGATCATTAACACCTACGAGTGACAAACATCCTAGCATTCTACCAGACTATCTAGAATAGTCACTGATCGTCATCCATACTCTATTTGATGACTGGTCTCAGAGAGAGAGAGAGAGAGAGAGAGAGAGAGAGAGAGAGAGATAGGATGGTGCAAGAAGAGATCTGATTTTTCTTCATATTTTTAAAGAGGATAGGGGAGATGTGGACCTCCAAAATGGTGACACGAGGCTCCATCACAAGCTTGTCACCATTTAAATGGTGACACATGGTGTCATCTCGATCTACATGCAAAATTCCAACAAAAAACGACGTCCAATCTTTTTTTTGAAATCACTATTTATATTTTATGAATATGGTGATTCCAAATATTTAATCAAATTTTCCGAATAAACTATGGTACTATGTTGAAATTGTGTTCGAAATTTCAGTTAAGTTATATTTATTATTTTCTCGTATCTACTGATTTTGTAAAACGACAATAACTTTGTGTTAAAAATATTCCAATAATGGAATTAAATAATAGGATATGCTCTGAGTTCAAAAACATGCCCAGAAATATCTAACGACATACGTAGCTAACCCAACAAATCGATTAAACATTCGTTTACGGAAAATGCATTATATAACTGATTTATCTTCTTAAAATGGCATAAATTTCGCTTATGATCTCAATTTTCGATGTTCATTATATCTATAGAAACATATTTGTTAGGAAGTAAAGTGGATAACAAGCAAAAAAAAGCACACAAGACATAGTATTTACGTGGTTCGGTTAAGGTGACCTATATCCACAAGCAGGAGGGAGAGTATTATTTATTTCAGAGTTCTCAAACAAAGGTTACAAGTAGAATTTCATAGATATTCGCTTATCACTCAAGAATTACAGACACTTCAAATGACTTAGCATGCATACCTTTTTATACATGAGGGACCAGACCTAAAAACCTAATTGGCCAAGCCCATTGGCCCATAGGTCCATGAAAGGTGTCAACCAATTACAATTCTCCATGCAACATCTTTTGGAACATTTATCCATGTCATACAAACCACGAGCATCAATAGTACACATGATGGAGAATCATTATCCATCATGGCACATCATCATGCACAGGTGGTGCATGATGAACACTAGTGGCACTTCATCCATCATGGTGGCGAATTAAGGTGTATACCTTGAGCATCTTCTTGTTCATGGAATCCTTGGACAATATTGAGCATCATAGAGGACTTCATTAAGGGATATCTTGGAATATTAAGGAAGCAAGTGGCACATCCTTGCATGAAGATGGTGCATAAGGTATGTGGATGGTGCATCTTGATCTAGGGATGGCGTATCCTCTTCTAAGTTGGCATATCCTTTTACTTGGCAGCATATTGTAACACTAGTCAAAATAGGTCAAAAACAATCACATGTGATTATGCCAATCATGTAATGTGATTTTGTTAAACTAGTAAAGTGACAAACTTTCTATATAATTCATGATAAAGTATGAACTTTCATACATAATTTATGATACAACTCAAATTATACATCCACACGATTCCAAAAATATAGAGAACATCTAAATCTGACTTCGCGTGAAGAAGTTATGATAAACCGAACACTATAAATCTCTATAATAAGAGGAATTTAAAATAGACTTAGAATTAGATTTTTAAGTCTAAAATAGAGTTGTAGTGCTCGTAAATACCTATGCGTGCATATAAAGATTGTGAAAAACGGAGTTCGTATGCAAAAGTTATGGCATTCCGAAGATTTAGCTTTTAAAAACCTTAAACTAGCTAATTCACGACGTGAGTTATATGACACTCACGACGTGAGTGTCATAAAATCTTACTATAAATAGAGGCTTCGACCCATTCACTTCCTTACACCATTTCCTTTCTTCCTCTCTTACTTGCTGAAGCTCTCTTGCATCCCGAGCCCCGACGAACTCGCACGCTGACTATTTCACTTAGATATCATAAAAATCACGCTACTAAGGTGAGTTTCACGGCCCCACTTTCTAATATTTTCGGGGGAAAACGCATGCTAAATATTATATATACGTTATTATTATGTCTATATGATAGTATATTAGTATCAACGTAAATAGTTATAGTAACCGGGATATAGTTATTTAGTATATGAAATTATACAACTATCGTAAAGTTGTTAGTATGTTATTGTTATAGTAGTATACTAATGTAGATCTTGAGTTATACTTAGGATTCTATATATATTATGTGTGCGATATAGTTCCAGAGTTATACTCGGAAGTTCTATATGTTAATATACCATATGTTGTTATTATTGGTTTTATGTCAAGATAAAACTAGATATGTTATATGTTGTTATTATTAGTTTTATGTCAAGATAAAACTGGATATGTTGTTATTGTTAGTTTTATGTTTAGATAAAACTATAAACGTTATATGTTGCTATTATTGGTTTTATGTCAAGATAAAACTTGGTTTTAATTCTAATTATAGTTGTTGTACTACCTAAGTATTATAAATATTAAGAGTAATGTTAAAAGCATACTCTAATAACTTAGGGTTTTAGACACGAATATGATTTTACTACTAGAACTAACGGAACTCGACAAGTCTACATGAGCTATTGTATTCATCAACTAAGATTGGAAATCTTAGGGAAAATCTACTGACCTATAACCGTTAATCCCTTGTGAGCAAGGAAGTCGTGTATGAATAAGATACGGGTTGACAACCCCACTCGTGGTTGCTAGCTACAACAAAACCGTGTGCGAGTGACGAACTATCCTTTTGTTTGTTTATTGTTCCTACGTTGATGAAGCGTGTGGAACCTATATCAAGATGCAAAACTTGTAGCATCAAGCAGAGGTTTGAAACTAGTCATATAGCCGCGGTTACGGACTCATGGTAGCAAATTGTTAGAAGCATTATACTTTTTCGTTATACAAGTATTAATGTTAAGTATAAGTTTCCCAAAAACTTATACTCTAGGTACAAGAAACTGGTAGGTATACTAGTTGTATATTAAGTAGATAATTATACCTAACACACATACTCGTATAGAATTGAAATAGATTTATACGTAGTGGTTTTCTCGTATAGAATTGAAATAAGATTTATACGTAGCAACTTTTGTTTGTATGGAATTACAAACACTTATATTCATAGTATATGATACTTATAGGTAAGCTACTTATTTGGTAAGTAAACCATTATACCTAGGATATATATAATAAATATTTGACAGTCAAAATGATACTTTCAAAACTATACTTTTGAACTTGGAAAATGTATTATTTTATATGGAGTCAAAACCTGTGGACTCACCAACTTTATGTTGACGTATTTTTAAATTGCATGTGTTTTCAGGAAGTTGATAACTATGATACGAGAAATGACGTTACAATGCCCGATGTTTCCGCCGAAGGCCGGGGTGTGACACATATCCTATCACTTGGGGGCATATCAAGTCACTTGGTGGCATATGAAGTTACTTAGGGTCATATCATTTCACTTGATAGCTTATCAAGTCACTTCATGGAAAATTAAGTCACGTCACGGATTTTCTTGTCACTTTGGCATATCATGTCCTTTGTCAGGAGATCCATTCCTTTGTCGAGAGATCCATTCTTCTCTCACATGATCCATTCTTTTGTCGCATTCTCCATGAATACCAAGTACTCCATTGAGTTCCAAGAGCTCCATTGAATTCAAATCCTCTAAAATGCTCAAGTCACATTTAAGAATATCTTAGGCTCTATTTGTTTAGAGTTTTATTTGTTCATAAGTATACCTAACACATAAATATCATTTTCGTGCATTAATTAAATATTTATATATTGTGAATAGTGTTTTTCGTTAGCAATCAATCTTCAACCAAGCCGCTTCCTTTGATGCTTCGCTCGCTGCAATGTACTTTGACTCACAGGTGGAATCAGCCACGTTGTCTTGCTTGGAACTCTTCCAAAAAACTACTACTGAATTTAATAAGAATAACCAACTAGACTAACAAAAGTTGTCTCAATTTGTTTGAAAACTGGCATCACTATTATTGTTAATGTATCACAACTTCCGAGAACTAGGAACATGTCTTTTATTCTTCGCAGATACTTAAGAATATTCTTCACTACTATCCAATGGATTCTGCTAGGATTTCCCTTAAATCGACTAACCGTACTCAAAGCATAAGACACATTAGGGCGTGTACATGTCATTGAATACACGATCGATCCTACAGCTAAAGCATATCGTACTCGACTCGTGTCAGGTATCTCTTCATAAGTACTGGGACTTTGAGTCTTACTTAACTTAATAGTACTATAAATAAGTAATTCGCCTTTCTTTGAATTCTCCATACTGAAACGTTTCATTATTTTATCCAAATATGTACTATGTCTAAGACGAATAAGTCGGTTCTTTATATCCTGATGAACTCTTATTCCAATAATATAGGTCGCTTCCCCTAGATCCTTCATAGTGGAAGACTTTCCAAATAAAGAATTAACTTCATGCAAAGTTGGAATGTCATTTCCTATAAGAAGTATTTCATCAACATACAATAGTAGGAAGGTAACTATATGCCCACTAGCTTTAACATATATATAGGACTTATCTTTACTTCTACAAAATCCAAACCCTTTGACCTTCTCATGGAAGCAAAGATTCTAGATGCGAGATACTTGTTTCAATATATAAATGGATTTATCAAGCTTACACACTCTATCATGAAACTTGGCATGCACAAATTCCTCTGGTTGTCTCATGTAGACGTCTTCAGATAACTTCCCATTAAGGAAAAATATTTTAACATTCATCTACCATATTTCATAATCAAGAAACACAACTATAACAAGCATTATCCTGATAGACTTTATCTTAGTTACTGGTGAAAATCTATTGTGACAACTGTCAATTCAGGTCATTCTCGGACTCATGCATCTTTATAAAAACCATTCATGCACAACATGCCATGGACTAGTAGTATAAGTTAGGTCAAAATATTGCATAAACTAGGATCCAACTAAGATCTAGGACTAATATACTTGACACTTACGATTCTAGTAATTTGCTTGACTACAATAGGAAATGCCAATGCTATAATTAGAATGAAACTTCAAACTTTGTTACAATTGAAAAAGGATATAAAACCCTAAAAATCAATTAAATTATTCTAATTATGCTTCAATGTGATGGTGAATATCAAACAATATTCCAAAAACCCTAAAGAGCTAAAAATCCAAATTTATAAACCTTAAAGCTTAAAAACTTTATAAAATTTGGCTATAAACTTCCTAATATCAAATTTTTATTAATCAAATTATGGATTATACCAATGAAATAGAAATTTAAATTATCATGCATTAATCATACTTTATTAGTTAAAAACAAGATTTTTAAATAAATCAAAAATTGCTTAAAGAACCACTTTTATAAAAATTAGATTTTTATAAAAATTAAGGAGGGATTTTTATAAAATTTGAATTGAGGAGAGAGAGGGATTTAATGCCTCAAAAATCCGGCCACTCTCCCCTCCCCATGTCCTCTCTCTTCCCAAAACTCAATCATTAAACTTAAACCTTCACTCTTCCACTTCTCTCTTCACTCTCTCTCACACTCCACCCTCCTAACACACAAACTCTCTTTCTCTCTCTCTCTCTCTCTAACTCACGAAAATCATCCATTCTCTGCCAAAATTTCGAGATTAAGGAGGCCTTGAAGTGTTCTTGCTTCTCTCAAGATCAAAACCAAGGTAATCAACACAATCCTCCCTCATGGTTTCATGATTTTACTTCCTCTTCTTCATGGTTTTCTCTACTCTTCGGATTCTATGCCCTTCCATGGCTAGAAATCCTTACTTTTTCCCTTGTGGTTTGTAGATTCTCACCATAACACAATGCATGTGTTTGAGATGGTGAAAATCCGGGATCAAACCCATGAAAGGAGTGAAAAATATGCATATGTGTTCATGTGACTTCAAAACCGAGTATTACATCTTCTTCTCCATTTCTTTTGTGTTCTTGCTTGACCAAAAGCATTTAAACCATTTATAGTACATATTGGATGCTCATTCACTCCATGCACGTGCTAGAAATCGGACCTTAACAGAAGCCTGCATGTTGTTCTTGTCAAAATGCCCAAAGAATGCACTCAAAGCAAACATGCAATCTGCCAGATTACATTGTTCAGCTTTGAACGGCCGTAACTCGGTCATTACTTAACCAAATCCTTATATTCTTTTTGTATTGGATAGTTCCACGAGTTAACTTTCAAACCCAACTGGTCTTACTGTAAAATATTAAATATCGGATTTTTGGCAATTTTTACAAAATGGTTGCGCAAACAGCTCTTTTTCTATGATCATCATTTTTGCTTTGCGTGATCAATGGCCTTAAACCCAACCATAAATCTGGGTAAAACTAATTTAGAAACTTAACATATCCATTGAATAATGGCTGAAATTTCGTGGCTTAAAACCTCACTGAATGGGCTACTCAAATTCATGAACTTCAGCCACATTTACATCTCATGCACCATTATATGCAACATTTCTTAACTTGTTTGGGTTCAATACCCATATTTCCCTTCTGAATAAATTTTGAACATTTTTCCTTTTGAAAGCCCTCACATGCATGTGATATTCTGTAAAATACTATGAGCTTTTATTATTTCTTTGATTTATTAAAATTATTGTTAGAAGCCAAGGGCATAAATCACTTAAAATACTTCCAGAGGTCTATAAATCCGGAATAAATTCATGGATGACCCTTATGGTGAATAATGACCTCTCACTAAATTTCATCAATTTTTGTTGCTGTTTGGTATGATTTCCGATTTTCTTTTCGTTTGGGTATAATAAATCACAAAACCACTTTAGAGAGTGTGAAAATTATATCTAACAATTGCCCTTAACTGTGGTGGGTAACTCAGAAAATAATTTCAGAATTTTTCATCATGCCTTACTATTTTTCCCGAGTTTTGGTAATTATAATGGCCTAAAAATAGGAAAAATAGTTCGGATTATCCAAAATTCATGAAAATTTACCAGAACATAATGTTTTACAGTATGAGGGTACATCAAAATTTTGGTGATTTTTATCTACTGTAAACTATTTTTCTCCTATTTTCCAAAGTTAAATACACTTAAATACACCTAAATACACATAAATACCCAAAACCGGATTATACAATATGAAAACCACTTTTGGTATTTTTCCTAGATTAAATTCACTGTAAATGATTTTACAAAAATTTTTGGTAATTTATTTTAACTTTTTAATATTTATTCTCGAATTAATGATTATTTAACGGAATAAAACACGGAAAAACAGAAATACCCACTTAAAAATATCGTCTTTATTTTTCCCAGCCTATTTATCTATAATAACAGTTAAATAAAAAGTTTCGGTAATTTTGGAAACTGTTTTCTATTTATTTCAACTTTTATTGGAATAAATGCTCAAAAACCGTAAAATATAATTAAACAGCTTGGAAATCTATTTTTATATTTTTCCCAGCTTAGTATTGTGTAATAACAGTAAAATAAAAAGTTTAAGAATTTTTATCCTTTGAATGCTATTTTTCGTGAATTTGTGTTGTTAAGAAGACTTAAAAATTTGAAAAATAGTTAACCATATCAAAAATTCAAGGAAAATTTTCTGGAAAAACTCTATCGTATTTTCAATGAAAATACAAGGTTTGACAATTTTTGGAAACTTTTTGATAATATTTTACATTTTTTGGAATATAAAACACTTTTAAATGTGTAGAAATACCTTTAATTTATATTACTAAATCTGGAAAATTAATATTCCAAAGTTGTAATTAATCGCACGACTTGTAGAATTCCATTATTTCAGAAAAGGTGTAACCAATTAATATAAAATTCAATACTAAAAGATAAATTGGCATTTCACTATATGAAGAGTTTAGTATATTAGCATTAGATTTCGACATGGAAACTCACTAGTGTGTGTTTGATGTCGTAGGATCCCAGTAGTAAGACGCTGGTGCATTCCGAGACATACTTGTATCTACTCGAAACATTGTGAGTATTCACGCACTCCCCTATTTTCAGTTTTTATGTTTTGGGGTGGAAAAGCATGTCCAGAAAAACTACTGTTTGTATGTTGTATTTAAATTGATTATTATCAAACATGATTGCTATTGTATTGCTATGTCTCTTTATGTATGTCTATACAACACGGAACTTGAGAACTTATCGTACTAAGGCCCTTCCCTTATCTCTAACCATTAACTCTTTGAGCCAATGGTCATTATGGATAGCGCTATTAGGAATTGATAACTCCTTACTCGGCCTATTGCTGGAGTGCATGATACCATATTCATCTATGTAACGATAAGCATAGATCTCGATAGGGCTTCAGTCATAGGTTTGGTTGAGACTCATTGTTTGCTCATACACATACAAAATCGTTTCTCGTTATAGCAATAAACTTGTATTCATTAATAGCAATCAACTTTGTTTCTCATTAAAGCAATGTACTTGTATTCACGAAAAACCTTATTTCAAGCTCGATTTATAAACTTGTGAACTCACCAACTATTTTCATAGTTGACGCTCGTTTTACATGCTTTTTCAGGAAATAATTAGTAAGTGGATATAAAGATTCATCATCATAGAGCATGTTGCATCGTGTTGAAGTTAATTATGAAGTTATCTTTGAACAATGTTATTTTGGAAAAACTTGTACTTTGTTTCTTTTTAAACTATGGGTTGTAAACTTTTAAATATTGCTATGGTGATGTATCTTTATCTTTTGCAATGAAACCGTTATCACTATCATATCTTGCGTTTCCGCTTTAGTGGGGTGTGACATGTATCATCATAGTTAATCCCTTAGGTCTTCTTCTTGAAGATCCATTTGCCCCCGGCTGTCTTTTGACTATGTACATTATTAAGCATGTTCCATACTTTGTTATCATACATGGACTAAATCTCACTATCCATTTCCTCTTTCCATTTAGCAGCTTTAAGGTTTGCTATTTCTTCCTTGTAGTTACCCAGTTCATCCAAATTTACCAGTGTACGATCACTAAAAATGTATTTCCATCTATAGTAATATGGAAACCATAGAACTTAATTGGCATGCTAACTTTATTGGATCGACAAAGAGGTAACGAGTTCTCAATTGGCTTAATTGGAATTTCTTGCTCGTGTTGAGTGTTAGTGTTGTCTTAGGTTCTTTCATTGGATGACTCTTGAATTTGTTCATGATCAATAACACTCCCACTTTCCTCTTTGAATATGAGCTCTCTCTCGCGAAAGACTCATCTTTAAGCTACAAGGACCACATTTTCACTAGGTCTATAGAACAATTATCCAAAGGAATTTTCTGGGTAGCAAATGAAATAACACTTCTCAGCTTTGGGTTCAAGTCCGTCATGGGTCTCTCGTCTTACAAGAGATTCACAAACCTCAACCTTAATATGTGCGAGCAAGGGTACCTTCCCTAGCAACATGTCATGAGGTGTTTTGGCAACCTTCTTAGTTGGGACAAGATTCAATATGTGAGCAACCGTTTCTAAAACATATCCCCATAAATGAATTGAAAGAGAAGCTTGACTCATCATTGAATAAACCATATCTAGCAAGGTTCGATTATGCCTCTTACCACAACATTAAGTTATGGTGTTCTGGGAGAAGTAAATTATGAAACAATTCCATATTCCTTAAGATAGTCATTGAACTCGATACTATGATATTCACCATATGTTTCAGATCTGAGCATCTTTATCTTTCTGGCTAATTGATTCTCGACTTCGTGCTTAAACTCTTTGAACTTTTCAAAAGTTTCTTATTTATGTTTGATCAAGTAGATATATCCATATATACTACAATCACATGTAAACGTCATGTAATTTTAATTAGCATCTCTTGTGGCGGATCTAAATGACCCACACACATCCGTATGAATGAGGTCCAACATTTGCTTACCTCTTTCAAATGTCCCAATGAAAGGTGCCTTAGTCATCTTGCCTAGTCAAAAAGATTCACATTCATCATCAGTCCTAAGATCAAATGATTCCAACATTCCATCCTTTTGGAGTAAGGAAACGTGTTTCTTGTTTATGTGTGCAAGACGACAGTTCCATAAACTTTCCTTGTCTACACCATTAGACGAATCAATATGAAACACATTATTGGCTAGGTTATCAACATAAATCACAATTTCATACACACCATTACAAGGTAAAGCTTCAAACATAAAAACACCATTTTTATAAGCAGAAATATATCCAATATCATTATTAAATGAGTATCTAAAACTTTGTCTAAAGAATGCATGAAATGAAATAATGTTTCGTTTCATATCCACCTAATAACAACAATTTAACCAATCAATCCTAACAATACTACTAAGCATAAGACAATAAGTCTTGATCTCGGTAACATGTGAAGTACTCCTATTTTCCATGACCAAGTTCAAGCTTCCATGCTACACTTCCTCACTTTCTCTTAGTCCTTGCAAATCATAAAATATGTTGAAACCACATCATGTGTCAATTACCCAAGAATGAGAAGATTATGTGTTATTTACTTGAATAGTGTAAATATATGAATTTGACGCCTTGATCTTTCCATCTTTAAAGTCTTGCAATTATTTATGGGAGCTTCTTCCCCAATACCTTTATATCTACAATGAAAACAAGTGGCCTCCTTTCGGTTACTATAAGCAGGAACATCAAAGTTGGGCTTTGACTTGGACCCACTACCAGACTACCCACCATGGGTCTTCCCTTTCTAGTTGGATTGAGAAGGAGCCTTTATCTTTTTTTCCCTTTTCTAGATTCAATATCTAATACGGGAACAATTATAGAAGAAGGGACTTGATTCTTTTTCATCCTTGATTCAGCAGTCTACAACAAGTTATGGAGTTCAAACAATTTCATCTCCATATTGTTCAAATGATAACTCAATATGAACTCATTATAGTTAGGAGTCAAAGAGTTAAGGACCAAATGAATGAAAAACTCCTAGTCAAATGACACATTGATCTTTTCCAAACGCTCCATGTATCTTTGCATACTTTGCACGTGAGTGCAAACATATTTTCCTTCCTTTAGCTTACACGTCATGCGAGACTTGACCACTTAACAGTGTTTTTGCCTTGCCTTATTGTGGAACGTTGTAGCAAGGTTATACACATAGAACTTCTGGAGTTCCGACATCAAGGTAGTGTGTGACAACCGTTAAAATTTGTGATAGTTCTAGATTTGAATAAACTTAGCTACACATATAGGCATGACACATACTAGACGTGGTAACTAGAAGCTTTGTTATAACCTACTAGAAACTTGGAAACAAGTACAATCAAAGGATATTACAATTAAATTTCACATTGCTATGTGAATTCTATAATTACTTTAACTACAATGACTATCCATATTCGGGCCATTCTTTGACTCTAACATCTTTGCATGAATTATATAGAAATATCATACATTTGACCTAATATTAGAAATTATGTCAGAAGCTCGTAGGAATTTAAGTCCAAGTTGAAATCTTTGACTAGTATACTTGATTCTTTCGTTTCACTTGAATCTCAGAATCACTAAATAGATTCCCAATAAACCAACAAAAACAAATCCCCAATATTTTCATAACTATAAAAGGGTTATAATGCCATAAAATTATTTGAAGTCTCAAAAATTCAATTTATTTTGATATCCAAAGATATATTAAACCCCAAAACCCTAAAAGCCATAAAAACTCAGATTTATAAACTTTAACATTAAATATTCGATAAAAATAATTATGAACCTTATAATATTATCTTATAATAATTAAAATTATGAAAATGTATTCCAGAAAAATAAAATTTAACTCATTAACATTGACACTTAATTCATAAGACAAAAATCAAGATTTTATAAGTAAAATCTATATTAAGATGCATATTTTATAATAAAATTGATATTTTTATAAAGAATTTGAAATTTATAAAGATGGAAGAGAGGGAAACCCTCTCTCCTCCTTCATAATTTCGTTCTACCTTCCACAAGACCACTCTTCCTCAAAATCATAATCACTTTCACTCTCTCATACACCCCACCTCTCACTTCTCTCTCTAAAAAAATTCTCTCCTCCTTTTCTCTAGAAAATATAAAGTTAGAAGCAGAATCTATAGGAGAGATTTTTCCAATCGATAATTCGTGAGTCTACATGCATCTCGGTATTTTGGTGGAGTATAACCCCAAAGAGATGACAAGGAGATGAGCTATCCAGAGAGATAAAATCTCTCTTTTCTCTATTTTCTTCACTCTAAAACCCCCATTCTTTCCCCTATATCTAACGCACGAAAATAATCAGTCAACTACATCATTTTACTCAAAAAATATTCATTATCTAGTGTTATACATCAAGGTAAAATCGATTCCCTCACATTTCCTTTACTTTACCTTCAAAAATTATAAGTTTTCTTACATTTTCTTGTTCTTCTACACCATTCTTTATGAAACTTCATGTTCATAACCATGAATGTTTGTTTTGATGATGATAGTGGTAGGATTTCACCCAAAAACAACATGCATGTTGTAAATGGTGAAGTCCTATGACCAAAACCTAAGTCAAAATCAACATAATGCACTTTTCTATAAGTTTTGGTGGAAAATCATCACATGCACCCTAAACTTTCTTTCAAAATTGACTTTTGAACATTTCAAACTCATTAATGGTCTTTAAACCAACATGCATATAATGATCTTCAAGCTTAGATGCTAGATGATCAAAGTTTGTTGCTAAAAGATTTCAAAGATGTTCATAAAGGATTTATTCACAAATAAATATGTAAAACTTCTTTTCTGTTCAACTCCGATTTTTCCTAGAATCCAAACAACAAAATAAGATGATATGTAAATTTTTTGAAAATAAATCATTTTTCTTGATTTATTGTAATTTTTCAAGAAAATGGAGCAATAATTCACATAAAATACTTTTAGCGGTCAATAAATTATGGAAAATATCTAATATTACCTATGTACTGGTTAAAGATGTTGCATGAAGTTTCATGCATTTATGTGACTGTCTTCTATTGATTTCGAACTTATTTTTGTTGAAGAATAATAAATGGTAAAATTAAGTTAAAAATGTCCAAAGCCATATTTAATAATTTTCGCATCTTATGGACATCATGAAGACTGTATGAAAAAATTTACAGATTTTTACATGAGTATTTCTTACTTTTCCCGATTTAATCAAGGTTTAATGGGTTAAATTGGTAATAAATAGTTACACTTGTCCAAAAATTATAAAACTTTACCAAAATATCATATAATATATATTATCATGAATAAAAAGTTTAATGAATTTCTCTTACTGTTCACTAATTTTTCATGAATTAATGCTCACTTATGAGAATAAATTAGGGAAAATAGTTAAACTATTCTAAAAATAATAATAAATTTCCATAACATCTTTTATTACACTTTAGCCAAAAATAAAAAGTTTGGGCAGTTTTCTACAAAATTTATTATTTATTTTATTTTTTAATAGAATAAATACACAAAAATCCTAAAAATAGGTTAAGTTGTTCAAAAACTAGTTTTGATATTTTTACCAATTTGTATACATAAAATAATAACTTTAAATTTTTTTGAAGAATTATTGAGTCATTTTTATATTTATGCTATATTTCTTACATTAAATGTACATAAATCCAAAGCTCGGACTCCAGTATATGAAAGTCAATTTTGGTAATTTTCCCAGATTATGTACACCATATATGAATTTTACAAATAGTTTGGTAATTTTAATTTACTGTTTAATAATTATACACTATTTGGAAACCAAACTTATATTTTTCTCAGCTTTTATATGTCTAATAACACTAGTACAAAAATTTTGAGAAATTTTAAAAATTGTTTTCTAATTATGTCTATTTCTATAAGAATAAAACCACAAAAATCAGAAATCAGGTTAAACTATTTGAAAATCAATTTTAGTATTTTTCCCAATTTATAAGCATTGTATAATAGTTTTACAAAATTATTGGGAATTGTTATTAACTGTTCATTATTTTTCACGATTTTATGATGTTTTCAAGAAATTAAATGATGGAAAAATGGTTAAACATATTTAAAAATCGTGAAAAAATACAAGAGTGTTTTAAATTTTAGTTAGAACTGAAATGTAAAGTTTGGAAATTTTTAGAACTGATTTTGATTTAGTTTTGGATTTTTAGCTTGTAAAGCCCTTCCAAAAGTGCTAATATGCATTACCAACAATACCACAAAATGGGATTTGTCACTTGCAAATGTTAATAAGTCAATTGATATATGGAAATCTAGATTTTTAGGAAAGTATTTGCAACTTATAAAAAACCTAACTTTGACAGAATATTGGTATAATTCTATTGTAGAAGTTAAGTATACTAGTATTAGATTTCGATTAGAGACTCATTAGTGTGTAACATCGTTATAGGAATCGATAGTGGTACAATTGGAACATAGTTCAATGCATCATTTTCATCATCTCAATGCATTATGAGTAATCACACATCCCCTTATTTTCGGTTTTTATGTTTTGGGGTGGAAAAGCATGTCCGAAAAACTATTTATTATTCGTTGTATTTAAATTGATTTGTATCAAACATGATTGCTATATTTTGCTATGTATGTCTATGCAACTTGAATCACAAGGCCTTATCATCTTAAGCCCCTTCCCTTACACTTTACTCCAACCATTAACCCTATGAGCCAATGGTCATTATAGATAGCACTATTAGAAATTGAGAACTCATCACTCATCCGATTGCCTATGTGTATGATACCATATTCATCTATGGAACAGTAAGCATAGATCTTGATAGGGCATCATTCATAGGCTTGGTTGTGAACTCATTATTTGCTCATATACATACAAACTTGTTACTTATTATAGCAATAAACTTTGTTTCTCATTATAACAATGAACTTTTGTTACTAGAAACTTATTTACTTGTCTGAGCAATGAATTTGTTTGCTCCTTGTAGCAACGAACTTGTTTGCTCCTTGTAGCAACGAACTTGATTGTTCATTATAGCAATGAAACTTATTTACTCGTTTTAGTAACGAACTTTATTTCCCATGAGAATATGAACGTTGCATCTCATTTAGGCAACATACTTTATCTCTCATGGTGACAACGAACATTGTTTATGCAAACTTATTTACTCATTTTTGTAATATAGTTTTATTTATGGAAACTTTTATCAAACTTTTAATTTTGATTCATGAAACCAATATTATTTTTAATCTGTGAACTCACCAACTATTTTTATATATGACGCTCGTTTTACATGCTTTCTAAGGAATCATCTAGTAAGAGGCACGTAGAGACACAACACTGGTGGGAGCATTTGCATGCGTTGTCTTTCAAATACATTGTAATTTATTTTAAAAAGTTGTTCAAAGTCGTTGTACATTGTAATTATTTTTAATACTATGGGTGGTGTTGTCTTTTAACTTTTTCTATGAGACCATTTGTACCGCCATGCCCCGTGTTTTCGCTTTAGCGGGGTGTGACATAGTGACCATGATTCAAAACAACCTTTGTGGCGTCATTAGAATTCTTGTTATAAGTAGCCATTTTTTCAGGAGTAGTTGTATATTGTTCGATTTCAACATGAGGCTTTTCAAGAACGTATTCCTTGTTCTCATAACAATAATTGATCTTCATATTTCTCATCCAGTGCATATAGTTTCGACCAGTAAGCTTCTCTTTTGACAAAATCAACACAAGAGTGAAGTTAGAGCTTTAGGAGTGGTAGATTTAGTAGTAGCGAGATCACTAGTTCCATATATCTATAAGGAGACATAGTTTTAGTTAGTGATATAGATCCTTAAAATTTTAACCCAAAATAAGTATTCAATGCTAGGATCCAAAATACGATTGACAATAAAGAAAAGGGATGTCGTAATCTAAATGCGAATTTGTCAAGTTAGGTAATACACATTTACCAATTTCAATCTAACATGAAATTCCTAGGTTAATTGAGATTCATTAAATATTATCAATCACATGTTTAATTTCAAATTATGTTATTCAATTTGTGACTGGGATGCCGAGGATCCGAAATAAGATGTGAATAACCATGCAAACCCGCTTGACAACCTTGAGGTCATTTATCACGTCGAATTGATGTGCTAGTAAACCACAAACACTCCATCAACAATGATAATTTTTGATTTATCCATTAGTCAAAGTTATAGTCCCAAAATAGTGTGCTGGTAAACCAAACACGCTCCACTAACGAATTATAAAGAGTGATGTGCGTTTTCATGGGTTAGCATACACTTCACATATTTTACTAAAGTAACTAGAGTTGAGATTTATCATAAAGGTATGTTATTTTATAGCATCATACTTGTAATGAGGTTATGTCCTATCAAATCCTTTCGACTAATGACCCTCAGCCATACAAGGAAGTAGTGGGTGAGAGTCGACACCCATTTAATGGTAATTTTATAGGTTGTTTCCTTATACCTCCTTATATTATGGCTTTGTGAATGAGGTATACTAGCGATTTGACTGAGTTTTCTTATACGTAAAGTATATTAGAATCATATATAGTATAATATGTATTTTTAGCTTTTCAAAAATACTAGGTTTAAAATTAATTTTTGAAATTAACAAATAATTAATTAATGTTAACAAATTAATGATTTACTAATTATCCTTTAATTAATCAATTAAATTAATTTAAATCATTAAATAATTATCTTCAGCTAAAAAATTAATAAAATAATTTAAATTCTTAGGAATTAAATAATTATCCTCAATTAACCATTTAATAAAATAATTCAAATTTAATCCTAATCCTATATAACTTATAATTTTGAAAAAGGGTATAGGGTTACCAAGTTTTAATTATCCAAATTTGAAGGCATTTAAAATTGTAATTAAGGAAACCAGCAACCCTAAGGGATACCTACTAATTTTCGAAAATAAGGGGTGGAGGCTAGGGTTTCAGGTGCGCTAGCCTTTTGCCAAAATCTCAAGCCTTAGGGTTTAATTTCCGTAAACCCTAATATTGATCCATTCACTAATATGAGCAATTAGTTAGAAAACTAAGGCTTTGATACCACTGACGGGTTTTCTAGGTTATAAGAAAACCATATGAGAGAAAAAACACTTAAAACCTTAACTTTATATTGTTGGATTAGGTGTCTAAGCCCATAAATATAATTAATATAAACTTGAATTGATTGTAGCATAATCCTTTTGGGTTTCCCTCAAAACTGGCAATTGAATATGATGACTTTTAGACAGAGAAGATTAATTGATTTATTTATTATATGGTTAATAAATTAATTAGAAATCAAAATTGATGTTTTTTAATGTATTATGCAGATAATATATTAATTGGATATAATACTGTTCAGTTAACAATTAGTTAGAAATTAATTGGAATTAAATTTAAGATTAATTGGATTAATTAAAAGTATGAGGACTAAAGCAATTCTAGAACCTCCCATAAGGGGGGGGAACTAAACCTAGAAGCCTTTTAGGGTTTCCTTGGCCTCTAAGGGTGCCTTGGATGCCTTAGGGAGGAAGCTAAGTGATTAGGGTTATCTTGGATATACCTATCTTATCCAACACCTTCCTAGACTCCTATATAAACCCCTACGGGTTAAGAATTTCGTTCATGACACTTCCTAGAGGCTTATGTGACATACGCATTTTCATGGCCAGAAAATACCGATTTTATTTATGCTTTTTAATAAAATCAGAGTAACTGTTTAAAGAAAGTATTGCGGAATTCATTCCCAAAAATATAGATAAGAATTTATCAAGCATTTCCAAAGAAATGTATTTTCATTACATTACAAAACTCAGGATGTCATCGTCAATACATATCAAAAGCATAAACCAAAAACAACATAGGCCTTACAACATTTCTATTTATTTCTATTGGTCTAGAATACATAATCTCTGATCAATTCATCCAACTATGCTCTTGTGTAACTACCTATGAAACAAAAAACTGAGTGGGTAAGGCTAGGAAGCTGGTGAGCATATAGGGTTTTCACCCCAAAATAAATAAGTTTATTATTTTCAACAATCATTCAACCCGATTACCCGTTCCCGTTATCCTCACTTTACGTCCCTAAAGCATCTATTGTAAGGGACCTATCCTAAGGAATTTCATCGGGATGGACACTACTGCTAAGCGGATTCCTCAGACATATAGGTTCGTAAGGCAACCATGAGGGTGATGGAGTATACCGGTGAATACATCGTTCACAAACACCTATAGGTTGCGAGCCTGCTAGCGTTCTACTGGACTTCTTAGAAAAGTCCATGGTTGTCATCCATACGCCGCTAGATGACCGGTTCATCGTCTACACCTAGACCTCTCATCATTTTATTTCATCAAACATCAACTATTTCATCTACCCATGTTTTACCCAACATATTTGTAGATATAAAATACATATACAGTTCACATCTGAGAAAAAAATGAAGTTTAAATCTTTCATCTAGTATAGATCTAAAAGTATAATATATATATATATATATATATATATATATATATATATATATATATACGGTTTAGATCTAAAAGAAAAATGTTTAGATTTGACAAAAAAAATACATATACAGTTTAGATGCAAAAAAAAGTCTTAGATCTAAAAAGAAAAAGTTTAGATCTAAAGGAAAATTTTAGATTTGAAAAGAAAAAGTTCAGATCTGAAGGAAAAAGTTTAGATCTAAAAGAAAAACTTCATATCTGAAAGAAAAAGTTTAGATCTGAAAGGAAATAAGTTTAGGTCTTTCATCCAGCATACATCTCAGGTAAACAGATAATATATACACATAGCACATAATTTATATAAAATACTTCATATCTATGTGTAAGATGAAAGTAACTATACACTCACTTGATAAGGTGATGATTCCACCTTGGACAACGCTTCACTTTAACGAAACCGGGAGGTTTGCTTGAAAACCAGGCTCTGCAAGGGCAGAGTTTCAATCCGAAAAACTCTTTTTTGTAGAGCCTTCGGGCGCTTCGGGACTCGCTTCTAGCACTTAGGAAGTATTAGGGAATGGAAGAGAGGTTTTTGGGGTAATGGGAGAGAAAGAATGGTTTTGGTCTGAGTTTTGGGGGTGATCTATGCCTCTATTTATAGGCTGTCTGGAGCCGTTCTACGACGTGGTACTTAAATCCATGTCGTGGACTTGCATGGGCACCAAGGCTTCGCCTGGGTTGTGCACTGCTATGCTAAATCTTAGAAAATTCATAACTTGCTCATACGAAGTCAGATTTTGACGTTCATTTTACGCACGCTCTTGGTTTAACGTATACTACAACTCTAGTTTAGATCGCTAAGGCTAAAAAATAATTTTTCAAAAATTCACTTTTTATGTTACGCAGTGTCGTGTTGGTTCTGTCGAAAAACTTAGATAGGTCATAACTTTTTCGTTATAACTCGGATTTTGGTGTTCTTTATATCTCCTGAATCGTTGTCACGACCACTACAAGTTTCTTCATAGATATCGGGTTAATCCAACATTTTAGTTTTGACACTTGTTTTTATTATATCTTTACAAACAAGTATATAATCACATAAAACCACGTAATTCACATAATATTCAAGTAATTCATCTTTATTACTTTAGAATAGGTTACAACGGTTAACCTTGACTATTACATCATCGAATTAATGCTTAGCCTCGAAATACGGGCGTTACAGCTTAGGGCCGAAATTCTTCTCCTCTCTCTCTCTCTCTCTCTCTCTCTCTCTCTCTTCAAGCTCCTTGGTTGCTAGGGTTTGGGTGTGAACCATTAGAGACACTATAATGGTGGTGCTAGCTGCCAAAGGTATTCAAGAAGGAATTGAGATTGTTTACTACAATAATCATAAAGGTTAGTTTTTCTTGTTCTTATAAATTAATTAGTTCATAGGAAATTTTTATAGGATAATATTGAAAGTACATTTCATTTACTTGAAAGTCATAGATCCTATTATGTTGCATGTGTCCTAATTAATTGAAATTGTTTTTGATTATTTTCCGCTTATGGCATTCAACTTGTAACCCCAAAAACCCATCAGAGGTATCAGAGCGTAGGGTTGTCTTTCATGTATTTGCACATTGGTGAATCATAAAAAATCTAGTTTTTGGTTCTGTCGTAGCTCATGTCGTGAGCATGCTTGTTCACGATGTGACCTCGGTTTAGTCCATGATTTTTTGTTTAAACTGACTTAACAACTATTTTATGATATCTACTTGCTAGACTTATCCTCCAAATCCGATTTTGGTGTATCTATGATGATAAATTCAAAGCGTAAAAGTTAGGAGATAATTATTTGAATTGATTTATTATTTTGTGATTAATATGCTTCATTTTTTTAAGTGTGTAAATTATAAATCTAGATATTAATTGAACTTAATAACTAATGTCAAATAATATTTGGTATTTTGAAAAGTTTAAAATACATCCTTATAGATCTTATCATTTATTTAATTAAATGATTAATTGATAATTAATAAATCCACAAAAGGTTTAAATTTAATTAAATTAAGAGTTTTATTTATTAAAAGATTACAACCATGGTATTTTAAAATGCTTTAAATTACACCTTATACTATGTATATAATTAAAAATTTAATATGTATTATATGTATAAGAAAAGTCAGTCAAACCGCTACTACGCCTCATTCACGAAGTCATATTGTAAGGAGAGATTAAGGAAGTGACCTATAAAATGACTGCCATTGGGTATCCATTCTTACCCACTGGTCATACTCTTTAAGAGCTTCAAATGTTGCTTCCCACAAGACCAGGGCTGCTCTGGTGAACATTGCAGAGGCATAATTAACTTTGTCTTCATTTATCACATGAGAGATACGAAATACTTTTTCTGTATTCTGTATCCAGGTAAGAACAACAATAGGATTAATGGCACCAGAAAACTTCGTAGCACCACTACTCTTGAAATCTTTGAACGAGGGACGCTTCACCTCTCCTTTCGAAGATTCTCCAGTGGCTTTCTCTTTGACTTTATCATTATCCTTCTTTTGTTCTTCAAAAGTCTGTCTAATAATACCAGTAAGTTTACCCAAGAGTCGCTCCTCTCGAGGGGGTACTGGAGTATTTACTTCACGAGGTTTAGGATCTCCACCTACTTTTGGTGTATAACTACCTTCCTGTTCAGTCATTCTTCTGAAAATTTGGAACAACGTAGTATTTAGAATATTAGTATTTATTATTACCTAATACTTTACTTAAATCTTTCCTATGGTTTGTATCCATATACTCCTAATGAATCCATTCATATATTGAACTTCCAATAGTTTATGTCTAAATATCAATCCATGATATTTAGTTCACTTAAACTATTGCTCTGATACCATGATTGAAAGATCTCCATACTTTCTAAAACTACATCATATTTCTGAAATATCCAAACTTTCATACTTCACAATATTATTACTCCCAAAACATGCTACATGCATATTCATAAAACAATATTTTACATTGATAGTTTATTTACATAGACTGGATACAAACCGGCTATTTAGATTTTTACAATGTTTTACACATATTACATACTTTCCCAGGAATACAATACAAAAGTTATAATATTATCTATTCTACATCTTCTACCAGTACAAAACTATGTTGGATGCTTATCACCTGCAATAGTTTAAACATTGAGAGGGATAAGCGTGTGATGCTTAGTGAGTTCAATAACAGTTACAATATAACATTATTCTATATACATATCAGTATGACAGAAGCAAAGAGTTACAAGGAACAAGATAGGCAAATGAGTATCATATGACATGCTTTCCATAACAAAGAATAATCATATTCAAAGATTTGAAATCAATGAGACATAAAATTTTTGCAACACTTGATATACACCAATAAGACTTCCGCCCAAGTGTCGTACAAAATATAATTTCAGAATATCATTTAACTATATTGCACAGGCTTTCAGCCATGTCTTTGTATTCTGATATGTCCAAGTGATGCTTATGTCATACACTTCATGGCTAAAGGCTATATACCAGTACCCAAGTGATGGTTATGTCATACACCTCGTGGCCTAAGGTATTACTCATTGTCATAATAACTTGGGAAAGCACATTGAACATATAACACATAACATATAACTGTCCCTACATTGAACTCACCGTGAAATAATCAAAGGAATAAATGTTAATTTGGGAAGAACTTCGACTCTAAATACGATTTTCTGTGTTGAAACTGGGGATTTTTGTTGAAAACCGACCTTACACTGGCAGAGTTTCGACTTGAAAATATAATTTTCTTGGGAACTTCGGTGTGCCGGGACTTGCTTTGGGTGTCGAGTATGATAATTGTACTTCGGGATTGTTAGAGGGGCTTAAGAGAGTCTAGAGAGTGAAAGAGAGTAAGACTTTGTAACCTAAAACCGGCTGACTTCGCATCCCTTTTATAGGGTGCGAAGCACCTAACTACGCTGGGCGTAGTCTCAATGTATCCTGGGCGTAGGAGGCTACGTGTCCGGTTCTCGGAAGGGAAGGCACGTGGCTCAGACGTGTCTGTTATGTGGCTCACATGCGAAGATTGGAGACGTGGTCAATCTTAGTTCCTACCATGCGAACGTTGGGCGTACACCTCTACACTGGGCGTACCTCCTTGGATAAGGCTTGAGTTTTCATTTATTTTATTTAAAAACTTCAAAAATTCATATCTTTTGCGTACAAGCTCCGTTTTTTGACGTTCTTTATGTCCACACGTAGGTGAGATTATACTCTACAACTTTTGTTTAGATTCCGTTGGCTAATTTTGAATTCATTTTTAATATTATATTTTTAATGGGCCGGGACAGGAAAAATCCTTTAAAAATTCATAAGTTCTTCATCCGACGTCCGTTTTCGTCTGTCTTTTTATCATTGTACTACTATTGATGAGACCTTCGATTCTCGTTTAGGTTGCGTCGGCTAAAAATCATTCGATCTTTATTTCGAGTTTTTATTTGTCTACTTCTATTCTGAAACTTATAAAAATCTTAATTTCCTCATACGAAGTCATATTTTAACGTTCTTTTAAATAAAATTCTCGGTTTAACAAATACTACAACTTTCATTTAGATCATATAGGCTAAAAAGTAGTTTATAAAAAAAACTCACTTTTTACGTCATACGACGTCGTGCCGGTTCTGTCGCGAATCTTCAAAGAATCATAACTTCTTCGTTATAACTCGGATTTCGATGAGGTTTTCGCCTAAATGTTTCTAACGTGATTCTATACAACTTTCAATAATAAAATTTTACTTATTTCAAATTTAATATTTTCATTAAATTTCAATATTTAAAACTTATCTCATAAGAGTTCCAATATTTTCCGAGTGATTCTAAACATAGTTTTACTTTATTTCTAGTAAAAACTATTTGTTAGAACTTAATACCCAAAATCACATAATATTTCATAATAAATTTCATTACAAAACACGATTTCAAAACATGTATGTTACAAATACCTCCTCCTTTTGAGGATTTCTTCCCCGAAATTACATCGATTAAAACAAATACGGATATTTCGCTTTATCTTATTCTTATTTTCCCAAGTATAATTTGGGTCTCTATGGTTTTTCCACTTGACAAGCACCAGATCCACTTCTTTATTACGTAGATTAGTTTTTCTTTCGTTTACGATCTCTTTAGGCTCTTCTACATATTTTAACTTATTATCCAATTTCACCTCGGATAATGGAACCGCTTCATCATATATTCTTAAACACTTACACAGATAACTCACATGAAACACATCATGAATATCTGCAAAATCTTCTGGTAATTCCAAGCGGTATGCTTGTTTACCAATCCTCTGGGTGATTTTGAAAAGTCTAAAAAATCTGGGACACAACTTTCCTTTCTTCCCAAATCGCATAAGGCCTTTCCACGGGGATACCTTCAACAATACGAAATCAACCACCTGAAATTCTATCGGTAGTCTCCTCTTTTCTGCATAGGACTTCTGTTGATCCTGGCCCACTTTTATTCTTTCTCGTACGATTTGAATCTTGTCGGTGGTGCCTTGAATCATTTCAGGGCCTCCAAGGATTTTATGTCCTAAATCACGCCAACATAGTGGAGTACGACATTTACGTCCATATAGCGCTTCATATGGTGACATTTTGATCGAAGCGTGGTAACTGTTATTATACGAAAATTTGATAAGAGGTAATTACTTATCCCAGTTACCATCGAACTCCAAGACGCATGAACGAAGCATATCTTCTACTGTTTGGATTGTTCTCTCTGTCTGACCGTCTGTCTGGGGATGATAAGATGTGCTAAGAGCAACTCGAGATTCCAATTCACATTGCATACTCGCACAGGAATGAGATGTGAAGTGAGTATCATGATCGAAAATAATATTTAGTGGCACACCATGTCTCACAATAATTTCATCCAAGTATACATGTGCTTATTTCTCCATTGGAGCCGTTTCACGCATGGTGAGAAAATGTGCACTCTTAGTCAAGCGGTCGACAATTACCCAAATGCTATCGTGCTGTTTCGCGGTCTTTGGTAATTTGGTAATAAAATCCATAGACAGTTCTTCCCATTTACACACGGGAACACTAAGACTTTCTGGAGTTCCGTAAGGCTTTTGGTGATCTGTTTTGACTTGTAAGCATAGCAAGCATTCTTGCACATATATTCCAATGTCTATTTTTAATCTAGGCCACCAATAATCAGCTCTTACATCATAGTACATTTTACTTGTACCAGGATATATTGATAGGTTAGACTTATGGGCTTCATCTAAAATCTTCTATCTTAATCCGCCAATCTTTGGAATCTATAGCCAAGTCTTAAATACGTTCGGTCCACGTGGATCATCCTGTAAAATATCAACATATTGTGTCATCCCTTCTTTCTTCACATTTTCTGGCTTTCAAGCCTCTTGTTGCCATTTCCCTAGTTCATCAAAAATAGTGAACTTCACTGTAGTGTAAGTAATAGTAAAACACACACTATTATGATAAACCTTTCTTCTGAGTGCATTGGCAACAACACTGGCTTTTCTAGGATGGTATAGGATTTCACAGTCATAGTCTTTGATCAACTCCATGGCTCGTTGTTGTCTCATATTCAAAGTTTGCTGAATGAATATATACTTGAGACTTTTATGGTCGGTAGCAGTTGGCATTTTGTACCAAAAAGATAACGTCTCCATAGTTTTAAGGAAAATACTACTGCAGCGAGTTCGAGATCATGGGTGGGATAATTCTTTTCATACTCTTTAAGTTGTCTTCAGGCATACGCTATCACTTTACCACGTTGCATCAACACACAACCGGGTCCCAACCTAGAAGCATCGCTATACATGGAGAAATCATTATCATCTTCTGAAAGTGATAAGATTGGAGCATGAGTCAAAAGATCTTTTAGAGTCAAGAAAGTTTTTTCTTAGGCTTCACCCCATTCGAACTTTGCTTCCTTACGTGTAAGACTTGTGAGAGGTACAGCTATACGAGCAAAGTCTTTAATGATCTCCGGTAATAACCTCTGAGACCCAAGAAACTGCAAATTTCAGAAGCATTACGGGGCGCTTCCTTTTGAATGGCTTTGATTTTGGTAGGATCTACGGATACACCGTCACCAGAAATCACATGGCCATGAAATTGAACTTGACGAAGCCAAAATTCACATTTCAAGAATTTAGCATATGGTTTCTCCTTTCGAAGAAGTTCTAATACTGCACGAATATGAATGGCATGATCAGCTTCAGACTTGGAATAGATTACAATATCATCAATGAATACGATGATAGATTTATCGAGCATTGGACGGCATACCCGATTCATCATATCCATGAATACGGCAGGGGCATTTGTCAAACCAAATGGTATGACAAGGAATCCAAAATGCCCATATCGAGTACGAAAGGAAGTCTTCGGTACATCATGCTCGTGTACTTTCAACTGATGATAGCCTGATCTCAAATCAATCTCTGAGAAATAGCTAACACCCTGAAGTTGATCAAATAAATCGTCAATGTGAGGTAATGGATACTTGTTCTAGATAGTCACCTGATTTAGCTCACGATATTCAATACACATTCACATCAATCTGTCCTTCTTCTTAACAAACATTACTGTAGCACCCCAAGGAGAGGCACTCGGTCGAATGAAGCCTTTGTCAAGTAATTCCTGTAGTTGGATCATCATTTCTTTCATCTCAGCTGGCGCAAGACGATAAGGAGTCTTTGCAATCGGAGCAGCATCGGGCACAAGATCAATTCAGAATTCTACTTGCCTGTCCGGAGGAAGTCCAGGCAAATCATTGGGGAAAACATCAGGATATTCGTTAACAACAGGAACATCATCTATCATTTTCTTTTCTTCTTTTGAGATATCGACGGTGTAAGCTAGATAAATAAAACACCCCTTCGCTATGAATTTACGAGCTTTTAAGAAAGAGATTATTTTTAAGTTTCTTTGTTCACCATCAACATAAATAGAGTTCTCCCCTTCAATGGGAATGCGTACTATCTTTTCATAGCACAAAAGTTCTGCATGGTTCTTTGACAACCAATCCATGCCAAGAATAATATCAAAGTTGGGTATGGAGATCGGAATCAGGTTAGCAAGGAAATTAAAGTCATCAATTTCTACGACACAATTCCTATAGATTTTATCAGCACGTAATGATATACTTCCCGAGGTATCTACGTGAAATGGTTGCGCAAGTGCATATTAAGCGATTTGAAAGGCATGCGCAAATTCATGAGACATAAAAGAATCTGAGGCACCAAAATCAAATAAGATGTGAGCAGGTCTAGAGTTGACAAGAAATATATCTGTCACAACATTCGGGTCCTCAGGGGCCTCCTCTGTGGTAATCTGGGATGTACGCCCCTTAGCTTTTGGCACCTCCTCCTTTTTAGTTGGAGTACTCTTTGAATGGTGAACATGAGCTTGACTTCTCGCTGGTTGTTGAACAGAAGCTTGACTCGTCGTCAACTGACTAATAAGAGTAGGACAGAAGTGCTTTCTGTGGCTAGTAATACCACAAGGAAAACATGTAACATCCCTCATTGGACAAACAAGCTTCTTGTGGCCTATTTTTCAATATCCAAAACATGTTACTGATCCTTTTTGTAGTCTGCATTTGCCCGAATGATTCTTTCCACAATTTTGACATAATGGCGATTGAAGAGAAAAAGATTGTGACCTACCACGACCACGAGAAATTCTTTGAGATTGCACTTGCTTGTTAGGTCAAATCGAACAGATTGAGCTGGTGGAATAGAGGGAACAGAAACAGTTCTTTCAGTACGTGGATGCTTTGGAACAGTAAAAGCGGCACCACGTATCTCCAAGTCGTGATCGCGTCTTCGGGCATACTCAACAACTTTATCAAATTATAGAACATCCCAATTACTCATGAAATCATTGATTTCATATCATAACCCTTCCATGAATAACTGAAGTTTATCATCTTTAGTTTGAATATACGTTGTAGCAAACCGTGCTTTTTGATTGAATTGCGTTTCATATTCATTCACGGTCATTCCTCCTTGTTTAAGTTCAAGGAACTCCTTTTCCAATGTTCTTCTCATATCTATAGGGCAATACTTTTCTATTAAGCAAGTTTTGAACATTCCCCATGACAAATGCTCCTGATCATACTCTTTAAGAGTTTCAAATGTTGCTTCCCGCCAGACCAGAGTTTCTCCGGTGAACATTGCGAAGGCATAATTAACTTTGTCTTCATTTATCACATGAGAGATACGGAATACCTTTTTCGTATTCTGTATCCAGGTAAGAACAAAAATAGGATTAATGGCACCAAAAAACTTCGTAGCACCACTACTCTTGAAATCTTTGAACGAGTGACGCTTCACCTCTCCTTTCGAAGATTCTCCAGTGGCTTTCTCTTTGACTTTATCATTATCCTTCTTGTGTTCTTCAAAAGTCTGTCTAATAATACCAGTAATTTTACTCAAGAGTCGCTCCTCTCGAGGGGGTACTGGAGTATTTACTTCACGAGGTTTAGGATCTCCACCTACTTTTAGTGTATGGCTACCTTCCTGTTCAATCATTCTTCTGAAAATTTGGAGCAACATAGTATTTAGAATATTAGTATTTATTATTACCTAATACTTTACTTAAATCTTTCCTATGGTTTGTATCCATATACTCTTAATGAATCCGTGCATATATTGAACTTCCAACGATATAAGTCTGAATATCAATCCGTGATATTTAGTTCACTTAAACTATTGCTCTGATACCATGATTGAAAGATCTCCGTACTTTATAAAACTACATCATATTTTTGAAAGATCCAAACTTTCATACTTCACAATATTATTACTCCCAAAACATGCTACATGTGTAATCATAAAACAATATTTTTCTATTGATAGTTTATTTACATAGAATGGATACCAACTGGTTATTTATATTTTTACAATATTTTACGCATATTACATACTTTCCCAGGAATACAATACAAAAGTTATAATATTATTTATTCTACATCTTCTACCAGTACAAAACTATAGTGGATGCTTATCACTTGCAGTAGTTTAAACATTGAGAGGGATAAGCGGGTGACGCTTAGTGAGTTCAATAACAGTTACAATATAACATTATTCCATATACATATCATTATGACAAAAGCAAAGAGGGACAAGGAACAAGATAGGAAAATGATTATCATATGACATGCTTTCCATAACAACAAATAATTAGATTGAAAGATTTGAAATCAATGTGACATAACAATTTTCCAACACTTGATATACACCAATAAGACTTCATCCCAAGTGGCGTAGAAAATATAATTTTAAAATATCATTTCACTATAATACACAGGCTTTCAACCATGTTTTTTTATTCTGCTATGCCCAAGTGATGCTTATGTCATACACTTTATGGCCAAAGGCTACATACCAGTACCCAAGTGATGCTTATGACATACACTTCGTGGCCTAAGGTATAGCTCATTATCATAACAACGTGGGAAAGCACATTGAAAATATAAAACATAACATACAACTGTCCCTATATTGAACTAACCGTGAAATAACCGAAGGAATAAATGATAGTTTGGGAAGCACTACCACTCTAAATATGACTTTCTGTGATGAAACCGGGGATTTTAGTTGAAGACGACCTTACACTGGCAGAGTTTCGACTTGAAAATATAATTTTCTCGGGAACTTCGGTGTGTCGGGACTTGCTTCGGGTGTCGAGTATGATATCGGGACTTCGGTGGTGTTAGAGGGGCTTGAGAGAGGCTAGAGAGTGAAAGAGAGTAAGAATTTGTAACCTAAAATCGGCTGACTTCGCATCCCTTTTATAGGGTGCGAAGCACCTTACTACGTCGGACGTAGTCTCAATGTACGTGGGGCGTACGAGGCTATGTGTCCGGTTCTCGAAAAGGAAGGCACGTGTCTCAGACGTGTCTGTTATGTGGCTCGCATGCGAAGATTGGAGAAGTGGTCAATCCAAGTTCCTGCCATGCGAATGCTGGGCGTACCTCCTCGGATAAGGCTCGAGTTTTCATTTATTTTATTTAAAAACATTAAAATTTCATATCTTTTGCGTATGAGATCCATTTTTACATTCTTTATATCCACGCATAGGTGAGATTATACTCTATAACTTTCGTTTAGATTTCGTTGGCTAATTTTGATTTCATTTTTAATATTATATTTTTAAGGGGCGGGACAGGAAAAGTCCGTTAAAAATTCATAATTTCTTCATCCGACGTCGGCTTTCGCCTGTCTTTTTACCGTTGTACTACTATTGACGAGAACTTCGATTCTCGTTTAGGTTGCGTCGGCTAAAAATCACTCAATCTTTATTTTGAGTTTTTAGCTGTCTACTTCTCTTCTGAAACTTATAAAAATCTTAATTTCCTCATACGATGTTAGATTTTGACGTTCTTTGTATGAAAATTCTCGGCTTAACAAATACTACAACTTTGATTTAGATTATATAGGCTAAAAAGAAGTTTGTAAAAAAAACTCACTTTTTACGCATATGAGGTCGTGCCGGTTCTGTCGTGAATCTTCAAATAGTCATAACTTGTTCGTTATATCTCGGATTTCGATGAGGTTTACGTCTAAATGTTTCTAACGAGATTCTATACAACTTTCAATAATAAATTTTCACTTATTTCAAATTTTATATTTTCGCTAAATTTCAATATTTGACATTAGATTGGAATCTTATAAGACTTCTCCAATATTTTCCAAGTGATTTTAAACATAGTTTTACTGTATTTCTAGTAAAAACTATATATTAGAACTCAATACTCAAAATCACATAATATTTCATAATATTTTTCATTACAAAACACGATTTCAAAACGTGTATGTTACAAAACTCTTCCTCGTGCATTATTGGGTCAAAAACTCCAACGTTTGGGCTTTAATGGATCGAAAACTCCTATTGGGCCAAACCAAAAATCAAAACCACTCTTTTTGGGCCACCCTTTGGGCCAAGAACCCTAGGGTTCAGTTAAGGCTTATCAAAAACAGAAAAAGGCTAAGGAAAATACCTTGACACCTCATAATTATGTCCCATGGAACAAAGTTATGGACTTGCATGTATCAAGGCATACATCCCATCAAAATTGAGATAAGTCAACTCTCCTCCTCTCCTCTCTCTTATCTCTCGGCCGAAACCTCCACACCCTCATACACACAAAACAATTTCAATTTCGCACATTGCTCTCAAGAATCCTCCTCTATTGCTCTCAAAAACTCGTGGGTGTGTAGTGTCATCCTTAAGACTTTCTTCAAACAATTCATAAGGTTGGTAAGTTTCTTTTAAACTTAAGTGATTTCTATACATATCTAATTCAAGAACTTCTTGTTTACACATTTTTGTTGTGTGTTAAGCTCTTAGAAACACCACCATCTTCGAGAATCTCTCCAAGACACAAGACTAGGCTCGAAAATTTCCTTATTCTTCTTCTTCTACCACTCGAAATCATCAAGGTAAGCTTCATACCCGCGAATTTTTCATATTTTTCATGTTTTCGAGGGGAGGATACAAGACAAATCTGGTCTAACCATTGAATAATTACATGTACGAGTGTGTAATGTGTTTAACCTTTGAGTAATAGCATGCATATTATATATTATGGTTGAAATGTTGAATACTTCATGCTAACACTCTATAAACTCGAGATTTACAAGTTCTCAAGTAAAAAGGGTGCTTAGTGTATATTAAAAATCAAAGAAAATGTTAATAACATATTTGTGTTGTAAAAGTTTATAGGGTCATGTTAAAACACCTAAAATGGCAAAAATATGGGTGTTACACTCACAAATGGACAACTTTGGGACATATGTATGCATTTTTAACACTTATACATACGCAGATATTTGGATGTGACAAATTTCAATATATTATGTGTACTTTGTGGAAATCATACATGTTGGGGTCACAACAAAATGGAATATGTTGTTTTACAAAACTTTCAAACAAATTTTGGTATGTTGAACAAACTAAAACAATTGTTTATTTTGTTAGAAATGAGTTTTCTAGTAAAATGGTCGTAATATGTTGTCATCATTTTAATGGTTTAAAAACTTAGAGGATAATGCTATCTACACAACATATATTACAAGTAGACAAGTCCATTAATGATTATTTATAAAAAGTGTTATAAATCATTTAACCTAAACGATATACAAAACAGAATTATACGACAGAAAAATTTGTGTGTCATAACATGCCGATCATAAAGCTTTTAAAAGTACAAGATATAAGTTGTATGTCATAAAGCTGTAAAACGCGTGTCATAAAACTTCAGTCATAAATTTACTCTGGTAGTGTTGTTTTCATTATTCAACGAGTGGAGTCAAAGTTCGCGTAAATTAGTTAATGCTCTTGTGAAACTTTTTCTTCGCCGTACCTACCTAGTATATACCGTAAGTCCTACATTATAACCAGTGTCTCCTGTAGGGTGAGCGAGACCATTGTGTATAGATCTATACGAGATTGACAACCCAACACCTCAGCTGTTCGCTACTGTTAGACTGGCGTGTCTAGGGTGACAAAGGTCCCCCAGCTCCTACTTTTGAAGAACGTCGTGTTCAGGTATATCATTCACATTAGTATGGTTATAAGAGCTCACACAGGGATTAACATACTATTTCGGTTTATGGGAGGCTTACACTTCATTTGTTTTATTAAACTATATAGTAGCAAATCATTTTTCAAGTATTTAGTCTCTTATACTTCTGGTCTTAGGGTTTAAGACTATAGTTTTTCATGCATCGGAATATAGGAGATTTTCTGGGAATACACTCCTTATAATCGCAAAGAAAAGAGCAACAAAGGTTTTCAGAAACCATAAACTATTTTCTGTATGATATTCACTTCCATCGTGGCCTTAGGATTTAAAACAACAGTTCACCTTTAAGAAAATACTGCATTTTCTGGAGTTATACATTATTACTTTACAAGGCAGAGATACAACAAAATTACCTTCGATTTCAGTTCATACTAATCAAACTATTGGATTTTTTTGTGAACACACTCTTTACAAATATAAACAAAAGAAAACAAAGGACATGCATGCATATATTCACGGTTTTAGAAGGAGACTTCCAAATCATTTTCATAGAAAATATCAGATTCCCTGAAAGTACTACGATACCTTTTTTAATCAAGTGCAAAAAAAATTTTATACAAAAATGCTTATGAACTCACCAACTTTTAAGTTGACGCCTTTAAAACGACTTGTATTCTCAGGGAACCAGCAAACGGTAATCAACTCTGCTACAAGATAAAGTGGTGCAACCTTATGAAATTTCACTTTTGTGTAACTGATGAACAAATACAATATGTGAACAGTGTAAGTTTTTTATCTCAATGTATGTTGTCTAGTTGTTGTGTTTCATTCATATTCAATTGTTATGATATTATACAGTGATGTCATCCTCCCCCAGACATTTCCGGCGTCCTGGTTCGGGGGTGTGACAGAATGGTATCAGAGCATTATTTATAGTGAACTGGTTTATCAAACCGTACAATATATATAACTATAAATACAGTGGGACTAAAACACTTTGACTAAAAGTATACCTTAAATGTATAAGTATTTTTATTAAAGTATACACACATACTACGACAGCGTCATGATAAGAAAAAAAAAACCAAAGTAATTAGATGTTGGACACTATAGTCAAACCTAGACAATTATGTAATCATATCTGGGATAAATATATCCTGATCACTATATTTATTCAAGATACGACCAACATGTGTTTGGGAGTGATAGTGGTGTTGCAACAAGACTAAAACTTACCCACCTTACTGATGGGTTTTGAGCATTCTAACACTTCCTAAGTGTACATGCAACCCTAATAAACCTTGGATCTATGTTTGTCTAAGATACATGCAAATAATTATTTTTCCAAGGTTCATATCCTAACTAGCATGGCATGGGGAACATGAATCAAATAAAGCTAGTAGAAATACTTACCTTGTAGTAGTAGTTGATTGCTTGGAGTTTTAGAGCCTAGCACCAATAGTGTGAATGCCTCAAATGGAAATCACAAATCACCACAAACTTGGAACTTTGAGAGAATAGTCACTACTATCTTGAAATCGGCCCTCACCTCAACAAGTGTCAACTAGTGTGATTTAAGAACCAAAGCCTCCTTTATATAGTGTGGTGGATTAGGGTTACATCCATGTAAACCCTAATACCCATGTCTCTTCATTTCCATGAGATCCATAGCTTAAAGCTCCATGGAGTATCCATGGACTTTTCCATGCAAGCCTAGCCCATTCCAAATAAGCATTAGCCCACACTACATAAATATAGAAGCCCATATTTAATTAGTAATATCTTTGATCTCTAAATTAATCCTAGATTAATTATAGATCAATACTAATTAAATAATATGATCTTATATTAATATATTAGAACTTATAATATATTATTAAATCATAACTTGTACTATTCTCAAATATTATCCATAAATTGTTCGGGTGAAGTGCAACCCAAATGGACCATGCCAGGTCGGGTCAAGTACATACCAAATATAGTTATGGACTTAGACACTATATCCAACACTTACATGCAAATTAATATTAGAATCGAACATAAAGTTTAAAATACAATAAGAGTATTTTAGGATACCGTATAACTCCCACACTTAAATCTCCTACATGTTTCTCATACCTTTATTCTCGCACAGATAACATGGCTGAATTTCACCAAGAAGACGCCTACTACCCTATCATAGCAGCCAATAAATGGAACGAGGAGGAGCAAGAAGAGATTCACGAGGAAAACCCAAAATTGGGTCTTGATGAATCCCAAGAAATTGAGTACGAGGGGGAGAATTTTGATAAGGAGTCAGATGAGGATAAAGTCAGCAGAGGGATCCTTAGCAAGCCTTACCCTTTTGGAGCAATACCAAACCAACACGTAGAGCAGGAGGACCCTACCGACCGTCTATGCTCTCTGGAGGAAGAAGTGGCCACCATAAGGCAATAGCTCATTGCAGCCGAAGCTAGGGCAGCCTTAGCAGAGCAGAGGGCGAAAAAGGCCACTCGTGAAATGAGTGAAATGGTTGAGCACATTGTGTGTTATTTCAGCATAGGAGCGTCACTACATAACTCGCACTATGTCCTAGGTTTATTATGTATTTTGTTACAACTTGTATTAGTAAATCAAGAGAGGTACGCCCTCCAAGAATCCATGTAGTCCAAATCAACTCATTGTACAAATATCTATATCGTCTTTTGTTAAACATAACGATCATCCAATACCTACTAATACTTATTACCAAATATACATCAAATGAAATGTAGATCGAAAACATTTAGAATCATACAACGAAACACGTGACTTCTTTGTGTGCATACATAAATTTATGTCTATGAATATAGACGAAATACAACTAGAAATAACCATAGTTACTCAAGAACTCGTTTCTCATCATACAACCAAATCATGTCTTTCCGTGGAGACAACCAGCACACTGGCGAAATACCGATCCTACGGATAGACTCCGCTACCTTCCAAGCCGCAGTGATAGCTGTAGTGACAGTCGTCATGGCACAACTCAACACCCACAACACAAACAAAAATAGAATCGGTGTTGACAATTCTAATTGCAATAATAACCAAGTGCACCAACAAATGGCTACCTACAAGGATACCACAACCCACAAACCGAAGAACAAGAAACGAAAGTCCTATAACGGGAAAGGGAGCAGTTAGAATCGATGACCTACCATAAGACAAAAAGTTGTAGAAGCCCATACCCCCACTGACCTTACTACCTTCACACTGAGAAAACCATATGTTCGAAACCTCCCAAAATGTTGCAAGTGTAGTTTCCATTATAATGGAGTCTGCCGAAAGTTGCATTGAAAAAGGTGCAACAAGAAGGGTTACAACGCATGCCACTGCAAGACCCTGACCCGATGCATCGCCCCAATCCCCGATACTGGAGTACACCCAAAATGCCGCACATGCGGTGAAGCAGGACATTTTAAGAGAGATTGTACAATGAAGAGGAATGACGGAGGAGTGGAAGAAATTTAACAACAGGACAGGATGAAGCAACAAGGAACCCTAATGGGATTTTCGGTAAGTTTACAAACACCAAAAATTAAGCATTGAATTTTCACAAAAAAATTTCCAATTAAAATCATAATCATAAATTGTTCCCTCATCCGAACAAGTCATATCATTCATAGAGAAAGTGAGCTATAAATGTACGGTCATATATAATTAGGAGTCTATAGACTTAGAGTGTGTGATTCCGCCTTAATTCATATTCCTTGTTTGGTGGTGGTTTTTGGGCAGGCCATTCAGTCGAATACCTTTTCAATCTTAATTATATATGACTAGGTTACACCAAATTATTATAGAGAGACCTAGTAGGAAACATACTACAAGATTTCCTCATTATTTATCCAAGTACTTGTACCTAATATAACACCCTAAATCCGGTACAAAATACTCGTAGAGGTAGTAAAAAGGATGCAACTGTTAGCGTTAAAAACATGTACATAGAACCCACTATCATTCCAAACAATCATCCCCTTCCAAATCGACTTAACATCTGTTGTAGTGAGAAGTCCATCGTAGTAATTTGGCATGGGCTGGCTTGACCCTCACCATATCAATTTCATGTGCTGCAAAGAGACCTTTCGCCTTACCCGACCAATTAATGAAACTTTTTCAACCTATAATGACAAACCTACGAATTGATCTCTTGCATTCGGACACATATATACCCATGCAAGAGGTACCACACTCTTTCCTAGCCCATAGTAGAAATATGAAACAAGAAGCAAAGGACACCAAAAGTAACCTAAGGATTTATAACCTTTCTGAAGTAGTTCCCAGAAGGTCTTTCGGATATATCACCTATATGCCACGTTGAGTTCGGAATCGACTCAACTCATGGAGCCATTCCCATAGCCAAATCCCCAATACCACCTAGCACCAACATAAACATATAAAGTGTTCGGTCAATAGAACGAACCAATAAGTAAGGGAATTATCAAACCAAGACTCGTACCTAAGAGAGCACCCATCCGACTCATGAAAAGGAAAGGCTAATTGTCCATAGAACCACTTATTACTAAGAGTTAAACAAGCCCATCATCAAGGATGGATATCCTCTATTCCGAATCGACAACCTATTTGGCCGACTTTAAGAAACTAGAAAAAGACGACATACCACTAGCTCAGAACTTCGTAGGAAGAAACTCCCGAGGCAACCTAAGAATTTTAAGGCCAACTATTCCACACGTAACCTTAAATTTGGTGACAATAGTTTTCACCTTAAGGTTTAGAGACACTAATCTTGGGGCGTTAAGTACACAGATCCTCAATAGCCATGGCCATTCACTCACCTCACCATGTATGACGCAAATGCAAGCCATCCCTGTGTTGGGTTGAGATCACCAGCACACGGCTAGCCAAAGGGCAAGTACCCTATGACATTGTCACCATCCCCGAAATCACCAGAGTAACAACGAAAGAAATCACACAAATTTGGCCACGATTAGATGTATCTAGAACCTGAAAAAAAGGGTTGTGCAAGTAAGCAACGGAATCCCTTAGTATGCAAAGTCGGTAATCACATACTACTAACGGCCTCTCCTTTGGAAAAAGGATGATACACTTGGAAAAGTGTGGGAAATAGAACCCGAGATACATCAGACTCTATAAGTCCTTGCTAGGATCGGTCCGGTGACTTAGAGCATAACCAGACACAATCACATATAACATAACATACTTGCTAAATAGCTATACAAATCACAAAAGCCATGCATACAACAGATAGGGATGTCGTGGGCTTGTCCCTAGGGTCTTACTCCAGGATGGAATGGTCTCCCCACATGGTCTTACACCTATGTGCCAACCTGCCAGAGGCTCTCCCACTTTCTTTGATAGGAAAGCCATGGGCTCTCCCATGGTCTTCGATAGGAAAGCCATGGGCTCCCCACATGGTCTTACATCCAAGTGTCATGGGCTCTCCTATGATCTTCGATACCAATTTGCCACATATAATACAAGCATACTTCATAGCTCATACCAAATATCATACCAAATAATACTATTACAGCGAGGACACTACATATCATGAAATGGGTCGGGCTTGGTGCCTTAGACCCATTGGTATGGTGAGGACCTCTATCTGCTGAATGCGAATGTTTTTCTCTTAACAATATGTAGCCTCCCATGTTGAAAATAATATTAATCAATGTTAGGACTCTACTTAATAAACAGGGAACCCCAACCCCAAATCCTTCCATAAGGCCCAATCATCCTCTGTTTGTTAATGGGCCCAAATTCCATGTCCAAAATCATTAATAGGCCTCTTGGCCCAATAAGGCCCAACCAATATATCCATGGCACATAATAGATGAAATGGCCCATAATTCACAGAATGCAACCAAGTACAATAATCAAATGAGGCCTCATAGCTCAAAGGCCCAAAACGGATTCAGGTCCATTTGTGATTCGTACGCTCGACGTACCATCCTGGTATGCGCAGCGTACCGAGGTCTTGGGACTACGCGCGGCGTACACCGGGTTACGCTCAGCGTACTAGCAAGTTAAGCACTTTCTCCATTAAGTGCTTAATACTTGATTCATTTAAGTCCAAAAGTCAGATCTAAGTTTGTTCAAACGTCCTGAGGCATAAAGTTGGCAACTTTATTCCTTTGCATGCCATATATGCACCCAACACCACCATTAAGACCTTTGGAAGGTTCTTAACCCATGCACGAGGTTAAAACTCCCACCAAGACTCCATTTTTATTATACTAAATGACCAAGGGACCTTAGATCTATCATTCCCATCTTCTAGAGTTGCTAAACTCACAAATAGAGGTCCAAAATCAACAAAAGGAACAAAGCTAGAAAACCCTAGCTAGATCTAGAGATTTAAATGGAAAGATGCAATCTTTTTACCTCCAGGAACTCCTCAAGGTCATCTATATGCAGATTCTTGAAGCCAAATGACACCCCAAGCTTCCTTGACCACTTCCTTCTTCTTGGATGAACACAAAAGGACCACAGTTTCACTCTCAAGGCTCAAAATGCACTCACAAGGATATTAGGGCTTCTAGGAATGTTTGAAGTTGAAAAGAGATGGTGAGGTTGAGGATCAAGTGAGTTAAGGGTGTTTAAGTAGGTCACAAGTCTAAAAATTAGGGTTTGCACCCTTGGTACATACGCCTGGTACATCCAACTCCTTCGCGATCACCCATGCATAGTATGCTAAGCGTACACATAAGTACGGCCAGCGTACTTAAAGGACCAATTATGCCAAAATGTAAATTCTTCAAGGGTTTCAAGCTATACCTGGTTTACGGCGTTACAACTCTCCCCCACTTGAACTCAACTTCGTCTTCGAAGTCCGCAGCTGTAAATAGATCAGGGTAATGCTATCGCATCTCCTCCTTCGACTCTTAAGTCCATTCAGAGCCCTTCCGATGCAGCCATTGCACCTTTACCGATTTTACCTCCTTTTTCCGAAGACCCTTTGTCTTCCTATCCAAGATAGAGACCGACCTTTCCACATAGTTCAGGCTAGGGATGAGATTTAGAACCGGAAAACCGAACCGGAACTGGAACCGTTAGAATCGGAATATATAAAACCGGTTCCGATTACGGGTTTAAAAATTGACTTTATTCAGGTTCCGGGTAATCCGGGTTAGGGTCCATCGGGTCCGGGTAAACTGGGTCTAAAAACCGGAACCGGTGTTTGGAAGCGCAACCACTCTTATGGCCGGAACCGGTTTTTGTGAAACATTTAAAAGATGCATATCTCATTCGTTTCAACTCCGATTGACATGCGGTTTCTTCCAATATGTAGTTTAGAGTTTGTACATGATTTTAGACTATAAATTTGCCTTTTTTAGTTTTATATTCATTGACTTATAGTCCCCCAAAGTCGAGATATCAAAGCTGGAAGTTTTTAGTTATTTAGTTTTTTTGTATTCGGTGAATGTTTTAAAACATGCATATCTAATTCGTTTGAAGTCGGATTGACATGTGGTTTTTTCCAAATTGTAGTTTATAGTTTGTACATGAGTTTAGACTATAATTTTGTCATTTCTGGTTTAATATTTAATGATTTACAGTCCTCCGAAGTCGGGATATCAAAACTGAAAATTTTCAACTTTTTAGCTATTTGTTTTTATACTTTGTATTTTGTGAAAATGTTAAAATATGCTTATCTCATTCATTTAAAGTTGGATTGACATGCGTTTTTTTTTTCCAAAGTGTATTTCAGAGTATGGACATGATTTTAGACTATAATTTTGTTAATTTTGGTTTCATATTCAATGAGTTACAGTCCCCCAAAGTCGGGATATCAGTATGACAATTTTCAAATTTCAACCCACTAAGTAGTAAGTAATTACCAAAAAAATTCCGGTTTTTCCGGTTCTAAACCCACTTTATCCGGTTCCAAGCTATCCACTTTGATGTTTCCGGGTTTTCGGTTCTAGACCCACTTTACCCAATACCCTACCCGGAATCGAACCGGAACCGGTTCCTACATACCGGTCCGGTTTCCAGTTCTTCAAAATCCCATTAACCGGTTCTGGGTTTTCCGGGTCCGGGTCCATCCGTTCCAGGTTTGGACCAACTTTCATCCCTAGTTCAGGCTCTCATCCACCTGAATATCTCCCAATGAAATAACTGCGGACTCGTCAGCAACACACCTCCGAAGCTGAGACACGTGGAAGGTGTTGTAAATCTAACTAAGCTCCTCTGGCAGCTCCAAGTGATATGCCACCTTGCCTACTCGGGCAGTGATCCTGAATGGGCCAATGAACCGAGGCCTCAGCTTACCCCTCTTCTGGAATCTGATAATCCCCTTACAGGGTGACACCTTCAGCAATACAAAATCCCCCACCTGAAACTCGAGATTCGATCACTGTCTGTCGGCATCACTTTTCTAACGGCTCTGCGTGAATCGCTGTCGATCACACACCTGCTGAATTAGTTTGGTGGTCTTGAGCACTACCTCAGTGCTCCCCATGACCCGATGCTCAACCTCGTCCCAACACACCGGGGTCCTGCACCTCCGACCATATAACATCTCAAATGGATCCTGAACGGGCCAATGAACCGCGGCCTCAGCTTACCCCTCTTCTGGAATCTGATAATCCCATTACAGGGTGACACCTTCAGCAATACAAAATCCCCCACCTGAAACTCGAGATCCGATCGCTGTTGGTCGGCATCACTTTTCTGACGGCTCTGCGTGAATCGCTGTCGATCACACACCTACTGAATCAGTTTGGTGGTCTTGAGCACTACCTCAGTGCTCCCCATGATCCGATGCTCAACCTCGTCCCAACACACCGGGGTCCTGCACCTCCGACCATATAACATCTCAAATGGAGCCCCATTGATAATGGCATGATACCTGTTATTGTATTAAAACTCTACAAGTGGAAGGTACGTATCTTAACTCCCTCCAAAATCCAGCACACATGCTCAAAGCATATCCTCCAGCGTCATGATCGTCCTCTCACTCTGACCATCAGTATGAGGGTCGTTCGCCATGTTGAAATGTAACTCAGCGTGTAGTTCCTCGTGGAACTTCTTCCAAAACCTAGAAGTAAACCGGGCATCCCTGTCAGAGACTACATACACTGGCACCCTGTGTCTAGCCACCACCTCTTGTACGTAAATATCTACCAATTTCTCCACGGATATACTCTCGTAAATCGTAACAAAGAGGGAACTCTTCGTCAGTTTGTCCACGATCACCCATCTGGCGTCTACTCCTATTCCTGTCCTAGGGAACTTCGTGATGAAGTCCATAGTGATCTCTTCCCAGTTCCACATGGGAATGGGTAGTGGTTGTACCTTTCCATGAGGCCGTTGATGCTCGGCCTTGACCCTCCTGTAGGTCAAGCACCGCTCCACGAACCAGGCGATCTCCCGCTTCATGCAGGGCCACCAATAACTCAGCCTCAAGTCCCTATACATTTACGTAGCCCCAGGGTGTATAGAGAACTTTGACTTATGCGCCTCCTCTAATAGCCTCTGCCTCACTCCCCCTGTCACTGGTACCCATACTCGACCACACTGCATCGATAGGTCGCGACTATCCTTAACAAACAAAGGTTAATGTCCCCATATTTTCTCTATCTTCCAATTCTCTTTCTTTACTCATTTGAACTGGGCCTCCCTAATCATATCCAACAAAGGGGAAATCACCATCATCCTCATACATATGTCCTTAATCAGGGACCCCGTCGTCTTACGGCTTAATGCATCGGCGACCACATTGGCCTTCCCTTGGTGGTATAGGATCTGACAATCATAATCCTTCAGTACATCCAGCCACCTCCTCTGCCGCGTGTTGAGGTTCTGCTGATCCATAAAATACTTTAAGCTCTTGTGATCGGCATAAATGGTGAACCACACTCCATACAAATAGTCCCTCCAAATCTTGAGGGCAAACACCACTACCCCCAGCTCCAGGTCATAAGTGGGGTAATTTTCTTCGTGAAGCTTCAACTGCCTCGAGGCGTAAGCAATCACGTGCCCCCTCTGCATTAGTACTGTACCTAACCATGAAATCGATGCATCACAGTACACCACTAAATCATCCAACCCCTCAGGTAGTACTAGAATTGGAGCCTCACATAATCTCTATCTCTTGGTCTCAAAAGCCATTTGCTGATCCGTACTCCATCGAAAGGTCACATTCTTCTTGGTCAAGCGACTCAATGGCAAAGCAATCTTGGAGAAATTCTGGATCATAGCCTCATACTGCATCACAGCCTCAACCTTGGTTGGATCAACCGAAATGCCTTCCTGATTGATGACATGCCCTAAAAACTGTACTTCCCACAGCAAGAAATCAGATTTGGAGAACTTTGCATAAAGTTCATCCACCCTTAGGGTCTCCAGTACCTCCCTCAAAAGCTTCTCATGCTGCTCCCTGGTCTTAGAATAGACCAGGATGTCATCAATAAATATGATCACCGACCGACCCAACATCGGTCTACACACCATGTTCATGAGATCCATGAACGTTGTTGGGGCATTGGTGAGCCCAAATGGCATCACCACAAACTCATAATGCCCATACTAAGTCCTGAAACCCTTCTTCAGTATATCCTCATCCCGAATCCTCATATGATGATATCCAGACCGAAGATCAATCTTGGAAAACCATGACGCACCTTGTAGCTGCTCAAACAAATCATCAATCCTCAGCAACGGATAACGGTTCTTCATTGTTAGCTTGTTTAACTCCCTGTAATCGATGCACATCCTATGGGATCGGTCCTTCTTTTTCACGAAAATGATCGGTGCTCCCTACGGGGAACTGCTCGGACGTAGGGATGAGTATCGGAACTGGGTACCCGCCTCGGAACTACCGATTCTAGAATTGGAACTGCCTTAAGCGGTTCCGTTTCCAAATCTCATTTTTTTTTCGTAACCGCTACCCGTTGGGTACCTAACGAAACCAGTTTATATATATATATATATATATATATATATATATATATATATATATATATATATATATATATATATATATATATATATATATTAGTATTTCGTTTAAATATGTGTGTGCTACTTAGACTGGTTTAGAATATATTGGTCCGATTCTATCCCTCTTTGGTCTGAATTGATTCGATTTGGATCAAACTAAGTTGGGGTTTTATTGAAAAAAAGTTAACAAAGTTAATGTAACCGGGTTACCCACTCCCGGAACCGGAACCACCGGTTCCGGGACTGGTTCCAAAATTTTAAAACCGCTTAGAGCGGTTTTGGTTCCGGTTCTTACTTTCTAGGAACCATCGGTTCTGGTTCCGGTTATTACCAAATGAGGCGGGTACCCGACTATTCTCATCCCTACTCGGACGTATGAACCCTCGGTCTAGCAGCTCCTGAAGTTGCGTAGATAATTCTTGCATCTTTGGGGGTGTCAACCAGTATAGTGTCTTTGCAATCGGAGCGGCACCCGACACCAAGTCAATGCAAAACTCTACCTGCCTCTCTGGAGGCACCCGTGGTAACTCTTCGGGGATATCATCCCGAAAATCCTGTACAACCGGCACACTACCCACATCCGTCATGGTCTCTACCCTCGTATCCGAGATATAAGCGAGAAATCCCATGCAACCCTGCTATAAAAACCTCCTAGCACTCGCAGCCGAACAAAGGGTCGGTCCCTGTGAGGCCCTCTCATCATGAATAATGAGTACTTCCCCACTTGGGGGTTCGAACCCTGACCAAATGGCACTCACAATCAATCATGGCCCCGTTGGCCCCCAACCAGTCCATCCCGATAATCACTTTCAACCCTCGCAACTGTATTAGAACTAGGTCAACATGGAACCTCTCACACTACACATTGAGTATACAGCCCTGAAATACCCTCGCAACACTAATGGTGCGGTCGTCTGCAATCTCTACCTTGAGCGGGGAATCTAAGGTCCCCGGCGCGTCCCTGAACTTCTTGCTAAGCGCAAGTGACACAAATAATCTGGTAGCACCCAAATCAAACTATACATGAGCATACATACCATTGACCAGAAAGGTCCCTATAAAAGCATAAAATACACATAAGTCATACAAATAAGAAGAGTAGAGAATAATAGACACATACCATCCACAATGTCTGACACGGCCGGAGCCTCCTCGGTAGTCAGCTAAAACGCACGGTTCTTCACCGCCAGGGCATCTTCCTTAATAGGGCGACAATTAGTGATCCTCAGTGTGGCGGGTGCAGGCACCGCCACTACTCCTTCCCCTCCCAGCAACCTCGGACAATCGGCCCACTTATGGCCGGTTTGGTTGCAATGAAAACAAATCAAGCCCTTCTTGGGGCAGTCCCTAATCACGTGGCCTGACTGGCCATACCCGAAACATCCTGAGCCACTCGACCGATAGGCTCCGCTGTGCGGCTTACCAAACATGGCACACCAGCCCCGGCCCTGCTGGCCCCTGCTAGATGAATTTAAGGTCTTAGGATTTTTAGCCTGACCTACAGCTGCTTGAGCCTGCTCAGGCTTCCGCTTCGTGCGGAAATCCAACTCCATCTCCCTCTCACGGACCTTCTCCACCATCTCATTTAGGGTTTTGCACCCCGTAAAGCTCACAAACTCCCGAATATCACCCCTTAGCATGGAATGATATCGGGTTCGCCTCATCTCCTCATCGGTAGCATACTGTGGGATCAACAAAGCTCGTTCCCGAAACTTGGCAGTGATATCTGCCACAGTCTCGGTGGTCTGCTGCAAATCATGAAACTCCCTCACTAGCCATTGCACCTCAATAGTTGGTGCAAACCCCAAGTCGAAATGCCAAACAAATTCGGCCCATGTCATCTCAGACACTCTGGTTGGTCCCACCTGGCTAGTAACCTCGGCCCACCAATCCCGGGCCCTATCCCTCAGTATACAAGAAGCAAACCCAACCTTTGCCACATCCGGGAAAGAACTCGTGCATTGGGAATTCTCGATATCCACCACCCAGCGTCGGCTGACAATGGGGTCCCTGACCCCGAAAAAGTATGGCGCCCCACACGCCTCGAACTCCCAGAATAAGGGAGTTCGGGCCCCAATCTGACCCGCAGCAATCTCAGCCCTGAATGATCTGAGTCTATCCTCCATGATCACCATAATTCCCTCCTTGACCGTCCCAAAAATGACTGGGGTAGCGTCATGGATGCCCCTGGTAACCTCGGCTGCAATAAGATCGTGTAGCCTCTCATCAATGACATCAGTAGTGTCTCATGATCCTGCCCTAAATCCAGATCCCGATCTTGATACCCCTGCTCCAAATCGTGTCACCACCATGCTAAACTGAAAATATCATAAATCATAATGATCAGGATTTCCATATAATGGATTTTCCTACTCCGGTCCTTCTTGAAGTCGTCAGATCTAACATTAGTTTACAGGTCCTATGCTTCCAATAGTACGGGCCCAATACTACCTTCAACACCTACATGTACCTTTCCCCCTTCTCTACTTGATAACTCCAATTCGTCCCAAAACCATACCATACCCCCACAATTACCGCATATATCAATCTCAGTTTGTCCTACGATTTACTCTACTCATATCAATCAAACAAATCATCACATGTTGCCTTTTTGCATGGAAATTTATACATAGAAAAGGATCAAATAGACTTTTGAATAAAAGATTCTACCCTAGGACCACAACCAAACAAGGAATAGGAAATAAGGCCAAATCAATCATTTTGAGTGTATAAGCTCCTAACCATATACAATTTTAAAAGCATACACATAGCAAGTTCCATTTATTCAACAAAACTCAAATATCAGTATATCATGGCTAACATATTGGGGAACTACTTACTTGGATCGGCTGATCACACATGTTGCACTCTCATCTTTTCGTTTCTTTTAGAAACCCCTTTTTAAGTTACTTTTGAAAACAATTTTACCATTTCCTTATTTTTAGTCCTGACACACTCAAGAGTGTGCCGAATCCCTCAAACCAAGGCTCTGATACCAACTTGTAACGACCGTAATTGTACCAGAATTTTTTCATTTTTAATTAATAAAACACCTTTACATAAATGACAAAATCCACACGTAATTTTTTCAAATCAACATTCATTACAACTTTATCAAAAATCATCAGAGTGTCCCCAAAACATATCAGTGAAAGAGAGATAGAGTGCACGCCGCACCATCACGCGTTGGGCTCAGATATACCTGAAACAAATCCACAAAAGGTAAGCTTGAATGCTTAGTGAGTTTCCCAGAGCATAACCACACACAATCACATATAACATAACATACTAGCTAAACAGCTATACAAATCACATAAGCCATGCATACAACATATAGGGTTGTCGTGGGCTCGTCCCCAGGGTCTTACTCCAGGATATCATGGGCTCCCCGCGTGGTCTTACACCTAAGTTCTAGGGCCTCTCCTATGGTCTTTGATAGGAAGGCCATGGGCTCTCCATATGGTCTTACATCCAAGTGCCATGGGCTATCCCATGCACTTCGATAGTAAAGCCACGGGCTTCCCATAGGGTCTTACATCTAAGTACCATGGGCTCTCCCATGGTCTTTGATACCAATTTGCCACATATAATACAAGTATACTTCTTAGCTCATACCAACTATCATACCAAATAATACTATTACAACTAGGACACTACATTTCATCAAATGTGCCGGCCTTGGTGCCTTAGACCCATTGGTATGGTGAGGAATCTCACCTCTGTCTACTGAATACGAAAGCTATTCTCCTAACAATTTGTAGCCTCCCGTACTGAAAATAATATTAATCAATGTTAGGAATCTACTTAATAAAAAGGGAACCCAAACCCAAAATCCTTCCATAAGGCCCAATCATCCTCTCTTTGTTAATGGGCCCAAAGTCCATGTCCAAAATCATTAATGGGCCTCTCGACCCAATAAGGCCCAACCAACATATCCATGGCCCGTAATAGAGGAAATGACCCATAATTCACAAAATGCAACCAAGTCCAATAATCAAATGAGGCCCTATAGCTCAAAGGCCCAAAACAGATTCGGGTCGATCTGTGATGCGTACCCTCGACGTACCATCCTGGTACGCGCAGCGTATTGGTGTCTTGGGACTACGCGTGGCGTACACTGGGTTACGCCCAGTGTACTACCAGGTTAAGCACTTTCTCCATTAAGTGCTTAATACTCAATTAGTTTACGTCTAAAAGTCAGATCTAAGTTTGTTCAGACGTCCTAAGGCAAAAAGTTGGCAACTTTATGCATTTGCATGCCATATATGTACCCAACACCACCATTAATACCTTTTCAATGTTCTTAACCCATGCATGAGGTCAATAGTCCCACCAAGACTCCATTTGTATTATACTAAAGGACTAAGGGACCTCAAATCTGTCATTCCCATCTTCTGGAGTTGCTAAACTCACAAATAGAAGTCCAAAATCAATAAAAGGAACAAAGCTAGAAAACCCTAGCTAGATTTAGAGATTTAAGTGGAAAGATCCAAAATTTTTACCTCCAGGAACTCCTTAAGGTCTTCTATATGTAGATTCTTGAAGCCAAATGACACTCCAAGCTTCCTTGACCACTTCCTTCTTTTTGGATGAACACAAAAAGGACCACAATTTCACTCTCAAGGTTCAAAATGCACTTACAAGGATATTAGGGCTTCCAAGAATGTTTGAAGGTGAAAAGAGTTGGTGGGGGTGAGGCTCAAGTGAGTTAAGGGCATTTAAATAGGTCACAAGTCCGAAAATTAGGGTTTCACCCTCAGCACGTACGCCCATCGTACGTCCAACTCCTCCGCGATCACCCATGCATAGTACGCTAAGCGTACACATAAGTACGCCCAATGTACTTAAAGAACCAATTATGACAAAATGTAAATTCTTCAAGGGTTTCAAGCCATACCTAGTTTAGGGCGTTACAAGAGGGATTTCAAAATTTAGACTCTATGGGAGTAATGACGAGTGCCTTAAAATAAGGACCATAGAGGTCCTATTTATAGCTGATAAGGAAAGCCATGGATAACCTTAAGTGAATATTATAATAATATCTTAAATATAGTAATTATCCAACTCCTTATTTATCAATAAGGAATCATTCTAGAAACCTTAAGAGGCTTCCCAAAATTGTCCCCTTTATGGGAAGTTTCTAGAACCTCTTTTGTTCAACTATTGAACAATTATAGCTTAGACCTTACACTTTCAATTTATTCTTATTAATCTGAAATTAATTCCAATTAACTTTTTATTAATTTATAATTAATTTATTACCAATTAAAGATAATATATTAATCATATAATGAATTAATAAATCATTTATTTCAATTTGTAACTAATTTATTAATGAAATAAATTAACTAATCAGCCTCTGTCTCTAAAAGCATTGTATTCGGTTACCGGTTATGAGGGCAACCCAAAAAGGACTTTGATTCTAATTCAATAATATACTTATTTAGTTATTAGATTATGTAATACCAAGTTTCCAGATCAGATCGACTTAGGGCTTCGAGGAGTCAAGGGATGGTTTTTGGGTAAAGCCAAGGCTCACAACGTTACCATGGAGAGGTCACAACGTGAGTTATGATCAAATAAAACTTTGGATTTAAACCAAGCTCACGACATGAGCAATAGGAGCTCACAACGTGATATGCATTGCAGCCCAAGCCCATGATCGTTTAGGGTTTCTTTTGTATTTAAACCTCATAACTATCACACCCTCGAGCCGGGACGGTGGAAACATCTGGGGGCGGGTGACTTCATCTTGCTATATCATAACAATTTAATGTGAATGAAATGTAGCAACCATCATCATACATAAAAGATACTAGCATGTATTGTTTTTACTTTGAATTAGTCATGAAAATACATCCAAAATAAAATAATGTATGATAATCCAAAAATACAACAAATATCTGATGTCCACGACTGAAAAACCTGCTCACTGTGTTCCTGAGAATACAAGTCATTTTGAAAATCGTCAACATATAAAATGTTGGTGAGTTCATAAGCATGTTTGTAAGAAAAGCTTTGTAATAGTTTGTAAACTCCAGAAAATCCAATATTTTCTGTAAAAAATAGTTTGAGAATCTTGTTTCAAATCATGTGTAAATGCATCTGTATACTTTGTTTACCTTGTTTGAAAATTTTATAGCAAGTGTTTCTAGAAAATCCTATATTTTATGTTATACGAAATATTGTAGCCTTAAAACCCTAAGACCAGAGTGGTGAGATTAGTGCAAATTAGGCAGCACGTAGTTTTGTACTTTGTAAAATGTGTAGAGTGTATGTTTTGCGTTAATTTTAAAATAATATTGTTATTCTCTATGTGAGTCGTTACAACAATACTAATGTGAAGAGAGCGAATGTCTTTACGTTCTTCATGCATCGGTTTCTAAATATAATTTTCACCCTAGACTAGTCTGTATAGTTGTAGTGAACAGCTCAGGTGTGGGGTGTCATCCAAGAGCCCTAACAGAATTTATGCAATTATTGAATCCCATTATTTGACGTTATAAATAATGTTACTAATAGTGTATATTTACGACTGCCATTTATGACACACAACTTTCGTGTCATGAAATGAGTTTAGTTCCCCAAGTTGGTAGATTTATTTATAAAATTCTTTTTATAAATATTTAAAGTTGGAACTAATATCATTTGGACATATTACCACAAATGTTAAGAATAGTCCTTTTTTACCATACGTGTAAAAAATAGCCCTTTTTACCATAAGGGTCAAAATAACCAACTTTTACCATTGTTGTCAAAAATAGCCCATTTTTATTATTGTTTTAAAAAATAGCACATTTTACCAAAATATTCATAAATGGCCCATTTTTATCATAATTTCTATAAATGGCCCATTTTCACTAAATTTGTCAAAAATAACCCATTTTACCTAAATGTTTATAAATGGCCCATTTTTACCATAATTTCCATAAACGGTCCATTTTTACAAAAATATTCATAGTTCGTCATTTTCGAAGCTTTCATAACCAAACTTTGTTTAAACATATTCTTGGATTAATTCTTGTGATTTTTAACATGCATCAAGTGAAAACATTGATCACCTAGAAACTAGTTTTCATTTTTAATCAACATATCAAGTTAACTATGTTCCAACAACTTGAGATTCAACCAAAATCTTGATTTCATGGACTTTTAGCATGATTTTACAACATTTCAACACACATAACATGTAAAACATACACATGTAAGCAAATATACAAAGATTTTACACAAGACTAGAGTTGTATCCTTCCTTAAAGAAAGAAATCTTGAAACCAAGGGGTTTGAAGCTCACCTTGGGGCTTTTTCGTTTTGTAGAGGGAAGATGGAAAAGGTTTTCAGTCCTAACTTGCTTCCTGGAGGAGATTTTCAATTGAAGGGTGTTCTAGGGAGCATATTCACGAAAATAGAGTTGTTTGAGGAATAATCATAGTATAATTTGTAAATAAAACACCTTAAGTTTGATAGGAACATACCAAGTTATGAAAATTGAAGAGAACTTCTTGAAGACACTAGCACACTCATGAAATTTTGGAGGAAAGATTGAGAGAACACTTGATGTTTAGAGAGGAATGAGAAGTGAGGGAAATTTGATATGAATGTTAGGGTGATAGAATCGGTCGATTAAGACGGAGAGAGAAGAGAGATTAGGGTATAGATACATGTTGGTTAATAAGCTCATGCATGGAAGTATGATATGTAATTAACATGGTTATTTTTTGTACATTAAAGAGGTTTCATCATGTTTATCCAATTGTTTACTTCTTCTTTTTTTATTAAAACCGGTCGGCCCAAAATGGAGAGGGAAGATGGGTTCGATTTTTCAAGGATGGCCGAAAACACCTTAGGCCCATTAAGGGTTTTCGGCTTGTGTGCGTTTTTGGGCTTGGCTCGGGCCCAAGGAGGGTTTCGGTCCAATAATAAGCCCAAAAGGTGTGAAGTTGTCCCAATATAGGTTTTCGGGTTAAGGAGAGAGCCCAATAGAGATTTCAAACCCATTAGGGCCCGTATATGGGTTTTCGGCCCAATGAGATCAAGTGAAAAAGTTTCAGCCCAAAATAATACCTAATAGGGGTATTCGGTCCATTATAGCCTAAGAAGGATTCTTGCAGCCCAAAAAGGCCCAATAAGAAGGTCTTGGTCCAATAAGAGGCTTGGACCGACAACTCTTGGGCTAAGGCCCAAAGTTGAGTGGAATTGACTTATTGGGTTGAGTTTCGGGCTTTTATGAGGTTGTTTCAACCTAAATATCAATGTATGGAAGTATGAATATAGTAGCATTGAAGTTTGACTTAAACCAACATAGGGTTACAAGATTACACAAAGAAATTATCTTGTACAAGGATAAAAATCATAACCCTAATTTTCTAGTTGTGCCAATAAACTTCATTATAGGGTTCCAAAATAGTCTCCTTTCATCCCTAAGTTTAGTAAAACCCTAACCCTAGACTATCCTTGTGATTCATGAGTTTCTGGTGGAGTTTTGGTGTGTTGGAGAAGAAGGGGTCACCATTAAAGCATAAATGTAACACCGTAAATTGTCAAACATAATTTTCATTTTAAAACACAATAAAACTCATGTACATTTTCTAAAAAAACCACAAGTATCTCAAATCTCAACAAATCCACAACTAAATATCACAATCCCAGAATCATAAAAATAATCTCGCTCCAGCGTGTACTATCAAGTCGGTGCCTTCCCGTGATCCTGAGAGGTACCCGAAACACATAACACATAACACGGTAAGCATGGAGCTTAGTGAGTTCCCCAAAATACCACACACAACTCATTAGCCACTCAAGGCTATAACTCATAAGACCCTTCGGTCAATGTGTCTCAATGGGACCCTCTAGTCCCACAGCTCGGGTGGACCCTCCGATCCTAACTCAGTAGCTCAGAATAATACACAACACAAATCACAAAGACATAATGCAGGATATCACAATACTAAACATACACATAAGACCCTCCGATCACACAAAGATTACCACTCTAGGTAAAGTATATTGAGAAGACTTACCTCGTAAGCTAGCAAGTAATAATCTTGTACACGAATCTCGTACTATCCTCCGCCTAACACATAAGATAAAAATCTTTAATTAACACTTAAATCACAACTCGAAATAAACTAGCTTATTGACTCTCTCAAACTCTTTGAATGGGTAAAAGACCATATTACTCCTCCATGGTTCCCATTCTCCCTCCCTTGACTAAACCCTAAAGTCAACAGAAGTCAACACTCGAGTCAACTTTTCATATTGACCTCACTCGTCGAGTCCCCCTAGTTTCTTTAGAACATAACGAATACCTAAATCAACTCATTGAGTTGTCCGGTCAACTCGACGAGTTAGTCATGTCCAGACAAATCATGGAAAACCCTAGCCGACTCGTCGAGTTAGCTCATTGACTCGGTGAGTCCCTTCAGTCTGAATTCTCATTCAGACATTTTAAGGCAGATCTACCACTCCAACCTCCAGATCTAGGCTCCCAAGGCTCGAATGTCACGTAAAGCTTTGATCTTTACGTTCATGCATGGCATATTTTGGTCCAAAATGCCAATAGAACTCTAATAAAGGTGTCTAAACACATATACTCTTATATGGCTGAATAAAGTTGGGACCTTTTGACTCTATGGACCTCACAAGGTCCAGATCTAAAGTCTATACCTCCTGATAGACTCAATGCACTCAATGTCCTTATAAAAAGGTGGTAAGAACCCTAAACTTTTATAATCATGAGATCTAACCAATGATATGAGAAAGGTGTAGGCCTTTTACCTTCTACAAAAGCTTTGGACAATATAGCACTAGCACCAATAGTTTCTCCTCATTCCTTGCTGGATAATCTCATTATTCTCCTCAAAAGATGCACTAGGATACTCAAAGATTAGCCTTAGAACTCTCTTAGCTCACTACACACGTTTAGGGTTTCACACAGGGAAGTTAGGCAGCTGGTGAGGCGCAAATGAGGTCATAAGTTCCCTTAAATAGGCTGCAACCCCAGGGATTTAGGGATTCATCTCACAGTGCCAACTTGGCGAGTCGGCTCTTTGACTCATCGAGTCGGTTATTAGACCCACGTGGTCAATCAGTCTCTACTCGATGAGTTGAGGCACCAACTCGTCGAGTTGCTCAATAGATCTCAAAATAAATAAATAAATAATACACCTGGGAGTCCGGATGTTACAATTCTCCCCCTATAGAATCATACTTCTCCCTCGAAGTCATTTTCTGGAAATAGCGCAGGTTACTGCTCACGCATCTCAGACTCTGGCTCCCGCATCCACTCGGATCCCTTCCGATGTTGCCACTGTACATGAACCAAGGGCACCTCTTTGTTCCTCAGAACATTCAATTTTCGATCCAATATCACAATCAGCCTCTCAATATAATTTATGATCACATCCACCTGAATGTCCTCTAATAGCACTACTACAGTCTCATCGGCTACACACTTCCTCAACTGAGACACGTGGAAGATGTTATGAATCTGACTCAACTCTATAGGTAGATCCAACCGGTATGCTACCTTACCCACTCTGGCGGTCACTCTGAAAGGACCGATGTATCGGGACCCTAATTTGCCCTGTTTCCTGAATCGGATAACCCTTTTCCATGGGGATACCTTCAGAAGGACAAAATCTCCAACCTGGAACTCTTACTCAGATCGTCACCGATCTGCATAACTCTTCTGATGACTCTAGGCTGTTAGTAACCTCTGTCTGACCTAGTGAATCTGCTCGGTCATCTTTAGCACTATCTCGGTGCCACCTATCACTCGTTGCCCTACCTCTCACCAACAGAGGGGAGTTCGACACCTTCTCCTATATAAGAGCTCGAAGGGAGGCATGCCAATATTGGAATGGTGGTTGTTGTTGTAAGAAAACTTAGCCAAGAGAAAATAGGTGTCCCAACTTCCTCCGAAGTCCATAACACATGCGCGTAGCATGTCCTCAAGCGTCTGAATCGTCTGCTCACTCTACCCGTCTGTCTGTGGGTGGTATGCGGTACTGAAATGCAACCGGGTACCCAACTCCGCATGAAATTTCTACGAGAACCTGGAACCAAAACATTCATCTCGATCTGAAACTATCGAGGTAGGCACTTCATGTCGTGCTACCACCTCTCTCACATAAATCTTAGCCAGTTTATCTGTAGAAGAACTCTCACTGATTGCGAGGAAGTGAGCACTCTTCGTCAACCGGTCTACAATCACCTATATCGCGTCAACCGCACACGTGGTCCTCGGTAGCTTGGTGATAAAATCCATCGTAATCTGCTCCCACTTCCACTGGGGAATTTCTAGAGGTTATAACGGGCCATGTGGTCTCTGGTGCTCCACCTTATCCCGGCGACAGGTCAAGCACCTCTCAACTACCCATGCCACATCCATATTCATACAGGGCCACCAGTAGTCTCTTTTCAAGTCCAAATACATCTTAATGGCCCCTGGGTGGATCGAGAATCTCGATCTATGCGCCTTCTCCATCAATATACGGTGAGCTCCACCCTTATAGGGCACCCAAATCTTCCCTTAGAAAGTCATAGGCCCACGACTGTTCATCACAACTCAGAAACCTACCCAATCACCTGTTCCATCTTGCGGTTCTCCGGTCTCACGGCCTCCACATGGGCCTCTCGAATGGTGTCTAAGACTGGAGTCATCATTGTCATCCTCAGGCACACATCTCGGATCGGAGCACTCGCTGCTCTATGGCTCAAGGCGTCGGCTACCACATTAGCCTTGCCCAGATGATATAAGATCTCGCAGTCATAGTCCTTCACTATATCCAACCACCTCCCCTGCCTCATATTCAAGTTGGGCTGATCCATGAGGTACTTCAGGATCTTGTGGTCCGTATATATGGTACACACGACTCCATACAAATAGTGACGCCAGATCTTGAGGGTGAACACCACCACCCCCAGCTCTAGATCGTGGGTGGGATACCTCGTCTCATGAGGCTTTAACTGCTTCGATGCATAGTCTATCATGTACCCCCTCGACATCAACACTGCACCCATCCTTGATATAGATGCGTCACAATAAACTACAAAGTCCTCCACTCCCTCGGGAAGGGCTAACATTAGGGCTTCATACAATCTCTAAAGAAGGGTCTCAAATGAGGCCTACTGCTCGAGACCCCAAGTAAAAGTAACACCCTTCCGTGTCAACCTAGTGAGAGGAACAACAACCTTGGAGAAATCTCTGATAATAGCCGGCTAAACCCAGGAAGCTCTTGATCTCGGTCGGGGATCTCGACACTTCCCATTTCATAACCACCTCGATCTTGGCTGGGTCGACCAATATCCCATTCTGATTAACGAGGTGTCCCAGGAACTGGACCTCTCGTAACCAAAAATCACACTTGGAGAATTTGGCATAAAGCCTCTCCATCCTTAAAACTCCAAGAATCTGTCTAAGATGCTCTTTGTGCGTCTCTCTGGATCTCGAATACACTAGGATATCGTCGATGAACACGATCACCGATCGATCCAACATAGGCCTACACACCCACTTCATGAGGCCCATGAACGTTGCCGGTGAGTTGGTAAGCCCGAAAGGCATCACCACAAACTTGTGGTGCCCATAATGAGTCCTAAAGGCCGTCTTATGGATATCCTCCTCACAAACTCTCATCTGATGATATCCAGACCTCAAATCAATCTTGGAAAACCAAGACGCTCCCTGTAACTGATCAAACGGATCGTCGATCCTCGGTAGTGGATAAAGGTTCTTGACTGTTAGCTTGTTCAACTCCCAGTAATCAATACACATCCAGTGTGAACCATCATTTTTCTTGACAAAAAGGATTGGTGCTCCCCAGGGTGAGCTACTCGGTCTGAAAAAACCCTTCCCCAGCAGCTCCTGGAGCTGTGAGGATAACTCCTGCATCTCTGGTGGCGCAAGGGGATAAGGTTTCTTGGCAATAGGCACCTCCTGTGGAATCAAAACAATCCGGAATTCCACTCGCCTCTCAGGAGGCACACCCGACAACTCATCGGGAAAAGCATCCAGAAACTCACACACTATCAAAACCTCGGCAATAGAACTCGGCCTCTCCGTGGCAACCCGCGTATCCATCACATACACCAAAAACCCCATACAACCCTGATGTAGACTATCTATCGCTCGGGTAGCAGAACAAAAAGCTGGTCCAGATCTAGTACCCTCGCCATACACCGTAAGCACTCCCTCACTAGGGTCTCGTATAGTCACTAACTGTCACTCACATTTGATCACAACTCCAAATCGACTCAACCAGTCCATGCCCACTATGACAAAGACATCACCCATCGTGATCGGTACCAGGTCTATCCAAAGATCTCTAGTACACACCCCCGGATTACATCAGTAGCAAAAACCGCATTCTCGTCACCTATAGAAACTCTCAGAGGTCGACTCAACGCCTCACATCAGATATTGATGTGATGACTAAAAGCTAAAGAAACGAAGGATCGACTCGCACCCGAGTCAAATAAAACCAAAACAAGTAAAGAACTCACAAGAAAAGTACCTACACACAACGTAATATAAGCATAACATATCTCAAAATTATATAATAAAGTATACATACACGCCACGACGTCAAGTGCTGCGTAGACCTCCTCTGCTGTCAACTGAAAGGCTCTCCCACGAAACCTCAGTGTCTCGACCTTCGCTGGCCGACTCTCAGTAGCTCATATAGCAGCAAGTTCACATCCCTGTGTTGATCCCTAAAAGAAGCTGAGGGTACTCGGCCTTCCAATGGCCGGTCTGGTTGCAGTTAAAACAGACTGCAAACCCCTTGGGTAATCCTTCACCATAGGTTCCTCTTTGCCACATTTTTAGAAAATCCCCGCTCGACACGATCCCTCATGAGTCTTTCCGCACTTTCCACAATTGTAGCCCTTCTGGTACCCAGTCCTCGTAATAGTGGGCTTAGCCCACTTCGTCGCCGGCTGCGACTGCGCTGGTCTCCTATCCCTCCCCTCAGACTCTTCATCCTCTCTTATCTGTAACTCTAGATCAATCTCCCTGCGCCTGGAATTGGTCTGAAGCTCAGCCAATGTTCAATATGATGAGTTTGCCACAAACTCCCATATATCCCTCCTCATTATGCTCAGATAACAACTTACATGTGCCTGCTCGGTAGACATATGTTCAGGGTAGAACAACGCCCTCTCATGGAACATCTGTGTAATCTCAGTCGCCGACTCTGTCTTCTGCTTGAGAGACAGAAACTCCTAGGCCAAACATTCCATTTCCATAAGGGGAACATACTTATCTTGGAATAACTGGGTGAACCTCTCCCGTGTCACTGCAGCATGATCTGTAGGAGTAAAATTGGTAGTCACAAACTTCAACAAGTCCTTCGCCGCCGTACGAAACTGGTTCAGTGCAAACCGAGCCCTCAAATGATCAAGGCATGAACATGTGTAAAAACACCCATCGATATCAGAGATCCATCTCATTGCAGCAATCGAATCCTGAGTCCCATCAAACTCTAGTGGCTTCATGTTGCTAAACTCCCAAAACAACAATGAGTTACCTCCCTATGGCCTGGCGGCGGCGACAACTATGGTGGCTGCAGCAGCAGTAGCCTCGGTAACAAGAGTGTACCGCTCATCAAATATCTCGATTAGGGTGGTCTTGATAGACCCAAATATCTCAGGAATTGCCTCTCGTATGGCTGCAGCCACCTAATGGTGAATCATGCTACATATCTCATCATCGCTAGTTCCACTGCTCTGTGGGTTGTGGCGTGTACCCACCATGATATCTCTGAAACACAACACAAAATCATCAGAGACTTGCTTGAGTATACTCACACTCGATCACTCACCCATACTTGCTCCTTAGCATCCTAAAGATTATTAAGTGGGTTGCTTACAGATCTGGTGCTTTCAGTAGTAGGGGCCCAATACAACCTTCCACACCAACTTGTAGTTACCCCAATTCCTCCTCCTAGGATTCCAGTTCACAAGTACTCTAACTCTCATGAATAACAGACTACCCTCTTAGTAGATCTCTCATATGCTCATCTAGATATCTCTCCTAGATTATCTCTCGCCTCCGAACTCTCTCTCTCTCTCTCTCTCTCTCTCTAAGTGATCCTGCTAAATACTCTCACTAAGCACATACTCAAAGCACATAACAAACAGCAACGACTCTTACGCTAAGGTATCACACATCAGGCAACTCTTGCCCTAAATATGAATTACATATCCTACCCTCTAGCATGCATCACTCTTATCTCATAAATACCTCATAAAACATTAAGTAAGGGTATTTTGGGAAATTACCATTCGAGCTCTGGCTGATTGTTGTGACATCCCCAAAATCTTGGTCAGAAAAGACCGATTTTCATTTATGCTTTTAAAATAATTTCAGAGTAAATCCTTTTGATTTGAAAGAGTTGCGGAATTTGTTCCTAAAAACAAAACATGATAAAACAATGTTTACCAAAGCATTTCATACAAGAAATGTATTTTCATTATATAATCAAAACTCGGGGTGTCATGTTCCGATACAGACCAATAAGCATAAACGATAACATTACAAGTCATTCAACAAATATATACACACACAGACTTGTAAACAAAACAACTTGATGGTTCATCCATCTTATGCCCTCGCGCCACTTCCTGAAATACAAATAAAACTGAGTGGGTCAGGCTTGGGAGCCTGGTGAGCATATAGGGTTTTCAACCCACAATAAATAATTAAATTAATTTTTATCAACCAACAATAACCCAATTACCTATTCCCGTTATTCTCACTTTATGTCCCTAAAATAACTAACACAAGGGACCTAGTCTAAGAATATTTCATTGGGGTGACAACACATGCTTCGGGGGTTCTTCAGCAATATAAGTCAAATAAGGAAACCATGAGGGGGATGGAATACAGCGAATGAACACCCAAGTTCATTAACACCTATAGGTTATGAGCCTGCTAGCGTTCCACTAGACTGTCTAGAAACGTCCGTGGTCGTCATCTAAATTCCGCTAGATGACTGGATCAAAAAAACATCGAGGCCTCTCATCTGTTTATTACACACCAACTATCTACCCATGTTCTACCCAACATATTAGTAGGTAAAACATACATTTTTATACATAGTTTCAAAAACTGTATAGCATGCTCAATCAATACATTTTCCACATAACAGATGAGGCACACCCACATAACACATATTTCATAGAGAAATAATCAGATCTATAAGATAGAAGAAAGTGAATATACATTCACACACATAACAACAAAATATACACATAACACGTATTTCGTATAAAATACTTCATAATTATGTGTTAGAAGAAAGTAACTACACACTCACTTGATCAGAAGATGATCGGACAGCACTACGGCTCGTAGAAGTAGTAATCCTCAGCAAATCTGGAAGATCTTCACAAAAATCGAACTTCTCGCGGGCAGAGCTTCGGCTCGGAAACCGCACTTCTCGGGATCTTTGGGATCTCGGAACCTGCTTCGGGGCTCGAGAATAATACCAGGGCTTCGGGGTACTTCTGGCATGCAAATCGATGCAAAACAGGAGAGAGAAGGGAGAAAAATAGCAAAAGAACCGGCTGCCCTCGCATCCTATTTATAGGGGGCTGAGGCCTCGCAGTACGCGGGGCGTACGCCTTGGTTCGTAAGCGCATGCATCATTTGAAGAACTCGAGTGCGAGTGTCGACATACCTTGGGTACGCGGGGCGTACTTCAGATGAGTTCGGTGACTCCTCTTCGGATAATGCCGGATTTAATAATTAAATTTAATTATTAATTATTTAATAAACTTCAAAAATTCATATCTTCTTCATACGAACTCCATTATCGACGTTCTTTATATCCACGCGAAGGTGAGACTATGCTCTATAACTTTCGTTTAGACTCCGTCTGCTAACTTTGACTTTATTTTTATTATTTATTTTTAATAGGCCGAGACAGAAATTTTCGTTATAAATTCATAACTTCTTCGTTTGACGTCCGTTCTCGCCTAACTTTTTATCGCTTCGATACTAAAAATGAGATCTTTGATTCTCGTTTAGATCACTAAGGCTAAATATCGCTCTAATGTAAATTTCACTTTTTAGGTGATTCAGCGTTGCCGGTTCTGTCGCGAAACTTCGACAGGTCATAACTTCTTCGTTATAACTCGGATTTCGGCATTCTTTATATCTTCGGAAACCTTGTTTCAACTACTACAACATTATCCAAAGATATCAAGTTTATTTTACACTTAAATTTTGACGCTTATTTTTATTCTTAATTAATCAAACCACATAATTAAGCAATTAAGCACAAAACACATAATACTCAAATAATACACTCTTATTATTCCAAAACGGGTTACAAAGGTTAACCTAGACTATTTCATTGCTAAAAATGGCAAGCCCAGAAACACAGGCATTACAATTCTCTCCACCTTAGAATGATTCCGTCCCCGGAATCACACATCAACAAACAAATGCGGATAGCGACACATCATGTCACTCTCCGTCTCCCAGGTGAGATTCGGCCCATTCGTGTATTTCCATCGGACAAGCACTAACTCGACCATCTTGCGTCACAACTTCTTAGTCTTTCGGTCAAAAATTGCCTCTGGTTCTTCAATCAACCTTTTGTTCTCATCGATTCTCAACTCCGAAAGTGGAATCATGTCGGGAACTTCCCCCGTGAACTTCCGTAAATAACACACATGAAAAGTGTTATGAATTCCATTCAGTTCTTCTGGTAGTTCGAGCTTGTAAGCTTGGTTCCCAATCCTCTGAAGAACTTTAAACGGTCCAATAAACCTTGGACTTAATTTTCCCATTTTTCCAAATCTTATAAGTCCCTTCCACGGCGAGACTTTAAGCAAAACCGAATCCCCAACTTCAAAAGCCATCGGTCTTCGCTTTTTGTCAGCATAGCTCTTTTGACGATCCTGAGTCGCTAACATTCTTTCCCTAATTATTTTCAACTTTTCAGCAGTTTGATGAACAACTCCGGTCCGATAAACTGCTTTTCCCTAGCCTCAAGCCAACAAGGCGGCGTACGACACTTTTGTCCATACAAAGCTTGGTAAGGTGCCATCTTAATGCTCGAGTGAAAACTATTATTATAAGAAAATTCTACCAATTGTAAATGTTCATCCCAATTACCTAGGAATTTCAAGGTACATGCTCTCAGCATATCTTCAAGTGTTAGTATCATTCTTTCACTCTGACCATCAGTTTGCGGATGGTAAGCTGTACTTAAACATAACTTGGTACCCATTTCCTCTTGTAGACTTTTCCAAAACCTTGAGGTGAAACGGCTATCACGCTCCGATACAATCGTTAACAGAACACCGTGAAGCCTCACAATTTCTTTCACGTAAGAATTTGCAAGCTTTTCCACAGACCATTTCTCCTTGGCTGCTATGAAATGCGCACTCTTAGTGAATCGATCAACGACCACCCAAATCATGTCGTGACCATTCTTTGTTCTGGGCAGTTTAGTGACAAAATCCATAGCAATGTCTTCCCACTTACCCATAGGCACATGCAATGGTTCTAAACTCCCGTACGGTTTCTGATGTTGTGTCTTGACTCTCGCACAAGTCACACACTCCGCCACATACTTCGCGATGTCAAGCTTCATCGTCGGCCACTAGTAGTAGGGTTTCAGGTCCCTATACATTTTAGTGCTACCGGGATGAATCGAGTACATGGTCTTGTGAGCTTCTTCCATCAGAAGATCTCTGACTCCTCCTGTCTTAGGTATCCAAATCCGATCCTGGAACACCTTCAGTCCATGACTGTTTACACTGAACACCAACGTTTTGCCCAAACGTTCCTCCTTTCGGTCATTCTTTTCAGAAGCTTCCTCTTGAGCTTTCTTTATACTTTCCACAATGGTCGAGACAACTTCAATTCTCAACGCTCTTGGCCTTTTCCTTTCAAGATTGACTTTCCGACTGAGAGCATCAGCAACTACATTATCTTTACCGGGATGGTAAAGTATCTCACAATCGTAGTCCTTGAGTAATTCCAGCCAGCGTCGTTGCCTCATATTCAATTCCTTCTGATTAAAGAGATATTGGAGACTCTTATGATCAGTAAAAAGTTTGCACTTCGTGCCATAGAGGTAATGCCTCCATATTTTCAGAGCGAAAACTACCGCTGCCAACTCCAAATCATGAGTCAGGTAATTCTTTTCATGCTCCTTCAGCTGTCAAGACGCATATGCTATCACCTTTTCTCTTTGGGTTAAAACACAACCCAATCCAACCCCAGACGCATCGCTATAAACTGCAAAGTCTTCAACTCCATCGGGTAGAGAAAGTATCGGTGCCTCGCATAGCTTCTTCTTTAGCTTCTCAAATGATTCTTTATGCTTATCATTCCAAGCATAAGTAGCTCCTTTGTGGGTCAAAGCTATCAATGGAGTAGCAATCGAAGAAAAGCCTTGGATAAACCTTCGGTAATATCCGGCTAATCCTAAAAAGCTTCGGATCTCCGTGGGACTTTTTGGTTGTTCCCACTTTATTACAGCTTCAATCTTTGTTGGATCAACCATTATCCCTTCTTGGTTGACCACACGACCCAAGAATTGGACTTCACGAATCCAAAAATCACATTTGGAGAACTTGGCATACAGCTTCTCCTTCTTCAAGACTTCTAACACTTCTCGCAAGTGTCTGCCATGCTCCTCCTGGATTTTCGAGTAAATTAGAATGTCATCTATGAACACTATCACAGATTTATCAAGGAACGGATTACAAACTATGTTCATTAAATCCATGAATGATGCCGGAGCATTGGTTAGTCCAAACGACATAACCAAGAACTCGTAGTGTCCATATCTAATTCTGAATGCGGTCTTCTCGATATCTTGCTCTCTTACTTTTAGCTGATGATATCCTGACCTTAGATCGATCTTCGAGAAATAGCTCGAACCTTGCAATTGATCAAACAGGTCATCAATCCTTGGCAACGGATATCTATTCTTTATTGTTGCCTTGTTCAGCTCTTTGTAATCAATGCACACTCTCATACTTCCATCTTTCTTCTTCACGAATAACACCGGAGCTCCCCAAGGTGATGAACTAGGTCTAATGAAACCTTTGTCCAATAACTCTTGAAGCTGCATCATCAATTCCTTCATCTCCGTCGGTGCTAATCGATAAGGTGCTTTTGCAATTGGCGTTGTTCCTGGTAACAAGTCAATACGGAATTCCACTTGTCGATCAGGCGGTAATCCAGGAAGATCTTCGGGAAATACTTCTAGATAATCACACACCACAGGAATACTCTGCATCACCTTCTTTTCCTTCTTAGCATCAATCACGAATGCTAAATATGATGTACATCCATTGGTCAAACACTTTATGGCTTTCATTAGGGAAATTATTCCAGAATTCACTCGGCGTTTGTCCCCATACACCACAAACGAATCTTTCCCAGGCGGGTTTACTTTAACTATCTTCTTGTTGCACAATATCTCGGCATCATTGGCGCTAAGCCAATCCATTCCCAGAACGACGTCGAAACCGTTAAGTTCGATAGGCAATAATTCCTCATGGAACTTATTCCCATTCAGATCAATTAAGATGTTTTCCATACGATAGCTAACATGTACAAACTTGCCACTAGCAACTTCGACTAATAAGGCATTATCTACTCTATTAACAGGCAAAGCTAGTTTTCTACCGAACTCATGCAAAATAAAGGAGTAGTTGGCTCCAGAATCAAACAAAATTTGGGCAGGCAATGTGTTTACGAGAAAGGTACCTGAAGCGACATCAGCTTCATCTTTCGCGGCCTCAAGTGTCATCTGGAAGGCTCTCGCCTTCGGCTTTGGTGGAATGTTGGGCTTAGCTGCCTCCTTCTTCTTCGGAAAGTCTTTCAAAATATGCCCCTCTTCATTACAACCAAAACACATCCTTTTGTTGTTCGGACACTCATTGGCAAAATGCCCAATCTTTCCACACTTGTAGCAGGTTACATCCTCGCTACATTTCCCAAAGTGCTTTTTCTTACACTTATCACACCACTTCACTTCGCCTCCTTTTCCTCCACCAAACTTTTTCGAATCAGATTTCTAAAATTTGCTTTTCTTACCGGAACCAGATGTTCCCTCAAACTTTCTCTTCTCACCAACCTCAACCTTGTCGGTGGTTCTCCCCTTAATCATGTTCTTAACAGACTTGGCAGCCCAGATAGCTGCCTCTAGAGTATGTGCCTGACGTACTGGCACCTCGTACTCCCATGGGAGTCCCTTCGCATACCAGTCCACCTTTGTCAGCTCGTTTGGAACGATACGCAAGGCAAACTCCATCTTATCGGTGAAGTTATTGGTGTATTCATCAACTGACATGCTGCCTTTCGTCAATGTCAGAAACTTGTTCTCTAATTCCAACAAATTTTGAGCCGAGCAGAACTTGTGCTTGAACTACACCAAGAATTCTGCCCATGGCAATTGCAGTGGCTCATTAGGGCTCAAAGTCTTCCCTAGAGTATTCCACCAATGAACGGATCCACCTCGGAACTGACGCACTGCGAACGTGGTCTGCAACTTGCCTCTGCAGCCACAAGTCATGAAGGCCAATTCCATTTCTGAGATCCAATCCATAACTCCAATTGGATCCTCCTTTCCATTGAAGGTCAATGGTTTTCAAGTTAGAAAGTCCTTGTACTTGCATCCCATTCCATCATTCCTTCCATCATGGTTATCTTGCCTAACTATCGGTGGGTTGGCTTGACCAACAGACCCACTGAAGTTTCCACCTTCCGAGTGCCCTTCACTTAATTCAGGCTCTTCCACACGAATTGACAGTTCTTCACGATTCTGTTGAAGCAACCGTCTAGTTTCATCCATCTGACGATCCAACATCGTCTGAATCATCATTTGCACACCAGCCATGGTTATTGGCTCAGGTGCTGCTGCCACGATAGGTATTTGTTCAATTACTGGTGGTTGGTTCCTGTTTTCATCAGCATTTCCAACTCCACTTCTTGTTCTCACCATTTTTGATCTACACACCGAATAAGGTGAAATTAGATCCTCATTCACGATAGATATTCAAATCATCCTTATCACTCCGAAACGTTTACATGCTAGTTCTAATATCGTAGACATATGCTTAGAATCCTACACACATAAAGTTTCTAGATCCGGTCGGCAACAGACCATAGATCCGAAAAAATAATATCATGTGGCAACATATAACATTTAGCACATAAAGCATTTTAGGCAACTTTCCTAAAATAAACTAGTGCTCGTGTCTAAAATATAACAGACACACATCTCAAAACTCCACTTAGCATTCTAAGTTTAAGTCTAGAAATCCTACAAATTCCTAGTTCGCTTAAACTAATGCTCTGATACCAACTGTGACATCCCCAAAATCTCGGCCAGAAAAGACCGATTTTCATTTATGCTTTTAAAATAATTTCAGAGTAAATCTTTTTGATTTGAAAGAGTTGCGGAATTTGTTCCCAAAAACAAAACATGATAAAACAATGTTTACCAAAGCATTTCATAAAAGAAATGTATTTTCATTATATAATCAAAACTCGGGGTGTCATGTTCCGATACAGACCAATAAGCATAAACGATAACATTACAAGTCATTCAACAAATATATACACATACAGACTTGTAAACAAAACAACTTGATGGTTCATCCATCTTATGCCCTCGCGCCACTTCCTGAAATACAAATAAAACTGAGTGGGTCAGGCTTGGGAGCCTGGTGAGCATATAGGGTTTTCAACCCACAATAAATAATTAAATTAATTTTCATCAACCAACAATAACCCAATTACCCATTCCCGTTATTCTCACTTTATGTCCCTAAAATAACTAACACAAGGGACCTAGTCTAAGAATATTTCATCGGGGTGACAACACATGCTTCGGGGGTTCCTCAGCAATATAAGTCAAATAAGGTAACCATGAGGGGGATGGAATACAGCAAATGAACACCCAAGTTCATTAACACCTACAGGTTATGAGCCTGCTAGCGTTCCACCGGACTGTCTAGAAAAGTCCGTGGTCGTCATCTAAATTCCGCTAGATAACTGGATCAAAACAACATCGAGGCCTCTCATCTGTTTATTACACACCAACTATCTACCCATGTTCTACCCAACATATTAGTAGATAAAACATACATTTTTATACATAGTATCAAAACCTGTATAGCATGCTCAATCAATACATTTTCCACATAACAGATGAGGCACACCCACATAACATGTATTTCATAGATAAATAATCAGATCTATAAGATAGAAGAAAGTGAATATACATTCACACACATAACAACAAAATATACACATAACACGTATTTCGTATAAAATACTTCATAATTATGCGTTACAAGGAAGTAACTACACACTCACTTGATCAGAAGATGATCGGACAGCACTACGGCATGTAGAAGTAGTAATCCTCAGTAGATCTAGAAGATCTTCACAAAAATCGAACTTCTCGCGGGCAGAGCTTTGGCTCGGAAATCGCACTTCTCGGGATCTTCGGGATCTCGGGACTTGCTTCGGGGCTCGAGAATAATATCGGGGCTTCGGGGTACTTCTGGCACGCAAATCGATGCAAAACGGGAGAGAGAAGGGAGAAAAATAGCAAAAGAACCGGCTGCCCTCGCATCCTATTTATAGGGGGCTGAGGCCTCGCAGTACGCGGGGTGTATGAGGGTACGCGGGGCGTACGCCTTGGTTCGTAAGCGCATGTGTCATCCGAAGAACTCGAGTGCGAGTGTCGACATACCTTGGGTACGCCGGGCGTACACGAGTACGCGGGGCGTACTTCGGATGAGTTCGGTGACTCTTCTTCGGATAATGCCGGATTTAATAATAAAATTTAATTATTAATTATTTAATAAACTTCGAAAATTCATATCTTCTTCATACGAACTCCGTTTTCGACGTTCTTTATATCCACGCAAAGGTGAGACTACGCTCTACAACTTTCATTTAAACTCCTTCGCCTAATTTTGACTTTATTTTTATTATTTATTTTTAATAGGTCGGGACAAAAAATTTCGTTATAAATTCATAACTTCTTCGTTTGACGTCCGTTCTCGCCTAACTTTTTATCGCTTCGATACTAACAACGAGATCTTCGATTCTCGATTAGATCACTAAGGCTAAATATCGTTGTCACGTCGTGATGATAATGAGGCCCGATTATATTGTCATGTAGTAGGTCACGACGTGAGCCGAGAACATAAATATAAATCTTATGCAAATCTGATACAATTCTAAAATCAGAAATTCAGATGCATAAACTGGTACAAATTCTGATTCAAAAATCTAATACATTATCTGATGCAAAATTTCAATGATCTGATTTCTGATTTAAAAACAAAAATTCTAATAAAAACTGATGTGTAATCTGATTTATGATTTAGTTTTTGGGTGTGTTTTTCAGTAAAACCAAGTTCTTTTCTGATTTCTGAAGTTCTTTTACATAAAATTGAAGCTGTTTTTTTATACTAAATAAAGTTTTTTTTTTTTCACAAAACAATGTTGTTTTTAATAAAACAAATCTATTTTGCATCAATAAGTTGTTTTTACCAAAATCAGCCAAGAAAACTCTAAAAAAAAAAATCCATTTTTCCAGACTACTGGTAAAACCAAACATACATGGAAAAAACCCAATTTTAATTTTTGTTTTCTTCATGAAAATCGTACAATATAAAAAATAAAGCAAGTAAAATTGTTTCTGATTTCTAGTCCATTTCGTACAAACGAATTTGTTTTAGAATTGTATGAATAAAATTGCGTAAATATACAAAATCAAACAAGAAAACATAAGATGATGAGGCATGCGCTAAACAAAGTTTCATTAAAACAAATTCTCCAACTATGAAATTTTGTTTCCCAATATACAACAGTTTGAAGTGGTTCTACTAGACAACACGAACCTTCAATATGCCTCGATTATACATTTTATGTAGCAAGAAAATGAAGAAGATAAACCGGAGAATAAGAAAATTTTGTTTGCATTAAGGTGTTGCAATTAGTTACCCAAAACCTCTATTTATACACATAAATTAAAGGCCAAATTTGTAGAGATATTAGTCACAAGATTAATTCAAGTAATTAATATGTATTTTCAATTATATATATATATATATATATATATATATATATATATATATATATATATATATATATATATATATCCGGTAAGAAAATTTTTTTCGACTTATTTTTTTGGCGAAAAAACAAATGAATTAATAATAACATGATTCACTAAAAAATCCCGAAAAAAACATTCCAATGATTCATTTTTATGATTATTTTGTTGATATTTACTAAAATTATCATAAAAGTGAAGTTTTTTTTCTTGATTTACCTAAAAATGAATCATGAGTATGTTTTTTTCGGAATTTTTTTCTTGTGAATCATCTTACTTTTGAATCATCTAATGATTCATTTCATTTTTTGCTAAGAAAATATGCATATAAAAAAATTTCTTACCTTCCTACCAAAAATTCTCTTCTTATTTGTAGTAAGGTCCTTGAAATTTTCTTTTCTTTCTCTCAACCGTTAAACTCTTTTATTTAGTTCTTCTAACACCTTAACTTTATAAAATCATTTATCATTTATTTTATATCCTTTTTGGATGTATAATATATGAAAACCAAGGTATCACAGATGAAAACACAAACATATAACCATTCATTAATTTTAATAATGGTTTAGAATTCTGATTTCATGTTTAAAAATGAAGAAAAGCTATTTTTAAATCGGTTAAAAACAATTTTCTGACATTAATTATCGTCTCTAAATAGAACGGGGAAATATGTGTGATTGTGTATGTATGTTTTTTTTTCTTTTCAGTGAGGTATTTTAATTTCAGAAAAGAAAGTTGAGTTGGAAGTAAGAAGATGATGGAAAAGTATGTATGTCATTTTTTCTTCCTCTTTTGGTATGTGTGTTTTTTTTTTTCTTCTTCTTTCCAGAGACGTTTTATCTTTATTTTTAATTGAAATTAATATTAAAATAAAGAATTGAAAAAGAAAGTAAAATGGTATATCAGTTTTCTTTTTGTTTTTTCAATTTTTTTTTTTTTTGAAAACGGCCAATAGATTAATATTACAAAAAAGAAATAACAGAGAAAATAACAATACAAGCCACATAAAGCTAGTGACAAAACACATACAACACCAAAATAAAACATGTAACATATCATATTTAGATTAATTGTGTAAGTGGAAAAGTTTTTGAACCATAATTACGGTTTTATTGAAACTATAATAACCAATTTTGCGGTTTAGTTTTTCTTTATTTTTTTTTATTTATTTATTTTTTTATCACTTTCATGACATATAAATGAAAGATTTTAAACTTGAAAAACCACATAGAAATGTATCACTAAACTTGTAATTGGTCATCGTTAGTAAGATCTAACTATCGAATTAGTTTGAATTAGGTTTATAAATTATTAAACATTGAATTGTTTTTTCGGTGCCATTTATATTATGACGTGTTTTCAAGAGAAGTGCATAAATTTCCAAGAAATCGATGGAGGCATTAATATACAAAAGAGTTAGGTTGTTAGTTCACCAAATTAACTAACTATTATTCCTTCATTTTTTGTCGTGACTTGTCAATACTACTTTTTATGTAAGCATATCGTTTGTTTCTTTTGCTCCAGAGGATTTTGCTTGTATTTAATGGAAATTATAATCCTCGACTCAAAAGACTTCAGAGATACTAAGTAATAAACGTAAATTGTTGTTAATAAAACGTATATTATATTAAAAAACATCTTAAAAAATATAAAATGTTTAAAAACATGGATACCAAGGTGGGTTGTACCGTTGTGCTGTCGATTAGGAGTGTAGTTGGTAACCTATATGCCACCCTCTTAATCCAAAAATCGACTTTGACTTTTCTTCTCCACCTTTTCCCTATAAATATATCCAAAGTAACTCACCCTTCTCAATCAAACCACTAACAATTTCAAACATAATTTGTTTCAAACAATCTCTCAAATGGCACAAAATCGAACACTTGTCATATTGAAGTCAACGATCTTAGCAATCTCAATGGTTGTGTTATGTGGTCGTGGAATGGCTCAATCAACTTCAGGGTGCACAAACGTGATCATCAGCATGTCCCCATGCCTTAACTACATTACTGGCAACTCATCAACCCCGTCTTCAGGGTGTTGCACCCAACTGGCTAGTGTGGTCAAGTCGCAGCCACAATGCTTGTGTGAAGTTCTAAACGGTGGGGGCTCGTCCTTGGGTCTTAACATTAATCAAACACAAGCTCTTGAGTTGCCTAAAGCATGCGATGTCCAAACACCTCCAACTAGCCAATGCAATGGTAATATCCTTTTTCTAACTTAAACATTCAATATTTAGTTTGATGGTATATGACTATATGTTTTAATAATCATTGGCCTTGGCTTTCTTCTTTTTGCTTCATGAAAATTTTTAAATTTCAATAAAAAAGTGTAAAACTAATATGGAGAAAATATTTTGAAATCATCTAAATTAGTTATTTTACTTTTCATCATTTTGGCTCTTCGAAAAATTGCACCAAGGAAGTATATGTTCTCTTACTAATTCTTGAACATTGTTTTGAAACCAAACAGCTGCATCGCCAGGAAGCTCTCCATCAACACCTAACAACCCTTCGGGTTCAGGTCGTGGAACGAATACAGTCCCGTCAACGGATGACGGTTCATCAGATGCAACTACTATGCAGTCAACATTAATTCCAATTTTATTTTCGTTACTTGTTGCAACATACGCTATCGTGCTCTAAGCAGTGCCAGATGGCAGCTTGCTATTGGCATTGATTTTTTCTATTTCATCATATATTTTGCATAATATTGAGTTGAACCATATGGTATGTTGTATTATTTGAGTTGGGGATTTTATATGTTTTGTGATGTAATGTATTCATTCTTTTTATGATTAGAATTTTGTATGTTTCTAATAAATACAAGATTATTTATTTATTTGGTGTTGGTTCTCTTGGAAATCAAGAATCGAATGATCCTCAATCATTTAATACCTTATGAATCAAATTAACCGGCAAAACTAAATCACCAATCAAGCCAAAGGGATCATTTACAGATTGGATCCTCTTCTATTTAAATCTTTCTTTATTTCAAATTGATATTAATTATTTGGTTAAATAAATTACTATAGTATAACATAGCACGTTCATTCTAACGTTTTGTGTTTGGGGCTTAACATACGTAGCAAACAAATAAATCCGAGTCGTCGGTTGGAATATTATACATGTTCTATAAAGTAATAAAACATAATAGGACCCAACCGTTGACGATTAATATGTCCCGTCGTTTAATATTTATATTTTGAGTACTATAGGATCCGGTTCAAGCTAGCCTGGATAACTGAATGGACCACTCTTTTATGTAAATGTTTTCCATAATTCTATTTTTTCAATAACATTCTTCTTAATAAATAAAGATTTTTTTTACCATATGTTACATTTTTGTTTATTTTACCACATGTAATTTTATGGTTATTTTAAATTAATTTTTATTCTATATATCATTTTATGGTTTTTTTCTTTTATTAAAATTCAGATAGTATTTAAATATAATAATAAATAGATATCAGTTTTATTAACGAACTTTTTTTTAATTTTAAAATTACTAAATTAAAGATTCATTAATTTTTTTTTATTTTTCTTAAATAGAAAAAAACATTTTAATTTTTATAATTCAATATTTTCTTACTTTTCTTATAAATTCAAACTTCTCAAATGTTTCGAATTTTGTATTTTGTTTTTTATTTAGATAAACCTATTTAATATATGGGTTTCACATTTAGTACAGTATATATGAAAAAAGACATGACATATATATATATAGCTTTAAAATACACTTTGTAACTAGATATTTTAATCTGATTCTAGACTTATAATATGTACACTTAAAATATTTTTACATACAATTTTCCTCATTAGTAATTTATAATGCATACAACAAAATGGGCAATTACACGTTAATTTATTCACTATTTATCTTAAAATATATTTTTAAAATCAATATTTAAAACACAAATTATAAGTTTATGTTTAAATTACATATTTGATTTTCTAAGAAAAAACATTATAAATGGTCCTTGTGGTTTCCCAAAATCTGAAGTTTAGTCATCGTGGTTTAAAAACATCATAGATGGTCCTTGTGTTTTCAACTTTTGACGGTTGGTCTTTATTGTTAACTTCGTTAATTTTTGTCTGTTAACTAAAGAGTATTTTGGTCATTTCACTACCACAAGGACCATTTATGATGATTTCTCTTATTTTATAAAAAAAGGAAATAATATGCAAATGCTCTCTCTTTCATTTTTCGATCACTCGACAGTTATTCAAGGGAGTTGGTGGGTTTCTTGGTGTAGGTTACTAAGTGAGAAAGAGAATCAAGTGAGAAAGGGGAGAAATTTAGAACCAGAAAATAGAGTAGGGTTTGTGATTTGATTCAGCCATCGCCAGTGCCTTGATCAGATCGATTCAGACGTATGTTTCCCAGATGTGGTGACATCATTTATTTAGGAATGATTTCAGCTCCCAAACTCGATATCTCTTATTGGCTTTGCCTGGAAAATCAAACCCAAAAAATGATCGGGGAGTTGGATGATTTCATTATCTTTTTCGGTGGTTTCTTTCGCCTCCTGACTCATCGGATTTGGGTATGAACACCACCACAATCCCTAAAATACTAAACATGTTCTGAATTTTGGGTTCTTGAATCGATGTATAGGAAAGGAAGGAAGAAGCTTCGTGATTATTTCTAACATAGTTGTCGATGGTTAAGTGCTACAATAAGGATGTGCGTTTGAGTAAACTGGTACAAAAAATAGGGAAAACAGTTGTTGTCTTCGTCAGGTTGATGAAGAAACAAACGAATAGAAGGAAAAATCGGAAATCTCCGATGAGTAATATATTTGTAGCTTAAATTTTAAAAGCGTGTGCTTTACAATAGTTATTTTAATATAAATTTATTTTAAATGTTAAAGAAAGAGTTGAAAAAAGATAGATTGTCTTGACTAAAGCAAAGAATCGAAGCGTCACATATAACAGCTGGCATGTTATGCTGACGATGTGACGACCGACAGTAAAGGTAACAACTTAGGGTGTGAATTAATCATTATGGTATAAGTTAGGGCTGTTTATGTAAATTTGTCAACACCTTAAGGCTTACATATGTTTCAAAAAATAGCCTCAAGTTTAGAATTCCTATAATTTTAGCACTCCCTACTTCTTTACCGTTTTCATTTATCTATTTTTCATAAAAAAAAATTTATGTAATATTTTATCATAGACGCATAAGAGTAATTACATTGTTAGGCTAGACTTTATGATGTATTTTATCATAAATTCTATATTATCTTGCATCATTTTATATATTTAATCATAACATATTCATCTAGTTTATGATATTGTGATATTGCACAAGTTTGTGGTGTGGTTTAGTTTGAGTGACATGCTTGGATATTCAGGTTACAGCAGAATGTGAGAAAACGGGTTCGAAAGCTATGATGAAAAATAGTTAACATGGAATAATGAAGAAAAGTTCAAAAGATTGTCTAGATCAAGAAAGAAAAAATGACATTAAAAAAGAAAATAAATAAAAGAATAAAGACTAAAATGCATGTCAACATTCGATGAGTAACTGTTGACCGAGGATGTTAATTTGATAATAGAATATAATGTTTTTATTATCTATTTTAATAATTAAATGTTTTTTTTTTTGCTACATGTCAAACTCTCATTCAATTTGTCAAATGTCATTTTGTGGTTATTTTGAATTAAGTTCTTTTCCATATGTCATTTTATGAGTTTTTCTATTTTAATAATGTATCATCCCGAAAATTTCAACAAATTACAACTTTTCAAAACGGTACTTTTACTAATAAAATGTTTACAAAAATAGTGTTCTCAAACATTATTTGAAAATCAAAGTTTCCCAAGATCCAATCTGTTGTAAAACCAAGGATGTGTACGGTCACACATTCGTCTTGCTAAAATCATCCGAAGCCCCTGAAACAAAATCCAAAACTTTAAGCTTGAAGCTTAGTGAGTTCCCCTAAAATATCAATGCCATACAATCATAATCATATCATAGCAAACAAACAACATGCATATAGAGTCTACAGTAAGACTGAATTGCCCCTATCAGGCCTGCAGTCTAATTGGCCCACTCTCAGAACCTTCAGCATGTCTGGTCTGCCCACCCGGGCCTTCAGCCTGTCTGGACCGTTCTCCAGGCCTTTAGCCTGACTGATATGCCCCTAGGGTCTGCAGTATATCTGGTTCGCCCTAGGTATGTTGGCCTTCAGCACAAAACAGGACCGCCTCAACCCAACCAAACACAATATGTCGACATATAAACAATCATGATCACGTAGGCATATAATACAAGCACCAACAATCATACAACTCACTACTGCCTACTAATCCTCTCATCACATATAGTCTTGCTACCAACTAACCCCCATAGAATGCGTAACTATAAATAATCAGAGGTCAGATAGCCACCCGAACAGATAGTCTTAATATAGAGCCACAACCAAACAAGGAACATGCAAGAGAGCCTAGACCAAGAGTTCTCAAGCTATCCTACGTGACCACCGACAGTCCCTAAGGGCACTCCATAGATGATAACCAGCAAGTACAAATAACATATAGTTCTATAGGTTATCACCACAATGCAACAAACTCCATACTAGGAGACAGATCTAATTGATCACTACATCATATCAACATACTCAATGCCAGAGAAAAGATCTAGCAGATCACTACAGCATAACAGCATACTCAATACCAAAACATAGATCTAATAGATCACTACAACAAAACAATATACTAAATATCAACAATCCAAGGAATGTATAACCGTATATACTCAGAGGTGAGATAGTCACCCGGACAGTTGATACTACTCTAAAACCACAACCAAACAAGGAATAGGTAAGAGAGCTTAGATCAAGAGTCCTGAGTCTATCCTACATGCCTCTGTTGGGTTTTGAGCAATCTAACACTTCCTAAGTGTGCATGCAACCCTAATAAACCTTGGATCTATGTTTGTCTAAATACATGCAAAATAATAATTTTCCAAGGTTCATAACTTATCTAACATGGCATGGGGTACTTTTAAACATAAAAGAGTTAGATGAGATTACATACCTTTTGATGAGTTTGATTCCTTGGAGTTTGAGAGCCAAGCACCAATAGTGTGAATGCCTCAAATGGAAATCACAAATCACCACAAACACTTGGAAAACTTTGAGAGAGTGTATACACACTTGTAATTTTCGGCCACACACAAGCACACACACTAGTACACTAGTGGCTATTTCATGCAACATAAGCATGCTTATATAGTGTGCATGGTTAGGGTGAAACCCTAATAACCCATGACCTTTCCTTTTCCAAGGATCCATGGGTTAAAAGCTCCATGGAACATCCATGGACTTCCATACAAGCCTAGCCCATTAACAAATGAGTGTTAGCCCACACCATATAAAACCAGTAGCCCACAATCTAATTAGTCTTCCTTTTAATCTCTAAATTAATTCATAATTAATTTAAGACTAAGACTAATTAAATAACTTCATATTAATATATTATAACTTACAATATATTAATAAACATATGTGTATAACTCCCATAAAATTATCCATAAATAGTTCGGGTGAAGTGCAACCCAAATGGACCATGTCGGGTCAAGTGTATACCAAATAAGTTATGGACTTAGACACCTTATCCAACAGTCTCCCACTTGGATAAGTCTAATAACTGTATTTGCGTATATTACTTCAGGAACCAACCAGCAATCGTAGCTCTCGAAAACTCTGTTGAACTATGAAGCGCCATTTTAGATAAGTGATCATATAGTCCTCTGTTCTCATGATATCAGCCGGATAAATACATGGAACAACGTCGTACTTATTGTCCATCAGTTTGTTTCCCGATTTCCGATTTGTTTGACAAAGAACTTAACTGAACACATCAATTTAGTTCTGACCGGGCCCGGTACATAGGTCAACACAAAATCATCGAGGGGCCCAGATATCGCTTCTATTTCTAGAAGGAACAGATAAACTTCGACTCATATGCTTGTTCTACTACTTGTTGAATTGTACACAAAGGAACGTTTTATAACATCAAGTTACTAATGCGTTTACGTGCAATCAATGCACAACCAACTCATAGGTAACAACTCATATCTCTAGGTTTGAAGATTTATATGATATTACCGTCTCACGATCACTCGAGATAAATTCCATGAAGTGATACAAGTGAGCGTGGGTTTATTCCAATACTCATAACTTATGAGCACTCATGAATGTCATAGCAACCATTGCTATGTCTAAACCCATTTAGCCATCTACAACCTCGATTCATGACAGTCTTAATTCATACCTATTTCCAACATATGAACAACTGTGGAGTGTTTAAATAACTTAGTCATTCGAAAGAATAACCTAGCTATTATGGAAGTCAAAACATGCAAAGTAAACACAATAATAATCGAATCCAATATGGTCTCAGAACCCTTTTGAATATAAATAAAAGCACTTTTTATTTATCACCATATTGATTACACATTATTCATTGTATAATGTTTCAAATAATCAACTTAATACTTGAATAAAACAACAATTTGTTTTCTAAACAATAGTTATGCCATACTCCTAGTATGCATACTATGTTTGTCTATGATCTTGACTTTGAGAAATAGATCAATTGAGCATGATTCCAATGATACTCATTTCACAACCCCGAATCCTTATTGTAAATGTATGAATTCCTAATTCCTACCATTTACCAAAAACTTGTTAGATTTTAAACTTATATGCATTGATCCTCTCATAATGATTATGCACAAGGTCACCAAAACCTTGTCATCAGTCATTACAGAGTATTCCAAAGAAGATCAACTCTATGAAGTCTCATATTCAAAGTACATTGCTTTGAACATCCTTCTTGCATTAAAGTTTATGGAAACGAAGTCTCATATTCAAAGTACATTGCTTTAAACATCCTTCTTGCATTAAAGTTTTCTAATCTTACACAGATTGAATCACTTCCACCTATGGAGACATTTCCATAGTCCCATTTTGACTATCACTTCTGAACAGGAGTTGCCTCTTTTCAGAAAATGTCAATATGGTCCTGCCAAAATTAACACTATACTTCCAAATGTCCCTGAGCAACCAATATTTGGCAAACCTCAGATTGTCCTCAACAATTGCTTAATCACTTTAGTCATATCCAGTTCTAGACTTTTCCCTTCTAAATGCCCTGAGCATTTGGAAAATTTAGAAAGGATGAATATTATATCACATGAAATCGATCCTATATCTGAAGCATATGGGACACGATTCATGATGTCTCACATAAAGACATGATACCAGACCAGTCTCTTGCTACAATATTTTTGTTTGCCATGTTTTCAAAATTTAACTATGAAGAGGGATGCCGTAGTCATAATTGAATTTTGAGAACGCAATATATATAGAATTTCCTTAAGTCGAACCATTCAGACATAAAATTCATACATATATCCTTGACTAAAGATGATTAAAATCTCAATATAAGATTCTAGAACTGAAATGAAGTATAATTTCCTCTCCCTTAATTATAGCAAAACGACTTTTTCAACCCCTGCAACTTCACGAGTTGAAACTTTTGTTTTTCTATAATTAACATTGCTAGCTTGCAATAATAGTAATCACAATTATCATGCTCCCACAAACATGATGATTATTAGCTTAACACTTATGCTCCCACTAGCTTTGACATGTATTCAGAAATTAGTTGGACTTCTAAAATTTAGATTCATACACCTTTCCGTAGATGGCTCACCTGTGTGTCTAAAAAATTTCCAGAACTATGAAAAGGGATGCCGTAATCATAGTCTCAATTGATTTGCCATTTCTCACAAGTCCATGTTATTGTGCCGGTTAACCACACACGCTCCACTAACGACTTTTGAAAATGCAAATATCACAATTGCTAACTACTTAAAATCTACTTAGTGAAAGCGTTTCCTCACCATCATTCTCATGAATCAGAGAGAAACCTTATGAAACTTAGATTTTATGGTGTATGAGTTCCTATCCATGAGAATTTGTCAAAACCATAATCACAAGACAAGGTTAGTGACAAATTCAAACTCATATGGATTGAACTTGTTCAATCTTAATTTCTTGCCACTTGGTAACACAAAAGCCCACCATTGCTTCCAAGTTAAACTCTGATAACTCACATGTATATTCAACTTATTTGAAGTAGGCACAGAAATAAGAATTATGTCAACACGATAGGTTGCAAACCTAAGACGTGTGCCAGTGATAAAACTTAGGTTTTACTCTTGATTAAATCTTGACAACCTTTCAGGATCTTTAAGACTCCTACTGTCCTCTTGACATATAAGTTTCCCTAGTCAAGGACCATTCTTTGACAAAACAAATATTCAAGGGATAGTGCGGATTCTTATCAAGACTAACACTTCACACAATTGGTCTTAGTTGGTCTTTGTCTCATCCAAGACATCACAACTTACCAATTTCAAATGTATAAGAGTAGAAAAATTTTTACATTTGATAAGTGTTTTAAACCTTACTTTATGTCACTCAATGTTACAATCTTGGAGTATGACTCTAAGAGTTGTTTTGGAACGAAGTATGATTCATCTTCTTGATTTTAACCATTCCAATAATTCATGACCCCTCTTCTTAGTCATAACAATGCACTAAGATGTCCTTAGAGTATGAATTTGTGATATGGTATCTTAATCATCAAGATGATCATAAAACATGATACTAAAGTACTCTGCCATCTTTTCAGATTTGAGAAACTTTCATCTTTCTGCCTAATTTGATTCTTTCCCATTCGTTCTGTCACTCATTGAAAACCTTTTCAATGCTTCAGAATTATACTTAAACTTGTAAGTATAACCATATTTACTAAGCTTTAGCAAATCATGACGAATAGTCTTATCAATCATCGTGGTGGACTTGACCAGTGCACAAGCATGTGTACTCGATCCCTTTAGTCCTATCCTTGTTCACATAAGGAATTAGTCTTGATTTTCCAAAGATGAAAATTCTCATCCATCAAACAATATAGCTTGTATGATTCCAAGTTTCGGTCCAATTGAAACTTGGATGATGAAAACCTTTCCTCATTTGGTAAATTCAGACACTACCACAAATGAGAAAATCAAATTCATATTTCTGTTATTGCTAGAAACATACAAACATCATATTTCCATAAAAGCCATTGTAAGGGATATAATATAAAATAAACTAAAAAAAACTTTTATTTCTATATAAAATGCGGAAAAATATTCCTTACAATGCATCTTTAAATGAAAACTATGCTATTACATATTTCTTAGCAATCTATCATAACTTTTAAGTAGTAGCTCAAAAATCCGATCCTCGAACCATGCGATAGAAATCCATCTTCTTGATGAGATTCAGCACACTCCTCTTTTAACCTTCCTTTTGCTTGATCCTGCTAAACATCAAGATGCAATCTAGTCACATCATGTAATAGGAATCAACAATTAGGAACTTTAATAAAGTTAGATAGTGGACTTACCTGAAGCAGAGTCAACCATTTTGTCTCTTCTTGTTTTCAAATCTTTCAGGTATTCAGCGCAGCTTCGCTTCCAATGTCCCTTCTCATGACAATAAAAACATACAGACTATTTGGGAACGGTACACGAGACAATCACAGACTTAGCCTTTCCCTTTACCTTCCGGTCAACCGGGTTGACCAAGGTCGATCCCTTTCCATTGGGAAAAGAAAGCTTTTCTGGACTATCAATGTTACCATTATCCAAGTCCATGGAAGTTTGAGAATTTGATCTTTCGCCAATATTTACTTTCCAAGAGCGCCAAAACATTTCTGATTCAACAGCAATGAGCAAATAAGAAAGATCAATAAGAGTCATGTCGTGATCTGTCACATAGTAGTTCTTAATGAACTCACTATATGACTCCGGAAGTGTCTGAAGAACCCAGTCAGCAGCCAACTTCCTTGAGATATCGACACCTAACATTCTCAACCTGTCAATGTGTGACTTCATTTCTAAGACATGAGTACACACAAGGTTTCCATCTTTATATTTCATTGCCAGTAGGGTTTGAGTGATCTTGAACTTTTCAAGTCTTCAAGCTTGTGGGTCAGGGAGAATAAATGGAGGAGGTGGAGGAAGTGAAGCATGATATTGAGGGACATCATCTTCAAGAGGAAAGCTTGTTCCAAGCGATTTGGGAAGACCGTAGTTATCTGAACCAGATATCTATAATGGGAGATAATCAAGTTAGTTGATTCAAAATCCTTAATATAACACCCAATATGAAATATTAAGGCTAGGACCCAACACAATATTTTATAACTTGGAAGAGGGATGCCGTAATCCAAGCTATAGAATATTTGAAGGTAGGTGAATGACGATTCACCGATTTCCACCATGAAAAACAAAATAATTAATTAGGTTTTAATTGGATTTGAAACTCATAGATCTTTTGAGATTTATTGAACTTTTCAATGGCATGTTTCAATCTCGAGTGTGCCCTCTCAAATTTTGTGACTGGGATGCCGAGGATCACAAAACAAGGTGTGAGTAACCATGCTAATTCACTTGGTACCCTTAATATTATCACCTAATCAATGTGCCGGTTAACCACACACGCTCCATTGATCTATGACAAACATTAAGTCACCCTTCGTGATCCTTACTAGTCCAAGTTAGTGTGCCGGTTAACCAAACATGCTCCACCAACGACTTGGTAAGGTACAAAGTGTGAATTCCATCGGCTAGCACCATGTTCACATTTTTCCTAAAGTAACTAAGATTGGGAATTAAAAATATTTAGTTACTTTATAATAATCATTATACTTTTAATGAGAATTTAAAGTCATAGTCCTACCCGTTCGGCTAATGACCCTCCACCGATCAAGGAAGCGGTGGGTGAGAGTGGACACCCATTAAGCTGCCATTTTATAGGCAACAACCTTATACCCCCCTTATAGACCGACTTCGTGAATGAGGCCTACTAACGGTAGAACGACTTATTCTTATACATATATATAATAATTAACCATTAATGTTATAAATAGTATAAGGGTTGAATTTTAACTATTAAAACTCTAAGGGTTGGAATTAAAGTTTATTAAAGTGTGTGAAACTTTACAAATTCCAAAATTTGAGGGCAAGTTTTGTAACTATCCAAAACTTTTCATTTCATAACTTATGAATTAAAGGTTCATAAAATGAAGACTCTTCATTTTCATGTAACTTATGTGTTTTAAATGTGTGTTTAAAACAAGTGGCCTTTGGATATCCATAACTTGAGGACAAATTATGGACTCCATTAAAACACATAAATGATCAAGAATTAATCCTAAACAATTTAGCAAATAATTCCTATCATCTTCTAAATTCATAAGAACATGAACATGATTATCAAAGTTTCAAGAATTATATGAACACATAAAAAGCATGAAATTTTGATATATGTTATTGTAAATGGATTAGAACAACCATTACACCAACTAAAACAAGTTTTAAAACACCAAAACAGTTTAGGGTAATGCTTCTACTCCATTTCCAGCAGCAAAAGTCGAAATTCTGCATTCTGTTCATTCTACTCGCCGAGTGCACGAACCTACTCGGCGAGTAGGATGAATTTTGCCTTGAACTCGGCGACTCCCCTCATGGACTCAGCGAGTCCATCAGCCAGACAACAACAATTTCAACTTTTTTCACTATTTTGCATCTAGTATCAAACAAGCAAGCCTAGGCTCTAATACCACTGTTGGGTTTTGAGCAATCTAACACTTCCTAAGTGTGCATGCAACCCTAAGAAACCTTGGATCTATGTTTGTCTAAATACATGCAAAATAATAATTTTCCAAGGTTCATAACTTATCTAACATGGCATGGGGTACTTTTAAACATAAAAGAGTTAGATGAGATTACATACCTTTTGATGAGTTTGATTCCTTGGAGTTTGAGAGCCAAGCACCAATAGTGTGAATGCCTCAAATAGAAATCACAAATCACCACAGACACTTGGAAAACTTTGAGAGAGTGTATACACACTTGTAATTTTCGGCCACACACAAGCACACACACTAGTACACTAGTGGCTATTTCATGCAACATAAGCATGCTTATATAGTGTGCATGGTTAGGGTGAAACCCTAATAACCCATGACCTTTCCTTTTCCAAGGATCCATGGGTTAAAAGCTCCATGGATCATCCATGGACTTCCATACAAGCCTAGCCCATTAACAAATGAGTGTTAGCCCACACCATATAAAACCAATAGCCCACAATCTAATTAGTCTTCCTTTTAATCTCTAAATTAATTCATAATTAATTTAAGACTAAGACTAATTAAATAACTTCATATTAATATATTATAACTTACAATATATTAATAAACATATGTGTATAACTCCCATAAAATTATCCATAAATAGTTCGGGTGAAGTGCAACCCAAATGGACCATGTCGGGTCAAGTGTATACCAAACAAGTTATGGACTTAGACACCTTATCCAACATATATATAGTCCCTAAGGCATCCATTACTAGCAGATAATCAATACTAGTGGGCTGGAATTGGTGCCTTCAACCCACGGGTACAGTGAGGCGAAACTCACCTCGATGTGTGTGTAGAAACCACTATAGCAATGAAAGACTCTACCAGCTTCAACTTAATTCCAATCACCTACATGAAGATATTTGAGTCAGTACTCGATCATAGTGTTGGATTAGTGTCTAAGTCCATACCTATACTTGGTATGTACTTGACCCGATTAGCATGGTCTATTTGCGTTGCATGGCATAATGCATTTGGATAGACTAAAATGAGAGAAATAACACTTAAGGTTTATTAATATATTATAAGTTCTAATATATTAATAAGATTATTTGATTAGTATTGATCAAGAATTAATTTGGAATTAATTAAGTGATCAAAAGGAGACTAATTAAATATATGGGTTGATTGTGTAAATCATCCATACTTGTATAGTGGGCTAATGATCCATGGATTATCAAGTTGGGCTAAAACCCATAGGATGCTTCATGGTGTTTTTGTACCCATGGATCATGGAAATCAAAAGCCAAGACAATTAGGGTTTACATAGTGTAACCCTAATTGTGACACACTATATAAGCATTTTATTCTTCCCAAAAATTTGCCACTATGTATGAATGGCGAGGGCTAGCCGATTTCATGATGTGTCTCATTTCTCTCAAGTTATTCTAAATGTATTTGGTGTTGTGTGAACCATTTGAGGTGTCACACCTGAGGCACTAGGCTCTTAAGCTCCATGGAATCGAGCTACATCAAAAGGTATGTCTTTTAACTTATATTATTCCATATGAATCAATGTTTTGTATGCTAGTTAGGGTAATACCTTGGAAAAGTTCAATTTTGCAAGTATAATAGAGAAAACATAGATCCAAGCTATTTAGGGTTGCATGTACACCTTAGGAGTGTTAGAATGCTCAAAACCCAACAGTAGTATTAGAGCCTAGGTTTGTTTTCTTGTTATACTTGCTTAAATTGCTGAAAAACAGAAGTTTGTTGCTGTCTGAACAGCAGACTCGCCAAGTCCATGAAGGGACTCGACAAGTCCAAGAGTAAAATCATCCAACTCGTCGAGTTGGACCCCCAGACAGCATATCTTTGACTGTTTTGGCTGGAATTGGACTAGGAACATTACCCCAAGCTGTTTTTGAACTTATAAACCTGTTTTTGATGTGGTAATGTTCATGTTAATCCAATTTCAAAGATAATTACCAATAGATTCATGTTTTGTATTAGTTTAATGGTTAGGCTGATTTCATGAAAAAGTTTGATTTGAATTATCTTGTTCTTATGAGGTGCTTAGATTAATAGAAAAGTTATGTGATAATGTGTTTTCAATCCAAATTAATCTAAGAGTTGATTCTAAAATGTGTTTTGTAACTTGTCCTCATGTTATATGAAAATTCACATTTAAGATTCATAAAACTCATAAATATTTGCATAAGTTATGAATAAGGAAGAGTCACATTCTTTTAATGGTTTAAAGTCTTCCATAACTTGTCCTTAAGTTATGGAACTTGAAGAGTTTTTTAATTAAAACTACTTTAAACTCATAAGTTATGGAATTGAATAGTTTTTTGAATAGTTCAAAACTTGCCCTCAAGTTTTGGAATTTGTAAAGTTTCCCTTTTGAATACTTTAATTCCAAGTTAAGCCCTTAGAATTTTAAAAGTTAAAATTCAACTCTTATACTTTATAGTATTATAAGTTAATTATATATATATATATATATATATATGTATGTATATGTATATGTATAAGAGCAAGCCAGTCTTACCGTTAGTAGGCCTCATTGACGAAGCCGATCTATAAGGGGGGTATAAGGTTACTGCCTATAAAATGGTTGTTTAATGGGTGTCCACTCTCACCCCCGCTTGCTTAACTGGTGGAGGGTCGTTAGCCGAACGAGTATGACAAGGACTAGAATTCTCCCTTCATTAAAAGTATTAATGATAAATACTAAGTAACTAAACTTTTATAAATTCCTAATCTTAGTTACTTAGGAAAATGTGTATTTGGTGCTAACCCATGAAATTACACTTTGCACTTTACTTAAGTCGGTTAGTGGAGCGCGTGTGGGTAACCGGCACACTAGCTTGATTTAACAATGTAGGCAAAGGGTAACTTACTGTTTATCATAGTATCGGTGGAGTACGTATGGTTAACCGGCACATCGATTGAGGGGTAAATATTAAGGGTACCAAGTATATTTGCATGGTTATTCACACCTTGTTTTGTGATACTCGACATCTTAGTCACAAAACTTGAGAGGGCACAATCGAGATTAAAACATGCCATTGAAATGTTCAATGAATCTCAAAAGTTCTAGGAATTTAAAATCCAATTAAAACATAATAAATTATTTTGTTTTTCATGTTGGAAATTGGTGAATCGTCATTCGCCTACCTTCAAATATTCTAGAGCTTGGATTATGGCATCCCTCTTCCAAGTTATAAAATATTGTGTTGGGTCCTAGCCTTAATATTTAATATTGGGTGTTATATTAAGGACTTTAAATCAACTAACTTGAATATCTCCCATATTATGATCATCCCAAATTCCTTGAAACAAGCTTTCCTAATGAAGATGATGTTTCATGCTTGGATCATGGAAATCATACTTATCTTCCTCCTCCAATTATTCTCCCTAACCCACAAGTTCTTGAATAGTTCAAGGTCACTCAAGCCCTATTGGCAAGCAAGGTCTATGTGACATCCCCTAATTTCTCGGCCAGAAAAGACCGATTTAATTTATGCTTTTTTAAAATAAAATAAGAGATACCTTTTTAAAAGATGTTGCGGAATTTGTTCCCAGAACAAAACATGATAAAAGTTTATCAAAACCTTCTTTAAGAAATGTATAGTTTCATTTCATATCAAAACCTCGGGATGTCATGTTCCGATACAGATCAAAAGCATAAACAAGACATTATAAGCCTTTCAACAGTTATTTACAACTACTGGCCTATAATCCAAAAATCCCTCATTGTCCTCCGACTATGCTCGAGGTCCACTACCTGTAACATAAAAAGCTGAGTGGGTCAGGCTTGGGAGCCTGGTGAGCATATAGGGTTTTCAACCCACAATAATAATAAACTTACTAAGTTCATCAATCAACAATAACCCTGATTACCCGTTCCCGTTATCCTCAATTTATGTCCCTAAACACTTATCACAAGGGACCTAGCCTAAAGAATATCATCGGGATGGACACTACTGCTAAAGGGTTTCCTCAGCCATACGTGTCCAAAAGGCAACCATGAGGGGGATGGAGTACAACGAATAAACAATCAAGTTCATTAACACCTACAGGATGCGGGCCTGCTAATGTTTCCCACTGGACTGTCTAGAAAGTCCGTGGTCGTCATCCAAACTTCACTAGAAGACTGAATCTCAAACTTATCGAGGCATCTCCTCAATTTTATTTTATCACACATCACTATCTACCCATGTTCTACCCAACATATTTGTAGATAAAAATACTTATACAGTTTAAAACTTGTATAAAACGTCAACTCAACAGTCACCTCAAATAAACAATTAATATATATTTACACATAGCACGTATTATAAGGTAAATACTTCATATCTATATGTAAAATGAAAGTGACTATACACCCACGTGATTTGATGATAATCGGGCAGCAATTCGTTTCCTAAAACAATCGTTTCTAATAAAACCGGGAGTTTTATTAAGAAACCGGGCTCTGCAAAGGTCGGGCTTCGAAACCGAAAAGATAAATTTTCTAGGCTTCACGGTCACTTCGTGGCATATTCTGGGGGTTATATTTGATATCGGGGCTTTGGGGGATGTTAATATGAAGAAAATATGGAAAAGGGGTTAAAAGTGGCTAATTTCCAAAGTTACTCGGGAGGTCTCGCACCCTTCTATTTATAGGGGCGAGGCTTCTGATCAGACGGTCAGGAGGGAAGACACGCATCGCAGATCCGAAGCTCGCTGGGGGGTGGCTCGCACGTAGGCTGCGCATGCGAAGGCCTCGCTGGCAGCTTGTGATTGGACCGAAGTCCGGATCCGATGAGGGGGTTCATGGCTCACTGTGAGGCTCGGATGGATGACTCACTACACACACGTCAGATGCGAGGCTTGCCACCGAAGCTTATACGTGTAGTCAGCGGATTGGACCGCAACTCGGACTCGGAAGAATATGACACGCCTCGCCAGGTGGCTTTGTGACTCAGCAGCTTAGATACGTGCGTGTTTTGAGCGAGGGTGGCGTGGCCGAAGTCCACGTGTGCGAAATTCCTCGGTTTTGGGGATTTTTCTCGTTTTTCGCACCAAAACTTCTAAAATCCATAACTTTCGTATACAAGCTCCATTTTTGACGTTCTTTATATGCACGCGTAGCCAAAATTACGCTCTACAACTTCCATTTAGACTTCGTTGGCTAACTTTGACTTTAATTTTATTATTATTATTTTTAACAGATCGGGACATGAAATCCGTTAAAAATTCATAACTTCTTCATCCGACGTCCGTTTTCGTCAAACTTTTTACCGTTGTGCTACTAATGACGAGACCTTCAATTCTCATTTAGGTTGTGTTGGCTAAAAATCGCTCGATCTAAAATTCGAGTTTTTAGCTGTCTACTGCTAAACTGAAACTTCAAAAAATCATAACTTCCTCATACGAAGTAAGATATGGGCGTTCTTTTTATCTAACTTCTCGGTTTAACGAATACTACGACTTTCGTTTAGATCACTAAGGCTAAAAAGTAGTTTATCAAAAACTCACTTTTTACGACATTCGGCATCGTGCCGGTTTGTCGTGAAACTTCGACATGTCATAACTTCTTCGTTATAACTCGGATTTTGGTATTCTTTATATCCCCAAAATCCTTGTTTCGACCACTACAACTTTATGTAAAGATATCGGGCTTATCTCACACTTTAATTTTGACACTTATTTTTATTCTTAATTAATTAAGCCCTAATAATTAAGCATAAAACACATAATTCACATAAAATTCACATAATTTCTTTTCATTTCTTCTAAATGAGTTACAAAGGTTAAACTAGACCATTATGTCAATATTAATGCCTAGCCTAGAAACACGGGCGTTACAACTCTGTCCCCCTTAAGATGATTCCATCCCCGGAATCACACAACGACAAACAACTACGGGTAGCGACTCACTATGTCACTCTCCGTTTCCCAGGTGGGATTTGGCCCATTTATATGTTTCCAACGTACAGGCACTAAATCGACTATCTTACGTTACAGCTTCTTAGTCTTACGGTTAACGATTGCGTTAGGTTCTCCAATTAACCTCTTGTTTTCATCCAACCTTAATTCAGAAATGGGAATTATGTCAGACACATCTCTTGTGAACATCCTCAAATAACACATATAAAAGGTGTTATGAATACTCTCTAGTTCTTCCGGTAATTCTAGCTTGTAAGCTTGATTCCCGATCCTCTGAAGAACTTTAAATGGTCCAATAAGCCTTGGACTCAACTTTCCCCTTCTACCAAATCTTATAAGTCCCTTCCACGACGAGACTTTAAGTGAAACGGAATCTCCAACTTCGAATGATATCGGTTGTCTTTTCTTGTCAGCATAGCTCTTTTGAGCAGCTAACATCTTTTTCCCTAATCACTTACAACTTTTCAGCGATCTAATGGACTATTTCAAGTTCCATAAACTACTTTTCCTCAGCTTGCAGCCAACATGATGGCATCCGACACTTTTCCCCATACAAAGCGTGATAAGGTGCCATCTTAACGCTTGAGTGGAAACTATTATTCTAGGTGAATTCTACTAGAGATAAGTGTTCATCCTAGTAACCTGGAAATTCTAGGGTACATGCTCTCAGCATATCCTCCAATGTTTGAATCGTTTATTCGCTCTAACCATCGGTTTGCGGATGGTAAGCTATATCCAAACACAACTTGGTACCTAATTCCTCTTACAGACTCCTCCAACACCTTGAGGTAAAACGATTGTCACGATCGGATACAATCGTTAACGGAACACCGTGTAGCCTCACAATTTCCTTCATATAAGAATTTCGCAAGTTTATCCATAGACCATTTCCTTTTAGCGGCCATGAAATGTGCATTCTTAGTGAAGCGATCAACGACCACCCAAATCATGTCGTGATCGTTCCTCATTTTGGGCAGTTTAGTCACAAAATCCATGGTGATTTCTTCCCATTTACCCATGGTTAGAGGTAAAGGTTCTAAACTCCCATATGGTTTCTGATGTTGTGCCTTAACCCTAGCACAGGTTACACACTCGGCCACATACTTAGCAACATCGAGCGTTATCATCGGCCACTAGTAATAGGGTTTTGGGTCTCTATACATTTTCGTACTGCTGGGATGAATCGAGTACATGGTATTGTGAGATTATTCCATCAGAAGATCTCTTACTCATCCTGTCTTAGGTACCCAAATACTATATTTGAATACCTTCAATCTCTGACTGTTTATATCAAACACCAACGTTTTACTCAAACGTTCCTCCTTCCTGTCATTTTTCTCTAAAGCTTCCTCTTGAGCTTTCTTTATACTTTCTACAATTGTAGAGACAACTTCAATTCTCAACGCTCTTGGCCTTTTCTTTTCAAGGTTTACCTTCCGACTGAGAGCATCAACATTAGCATTTGATTTACCAGGGTGGTAAAGTATCTCACAGTCGTAGTCCTTGAGTAACTCTAGCCAGCGCCGTTGCCTCATGTTTAATTCCTTCTGATTAAAGAGATATTGAAGACTCTTATGTTCAGTGAAAAGTTTGCATTTAGTACCATAAAGATAGTGCCTCCCTATCTTTAGGGCGAATACTACCGCTGCCAACTCCAGATCATGAGTGGGGTAGTTCTTTTCATGCTCTTTCAATTGCCTCATGCACACAGTATCACTTTATCCCTTTAGGTCAGAACACAACCTAACCCAACTCCAAAGGCATCACTTTAAACTGTGAAGTCATCAACTCCGTCAGGTGACGAGAGAGTCGGTGCTTCACACGACGTCTTCTTTAACTTCTCAAATCTTCCTATGCTTCTCATTCCAAGTATACACAGCTCCTTTGTGGTTAAAGCTGTCAATGGAGTCGCGATCGAAGAAAAGCCTTGGATAATTCAGTGATAATATCCAACTAATCCTAAAAAGCTTCAGATCTCCATAGGACTTTCAATCGTAACCTTCGAGTTACAAAATAAATCCTTATTGAGGACTCCTTCTTTTTCTTGGAATAAGTACTTTCCTTCATTTATTGTAACAGACCGGTGGGTCATGTTCTAATGATCTCTCATTGTATACTGCACTACTTAGACTCAGATCTCCTTGGGATAATTTTCAGAACAAACTACACCTTCCTTCATGTTCTATTGTGATACAATCACAGTTCAACATGTATTATTCCTAAATATCAACTTCTTTGACAATGAGTGCGATACTTCTGTTGATCGCTTTAATCATATTTTACTTTAATCTTCTGGCTTAAGTCAAATGCTACATCGAACTTGGTTCTCCGAACCTTGTAACATACTCATCTTAGTCGGACTCGATTCAATATGACCTCTAAGGTCGGAATAACAATCATCTTGTTATTCTTTACCGAAACGATGGTAACGACAGACTAGAACAAAACGGAATCAAATAATAGTTCCTTGGTAACCTTGTGACTTTCCCTGATCCAAGTACGAGTCCTATGCTTCCGATAGTATAGGCCTCTACTACCATTCACACCTACTCATGCTCGTCCCAAGTATTGTCTCACAGTTCTCCAAATCGCCATACAAGAATTTCACATAGTCATTCAATTCATCATATGACAAAACCAGGGTTTATATTATTTCCTTGAAATGATTACACAAAGGTTCAACTTTACCCTATACTATGCCTCTAATAGGCCTAACCACTTGTTACTATTCACATTACTACTTTATAACTTGATCTTCTTCTTTTGCAGCCTCAAGTGTCATCTGAAAGGCTCTCGCCTTCGGCTTTGGTGGAAGATTGGGCTTTGCAACATCCTTTCTCTTCAGACAGTCTTTAACATGCTCGTCTTCATGGCACTCAAAACATACCCTCTTTTCGGATGGACACACGTTGGCATAATGCCCACTCTTTCCACATTTGAAGCAAGTCACCTCCTCACTACATTTCCATGAGTGTTTTTTCTTGCACTTCTCACACCACTTCACTTCACCTCCTCCTCCTCCTCCAAACTTCTTAAACTTAGAAAATTTGCTTCTCTTGCTGGAACCTGAAGTTCCTTCAAATTTCCTCTTTTCACCAACTTCTGCCCTCTCCAGACCCTTCTCTCAGATCTGAAACTCAACGTTCTTAGCAGCCCAGATGGTGGCTTTCAAAGTGGTTGCTTGCTTGACCATCGGACCAAAGTCCGCTGGTAATCCGAGGGCGAACTTGTTGATCTTAGAGAGTTCAGTTGGAACTAGGTAAGGAACAAGCTTCATCTTTTCAGTAAAACTAGCAGTGTATTCAGTAACGATCATCTTTCACTTCCTTAAATTCTAGAACTCATTATTAATTTCCAGAAGATCCTGCTCAGAGCAGTATTGCAGTTTTAGTTGTAGTACAAAGTCTTCCCAAGATATCTTACTAGCTTCTCCCTTGGGCATCGAATTAGCTAGTAACTTCCACCAGGTCAACACACTAGAGTTTAATAGAGGAATTGCAAGTGCGGTCTTTTGTTTGTTGCTGCACTTACAACTTTCAAACATCGTCTCCATTTCAGAGATCCAATTCATAACTTCCACCGGTGTCGGACTTCCAGATAGACACGGCGGTTTAGATGCCATGAAATCTTTGTATTTGCATCTGCGTCCATCAACTCCTCCATCCTGGTTGTTTTGTCTAACTATCGGTGGGTTGGCTTGACCAAGAGTCCCACTGTAGTTCCCTCTTACTAATTGCCCTTCATTCAATACGGGTTGTTCCACAGGCATCGTAGTCTCTTCCCTATGCTATTGTAGTAATCGCCTTGTCTCCTCCATCTGGCGATCTAACATCATCTGCATCATTTCTTGTACCCCAACCATCGTCATTGGCTCAGGTGCAGCTCCTACAATAGGTACTTGCTCAACTACTTGACGTTGAGGCTGTTGATTCCTGTTTCCGTTTGCATTTGCAACTCAACTACGAGTTCTTGTCATTACAATCTATATACCGAATAAGGAAAATTTAGGTCTTTACCTTCGATAGGTATTTAAATTCCCTTATCCCTCCGAAACGTTTACATGTTAGTTCTAATCTCGTAATCATACGGTTAGAATCCTACACACATAAGGTTTCCAGATCCGGTCGGCAACAGACCATAGATCCGAACAATAATGGCATATATGGCAAACATATAACATTTAGCACATAAGGGCATTTTAGGCATCTTTCATAAAATAAACTAGTGCTCATGTCTAAAATATGATAGACACTCATCTCACAATAATCACTTAGCATTCTAAGTTTAAGTCTAGAAATTGTGGGATATTTCTTAGTTCGCTTAAACTAATGCTCTGATACCAACTGTGACATCCCCTAATTTCATGACCAGAAAAGACCGATTTAATTTATGCCTTTTAAAATAAAATAAGAGAAATCTTTTTAAAAGATATTGTGGAATTTGTTCCCAAAACAAAACATGATAAAAGTTTATCAAAACCTTCTTTAAGAAATGTATAGTTTCATTTCATATCAAAACCTCGGGATGTCATGTTCCAAGACAGATCATAAGCATAAACAAGACATTATAAGCCTTTCAACAGTTATTTACAACTACTTGCCTATAATCCAAAAATCCCTCATTGTCCTCCGACTATGCTCGGGGTCCACTACCTGTAACATAAAAAGCTAAGTGGGTCAGGCTTGGGAGCCTGGTGAGCATATAGGGTTTTCAACCCACAAGAATAATAAACTTACCAAGTTCATCAATCAACAATAACCCTGATTACCCATTCCCGTTATCCTCACTTTATGTCCCTAAACACTTATCACAAGGGACCTACCCTAAAGAATATCATCGGGATGGACACTACTGCTGAGGGGTTTCCTCAGCCATACGTGTCCAAAAGGCAACCATGAGGGGGATGGAGTATAGCGAATAAACACCCAAGTTCATTAACACCTACAGGTTGCGGGCCTGCTAATGTTTCCCACTGGACCGTCTAGAAAGTCCGTGGTCGTCATCCAAACTCCGCTAGATGACTGGATCTCAAAACTCATCGAGGCCTCTCCTCAATTTTATTTTATCACACATCACTATCTACCCATGTTCTACCCAACATATTTGTAGATAAAAATACTTATACAGTTTAAAATTTGTATAAAACGTCAACTCAACAGTCACCTCAAATAAACAATTAATATATATTTACACATAGCACGTATTATAAGGTAAATACTTCATATCTATATGTAAAATGAAAGTGACTATACACTCACTTGATTTGATGATAATCGGGCAGCAATTCGTTTCCTAAAACAATCGTTTCTAATAAAACCGGGAGTTTTATTAAGAAACCGGGCACTGCAAAGGTCGGCCTTCGAAACCAAAAAGATAAATTTTCCTGTTTTCATGGGCACTTCGTTGCGTATTCTGGGGGTTATATTTGATACCGGGGCTTTAGGGGATGGTAATATGAAGAAAATATGGAAAAAGGGGTTAAAAGTGGCACATTTTCAAAACTACGCGGGAGGTCTCGCACCCTTCTATTTATAGGGGTGAGGCTTCTGATCGGACGGTCAGGAGGGAAGACACGCGTCGCAGATCCGAAGCTCGCAGGGGGGTGGCTCGCACGTGGGCTGCGCATGCGAAGGCCTCGCTGGCAGCTTGTGATTGGACCGAAGTCCGGATCCGATGAGGGGGTTCGTGGCTCACTGCGATGCTCGGACGGATGAGTCACTACACACGCGTCGGATGCGAGGCTTGCCACCGAAGCTTATACGTGTAGTTAGCGGATTGGACCGCAGCTCGGACTCGGAAGGACATGACACGACTCGCCAGGTGGCTTCGTGACTCAGCAGCTCGGATCCGTGGCGCGTTTTGAGCGAGGGTGACGTGGCCGAAGTCCACGTGTGCGAAATTCCTCGGTTTTGGGGATTTTTCTCGTTTTTCGCGCCAAAACTTCTAAAATCCATAACTTTCGCATACGAGCTCCGTTTTTTATGTTCTTTATATGCACGCGTAGCTAAAATTACGCTCTACAACTTCCATTTAGACTTCGTCGGCTAACTTTGAATTTAATTTTATTATTATTATTTTTAACAGACCGGGACAGGAAATTCGTTAAAGATTCATAACTTCTTCATCCGACGTCCGTTTTCGTCAGAATTTTTACCATTGTGCTACTAATGACGAGACCTTCAATTCGAGTATAGGTTGTGTCGGCTAAAAATCGCTCGATCTAAAATTCAAGTTTTTAGCTGTCTACTGCTAAACTGAAACTTCGAAAAATCATAACTTCCTCATACGAAGTAAGATATGGGCGTTCTTTTTATCTAACTTCTCGGTTTAACGAATACTACGAATTTCGTTTAGATCACTAAGGCTAAAAAGTAGTTTATCAAAAACTCACTTTTTACGACATTCGGCATCGTGCCGGTTTGTCGTGAAACTTCGACATGTCATAACTTCTTCGTTATAACTCGGATTTTGGTATTCTTTATATCCCCGAAATCCTTGTTTCGACCACTACAACTTTATGTAAAGATATCGGGCTTATCTCACACTTTAATTTTGACGATTATTTTTATTCTTAATTAATTAAGCCCTAATAATTAAGCATAAAACACATAATTCACATAAAATTCACATAATTTCTTTTCATTTCTTCTAAATGAGTTACAAAGGTTAACCTAGACAATTATGTCAATATTAATGCCTAGCCTAGAAACACGGGCGTTACAACTCTGTCCCCCTTAAGATGTTTCCATCCCCGGAATCACACAACGACAAACAACTACGGGTAGCGACTCACTATGTCACTCTCCGTTTCCCAGGTGGGATTTGGCCCATTTATATGTTTCCAACGTACAGGCACTAAATCGACTATCTTACGTTACAACTTCTTAGTCTTACGGTTAACGATTGCGTTAGGTTCTCCAATTAACCTGTTGTTTTCATCCAACCTTAATTCAGAAATGGGTATTATGTCGGGCACGTCTCCTATGAACTTCCTCAAATAACACATATAAAAGGTGTTATGAATACTCTCTAGTTCTTCCGGTAATTCTAGCTTGTAAGTTTGATTCCCGATCCTCTGAAGAACTTTAAATGGTCCAATAAGCCTTGGACTCAACTTTCCCCTTCTACCAAATCTTATAAGTCCCTTCCACGACGAGACTTTAAGTGAAACGGAATCTACGACTTCGAATGATATCGGTTGTCTTTTCTTGTCAGCATAGCTCTTTTGAGCAGCTAACATCTTTTTCTCTAATCACTTACAACTTTTCAGCAATCTAATGGACTATTTCAAGTCCCATAGACTGCTTTTCCTCAGGTTCCATCCAACATGATGGCATCCGACACTTTTCCCCATACAAAGCGTGATAAGGTGCCATCTTAACGCTTGATTGGAAACTATTATTATAGGTGAATTCTACTAGAGATAAGTGTTCATCCCAGTTACCTGGAAATTCTAGGGTACATGCTCTCAACATATCCTCCAATGTTTGAATCGTTTATTCGCTCTAACCATCGGTTTACGGATGGTAAGCTATATCCAAACATAACTTGGTACCCAATTCCTCTTACAGTCTCCTCCAACACCTTTAGGTAAAACGATTGTCATGATCGGATACAATCGTTAACGGAACACCGTGTAGCCTCATAATTTCTTTCATATAAGAATTTCACAAGTTTATCCATAGACCATTTCTTGTTAGCGGCCATGAAATGCGCATTATTAGTGAAGCGATCAACGACCACCCAAATCTTGTCGTAACCGTTCCTTATTTTTGGAAGTTTAGTCACAAAATCCATGGTGATTTCTTCCCATTTACCCATGGGTACAAGTAAAGGTTCTAAACTCCCATATGGTTTCTGATGTTGTGCCTTAACCCTAGGCAAGCATGAGGGGTTTCCTCAGCCATACGTGTCCAAAAGGCAACCATGAGGGGGATGGAGTACAACGAATAAACACCCAAGTTCACTAACACTTACAAGTTGCGGGCCTGTTAATGTTTCCCACTGGACTGTCTAGAAAGTCCGTGGTCGTCATCCAAACTCCGCTAGATGACTGGATCTCAAAACTCATCGAGGCCTCTCCTCAATTTTATTTTATCGCACATCATTATCTACCCATGTTCTACCCAACATATTTGTAGATAAAAATACTTATACAGTTTAAAACTTGTATAAAACGTCAACTCAACAGTCACCTCAAATAAACAATTAATATATATTTACACATAACACGTATTATAAGGTAAATACTTCATATCTATGTGTAAAATGAAAGTGACTATACATTCTCTTGATTTGATGATAATCGGGCAACAATTCGTTTCCTAAAACAATTGTTTCTAATAAAACCAGGAGTATTATTAAGAAACCGAGCTCTGCAAAGGTCGGGCTTCGAAACCGAAAAGATAAATTTTCCGGGCTTCACGGGCATTTCGTGGCGTATTCTGGGTGTTATATTTGATACCGGGGCTTTGGGGGATGTTAATATGAAGAAAATATGGAAAAAGGGGTTAAAAGTGGCAATTTTCCAAAGTTACCCGGGAGGTCTCGCACCCTTCTATTTATAGGGGCGAGGCTTCTGATCGGACAGTCAGGAGGGAAGACACGCGTCGCAGATCCGAAGCTCGCAGGGGGGTGGCTCGCACGTGAGCTGCGCATGCGAAGGCCTTGCTAGCAGCTTGTGATTGGACAAAAGTCCAGATCCGATGAGGGGGTTCGTGGCTCACTGTGAGGCTCAGACGGATGACTCACTACACACACGTCAGATGCGAGGCTTGCCACCGAAGCTTATATGTGTAGTCAGCGGATTGGACCGCAGCTCGGACTCGGAAGGATATGACATGCCTCGCCAGGTGGCTTCGTGACTCAGCAGCTCAGATACGTGCGTGTTTTGAGCGAGGGTGGCGTGGCTGAAGTTCACGTGTGCGAAATTCCTCAGTTTTGGGGATTTTTCTCGTTTTTCGCACCAAAACTTTTAAAATCCATAACTTTCGCATACGAGCTCCGTTTTTAACGGTCTTTATATGCACGCGTAGCTAAAATTACACTCTACAACTTCTATTTAGACTTCTTCGGCTAATTTTGACTTTAATTTTATTATTATTGTTTTTAATAGACCGGGATAGGAAATCCGTTAAAAATTCATAACTTCTTCATCCGACGTCCGTGTTCGTCAGACTTTTTACCGTTGTGCTACTAATGACGAGACCTTCAATTCTCGTTTAGGTTGTGTCGGCTAAAAATCGCTCGATCTAAAATTCGAGTTTTTAGCTGTCTACTACTAAGCTGAAACTTCGAAAAATCATAACTTCCTCCTACGAAGTTAGATATGGGCGTTCTTTTTATTGAACTTCTCGGTTTAACGAATACTACGACTTTCGATTAGATCACTAAGGCTAAAAAGTAGTTTATCAAAAACTCACTTTTTACGACATTCGGCATCGTGCCGGTTTATCGTGAAACTTCGACAGGTCATAACTTCTTCATTATAACTCGGATTCTGGTATTCTTTATATCCCCGAAATCCTTGTTTCGACCACTACAACTTTATATAAAGATATTGGGCTTATCTCACACTTTAATTTTGACGCTTATTTTTATTCTTAGTTAATTAAGCCCTAATAATTAAGCATAAAACACATAATTCACATAAAATTTACATAATTCCTTTTCATTTCTTCTAAATGAGTTACAAAGGTTAAACTAGACCATTATGTCAATATTAATGCCTAGCCTAGAAACACGGGCGTTACAGTCTATGTGTGATCACATCTTGGAGATGAAGTCACATATTGACAAGCCGGGAAAGTTTGGTGTCAAGGTCTTGAGAAAGTTGGATGTTCAATCACTTTCTAAGTCACATAGTAAGTTCGTTTGGGACTACTATGGAACAGACTGTGACATGACCCTTAATGATCTTATCTATTTGCTTGGTGCTTCTGAATCATCAATGATTTGGAGGACTAGTAAAGCTAATTTGATTAGAAGATCAACTTCCCAAACTTCCATGGACTAATTGACAATGGTAACATTGGAAATCCAGGAGAGCTTTCTCTTCCCAATGGAAAGGGATCGGCCATTGTCAACTCGGTTGACCAAATAGTAAAGAGGAAGGCTAAGTCTGAGATTGTCCCATGTCCCATTACCAAAGAGTCCATATGTTTCTATTGCCAAAATGAAGGGGCATTGATTGCGAAGCTGCCAAATTTACCTGAAAGATCATAAGGTTGGTAAAGTCAATAAGTTTGACTCTACTTCAGGTAAAGTCCATTGTTTAACTCTATTTAGTTCCTATTTGGAGATCCTTATTACATAATGTGATTGGGTCACATGTTGATGTTTTAAGAATCAAAGAAAAAGAGAGGAAGCGTAAAGGAAGTATATGCTGATTCTGATCGCAAAGATGGATTTCGATCGCATGGTTCGGTGATCAGAATTTTGTGCTGGTACTTAGGAGTTATGATATATTGCTTAGGAATAGATAACAACAAGTATGTCATATGCATTTGCATTGTAAGGATAAGTTTTTCCGTAAATTTTTAAAATAAAAGGAAAATTTTTATTTATTTATTTTAAATATCTTTACAGTGGCATTTGTGGAAAAAATTGTTCCATTGATATCAATAGTGGAAATAGGAATTTGATTCTATCCTTTGTGGTAGTGTCTAAATTTATCAAATAAGAAAAAATTCTCATCACCCAAGTTTCAATTGGACCGGAACATGGAATCATGCAAGTTGTACGATGAATACGAATTTTCATCTTTGGAAAATTAAGATTACTTCCTTGTTCACATGTTTAAGTGAATCAAGTGAAGGACTTAGGGATCGAGTACACATTCTTATGCACTGGTCAAGTCCACCACAAATATTAATAATAATATTCGTCATGATTTACTAAAGTGTAGTAAATATGGTTATACTTACAAGCTTAAGTATAGTTCTGAAACATTGGAAAATTTTCGATGTATGGCAGAACGAATGAGAAGAATCAAATTGGCAGAAAGATAAAATTTTCTCAAATCTGAAAAGACGGGAGAGTACTTTAGTATCATGTTTTGTGATCATCTTAATGATTAAGAAACCATATCACAATTGGTCCTCTAAGGACATCTTAGTGCATTCCTATGGCTAAGAAGAGGAATCATGAATGGTTGAAATGATTAAATCAAGAAGATGAGTCATACTTCGTTTCAAAACAAGTCTTAGAGTCATACTCCAAGATTGTAATTTGAGTGACACATCTTAAAGAAGGTTTATTAATCTAGTCAAATGTAAGAGTAAAATATGTTCTACTCTTGTAAATTTGAAATTGGTAAGTTGTGATGTTTTGGATAAAACAAAGACCAACTAAGGCCAATCGTGTTAAGTGTTTTTCTTGATAAAGAATCCACACTATCTCTTGAATATTTGGCAACTGAGTCTTATATGTCAAGAGGACAGTGGGAGTCTTAAAGGTCTTGGAAAATTTTCAAGAACTAATCAAGAATAAAAACTTGTAGTTTATCACTCGCACACGACATGAGGTTTGTAACCTATCGTGTTGACATATTTCTATTTCTATGTACATTTCAGTTAAAGTTGGCTTCGCATATGAGTTCTGAAAAGTTCTCAATTGGTTGCATAACAACTTGGAAGCAATGGCAGGCCCTTATGCTGCTAGGTGGCAAGAAACTAAGATTGAGTTCAGTCCATATGAGTCTGGATTTGTCATTATCCTTGTCTTGTGATTATGATTTTGACAAATTCACATGGATAAGAACACATACACCATAAAATCTAAGTGTCATAAGGTTTCTCTCCGACTCATGAAAATGATGGTGAGGAAACACTTTCAGTAAGTAGATTTTAAGTAGATAACAGTTGTGATATTTGCATTCTCAAGGTCATTAGTGGAGCGTGTGTGGTTAACCGGCACACTAACATGGATTTATGAGAAATGGCAAAGGTCTAAACAATTGAGACTATGATTACGACATCCCTTTCATAGTTCTAAAAATTGTTTAGACACACATGTGAGCTATCTAAGGAAAGGTGTATGATTTTGAAAAAGTTTTATCAAAGCATCTCGTATTAGAAATTTGAACTTTGGTAAGAAAGTCAATAAAATATTGATTTCTAGAAGTCCAGTTGATTTCTGAGTACATGTCAAAGCTAGTGGGAGCATAAATGTTATGCTAATAATCATCATGTTAGTGGGAGCATGATAATTATGATAAGTGTTGCAATTTAGCAATGTTAATTATAGAAAACAAAAGTTTCAATTTGGAAAAGTTGTTTTGCTATAATTAAGGGAGAGGAAATTATACTTCATTTCAAATTTAAAGCTTAGATTGAGGTTTAAATTGTACTTCATTTCAAATCTAAAAGCTTAGATTGAGGTTTTAATCGTTATTAGTTAAGGATATATATATGAATTCTATGTTGGAATGGCTTAACATAAGGAAATTCTATATATGGGTATATTATTTATGCTCTAAAATTCGATTATGATTACGACATCCCTTTTCATAATCTGAATTATGTGAACATTGCAAATAGAAATAGAAATATTATAGCAAAAGACTGGTCTAGTATCATGTCTTTATGTGAGACATGATGAATCGTGTCCCATATGCTTCGGATATAGGATCGATTGCATGTGTTATAATATTCATCCTTTCTAAATTTTCCAAATGCTCAGGGCATTAAGAGGGGAAAAGTCTAGAATTGGATATGACTAAAATGATTAAGCAATTGTCGAAGACAATCTAAGGTTTACCAAGATTGGTTGCTCAGGAACAGTTGGAAGTATAGTATTTTGGAAGTACTATATTGACATATTCTGAAAAGAGGCAACTCTTGTTAAGAAGTGATAGTCAAAATGGGAATGTTTCATAGGTGGAAATTATTCAATCTGTCTAACATTAGAAAACTTAATACAAGAAGGATGTTTCCATGGAGTTGATCTCCATTGGAATACTCTGTAATGTATGTTGACAAGTCTTTGTGACTTTGTGCATAATCATTACAAGAGGATCAGTGCATATAAGTTTAAAATATAAAAAGATTTCGGTGAATGGCAGGTTTTTGGAATTCTTGCATTTGCAGAAAAGGTTTGGGATTGTGAAATGAGAATCATTGGAACTATGTTCAATCAATCTATTTCACAAAGTAAAGATCATAGGAAAACATAGTGTGCATACTTGGTTTATGGCATGACTAGTGTTTAGAAAACATAGTGTATATGCTTGGTGAATGGGACAACTATTGTTTTAATTCAAGTATAAAGTTGATAATTTGAAACAATATACAATGAAGAATGTGTAATCAATATGGTGATAAATAAAAGTTGTTCTATTTATATTCATAAGTTTTGAGACCATATTGGATTCGATTATTATTATGTTTCGCTTTGCATGTTTTGACTTCCAGAATAATTAGGTTATTCTTTCCGAATGACTAAGTTATTTAAACTCTCCACAGTCAGTCATGTGTTGGAAGTAGGTATGAATTAAGACTGTCATGAAGTTGGATTGTAGATGTCCAAGGTATTGGACATAGCAGAGTTGCCACAACATTCATGAGTGCTCATAAGCTCTGAGTATTGGACTAAACCCATGATCATTTGACTCACTTCATGGATTTTATCACGAGTGATCATGAGACGATAATATCTTATATTCTTCAAACCTAGATATATGACTTGTTTCCTATGAGTTGGTTATGCATTGATTATACGAAAATGCATTGGTAGCTCGATGTTATAAAACGTGCCTTTTTGTATGATTCAACAAGTAGTAGAACAAGCATATGAGTCGAATTTTATCTATTCCTTTTACCCTTAAAGGGATAAAAGCGATATCTGTGGGCCCATTGATGATTTAGTGATGACACCCTGAAGTTTTTGGCCAAGCCTGGGCTGATTTGATTTGTTCAATTAGTCGGTCATCATAAATTGGAAATCGGGAAACAACAGATGGACAGAGAGAATGGTTATAATCTATGTCACAATCCATATGATATCTAGAATGGAGGAATATATGATCCCTTATCTGATGGACGCGTCATTGATTTGTTCACAGTTTGACGACAACAAATTTTAAGAGCTACGATTGCTAGTCGAGTTTTGAAGTCATACACAATAAGAGTTTCAGACTTATCCAAGTGGGAGACTGTTGGATTAGTGTCTAAGTCCATAACTATATTTGGTATGTACTTGATTCGATTGGCATGGTCCATTTGGGTTGCATGGCATCATGCATTTGGATAGATTAAAATGAGAGAAATAACACTTAAGGTTTATTAATATATTATAAGCTCTAATATATTAATAAGATTATTTAATTAGTATTGATCAAGAATTAATTTGGAATTAATTAAGTGATCAAAAGGAGACTAATTAAATATATGGGTTGATTATGTAAATCCTCCATACTTGTATAGTGGGCTAATGCTCCATGGATTATCAAGTTGGGCTAAAACCCATAGGATGCTCCACGGTGTTTTTATACCCATGGATCATGGAAATGAAAGGCCATGACAATTAGGGTTTACATGGTGTAACCCTAATTGTTACACGCTATATTAGCATCTTATTCTTCCCAAAAGTCTGCCACTATGTATGAATGGTGAGGGCTAGCCGATTTCATGATGTGTCTCATTTCTCTCAAGTTATTATAAATGTATTTGGTGTTGTGTGAACCATTTGAGGTGTCACACTTGAGGCACTAGGCTCTTAAGATCCATGGAATCAAGCTACATCAAAAGGTATGTCTTCTAACTTATATTATTCCCTATGAATCAATGTTTTGTATGCTAGTTAGGGTAATACCTTGGAAAAGTACAAGTTTGCATGTATAATAGAGAAAACATAGATCCAAGCTATTTAGGGTTGCATGTACACCTTAGGAGTGTTAGATTGCTCAAAACCCAACACGCAGGTCATAGTCACATGCAACAGTGACCACTTCGTAGGAAATGACGGTTAGGGTTTCACATGAAATGACGATAAGGGTTTCACATGAAATGACGATTAGGGTTAAACAACAACACTTAACCCATTAAGGACTTAATCACTTAAGGGTATGATTGATTAATGTTTGACTTACTCGTTTTTGGTTGGAAATAATAATCCAGTTAACAGCACAAATACGCGCCCGATTATTGCCCGAAATAAAGCTCCTCGTCTTTAGGGTTTTTTTATACATAAAATGATAATTAGGGTTAGTGTTTCTCACTTAACCCATTAAGGAATTATTCCATTAAGTCTAATATTACATCAAGTTAGCTTTGGAGAATTATTAGGTATTATTTAATGTTTAATTAGTAGTTTTAACGCGGGTCCCGACCAACTCTAAAATTAGGGTTTCTTGATATTAGGGTTTTCTAAACCCTAATTAGGGTTTCCAACCCCTAAAGTTAAATGATTATCTAATTAAATAAATATTTAACTAATAAATTGGGCACCACCCACTGCCACCTCGGGTAGTGGTGGTCGACGGTGATCTATGGCGGCAGGAGGTGGCAACCACCGGCATATGGCGACAGTTTGAGTAATAGATCCAACTATCCAACACACATACAATGTATTGCAACACACACACACACACTAGCACCAAAAGAATAAGAAAAGGCCTAACACAACCACCAAAAATGGTGGCCGGCGGCGACAAGAGATGGCAGCCACTACCTCACGGTGGTGGTGCTGGTTTCCTTGATTTTTCTCCAGCCAAAACATACAACATCTCATCAACAAAAGTAAAACACACACACACATGCCATAAAATGCATACACAACCACCATGTGGTGGCAGGTGGTGGTTGGAGATGACAGCCACCACCTTACGGTAGTGGTGGTGGGTTCCTTTTTTTGTTCCCGTCCAAGCAAACACACACCAATGACACAACATACACATACACGTCACAACATAGGATATCACTACAAAACACACTTACATCCACCATCTTGAAAGAAACCATGACCAGAGATGATCTGAAAAGGAAACAGTTGTAATGAGCGACAACGGAAATGGTCGGATGCGAGCTAACTGTTGTGGGATGGAACAGAAGTAGAAGGCAAAGGGCTGATGCAGTGGGGAACGGAGGTTGCGCCTCCACCGGAACAAAACAACAGTGACTACAAGTTCTGATCTTCCGACTTCTCACTGCCACGAGATGGACTCACCGGTCTCCGCTTACATCGGTAGCAGTGGCGGTGGTATCGACTCGGTGATTACGACTTCAACGATGGCGGTAGTGGCGGCTAGAGGGGTGGAGTAACAAAGGTGGCAGCTGCAAGGTCGTTTTAGGGTTAGGGTTTGGAGGATGCGGCTCAAATGAAGAAACATGGAGAGAGTGACGGGTCTTAACCTGTCTCTAATCAAACTTCTGCCGAATTTCACTTTCAGTCCCTCCCTCCTAGATTTATTTCAGCTTAGGCCAAAAATTACAAACAACCCCCCTGCTCTCCAAGAACCTTTACATTACAAGTCCAAATGTTACAAACAAATCCTCATTTCCGTAAATTACAATATTTAACTCCTCGTAGCTAACACTAATAAATCATTTAAGATTTAGGGATAAAATAAAATAAAATATAAAACGTATATTGGGGTTTTAGGGCTTATTATTTATTTATCTATTTATTATTATTATTATTATTATTATTATTATTATTATTATTATTATTTATTTTTAACGGAATGTTACAAATAAATTCCACATAATACTTTAATATGATGATTACAATAAATGTAGTAATAAGTGAATATCAATTTCATTAATAGACTTACCTTCTTATTTCAAAATTCTCAAATTAAAGCTCATTGGTTTGTTTTTTTATTTATTTAAATTTAAAAGATAAAAAAAAATCAATTTTAACAAATCATTATTTTTCTTATTTTCTTATAAAACCAAACTTTTTAAATATTTAGACATTTATATTTAATTTTTTTAATTAACCCATGTAATACATAGGTCTTACACCTAGTCTTTTATTAAACTATCTAGAACCTTACAAAAAAAAGATTGCATCAAAGAAATAGCAACTTTGGGAATTTGCACTTGTCTCACTCAATTAATTTTAACGAACGACTTATGTTAACCGACAAGAAAGCTTGGGTAATAATCCTATCAAATACCTTTGTCTTTTGGGGATTACTTCTAGCAAACAAAAAAGTATTTCTAAAAACCCACATATACCACCACTTAATATAAAAAGTTTCTATTAGTCTTTAAAAATAGTATGCAATCAAAGAGAAGAGAACCATCTTAACCAATCATTATAAGGAAATAACCTAGACATTATCACCATCTCTCCGAGTCGAGAGATCCGAAGCAACATATCAAACATCCAAAAAAACATATGGAAAACATGTTCCAAACCCATATCATACACCAGGCATAAAACTGTTGGAATATCTATCTTCTACTAGCAGTATTATTTTTTCTATAAAGTTTATTTGTGACATCCCCAAAATCACGGCAAAAAAAGACCGGTTTTGTTTATACTTTATCTCAAAATCAGAGTAATCTTTTAATAAAAGAATTGAGGAATTTGTCCCAAAACAATATTATGATAAAGATTTATCAAAAGCATTTCCTTAGAAATGTATTTCATTAAAAGACTCGGGATGTCATGTTCGTTACAGTACATAAGTATAAACAATACAGTATAAGCCTTACTACATTATTTCATATCTACAGGTCTATATCCGTAATCCCTCGTCCAAAACATCACATCTATGCTCATGCGCCACTACCTGTAATACAAGAAACTGAGTGGGTCAGGCTTGGGAGCCTGGTGAGCACATAGGGTTTTCAACCCACAATAATAAGTTTATTAATTTCATCAATCAACAATCACCCGATTACCCGTTCCCATTATCCTCACTTTACGTCCCTAAACACCTATCATAAGGGACCTAGCCTAAGGATCATCATCGGGATGGACATCACTGCTAAGGGGATTCCTCAGCAATAAATGTCCTAAAGGCAACCATGTGGGGGATGGAGTACACCGGTGAACACATTGTTCACAAACACCTACAGGTTGCGAGCCTGCTAGTGTTCCACTGGACTGTCTAGAAGAGTCCGTGGTCGTCATCCATACTCCGCTAGATGACAAAATCAACAACATCAACATCGAGGCCTCTCATCATTTTATCACACATCACCTCTTACATCTACCCATGTTTTACCCCAACATTTTTATAGATATAAAATACATATACAATTTAAATCATTGAAAACATGTATAAAAACGTTCATCCAGCATAGATAGCAAGTATTCAGATAATATGCACACATAGCACGTAATTTATATAAAATACTGCATATCTATGTGTAAGCAGAAAGTAACTATGCACTCACTTGAAAGGTGGTGACTCAGCACTCGGACAGCGCTTCGATACTCTCAAAACGATTTTCCTTCGATAAAACCTAGTACCAATACCACTAGGGTTTAGTCTAACGATAACCGCGATTAATTAACAGTCTAGCTATTATTATTATTATTATATAAGCGTTAAATGATACTTATATAACCCATAATAATAGCCCAAGTACTTATTATAAGGTCCTAATAACATTACTATGTTAAAACGTAAGCTAAACTAAAGATAGGTTAGGCATAGCTCTCTTACAGCGAGTTTTCTCGAAAATCGGGATTCGCTGGAGCAGCGTTCCCGAGCCGAAAGGCTCTTTTCTCGGGACTCCGGGAGCCTCGGGGCTTCCTTCGGGTGCTAGGGGGTTTACCTAGGCTTTTAGGGGGGGGGGGGGGGTTAGGGAGGCTAGAGAGAGAAACTAGACAGAGAAAGTGAGTTTGGGAGGTGTGAAGAGAAGTGAATGCCCAGCACCTCTATTTATAGGGGTGCTGACTGATGGACTCGCCGAGTAGGAGGACCTACTCGCCGAGTTGGTGCATGTGGCAACCTTTTGGTGGTGTCACATGTCCAATTCTGGTGGTGCCACGTCACCCCCTATCGCGTATCAGCCTTCAAACTTAGAAAAATCATAACTCTCGCATACGAGCTCGGTTTTTGACGTTCTTTATATCTACGCGTAGGTAAAATCAAGATCTACAACTTTTGTTTAGACTCCATCGGCTAATTCTCTACCCATCTCAAATTTAACAGTAGGAGGCGTTTAGACTGTTAAATGACCATAAATAATTCGTAACTCCTTCATACGAACTCCGTTTTCGTCCATCTTTTTACCGTTGAGTTCCTATTAATGAGATCTTCAACTCTCATTTAGGTCGCGTAAGCCAAAAACCGCTCGAACTAAAATTCGAGTTTCGGGCCGTGCACTACTAAGCCGAATCTTAGAAAAATCATTACTTCCTCATACGAAGTCAGATTTGGGTGTTCTTTTTATCGATGCTCTTAGTTTAACATATTCTACAACTTTCATTTAGATTGCTAAGGCTAAATCTCGCACTATCATAAATTCACTATTTACGCTTCCCGGTGCCATGCCGGTTTTGTTGTAAAACTTCGACGGGCCATAACTTCTTCGTTATAATTCGGATTTCGGCGTTCTTTATATGTACGGAAACTTGAGACATATTCTAAAACTTTATGTAGAGATATTGGGCTTATCTCACACTTTAATTTTGACGCTTATTTTTATTCTTTATTAATTATACATTTATAATTAAATTATAAGCACATAAATACACATAATTCACATAATACTAAAATATTTCATCTTTATTATTTCAATAAGAGTTACAATAGTTGACCTAGACTATTACATTGACAAATATGCTTAGCCCTGAAACCCGGGCGTTACATTATTGAAAGTCAAACGCTAATAAATGGTTTTCACATTAAGGCTGTCCGAAATGGACATATAAGAAGATACATGAAGTTGATGTGTCAGTCCAAGGGACGCGTGAACATCGCCCCAATGGCCATTAGCTTGGGTATGGAGTGGCTTGGAGTGGCTGGGAAGACGGAGGAAGACGATCGATTTGATTGGTTGCCATTTCTTTCCCTCACATTCACTCTCTTTCTCTCTCATTCTTTTTGCCTCTTCACAGCCTAGCCACTCGCGAATACCGTTTCCACAACCTAGTGGATTGGTTATGGAATGGTTAAATAGTGACATGATCTATTCTTCACTCATAACCCACTCGTGACCACTCCGGACTACCAAATAGGCACCAGAGGATTCCAACATGTCAGACTTCAATCATGACCAAAATATTTGTATCAATAAAATCTCTCGTTGACACAAACATAGAAGTCGCAAGAACCCACTAAAGACTAAAACCATTGATTCATCATATAATAAGATAAGAATGTGATAAACAAGGCCACCAAGTCAACCTATTGGGGACTTTCAATCCCTTCCCTCAGCTTGTGACGAAACGAGGTCATCTGACCCATTTTGACATAAAAGAAATAGAACATATACAATAGAAAATTAGATAATCAAAGAAGGTTCACCCTACCATAAGTCCTCTCTAAAAGAAGTAAGAGACTTATTCTCGATTTTCTTCTTATATGTGAAAATTTTCAACACCCTACTTATGTAAATAAAAAGATGTTGATAGAATAGACAACCAAGTATAAGTTAAACAATTTATAGGTATCAGGCAATTAATCAAGTGATGATAACGATGGATAATCTTAACCACCCAAACCCATAAAGCATTTTTGGAGGTAGTGGTGTCACTTTTACTACACTCCCTTCCATGTCATGTAAACGTCACACCAGTTTTTACCACAAAAGTGTGGTTCCTTGCCACAGACAAGGAATGGTGCCAAACTTTTTTTAAAAATTTAAATTAAATAAAAACTATAATTTAAAAAAAAAACCGTAAAATTTCATTACTTAAAATTTAAAAACCATTACATTGCTTTACTTAAAAACACATAACATGACATTAAAATAAAATCCAAAATACTTACAAAAAAAACTAGAAATCTTAAACCTACAAACTTTAAAAAAAACAAACAAACATCAAATGATTAAAAGCTAAGGAAAAAAACAAGAAATCTCAAAACCTACTTAGCATAACGATTTTTGAGATCGACTTTCATTGCCAAAGCAATTTCAAGCCCCCCCACTCATATTCGTTGTGTGTAGCGTTAGTATTTTCAAGTCACTTTCTCTTTCATACGCTTTCTGTTGGAGGAATTTGCAAAAACTTGTCAATTCTATCTTTTATACCCTTCGTATCATCCCCCATTTCTTTCAAATCATCTCAATCTGCCACTTTGCCTTTGTCTTTATGTTTTATTTTTCCCTTTCCAATTGGTCGGGATAGTGGTGAAAGTTGAATAGGTTCATCATCGTTGACGTCGAAACTAACACGAGCATCAGATTTAGGGCAGTCTGAGTGTTTTGAACCACTCTCCATATGCTCTTCGGTTGCTTTTCCCGTTTGACCTTTTTTTTTTTTTTTTTTTTTTTTTTTTTTTTTTTTTATCTTTCACTAGATTCCAAACATCAAGAAACTTGAAAGCCTTCTTGTTTTCTTTTTCATACACTTTTGAATCTTTCTGCAAAATCACTTTATCGCTTTCTCTGTTATTCCATTGACTTTTCATATTGTTATAAAAATCATTAAACAACATGACTTCCTTGTTTGTCTTCCGCTGTGTTAAGTAAATTTGGTGTTCGAACAATACTCATGAAGCTTCATTCCTTTATGGAACCTTTATGTAACTCAAATCCAAAAATAGTCATGTTTTTGGTCTTTTCCTGCGGTTGCATCTTCTGAAATATCGATCCATGATTGTGCTAAAATAACACTTCTTCTGGTACCCATCCTTTTGCAACCTCTTTCTCTTTTCTTTTATTGGGTGCCTATATTGGTTGGGTTCCTCAAATGAACTCGAGTTCGGAATCAGAAATCGGTGTTTGGGATTGTTGAACATATTCTGGTTGGGACAGAAAATTAAACAGATTAAACTTGGAATCATTTTCTGGTTGTGTTGGTGTTTGCGGTTATGGTTGTGGTTGGGTGTGACAATTGGGAAATACCCATCACCAATGATCTAAAGAATAATATCAACAAGTGATTATAATAGAGTTTTCATATTTTAGGAAAAATATTATCGGTTGAACCAATATGGGGATTAGGGTTTGCATGGATGTAACCCTAGACTTTGCCACACTATCAAAGGACTCCCTTAGCACCCAAATTCGTCCACTAGAGTTCTTGGAGTTCATTAGAGCCGATCTTGGAGCTAGCAACATCTCTCTGAAGCTCTCCTTTGTCCTTGGTGTGTTGTGAACCGTTTGAGGCATCACACTTGGGGTGCTAAGTTCTTAAAGGCGAAATACAACAATTTCTAAAAGATACATAAAGAGGTAAACTCATAACTAGTATTTTATGTTTTTTATGTCAATTGTATGCTAGTTGTAGGCTTAATGCTTTGGAAACAATATTGCATGTATAATTAGAGAAAACATAGATGTAAAGCATTTAGAGTTGTATGTGCACCATAGGATGTTGTAGTATACTAAAACCCAACAGTGGTATCAAAGCCAAGGGTTGTTTTCTATTATACTTGATGCTTGGTAATTTTTCAAAGCTGAAAATTTGATTTTCAGCCCATCTGACTGATGAACTCGCCGAGTCCACTCAGTATAGGGTCAACTCGGCGAGTCTTGTTCATGCACTCGACGAGTTGATGCTTCTGATGGCAGATTTTTGGGATTTTTGGCCTGTTTTGGATTAGGATCATTACCATAAAATGTTTTAGTTCATAAAATTTGATCATCTTTATCAAATTAAATAGAATTGTCATAGTTTCAAGATTTGTATTAGTTTATATGATAGGCTAATTTCTTGCAAATTGTTGATATGAGTTATCTTGACTTATGAGTTTAACTAGATCATAGAAAAACTATTTGATAGTTTTATTAGTTAGAATATTTGATCTAAATGACTTTTATGAACTCCATAACTTGTCCTCAAGTTATGGAACATGAAAAGTTTTTTCCATTAAAAATGCATTAAATTCATAAATTATAGAAACCAAAAGTTTTTGAATAGTTCAAAACTTGCCCTCAAGTTTTGGAATTTGTAAAGTTACCCTTATGAGTACTTTAGTTCCAAACCCTATAATTTTAAAAGTTAAAATTCAACCCTTACACTATTGTAACATTAAAAGTTAATATATATATATATATATATATACATATATATATATATATATATATATATATATATATATATATATATATATATATATATATATATAAGAGTAAGTCAGTCTTACCGTTAGTAGGCCTCATTCATGAAGCCAATCTATAAGAGGGTATATGGTTACTGCATATATGTGACAACCCGAAATTTCCATCCAGTTCAGTCTAACACTTCTTTGAAAGTCAAACTCATTGCTGTTATCTTTTAGCACAATTAGAAGTTTATTTGAGCATTCTGAGCCTTTTACACTTAAGGAATAAGTGTCGGGATTTATTGCCTGAAGTTTTAGCTCAAAAAATGACCTTAAGCACTCATGCAAGGAGTTCACGGCCAACACATGGGAGTTTACGGCCGTAAAATCCATGTGGGCCGTAAACTCTTGCTTATATGATGAAGTGGTGGTCATTTGTTCGTTCCTCCCTTCCGTTTGGCCCAAATCCTCTCAAGTAGCATCCCGATCTTCGTCCCCGATCTTCAAAACTCGTAAGCTTATTATCTTAACTAGTTGATATCTTGCATGAACTAGTAATCTTACATGATTTCATCTGTGAAATCATTCCATTTTGTAGATCTTCAAGTTTCACCATGAACACCAAGAACACACACTAGTATTCTTGGCCAAAACCGACCATTCGAGCTAGTAGATCGTAAGTACTATTGATCCAACTCATTGTACACTAAGTTTATCATACTTAGAGCTTAGAAAACATAAGAAATCAAGGGATTCAAGGAGTTTACGGCCAAGGCATGTTCTTGGGCCGTAAACCCCTTTTAAGGGTGCAAATGACACCCTAACACTTTATTGAGCCTTAGATATTAACATAGAACCTTACACCATTGAGCTAAGGACTTCATTGAATGAAACGGTACTCCTTACCATGAGTTTACAGCCGTAAACTCATGGGGGAGTGGTCCCAGGGCCGTGAACACCAAACAAGGTAATTTTAGGACCTTAACCCTTCCCAAACACTTGTTTAAAGCTTTGGAGCACTTAACCACTTAAGCCCTTAGAGTTTTAAACCCCTTTTGGTGACCAATTGAGAGTTTACGGTCAGGAGTAAACTCCCCTGGGCCGTAAACTCCAACAAACAATGGTCATTGGACCATAAACTCCCGTATAAGGCCTTGCACTCCTTTGTTGCAACCCGTTAGCCTCCTAGCACTTGACCAAAGTATTTTCCTCGAAATAGGATGTTTTTACATGTTTAATTAGTGTTATAATCAGTAATTGTTTGTATACATATGTCTTCATATGAAATTAGGATCATTGTGTGTGTTTAAGTCTTCACTTGACACCAAGCACTTGTCCGACACTTCCTTCCGATCCGCTCACTGAAGGTGAGTTCATACCCCTTGAAATAACCTTTTAAATGTTGTTAAATGTTTATAAATGATTTATAGGGGGGGGGGGGGGGGAATACAAGTTGAATCATGTTTAGTTATTATATCAATCACTTGTGATTAATAACTAACATGCAAATGGATTTACTATACGTTAACTGTTTTACCAAACATATTTCTTCAAATGTTTATCTTAAACGTTTTTATGTGTTTAAAACAATTTATTAAACAATGTATGTTTCATTTCAAACCCTGTTAAAGTTATGTTTCTAAAAAGGTTCCTTTATATTTAAACTCTTTTTATCAAACAAATACTTTCAAACCGTTTTATAAACTGACATCAAGTCAATATTTTCTTAGTTATTAGTCTTTTTCAAAGGTTTTACAAAACTTCTTTTATGCTTTTATGTTGTCAAATGCATGGCCATATATGTATAGTTATATAAGTAATGTTTAAAGTGTTGGATTAGTGTCTAAGGCTGTAACTATTTTTGGTAAGTACTTGACCCGGTTGTGTATGGTCCTTTTGGGTTGCCTTCACCATAGCAACTTGATAGGGTGATTTAGAGAGAAGAGATATTATTATTAATGTATTATAGGAATAATATGTTAAAAGAATAATAAGATTATTTGATTAATATAAGTCATACATTAATGAGGAATTAATTTAGTGACTTAAACAAATTAATTGAATAAAGGGGTATAAACTGTCAAATATGTAAAAGTTGTATTTTAAGCTGATAACCCTTATTGATATGGGTTGGACGATTTTAGGGATGTGGATCACCTAGAAATCGTCCAAGGCCTTATCTAGAAGAGGATTTTGGATTGCTTTGAGGCTAAGTTATCCAATTAGGGTTTTGGGGTGAAACCCTATAAGCTCATAGTATAAATAGACCCATAAGGTTGAGGAAATCGGCCACCCTTGTGATTGGAGTAACCCTAGAGCTGATTTCCCTCTTCCTCATCTCTTTCAAATCATCTTCTTGCTAGTTGGTGTTTGTAAGCCATTAGAGGAGTGACATTTGTGACTCTAAGCTCCAAGAAGAAGAAGGTTTTCAAGCAAGTAACTCAAGGTATTATTCTAGATTTGTTTCATATGTTTTAATTATTAGATTACATTAGATCTAGCCATGAAAGTCTTGGATATGTTGCATGTTCAACTAGTGACACCTAGATCCAAGCTATAGGGTCGTATGTGCACATAGGGAACGTTCTTATGTCCAAAACCCATTAGTGGTATCAGAGCCATGATTGGTTTCAATTGAATATGATGCTTAATTCTTTTGGTTGCTGAAAATCGTTTTTCTTGCCCTCTGTCGACCCAACTCGGCGAGTCAGTGTTTGGACTCGGCGAGTTGGCCCTACTCGGCGATTCGGCCCTACTCGGCGAGTCCAAAGCTTGACTCGGCGAGTCCGAGCGTCAGACAGAGGATAATTCAGGATTTTGATGCTGTTTTTGTCTTGGATTGATACCTAAATCGTTTTATTATATATAAATCGGAATTTTAACTTAATTTAATAATTATCCTTGACATAAATATAGATAATTTCAAATCTTTTAAATATTGATTATTTATATGATAAATATTGGACTATTTAAGATTATTTGGTAATTATCTAATGACTAAAATTTAATTAGGTCCAATATAGATAATTATGAAATTAATTGTTTAATTTGAATTATTTGTTATTTGATCCTTATTCTTTTGAAAAGTTCAATTTCTATCCGGAAGTTTTGAAATTTGAATTTTGTGATTAATAGTTTAATTTAGAATAATTTAAATTTCAACCCCTAGAGTTTTACAAGTTTAAAATTCAACCCTATACTATTATATTATTAAAAGCTTAATAAGTATATAAGTAAAATTAAAATGCTAGTCTTACCGTTAGTAGGCCTCATTCACGAAGCCAGTCTATAAGGTGGGTATAAGGTTGCTGCCTATAAAATGACGCTTAATAGGTGTACACTCACACCCACCGCTTGCTTGACCGGTGGAGGGTCGTTAGCTGAACGGGTAGGATAGGGCAACTCTCTCTCCTCATTAATAAGTATAATGAATCTATAAAGTAACTAAACTACTTTTTTATAAAATTCCCAATCTTAGTTACTTTAGGAAAAGTGAATTGATGCAATCCAATGAAATTGCACTTTGCACCCTTGCTAAGAAGTTAGAGGAGCGTGTGTGGTTTACCGGCACACTAATTGGTTCTAAGCAAAGGTGGGAAAGGGTGATTCATTGTCTATCATAGTTCGATGGAGTGTGTGTGGTTTACTGGCACATCGAATTGATGATTTTAACAATGAAGGCACCATGTAAATTTGCATGGTAATTCACACCCGCTTTGTGATCCTCGGTATCCCAGTCACAAACTAGAGGGGCATATCAAGATTTAAACATGCCATTGAAAGGTTCAATGAATCTCAAAGGAAATCTAGGAATTCTTAATAAAACTTAAGGCTATGTTTTCAAGGTGAAGAATTAGTGAATCGTCATTCACTTACCTCCAAATTGTTTGCATGTTGGATTACGGCAACCCTTTTCTAATATGCAAATAATGTTGTTGGGTCCTAACCCTAATTTTTCATTTTGGGTGTTTAATTAGAGATCCAAATTCTAATCAAACTTTGTCCTTTCTAGATGTCAAACACAAACAACACTGCTGCTAACTCATTCACGTTAATGAGTCTTTGCCAAAAGGTGACCTTCGATGGTACGAACTTTAGCGAATGGATAAGATACATTCGCACCATTGCATGCTACGAGGACAAAGAGTATGTCCTCGACGAGAAGCTCGAGAAGGTTAACCCAGAAATCGCTACTCCCGAAGAGATGGCTGTCTTTGAGACACATGAACGTGATGCAATGAAAGTCCATTGCATCATGATAGCCACTATGAACCAAGAATTCCAAAAGTCCTATGAGGACATGTATCCCTATGAAATGCATCAAGACTTGATGGAGAGGTACCACCAAAGCGCGAGGCAAGAGTGCTACGAGATCATCATTAATATGATCACCGCTAAGATGGGAAATGGAGAATCGTTGACTGTGCACTTGCAAAAGATGCAACGATATGTTGATCGTCTTCGCAAGTTAAATGTTAACTTTGGGGAGGATTTGGCCATCGACATCGTTCTTCATTCCTTGCCTTCATGCTAAAACCAATTTAGGTTGACCTACCACATGAACAAGGAAGAGGTCACCCGAAGCAAACTCCAAGGACTCTTAAGGACAAGTATGTTGCACCAACTCCCGCACCAACCACTACTCCTGTTTTGGCTATATGGCAGGGAAGTGGAAAGTAGAGAAAGGCTCCATCAAAGAGCCACCGCAAGGGAAAGTCCCAAGATGGTTCATCTTCTAGTTGGACCAAAGTTGATCCTGCTAAGCCCAACCCTAACCCGAAGGAGGCGGAGTGCCATCATTGCCACAAAATAGGGCATTGGAAGAGAAGCTGCCCGAAATATTTGCAAGCCATCAAGGATGGAAAGATCAAGCCATCTTTTGCAGGTATATACACAATTAAATCTAGTAATTCATCTCACACTATTTCTTGGGTTCTTGATACAGGATGTGGTTACCACATTTGTTCTGATTTGCAGGGACTAAGAAGAGATAGAGATGTGGAGCAAAGAATGAATAAATCTAATCATGGGAAATAGAAGATCGTCGCTTGTCACCAAGATTGGAGTGTATTCTTTAGTGCTTAGTAATGGATTAAGTGTAGATTTAAATAATTGTTGCTACTCGCCAGATATGGCAAGGAACATCATTTCATTTCATGGTTTGTTTAGACAAGGATTTAAATATTCGTTTAATAATATGAATGGTTCTATTTATGCTTATCTAAATGGTGTTTTATACTTTGAAGCAATGCCTTGTAATGGAATTTATGAAACTGTTATGGTTGTAGATAACCTAGGAAATGATGTGTTGCGTATAGATTCTTCCAATAGTATGGATAAAGCATCTTTGTGGCATTGTCGTCTTGGACATGTCAACAAGAAACGCATAGCCTAACTCCAAAAGGATTGAGTGTTGGAGTCATTCGACCTTAGGGAAGATGACAAGTGTGAATCTTGTTTACTTGGAAATATGACGAAGTCACCCTTCACTGGAACATGTGAGAGGGGTGAGGGTTTATTGGATCTCATACATACCGATGTATGTGGGCCCTTCAGATCCACTACAAAGGATGGAAACCGCTTCTACGTGACTTTCACCAATGATTATAGTAGATATGGGTATATTTACTTAATCAAGCACAAGTCTGAAACGTTTGAAAAGTTCAAAGAGTTCAAGAATGAAGTGGAGAATCAGTTGGGCAGGAAAATCAAGATGCTTCGATCCGATCGAGGAGGAGAGTACCTAAGTCTTGAATTCCACGACTATCTCAAGGAATGTAGAATAGTTTCACAATTGACGCCACCTAGGACACCGTAGTTAAATGGTGTGGCAGAAAGGCGCAATCGAACCTTGTTGGACATGGTTCGTTCCATGATGAGTCGTGCTTCACTAACTATCTCATTTTGGGGGTATGCCGTAGAGACTGCCGCCCATATCCTTAACCGAGTCCCTAAAAAGAAGGTTGCCAAAACACCTCACGAGATGTGGACAGGGAAAGCTCCCTTGTTGGCACATATCAAGGTTTGGGGTTGTGAAGTTTTCGTAAGACGAGAAACTCATGACAAGCTCGAACCTTGTAGTGAGCGATGTATTTGATGGGTTTTAGGTAAAACAAATAAACTAGAAAACAAATCCTAAGTTCACATGCAACCTACTTTGGATCTATGTTTTAACTATTGAACACACAACTTTGAATTGCAAAACAAGAACCCTAGAGGAGAGAGGCTATATTCAAAATCTATAAACTAGGGTTTAGTAATTACATACCTTTCAATTGTTATGGTAAACAATTGATAATTCCCTTGTTCTTGATCTTGATCTTCTTGGAAGCTTAGCACCACAAGTGTAATGCCTCTAATGGAATCACACCCAAACTAGCAAGAAGGAAAGAGGGAGTATGCAAAATTTCGGCCCTTAGGGTTTCTTCAAAATAAAGAGTGACCAAAATATGAAACAGGAGGCTCCTTATATAGCTGAGGGATCTAGGGTTTAGGGGAAACCCTAGTTATCCTTTGCTTAGGGCCTAAGCAAACCCAAGGGCCTTATCCAAGCCCCTATGGACGAAATTATTAGGGTTTCCCCTAAAGATTTCGTCCACCCTTATCCAAGGGGGTTCTAGAGTCTTCCACTCAACTATTAGATAATTGCAAACTAGTCCCTGCACTTTATAATTAATTCTTTTAACCCCAAAATTAATTCTAATTAATTTCTAGCTAACAATTAATTAAACAAAATGATTTCTTATTAATATATTAATCTTTTAACATATTAATAAATTCATTTATATTAATTTATTAGTCTTATAATAAATTAATATCTCTCCTTTCATAATTTCCTTGTCCGGTTGCTAGGTTTGAGGGCAACCCAAAGGGACTGTGCTGCTATCTATTCAAGTAAATACCAATTATAGTTATGGGCTTAGACACCTAATCCAACAGTCTCCCACTTGGATAAGTCTGTAACTATAATTGCTAGTATGCCTTCTAAATTTGACCAGCAAATTGTAGCTTCCAAAACGCTGTTGCTGAACTCTGACCCAGTCAGTTACGTGTCCTAAGATAAGTGATCATATAATCCTTCGTTCTGCTAGATATCCCTAGACAAAAGACATGGAATGCAATCAACCTCTTTGTCCAGAATCTATGTTTCCCGATTCCTGATTTGTGATGATGTAGGACTTCTAATTGAACACATCAATTTAGTCCTGGCTGGGCCCAACACATAAGTCAACACCAAATCATCGAGGGGCTCACAGATATCGCTTTTCCCGTTAGGGCAAAAGGAACGAATAAACATTGACTCATATGCTTGTATCTTTTACTCATCAAACCATACATGATAATACGTTTTATAACACCAAGTTACTGATGCGTTTTCGTATCACCAATGCATAGCCGACTTGCAAATTACAACTCATATATCTCTGTTTCAAGATTATAAGATATTATCATCTCAGTATTACTCATGATGAATTCCATGAAGTAATACTCTGAGCGAGGGTTTATCCAATACTCAAATCTCAATTTCTGAGTACTCATGAACGTTGCAGCAAATCTATTGCCATGTCTATCCTTAGACAATCTACAATCCAGTTCATGACAGTCTTGATTCACTACTTACTTCCAAAAGTACGAGTGACTGTGGAGTTTGAATAATCTTATTATTCGGGAAGTAAAACATGCAAAAATGAAACACAATAATAAACAATTGACAAAAGGTAGAACCCAAACTTATAAATAATACTTTATTATTTAATCACCAAAAGCCAATTACATTTACTTTGTTACAAGTTTCAGAAAAACTAATCTAACTACCAAAACTAATATCATCTTTCAGTCCTATGCACCGAGCATGCTGAATGTGCTTAGCCCTACTCAGACCCTTTGTGAGGGGATCTGCTGGGTTATCTTCAGATGACACCCTCTTTACTATAAGATGGCCTTCTTCTACTCTATGTCTGATGAAATGGTACTTTCTGTCGATATGTCTGGTTTGACCATGATCTCTCGGTTCATTTGTCAAGGCAACCGCTCCTTCATTATCGCAGAACAGTTCCATAGGCTCCTGGATGGTTGGAACAACTCCGAAATCTCCGATGAAGTTCCTCAACCAAGCTGCTTCTTTCGACGCTTCACTTGCTGCTATGTACTCTGATTCACAAGTAGAATCAGCCACCGTATCTTGCTTGGAACTCTTCCAAGTAACCGCTCCTCTATTCAGTAAAAATACCCAGCCCGACTGAGAACGGAAATTATCTCTATCCGTCTGAAAGCTAGCATCACTGTAACCATCTACTCTCAAAGTATCATTGCCACCAAGCACAAGGACCCAGTCCTTTGTCCTTCGCAAATACTTGAGTATATTCTTTACGGTTATCCAATGTGCTCTACCTGGGTTTCCCTAATAGCGACTCACCATACTGAAAGCAAAGGCCACATTAGGGTGAGTACATGTCATAGCGTACATGATCGATCCGACAGCGGAAGCATAAGGTACACGAATCATGTCATTTATTTCCTTATCTGTACTCGGGCATTGAGTCTTACTCAATTTGGTATTTCTCTGGATAGGTAGCTCCCCCTTCTTGGAATTTTCCATACTAAACCTCTTTAGTACCTTATCTAAGTATGTGCTCTGACTAAGTCCAATTAGTCTCTTCTTTCTATCTCTCAATATTCTTTTCCCAAGAATATAGGGGGCTTCTCCAAGGTCTTTCATGGAAAAACACTTTCCAAGCCAAGACTTAACTTCATTCAAGGTTGGAACGTCGTTACCGATGAGTAATATGTCATCGACATACAACACCTAGAAAAATTACTATACTCCCACTAGCCTTGATATACACACAAAACTCATCTTCACTTCTAGAGAAACCAAACTCTTTGACTTTCTCATGGAAGCAAAGATTCCAGCTGCGAGATGCTTGTTTCAATCCATAAATGGATTTCTCAAGCTTGCACACTCTATTGGGAAACTTTGCATCAACAAAACCTTCTGGCTGACTCATGTAAACATCCTCAGCCAACTTCCCGTTAAGGAAAGCAGTCTTGACATCCATCTGCCAGATTTCATAGTCATGAAAGGCAGCTATGGCGAGCAATATCCTAATAGATTTAATCTTTGCTACTAGCGAAAAAGTCTCATCATAGTGAACCCCTGGGGTTTGAGTGAAACCTTTTGCAACCAGTCAAGCCTTGAATGTATGCACATTTCCATCCATGTCTGTCTTCTTCTTGAAGATCCATTTACATCCAACTGTCTTCTGACCTGGTGCACTATCAACTAAATTCCAAACTTGGTTGTCATAAACGGACTTACTCTCGCTGTCCATTGCATCTTTCCACTTGGAAGCCTCTGGGCCTGCCATTGCTTCCTTATAAGTGACTGGTTCATCTAAGTTTACCAGTGTTCTGTCACTTATGAATGTGTCACCATCTGATGTAATATGAAAACCATACAACTCAGGTGGCACACTCACCCTAGTGGATCTTCGAAGAGGTAATGATTTATCAACTGGTTCAACAGGAACTGTTTCCTCTGGTTGAGTGCTAGTGTCATCTAAGGTTCCTTTATTGGTTGACTCTTGAATCTCTTCAAGGTCAATGGTACGCCCACTGTCCTCTTTGAATATGAGCTCTCTTTCCAGAAAGACTCCTCTTCGAGCTACAAACACAACGTTTTCACTAGGTCTGTAGAACAAATATCCAAAAGACTGCTTTGGGTAACCAATGAAAACACATTTCTCACTTCTAGCTGCTAGCTTGTCGTGATTCTCTCATCTTACGAAAGCTTCACAACCCCAGACTTTAATATGTGCTAACGAGGGTACTTTCCCTGTCCACATTTTGTGAGGTGTTTTGGCAACCTTCTTTATATTTGAACTTTTCAAAGGTTTCTGACTTATGTTTGATCAAGTAGATGTAACCATATCTGCTATAATCATCAGTGAAAGTTACATAGAATCGATTAGCATCCCTTGTGGTTGATCTGAAGGGCCCACACACATCTGTGTGTATGAGATCTAACAGACCTTCACCTCTTTCACAAGACCCTGTGAATGGTGATTTTGTCATCTTTCCCAAAAGACAAGACTCACACATATCATCTGATTTTAGGTCAAATGATTCCAACACTCCATCCTTTTGGAGTTGGGCTATGCGTTTCTTGTTAATGTGTCCAAGATGACAATTCCACAAGCATGCCTTGTCTACACTATTAGACAAGTCAATATTAAGCACACTATTTCCTAAGCTATTAACACAAGTCACTGTTTCATACACACCATCACAAGGTATAGCTTCAAACATAAACACACCATTCTTATAAACAGAAATTGAACCATTCAAATCATTAAAAGAATATTTAAAACCTTGTTTGAACAATGCATGAAATGAAATAATGTTTCTCGTCATATCAGACGAATAGCAATAATTTACTAAGTCTAATATAACATCATTACTAAGCAAAAGTTGATAAACTCCGATCTTGGTCACTGGTGAAGACTTTCTGTTCCCCATGATCAAGTTTATCCTCCCATGCTCTATCTCCTCACTTTCCTTTAGCCCCAGCAAATCAGAACAAATATGAAAACTACATCCTGTATCAAGGACCCATGAACGAGAAGATAATGAGTTATTAGCAAAAATAGTGTAAATACCTGCAGAGGATGGCTTCACTTTGCCATCCTTGATATCTTGCAGATATTGCGGGAAAGATCTCTTCCAATGCCCCTTTTGATTGCAGTAAAAGCAAACGGCCACTTTTGGATCAGAAACATGGGGAGTGGAACCATTGGGCGTAGCCTTTGGGCCATTACTAGATGACACAGCTTGAGCCTTGCTCTTCCAGTTTTCCTTGGGAGGACCTTTCCTCTTCTTCCCCTTTCCTTGTCCAATGGCCAAGACAGGGGCACTTGCAGGTGTGGAGGGTATACTTTTACCCTTCATCCCTGCCTCAGCTGTCTGCAACAAGCTTTGCGATTCGGTCAATGTCTGCTCAGTGATGTTCAAATGGTAAGTTAAAATAAACTGACCATAACAATCAGGCAATGAGTTCAAGACCATGTCAATGACGAATTCCTCATCGAAGTGAATGTTGAGCTTGACCAAACGCTCTATGTAGCTTTGCATTGTTTGCACATGAGATGCAACCAATTCCCCTTCTTTCATCTAGCAAGCCATGAGTGACTTGACTACCTCAAACTTTTCTTGACAAGCTCGCTTATGGTACTTTTCCATAAGGTCCTTGTTCATCTCAAAAGGCCAGTAGTCCTCATAATACCTCTGCAATTCTAGGGACATGGTTGCAACCATGATGCATGCCACTTTGGTAGCATCATCATAGTATTTCTTGTAGGTAGCATACTCTTCGGGAGTGGCTATGGACTCATCAAGTTCTTTAAGCTCCTTTTCAAGGACATACTCTTTCTCCTCGAATCTAAGCACCATCTTGATGTTACGCATCCAATTGTTATAGTTGGAACCATCCATAATGACTTTGGAGCAGATGTTTAGTAGAGAGAAGTTGTGGCTGGAGGATGATGAAGCAGAAGTGTTTCTAGGAGTACACATCTGAAAAGAATGATAGTTTTAGTTAGATTTCAAGACACCTCAATATAATAACCCAAAGATATCTTATCAAGGTTAGGACCTAACTATGACGATTTACAACTTAGAAATGGGATGCCGAGATCCAAGTTCAAATCTCATAAAGGTAGGTGAATGACGATTCACCAATTCCACCATTAGACAAAACAAACGAAGTGAAATTCCTAATTCTTTTGAGATACATCAAAACTATTTAATGGCATGTTTTAATCTCGGATGATGCTCTACTATTTGTGACTGGGATACTGAGGATCACAAACTAGATGTGAATAACCATGCAAATGTGCTTGGTAACCTTATTGTCTTTATCATTAACTATTGATGTGCCGGTAAACCACACACGCTCCATCAAAATGATAATTATAAGATACCCATTACTACTCTTTATTAGTGCCTTTTAGTGTGCCGGTTAACCACACACGCTCCACTAACGACCAATAAAGCATAATGTGCAATTTCATGGATTAGCATACTTTTCACATTTTTCCTAAAGTAACTAGAGTTGGGATTTTGAAAAACAGTGTTCTAGTACTTTCTTTAATAGCATTATACTTTTAATGAGAAGTAGTTGTCCAATCAAATCCGTTCTGCTAACGACCCTCCGCTAATCAAGGAAGCGGTGGGTGAGAGTGGACACCCATTCAACTACCATTTTATAGGCAATTTCCTTATACCCCCCTTATAGACTAGCTTCGTGAATGAGGCATACTAGCGATTTGACTGACCATATTCTTATACATATATAATATTTAACTTTTAATTATAATATATATAAATATATATATATATATATATATATATATATATATATATATATATATATATATATATATATATAAGGTGTGTTTTAAAACATTTTAAAACTCCAAGGGTTTATATAAATTTTCAAAATTTAAACAATTAAATTTTAAATTTAAATAAACCAATTAATTAGATTTAATATTTATCTATTAAATAACTTTTAATTAATTTATTAAATCTAGTAAGGATTATCCAAAACAAGAAACCCTAAAAAAAAGGCTAGCAATTTCGAAATTTACAAGGGAGGAGGCTAGGGTTTTCAAAACCCTAACCCTAATTTCGATTAGGGTTCTTTGGTGGCTAGGGTTTTCGAAAAAAAACCCTTTGATCCACAACCCTAAAAATAAAAAAAAAACCTTTAGGGTTTAATGGCTATAAACCCTAATTTTGCAATTCAACAATTATAGCAATTCAATTTAAAACAAACAATGGCTCTGATCCCACTGATGGGTTTTAGGTAAAACAAATACACTAAAAAACAAATCCTAAGTTCACATGCAACCTACTTTGGATCTATGTTTTAACTATTGAACATACAACTTTGAATTGCAAAACAAGAACCCTAGAGGAGAGAGGCTATTTTCGAAATCTATAAACTAGGGTTTAGTAATTAAATACCTTTCAATTGTTATAGTAAACAATTGATAATTCCCTTGTTCTTGATCTTGATCTTCTTGGAAGCTTAGCACCACAAGTGTAATGCCTCTAATGGAATCACACCCAAACTAGCAAAAAGGAAAGTAGAAGAGAGAGGGGAGAGGGAGTATGCAAAATTTCGGCCCTTAGGGTTTCTTCAAAATAAAGAGTGACCAAAATATGAACCAGGAGGCTCCTTATATAGCTGAGGGATCTAGGGTTTAGGGGAAACCCTAGTTATCCTTTGCTTAGGGCCTAAGCAAACCCAAGGGCCTTATCCAAGCCCCTATGGACGAAATTATTAGGGTTTCCCTAAATATTTCGTCCACCCTTATCCAAGGGGGTTCTAGAGCCTTCCACTCAACTATTAGATAATTGCAAACTAGTCCCTGCACTTTATAATTAATTCTTTTAACCCCAAAATTAATTCTAATTAATTTCTGGCTAACAATTAATTAAACAAAATGATTTCTTATTAATATATTAATCTTTTAACATATTAATAAATTCATTTATATTAATTTATTAATCTTATAATAAATTAATATCTCTCATTTCATAATTTCCTTGTCCGGTTGCTAGGTTTGAGGGCAACCCAAAAGGACTGTGCTGCTATCTATTCAAGTACATACCAATGATAGTTATGGGCTTAGACACCTAATCTAACAGTATTTTCATCGGCTACCCGAAAAATCCTTTGGATATCTCTTCTATAGACCGAGTGACAACGTTGTCTTCATTCTGAGGAGAGGGGTTTTCCGAGAGAGAGAACTCATAAGCGAAGGAGACAGTGGGAGGCAGATCGATCTTGAAGAGATTCAAGAGTCAAGTGATGAAGGAACCTATACCGCTGGTGCTCAACCCGAGGAGGAAACTCCGGTTGAACCAATTGACGAGTCATTACCTCTTAGACGTTCTGAGAGAGTTAGAGTTCAACCCCAGTTGTATGCTTTTCATATCACTACCGAAGGGGACACATATATTAGTGATAGTACACTAATAAATCTAGATGAAACTAACTGCTATAAGGAAGCCATGGCAGGCCCAGAGTCTGTAAAATGGAAAGAGGCAATGGACAGCGAGATTCAGTCGATGTATGACAACCAAGTTTGGAATTTGGTTGACAATGTGCTCGGATGTAAGACGATTGGGTGCAAATGGATCTTCAAGAAGAAGAGCGACATGGATGGGAATGTGCACACGTACAAGGCGTGATTGGTTGCGAAGGGCTTTACTCAAACTCTCGGAGTTGACTATGATGAGACCTTCTCACCAGTTGCGAAGATAAAATCTATTAGGGTGATGCTAGCTATTGCCGCATTTCATGATTATGAGATATGGAAAATGGATGTCAAGACTGCTTTCCTTAATGGGAAGTTGGCTGAGGATGTTTACATGGCTCAGCCAGAGGGTTTTGTCGATCCGAAGCATCCCAATAGAGTGTGCAAGCTTGAGAAGTCCATTTATGGAATTAAGCAAGCATCTCGCAGATGGAATCTTTGCTTTGATGAGAAATTCAAAGAGTTTGGATTTGTACATAGCGAAGATGAATCATGTGTATATGTCAAAGCCAGTGGGAGCATAGTTAGCTTTCTCGTTTTGTATGTCGATGACATACTGCTCATAGGAAACGACATTCCGACTCTGCAGGAGGTCAAGTCCTGGCTCGGGAAGTGCTTCACTATGAAGGACCTCGGAGAGGCTTCCTATATTTTGGGAATAAGGATAGTGAGAGAAAGAAGTAAGAGACTAATAGGACTTAGTCAGAATACTTACTTAGATGAGGTACTAAAACGTTTTAGTATGGAAAACTCGAAGAAGGGAGAACTACCGATACAAAGTAATACCAAGTTGAGTAAGACTCAAAGTCCGAGTACCGAAGCTGAGATAGATGAGATGAGCCGAGTACCTTACACTTCCGTAGTTGGCTCGATCATGTATGCTATGACTTGTACTCGACCTGATGTGGCCTTTGCTTTGAGCATGGTCAGTAGATATCAAGGGAATCCTGGTAGAGCGCATTGGATTAAAGTCAAGAACATCCTTAAGTACCTTCGGAGGACCAAGGAATGGTTTCTAGTCCTTGGAGGGAGTGATGACTTGAAGGTGAGAGGGTATAGTGACGCCAGTTTCCAGACAGACAAGGACAACTACCGTTCGCAGTCGGGATGGGTCTTTACCCTTAATGGAGGAGCGGTAACTTGGAAAAGTTCCAAACAGGAAACTGTAGCTGATTCAACATGCGAATCAAAGTACATTGCTGCGAGCAAAGCGTCAAAGGAGGCAATATGGTTGAAGAACTTCATTGGCGATCTTGGAGTTGTGCCTGCCATAAAGGAGCCCATGGAAATTTTCTGTGATAATGAAGGAGCGGTTACCTTGACCAAGGAACCAAGGGATCATGGTAGATCTTGGCATATCGACAGAAAATATCACTTTATTAGGCATCGAGTAGAATAAGGACACCTCGTGGTTAAGAGGATATCATTAGAAGATAACCCAGCAGATCCACTTACGAAGGGACTGAGCAGGGTTAAGCATTTACAGCATGCTAGGAGTATTGGGCTGAAGGATGATATTAGTTTAGATTAGATAGTATTAGAAACATGAAATAGATAAATGTAATTGACATTTGATGATTAAATAAGTAAAGTTACTATCTTATGTTAATTCTTTAGCTATTGTTTCACTTTGCATGTTTTGACTTCCAGAATAATTGAGTTTATTAAGAATAATTGAATTATTCAAACTGTCCACAATCGTTCATATGTTGGAAGTAGTTATGAATGAAGATTGTCATGAATTGGTGTGTAGATTGTCTAAATGGTATTAGACATAGCAAAGGTTTGCTACAACGTTCATGAGTGCTTATGAACAAGGTTTGAGCATTGGAACAAACCCGCGCTTGCTGGAATCACTTTGGAGTGATCGCAAGACGATAATATCATATGGTCTTAAAACCTAGATATACGGTTTATTATTTACTAATTGGTTGTAAATTGATAATGCGAAACCACATCAGTAAATTGATGTCATAAAACGCATTGTTGTGTATAGTTGGTTAGTCGATAAGTAAATGTATATAAGTCGAAGTTTATCTATTACTTTTATCCTAAGAGGGTATAAGCGATATCACGGCCGCTCGATGATTTGATTTGACTTATGTGTTGGGCCCGGTCAGGACTGAATTGATGTGTTCAAATAAGTTCTATGTCGAATAAATCTGAGATCGAGAAAATAGTTGCTGGACAATAAGTATGACAGTGTTTCATGAAATCGTCTGCACGATATCAAAACAGAGGACTGTACGATCCCTTATCTAATGGACATGTTACTGATAAGATCAGAGTTGACAGCATCTTTGAGAGCTACGATTGCTAATCGGATTGTGTTTGCATTTATAGTTACTAGACTTATCCAAGTGGGAGACTGTTGGATTAATGTCTAAGGCTTTAACTATTTTTGGTAAGTACTTGACCCGGTTGTGCATGGTCCTTTTGGGTTGCCTTCACCATAGCAACTTGATAGGGTGATTTAGAGAGAAGAGATATTATTATTAATGTATTATAGGAATAATATGTTAAAAGAATAATAATATTATTTGATTAATATAAGTAATAAATTAATTAGGAATTAATTTAGTGACTTAAAGAGATTAATTGAATAAAGGGATATAAACTGTCAAATGTGTGAAAGTTGTATTTTGAGCTGATAACCCTTATTGATATGGGTTGGACGATTTTAGGGATGTGGATCACCTAGAAATCGTCCAAGGCCTTATCTAGAAGAGGATTTGGATTGCTTTGAGGCTAAGTTATCCAATTAGGGTTTTGGGGTGAAACCCTAGGAGCTCACAGTATAAATAGACCCATAGGGTTAAGGAAATCGGCCACCCTTGTGATTAGAGTAACCCTAGAGCCGATTTCCCTCTTCCTCATCTCTCTCAAATCATCTTCTTGCTAGTTGGTGTTTGTAAGCCATTAGAGGAGTGACATTTGTGACTCTAAGCTCCAAGAAGAAGAAGGTTTTCAAGCAAGTAACTCAAGGTATTATTCTAGATCTGTTTCATATGTTTTAATTATTAGTTTACATTAGATCTAGCCATGAAAGTCTTGGAAATCTGCATGTTCAACTAGTGAAACCTAGATCCAAGCTATAGGGTCGTATGTGCACATAGGGAAAGTTCTTATGTCCAAAACCCATCATAAAGGACTTGGGAAGGTTAACTCACTCTATTTCCTTTTCCTCGTTGGGATGTGGCTATGGGGTATCAGTTTCGCATCCGAATGTCGTCTAAACATTAGCTATATATCATATATACGTATGTAGACATAAAAGTTTTCCCCAGTCAGTTCAGTACCTTTGAGTAGCCAACGCATACTTCAGGTTATAGACGTACATTATTAGTAACTATTATAGGTATAGTTAGGAGATACTACTTACCATTCCAAGTACAAGGAATCACACAAGAGTCAGTTCATTCATGAGTCTATACTAGTACATTACATGTTACATGAGTATGTTTACATAGATACGCTTACATGAGTACGTTTACATAGATACGCTTACATGAGTACGTTTACATAGATACGCTTACATGAGTTCGGTTACATAGATACGCTTACATGAGTACATTTACATAGATACGCTTACATGAGTAGGTTACATAAGATACGCTTACATGAGTACATTTACATAAGATACGCTTACATTAGTACGTTTACATGAATACTTTTATGTAGATACTATATGATGAGTTACTATTACATATTATATGTGTAAATACGGTTATAAAATTCTCCTTCTTATCTTTTGTTTTGTGATACAATCACATAATCGACGAGATAGATTGGACTTAATATCATAGTACCAAAGGATACTTTGTGGGACTAACCATTCCTATCACTGCTGTTAGCTACAGAGGTAAATTCACATCTATGGATGTCTACGAATGATACCATTATAGGCATACTTTAAGGGACTAACTATTCCTACACCCAGCTGTTAGCTATAAAGGTAAATGTATATCTACGTATGTCTACAGTTAACATTGTTAGTTATCCTAGTACAAAAGGATAATACTTAAGTTATTAAATTATTTTCTTCCTTTACTTTGAGACACATTCACATGAACGACGAGGTAGGATATATTTGATATAGATAAACTATTTTCCTTATTACCTTTATATTGTGACTCATACACATAAACGATGAGGTATACTATAGTTTTATACTAATAGTCAAATAGGGAAAAACCATCACATTTACAGAGATGCTTACTTTCAAAACAGTCGGGTCTTGGTAGAAGACTACTTTCAAAACAGTTTGGTCTTGGTAGAAGACTTCTTTTATAGGGATCATAGGGATTTCTAGGGCTTTCCAAACGTTTTCAACTACTTACAAACATTTTCATACTTATATGAACTTTCTTTAAAGAACAAGTTCAAGTCTTTCATTACAAGTTTTATAAATCAAAGACACATTAATACTTATGAATTCACCAGCTTTTTGGCTGATACTCGCTTTCAAAATAACTTGTATTCTCAGGTCTCCAATAGACAGGTACGACGATCAAGTGTTGTGAAGACGGAGCAGTTCAGACTCGTCTTTTATTTTGATTATTCATTATGTTGTCTTATACTATGAAAGAACACACTTGTAATTAAAATTATACTATTAATGCAATGGATGATGTTGTTGCTTGTTTACTACTTTACATTGTTGTGAAACATTACATGACGTCCTCCACCCCAGAACGTTTCCGCCGTTCTCGGTTTTGGGGTGTGACACTATAAAATGACAGTTTAACGGGTGTCCACTCTCACCCACCACTTCCTTGACTGGTGGAGGGTCGTTAACCGAAAGGGTAGGATAGGACACCAATTCTCATTATAAGTATATTGATAATTATAAAGTAACTAAACTTTTATTAAATTCCCAATCGTAGTTACTTAGGAAAATTGTGAATTCAGTGCTAACCCATAAAATTGCGCTTTGCACCTTGTTAAGTCATTAGTGGAGCACGTGTGGTTAACCGACACACAAATCTGGGACTGACAGTGTGTGGTAAAGGGTAGCTTGATGTTAATCATATATTAATGGAGCGTGTATGGTTAACCGACACATTGATTAGGTGATTTGTAACATTAAGTGTACCAAGCTAATTTGGATGGTTATTCACACCTTGTTTGTGATCCTCGGCATCCCAGTCACAAACTTGAAGGGAACAATCGAGATTTAAGAATATAATTGAAAAGTTCAATGAATCTCGAAAGATCTAGGAATTTCAATCCATTTAAAACTTAATAATCAATTTCGTTTTTAATGATGGAAATTGGTAAATCGTCATTTACCTACCTTCAAATATTTTGCAATTGGATTACGGCATCCCTCTTCCAAGTTGTAAAATATTGTGTTGGGTCCTAGCCTTAGTATTTCATTTTGGGTGTTATATTAAGGACTTAAATCAACTAAACTCGAATTTCTCCTTTTTGATGTCTAGTTTTGACAACTATGGTCTTCCCGAATCTTTTAGAAAAAGCTTTCCTCGTGAAGATGACGTTCCTCGAAATCATACTTCATTTCCTCCACCGCCTCCAATTATTTTCCCTGACCCACAAGCTCGAAGACTTGAAAAGTTTAACATTAGTCAATCCCTATTGGCTAGTAAACACAAAGATGGAAAGTCTATATGTGCTCATGTCTTGGACATGAAGCTGTATATTGACAAGCTAGGAATGTTGGGTGTTGTGTTCCCAAGGAAGTTGGCTATTGACATGGTTCTTCAGTCACTTCCCGAGTCATATCGTGAGTTCGTTAATTACTACTATGTGACAGATCATGACATGACCCTTATTGATCATATCTGTTTGCTAATTGCCGCTGAATCAACAATGATTTGGCACAATGGTCAAGCAAATTTGATTGGAAGATCTACATGCCAAGCTGACATGGACATCCCAGAAATGATTCCTTCTACTAAAGGAAATGAATTGGCCATGGTTAAAAGTTTTGATCATAAGAGAAAGACCAATTTTGAGACTATTTCATGTGTCATTCCAAATGAGCCTGTGTGTTTCTATTGCCAAGGAAAAGGACATTGGAAGCGAAGCTGCCCTGACCGCCTAAGAACTTTAATCAAATTGTATGGTTCTGCTTCAGGTATGTCTACTGTCTAACTCTATTAAGTTCCTAATTGTTTATTCTTAATACATATTGTGACAAGTTTTGCATTTTGATGTTTTGTAGGATCATGCAAAAGGAATGAAGCTTAAAAGTAAGAGCATGCTGAATCTGATCACGAAGAGACGAATTTCAATTGTATGGTTGAAGATCGGATTTTTGAGCTGCTGCGTAGGAGTTATGATAGATTGCTTAGAAATATGTAGTAACATAGTTTTCATTTTTAATTGCATTGTAAGGAAAAGGTTTTTCCGCATTTTATAAATAAATAAAATTTTGATTTTATTTTGTATTATTTCTCCTGGGAATGACATTTGTGAAAATTGATGATTGTATGTTTCTATTATCAACAATATGGATCTGATTCTTTCATTTGTGGTAGTGTCAAAAAATACCAAATAGGGAAAGATTCTCAACACCAAAGTTTCAATTGGACAGAAAATTGGAATCATGCAACTTGTATTGGATGATTAGTGAGAACCTTCGTCTTTGAGATATCAAGACTAATTTCTTGTTCACATGTATACGTGAGTCAAGTGAAGGACTAGGGGATCAGATACACTTGGTTGTGCACTGGTCAGGTCCACCACAAAGATCGATAAGACTATTCATCATGATTTACTAAAAGTTTGTAGATATTGTTATACTTACAAGCTTAAGTATAATTCTAAAACATTGGAAAAGTTTCAATGTATGACAGAACGAACGAGAAGAATCAAATTAGGAAGAAAGATAAAATTTTCTACAATATGAAAATATGGGAGTGTACTTTAGTATCGTGTTTTATGATCATCTTAATGATTATGGAAAACCATATAAAATGGGATTCTCTAAGGATATCTTAGTGCATCTGTATGGCTAAGAAGAGGAATCGTGAATTGTTGAAATGGTTAAATCAAGAAGATGAGTCATACTTCATTACAAAACAAGTCTTAGAGTCATACTCCAAGATTGTGCCTTGAGTGACATATCTTGAGAAAGTTTAAAACAATCTTCAAATGTTGATTAATTTTTTTTGCTCTTGTACATTTGAAATTGGTAAGTTGTGATGTCTTGTTAAGGACAAAGACTAACTAAGACAAATTGTGTTAAGTGTTTGTCTTGATAAGAATCCGCACTAACTCTTGAATATTTGTTTTGTCAAAGAATGGTTCATGACAAGAGAATCTTATATGTCAAGAGGGTAGTCTTAAAGATCTTGAAAAATTTTCAAGAACTAATCAAGAATAAAACCTATTGTTTATCACTAGTACAAGACTTGAGGTTTGCAACCTATCGTGTTGAGATATTCTTATTTTTGTGCCCATTCCAGTTAAAAGTTCACTGTGCATGTGAGTTCTATAAGTTATCAATTGTTTGCATAAGGCAAAGTACCTGGATCAATGAAAGTTTCATTGATTAGTATGGATGAGCTGCTTAATAACTTGGAAGACATGGTAGACCCTTGTGCTCCCAAGTGGCAGGAAATTAAGATTGAACAAGTTCAGTCCATATGAGTTTGGATTTGTCACTAACCTTGTCTGATGATTATGGTTTGAAAATTGACATGGATACGAACACATACACCATAAAATCTAAGTGTCATAAGGTTTCTCTCCAATTCATGAAAATGATTGTGAGGAAATGCTTTCACTAAGTAGATTTTAAGGAGATAGAAATTGTGATATTTGCATTCTCAAATTCGATTACGATTACGACATCCCTATTTACAGTTCAAATTGTGAGAAATGGCAAAGGTCTAAACATTTGAGACTTATTGTTGTAAGTTCTAAAATTGTTTAGACACACATGTGAGCTATCTAAGGAATGGTGTATGGGTTTGAGAAACCTAGATAAAGTCTTATTGAAGCATCTCTTATCAGAAATCTGAAGTTTGGTAAGGAAGTCAATAACTATTGATTTCTAGAAGTCCAACTGATTTCTGGGTACATGTTAAAGCTAGTGGGAGCATAAGTGTTATGCTAATAAGATAATAATTATTATGCTAGTGGGAGCATAATTATTATGGTAAGTGTTGCAAGTTAGTAATGTTAATTATAGAAAACAAAAGTTTCAAATCGCAAAGTTGCAAGGTCTGAAAAGTTGTTTTGCTATAATTAAGGGAGATCAATTCATACTTCATTTCAATTCTAAAAGCTTAGATTGAGATATTAATCAAGTTTAGTAAAAAATATATATGAATGTTATGTTGAAAACATTCAACATATGGAAATTCTATATATCGAAATATTATAGCAACAGACTGGTAAAGTATCACGTCTTTATGTGAGACATTATGGATCGTATCCCATATGCTTAGGGAATAGGGTCGATTGCATATACTACAATATAATTCCAAGAGACTGGTAAAGTATCAGTCTTTATGTGAGACATTATGGATCGTATCCTATATGTTTTGGGTATAGGGTCGATTACATATGCTATAACATTTATATGTTCTGAATTTTCCAAATGCCTAGGGCATTAAAAGGGAAAATGGACTAGAACTAGATATGACTAAAATGGTTAAGCAACTGTCTAGAACAATCAGAGGTTTAACAAAGATTGGTTGCTTATGGACAGTTTGATGTATAATGTAAATTTTGGATGGACCATTTTGGCATACTCTAGGAATAGGTAACTCTTGTTCAAAAGTGATAGTCAAAATGGGAATATGGAAATGTTTCCATAAGTGGAAGTTATTCTTTAGATCTGTGTAAGATCAGAAAAATTAATGCAAGAAGGATGTTCAAAGGAATGTACTTTGAATGCCAGACTTCGTTTCCCTAGAATTGCTCTCCATTGGAATACTTTGTAATGTATGTTGCCAAGTCTCTGTGACTTTTGTGCATAGTCATTACATGAGCATCATTTCATATAAGTTTAGAATCTAACTGATTATAGTAAATGCCAAGAATTTGGTATTCTTAGATTTACGGTAAGAATATGAAATTGTGAAATGAGTTTCATTGAAGATGAATTCAATTTATCTATTTCACAAAGAAAGGAACATAGGCAAACATAGTGTGCATGCTAGGAGCATGGGAGAACTATTGTTTTAATTCAATTATTAAGTTGATCAATTGAAACAATATACAATGAATAATGTGTAATCAATATGGTGATTAAATAAAAGGTGTTTTATTTATATTCATAACTTCTGAAACCATATTAGATTCGATTATTCTTGTGTTTCACTTTGTATGTTTTGACATCCCGAATAACTAGGTTATTCAAACCATCCACAGTCGATCATACTTTGGAAGTAGGTATTGAAGCTAGATTGCCATGAATGGTCTGTAGATTGTCTAAAGGTGTTTAGACATAGCACAAGTTTGCTACAACATTCATGAGTGCTCATAAGGTCTGAATATTGGATTAAACCAACACTCATCTGAATCACTTAATGGATTTTATCACGAGTGATTAGTGAGACAATAATATCTTATATTCTTGAAACCAAGACATGTGAGTTGTAATTTACAAGTCGGTTACATATTGACATATGTAAATGTACCAGTAACTTGGTGTTATAAAACATATTGTTGTGTGTGATTTGATGAGTAAGTAGAAGCAATCATATGAGTTGAATTTTATCTGATCCTTTTACCCTTAGAGGGATAAAAGCGATATATGTGGGCCCCTCGATGATTTAGTGATGACAATCCTAAATGCTTGGCCAAGCCTGGACTGATTTGATTTGTTCAATTATCCGGTTGCCATAAAATGGAAATCAGGAAAAAATAGATGGACAGAGAGAATGATTAGAATCCATGTCTCATGTTCATATGATATCTAGAATGAAGGAATATATGATCCCGTATCTAAGGGACGCGTCGTTGACTAGGTCAGAGTTTGTCAGCGGCTTTTTAGAGCTACGATTGCTAGTCGGGATTTTGGAGTCGTACTTGCAATATTAGTTATTAGACTTTTCCAAGTAGGAGACTGTTGGATTAGGTGTCTAAGGCCATAACTATAATTGGTATTTACTTGACTCGAGAGTAGCATGGTCCATTTCGGGTTGCATATAACTAGGAAAATTTGACAGGATGGATACTCGAGTAAGAGGTTACTTATGATTTATTAATATATTACAAGTTCTAATATATTAATACGAAATCATATTATTTAATTAGTATTGATCAAGAATTAATTTGGAATTAATTATGTGATCAAAAGAGACTAATTAAATTTATGGGGATTGATTTGGTAAATCAATGATTCTTATAGTTTGGGCCAATTGTTATTTAGGATGGACTAAACCAATGGTAGTCCATGGAGGTTTAACCCATGGAGCCTAAGTAATATGAAAGGTCATGGGCATTAGGGTTTTCATGGATGTAACCCTAGACTTTGCCACACTATAAAAGGACTCCCTTAGCACCAAAAATCGGCCACTAGAGTTCTTAGAGTTCATTAGGGCCAATCTAGAAGCTAGCAACATCTCTATTATGTTTTCCTTTGTCCTAGGTGTGTTGTAAACCGTTTGAGGCATCACACTTGGGGTACTAAGTTCTTAAAGGCCAAATACAACTTGTTCTACAAGCTACATAAAGAGGTAAACTCCTAACTGGTATTTTATGTTATTTATGTCTATTGTATGCTAGTTGTAGGCTTAATGCTTTGGAAACAATATTGCATGTATAATTAGGGAAAACATAGATCCAAATCATATAGGGTTGTATGTGCACCAATATGGTAGTGCATGGAGGTTTAACCCATGGAGCCTATGTAATATGAAAGGTCATGGGCATTAGGTTTTGCATGGATGTAACCCTAGACTTTGCCAAACTATAAAAGGACTCCCGTAGCACCCAAAATCGGCCACTAGTGTTCTTAGAGTTTATTAGGGCCGATCTTGGAGCTAGCAACATCTCTCTTAAGTTTTCCTTTGTCCTAGGTGTGTTGTGAACCGTTTGAGGCATCACACTTTGGGTGCTAAGTTCTTAAAGGCCAAATACAACAAGTTCTACAAGCTTGATAAAGAGGCAAACTCCTAACTATTATTTTTTTTTGTTTATGTTAATTGTATGCTAGTTGTAGGCTTAATGTTTTGGAAACAATAGTGCATGCATAATTAGAGAAAACATAGATCCAAAGCATATATGGTTGTATGTGCACCATAGGATGCTGTAGTATACTAAAACCCAACAAAGTGCACGCAGCGCTTGTAGTGCACCGTATGCCAAAGAACTATAGATAGAGTTGCTCACTTTGTTATTTATTCATCCGAAAGCACTCTCTCCATCTCTCAAAGTTAATTCGAAAGTTCTCTCAATGACACAAAGCCTCCAATGTAGTAGCATGGATGCTTCAGATTACGTCACTATAGTGAGTCTATGACCCATATTAAATATTTTATGTGTTTTACTAGGAGGTAATACATGCTTGTCAAATTGGTTTAACAATATATATTTATATCTATAAATATCAATCATTTTATAAACCTTAAAACCTTAGTATAATGTAGCTATAGACACTATACGTTTTTGTAAGCTATGATATTATGCCTATGAGTTATGATGTATGATAGTCTAGGAGAGATAATAACTAGATGTTATAATGGCCAAAAGCTTAGGCTAACAAAGTACCTAGAAGTAATGTTGGCCAAATGTAGGGGTATATGCTCTACCTAATCATTACTCTGCCCAAATATCCAATTATCAAATTTACCATAATCTGGACATATATATATATATATATATATATATATATATATATATATATATATATATATATATATATATATATATGACATCTAAAAGATATAATTATCAAATATAAAATTAAAGGGGTTTATATTTTGATATTTATATAAAGTCACTAAGAAAGATAACAGATAAATAGTTGAGTTTAATGCGTTAGTGAGCTGTTAGTATATATCCTTGCCTGATTAAATTCGGCCAATTAGGCTAACCCCAAACCTGCAATCGTTAATCTTCTGAGAGCTAGGAATATATGTAAAGATCTATATTGGCATTGACACACCCACGAGCGATTGCTAGCTATAATCCTAATAGGATAACTTTCTTATTAATCACCATTCGACCTCCAATGAAGCATCGTGGTTGGGAAATCACTAGTCACACATCGTTAATTCTGGGGGCTCATGGTAACACATTACAACCACCTTAGAGATCCGACTACCAAGAGGGACAACTTAGATTGGTAGGTACAACACATTAGGATTAATAAGATATCCTACAAGATAATAAGACATGATCTTTAGATACCGTAAAAGATAATAAGAAAGGATCGTTAGATAACCTAAAAGATAGGATCATTAGTTATCCTAAAAATTAGATAAGATCATTAGAGCATCTTAAAAGATAATAGTATTGGATAGATAATAAGATAGGATTTGTAGATAATAGAAATTGTAATAAAGCATAGAAAACCAGAAACTTTAAGAAATGTAAGAATTTCTAAAAAGTTTTCAAAGATAATTTATTATATATTTCTAACCTGTGAACTCACCAACATCAAGTTGACGTTTTCAAAAATTGCTTGTGTTCCTAGAATAGAGTAAGGACCAAGGCAAGGAAGAACTATCAGCTCAAAGATGGATAATTTTGGTTTTCGCTATGTGATTTGCGTAATTTATGTACCGTGACCACTCGGCATTTCCGCCAATAGCCGGGGAAGATGTGACAGAATGGTATCAGAGCTAGTTGGTATAGCGAATTAGTATTTCTGTAGTTATTACGACTATAGCTTAGGACATATACTTCGATTAGGTTTTCCCTCAAACCTATAAATACAATTATTAATATTAATTACCCAACCGATAAACTACGTATGGGAGAGGTGCCTAGGCTGGAATCGTTACTTAGGTTGCTGGATTTTAGAATGGCTATATGCCAAAAATGGTAGTGCACTTCGACTCTTCCTACCTGGACATTCCTTAATTATTAGTCTAGATGTACAAAATAATAATAACCGCCAATATTGAATAGAATATACAAATCAAGAATGCAATATATAAGATCTGGTTTTGTACGTAAAGGTTGAGTCACTCCTAAACATAGCCTGATCAACTATGTTTAGTATTGGTTGAACCAATACATCAACGACATATGGACTCAATAATGGATAAAATAGAAACCATATAAATACAAACATAAATCCAAAAAAATACATATAGTATATCACAAATATCCCACATAAAAGTAGAAATAAGTATCGAAATACAAACATAATACATCAACGCTCTTGCTAGTTATTGCTCTCATACTCGCCCTCCTCGTTCTCTGTCTCCTACTTCTTGTCATCGTCAATATCCCCGGGATGTGTGCCTAAGTTACCAACACCTTCGTGACCAGTACCCTGTGGTTAAGGAGCGGGTGGAACAGTAGGAACTGCCTGAAGAAAAGGTGGATGGTCCATCCCCAGACGTTGTTTCACCCCATCCATCGAATGGATAATCCAACAATGCTCTTCGTGTGCAAAATCCTGACGCCGCATCACGTCATGTAGAGTCGGCTCCGACTTATCAGGCTCGGTAATCCTAGGTCTCTAATGCCTCAAAAGGCAGGCTCGGGGATGTCCTTTGCACCACTTGTCGAATCGACTCCATAATATTGTCATCTGGAAGGCTCCATTGCTACCCAACTCCTTGAACCAATAACAACATCTTTCCTATAGCGATAGTACTTATGTCTCTAACAAGAATAGGAACCATTCCAATAGTCTCTACCTAATAAGATAAAGCCAAACAAGTGACCCAACGACCTATACAAATCCTACTCAAAGGCTTGTGAAACCTGGAGCCATGCCATATACGTAGAGAGCAAGAGTAAAGGAACGATGAAGGAAAAAATCAATCTGAGTGAGGCACCACATATAGAAGAGGTCTCTAGGGGAACCTGGTTATACTCATATCTTAGACAAATGGTAAAGGCGAAAAATAAGTGAATCAATTGATAGATAGGAGATTTGAAGCACTCTCCTTGGCAGAATGAAAAACATAAGTCCCCCTAACGTGAGCCCATACCTGCTTGTAACTGTACTCCTGTGGTGGCATAGTAGTACTGCTGTCAAGATAGGCACAAAAATGAGGACTCAAAGATAATTTATTATATATTTCAAACCTGTGAACTCACCAACATCAAGTTGACATTTTGAAAAATTGCTTGTGTTCCTAGAATAGAGTAGGGACCAAGGCAAGGAAGAACTATCAGCTCAAAGATGGATAATTTAGGTTTTCCCTATGTGATTTGTGTAATTTATGTACCGTGACCACTCGGCATTTCTGCCAATAGCCGGGGAAGATGTGACAGAATGGAATCAGAGCTAGTTGGTATAGCGAATTAGTATTTCTTTGGTTAGTACGACTATAGCTTAGCACATATACTTCGATTAGGTTTTCCCTCAAACCTATAAATACAATTATTAATATTAATTACCCAACCGATAGACTACGTATGGGAGAGGTGCTTAGGCTGGAATCGTCACTTGGGTTGCTGGATTTTAAAATGGCTACACGCCAAAAATGGTAGTGCACTTCGACTCTTCTTACCTGGACATTCCTTAATTATTAGTCTAGATGTACAAAACAATAATAACCGCCAATATTGAATAGAATCTACAAATCAAGAACCCAATATATAAGATCTGGTTCTGTACGTAAAGGTTGAGTCACTCCTAAACATAACCTGATCAACTATGTTTAGGATTGGTTGAACCAATACATCAATGACATATGGACTGAATAATGGATAAAAAAGAAACCATATAAATACAAACATAAATCCAAAAAAATACATATAGCATATCACAAATATCCCACATAAAAGTAGAAATAAGTATTGAAATACAAACTTAGTACATCAACCCTCTTGCTAGTTATTGCTCTCATACTCGCCCTCCTCGTTCTCTGTCTCCTACTTGTTGTCATCGTCAATATCCCCAGGATGTGTGCCTGACTTACCAACACCTTCGTGACCAGTACCCTGTGGTTAAGGAGGGGGGGGGGGGAACAGTAGGAACCGCCTGAAGAAAAGGTGGATGGTCCATCCCCAGACGTTGTTTCACCCCATCCATTGAATCTGTAATCCAACAATGCTCTTCGTGTGCAAAATCCTGACGCCACATCACGTCATGTAGAGTCGGCTCCGACTGATCAGGCTCGGTAAGCCTAGGTCTCTAATGCCTCAAAAAGGCAGGCTCGGGGATGTCCTTTGGCACCACTTGTCGGATCAACTCCATAATATTGTCATCTGGAATGCTCCATTGCTGCCCAACTCCTTGAACCAATAACAACATCTTTCCTATAGCGATAGTACTTATGTCTCTAACAAGAATAGGAACCATTCCAATAGTCTCTACCTAATAAGATAAAGCCAAACAAGTGACCCAACGACCTATACAAATCCTACTCAAAGGCTTGTGAAACCTGGAGCCATGCCATATACGTAGAGAGCAAGAGTAAAGGAACGATGAAGGAAAAAATCAATCTGAGTGAGGCACCACATATAGAAGAGGTCTCTAGGGGAACCTGGTTATACTCATATCTTAGACAAATGGTAAAGGCGAAAAATAAGTGAATCAATTGATAGATAGGAGATTTGAAGCACTCTCCTTGGCAGAATGAAAAACATAAGTCCCCCTAACGTGAGCCCATACCTGCCTGTAACTGTACTCCTGTGGTGGCATAGTAGTACTACTGTCAAGATAGGCACAAAAAATGAGGACTCAAAGATAATTTATTATATATTTCAAACCTGTGAACTCACCAACATCAAGTTGACGTTTTCAAAAATTGCTTGTGTTCCTAGAATAAAGTAAGGACCAAGGCAAGGAAGAACTATCAGCTCGAAGATGGATAATTTTGGTTTTCACTATGTGATTTGGGTAATTTATGTACCGTGACCACTCGGCATTTCCGCCAATAGCCGGGGAAGATGTGACAGAATGGTATCAGAGCTAGTTGGTATAGCGAATTAGTATTTCTTTAGTTATTACGACTATAGCTTAGGACATATACTTCGATTAGGTTTTCCCTCAAACCTATAAATACAATTATTAATATTAATTACCCAACCGTTAGACTACGTATGGGTGAGGTGCCTAGGCTGGAATCGTTACTTGGGTTGCTGGATTTTAGAATGGCTATATGCCAAAAATGGTAGTGCACTTTGACTCTTCTTACCTGGACATTCCTTAATTATTAGTCTAGATGTACAAAACAATAATAACCGCCAATATTGAATAGAATATACAAATCAAGAACGCAATATATAAGAGCTGGTACTGTACGTAAAGGTTGAGTCACTCCTAAACATAGCCTGATCAACTATGTTTAGTATTGGTTGAACCAATACATCAACGACATATAGACTCAATAATGGATAAAATAGAAACCATATACATACAAACATAAATCCAAAAAAATGCATATAGTATTTCACAAATATCCGACATAAAAGTAGAAATAAGTATCGAAATACAAACATAATACATCAACCCTCTTGCTAGTTATTGCTCTCATACTCACCCTCCTCGTTCTCTGTCTCCTACTTATTGTCATCGTCAATATCCCCGGGATGTGTGCCTGACTTACCAACACCTTCGTGACCAGTACCCTGTGGTTAAGGAGGGGGTGGAACAGTAGGAACCGCCTGAAGAAAAGGTGGATGGTCCAACCCCAGACGTTGTTTCACCCCATCCATCGAATCTATAATCCAACAATGCTCTTCGTGTGCAAAATCCTGACGCCACATCACGACATGTAGAGTCGGCTCCGACTGATCAGGCTCGGTAATCCTAGGCCTCTAATGCCTCAAAAGGCAGGCTCGGGGATGTCCTTTGGCACCACTTGTCGAATCGACACCATAATATTGTCATCTGGAATGCTCTATTGCTGCCCAACTTCTTGAACCAATAACAACATCTTTCCTATAGCGATAGTACTTATGTCTCTAACAATAATAGGAACCATTCCACTAGTGTCTACCTAATAAGATAAAGCCAAACAAGTGACCCAACGACCTCTACAAATCCTACTTAAAGGCTTGTGAAACCTACAGCCATGCCATATAAGTAGAGAGCAAGAGTAAAGGGACAATGAAGGAAAAATTCAATCTGAGTGATGCACCGCATATAGAAGAGGTCTCTAGGGGAACCTTGTTTCACTCATATCTTAGACAAATGATAGAGGCAACAAACAAGTGAATCAAATGATAGATAGGAGATTTGAAGCACTCTCCTTGGCTGAATGAAAAACATAAGTCCCCCTAACGTGAGCCCATACCTTCCTGTAACCGTACTCCTGTGGTGGCATAGTAGTACTGCTGTCAAGATAGGCACAAAAATGATGACTCAAAGATAATTTATTATATATTTCAAACCTGTGAACTCACCAACATCAAGTTGACGTTTTCAAAAATTGCTTGTGTTCCTAGAATAGAGTAGGGACCAAGGCAAGGAAGAACTATCAACTCGAAGATGGATAATTTAGGTTTTCCCTATGTGATTTGTGTAATTTATGTACCGTGACCACTCGGCATTTCCGCCAATAGCCGGGGAAGATGTGACAGAATGGTATCAGAGCTAGTTGGTATTGCGAATTAGTATTTTTTTTGGTTATTACGACTATAGCTTAGGACATATACTTCGATTAGGTTTTCCCTCAAACCTATAAATACAATTATTAATATTAATTACCCAACCGATAGACTACGTATGGGAGAGGTGCTTAGGCTGGAATCGTCACTTGGGTTGCTGGATTTTAAAATGGCTATATGCCAAAAATGGTAGTGCACTTCGACTCTTCCTACCTGGACATTCCTTAATTATTAGTCTAGATGTACAAAACAATAATAACCGCCAATATTGAATAGAATCTACAAATCAAGAACCCAATATATAAGATCTGGTTCTGTACGTAAAGGTTGAGTCACTCCTAAACATAGCCTGATCAACTATGTTTAGTATTGGTTGAACCAATACATCAACGACATATGGACTCAATAATGAATAAAATAGAAACCATATACATACAAACATAAATCCAAAAAAATACATATAGTATATCACAAATATCCCACATAAAAGTAGAAATAAGTATCGAAATACAAACATAATACATCAACCCTCTTGCTAGTTCTTGCTCTCATACTCACCCTCCTCGTTCTCTGTCTCCTACTTGCTGTCATCGTCAATATCCCCGGGATGTGTGCCTGACTTGCCAACACCTTCGTGACCAGTACCCTGTGGTTAAGGAGGGGTTGGAACAGTAGGAACCGCCTGAAGAAAAGGTGGATGGTCCATCCCCAGACGTTGTTTCACCCCATCCATCGAATCTATAATCCAACAATGCTCTTAGTGTGCAAAATCCTGACGCCGCATCACGTCATGTAGAGTCGGCTCCGACTGATCAGGCTCGGTAAGCCTAGGTCTCTAATGCCTCACAAAGACAGGCTCGGGGATGTCCTTTGGCACCACTTGTCGGATCGACTCCATAATATTGTCATCTGGAATGCTCCATTGCTTCCCAACCCCTTGAACCAATAACAACATCTTTCCTATAGCGATAGTACTTATGTCTCTAACAAGAATAGGAACCATTCCACTAGTGTCTACTGTGACAACCCGAAATTTCCATTCTGTACAAACTATATCACTTCAATAGAAGTTATAGCATTCATAGTTAATTTTCAGACTTTTCGCGTAAGTTTGAGTAATTCAGGGTTTACACTTCAGGAAATATCAGGAGAGTGGGTGCCCTAGGGTTTTGTGCAAGACTATTATTCCAACACTCTATTACATTAGAGTTCATTTCAGGAATAAAAATATTTTCTACCAAAATATCTCAAGACTATAAATAGAATTCTGAAACAAATTCATTAATTATTCACATTTCCAACTAGAGAAAAGCCATTTTCTCTCTCACGGATCTTCGGGTTTTTATCCCAAAACGTGAGTAACTCTTTCTAGTAGTGATAGAAAGCTTATTATGTGTTTATATCATGATTTAGAAGGCTAAATCACTAGATCTAGGAGTTTACTCCCCATGGTGTTCTTGGGCGGTAAACTCCCAAAACAAAGCCGAAACCGGCCCTTATGTTATAGTACTACCTTAGACTCATATGTATGTGTGTTAGGGACAAGAAAACAACCATAAATCACCCAAGATTGGGAGTTCACGGCCCAAGAGTTGCTTAGGCCATAAACTCCCTTTTCAAGCTCAAAATGGTGATTTAAGGACTCTAAGACTTTAAGTCTTGTATCTAGACTATTTTCCCATGTAGTGTAAGGCCTTAAACACAACAAACAACACAAACAATTGAGAGTTTACGGCCCAAGTGTATCTTAGGCCGTACACTCCATAAGAATGGACAAAAAGTGGTGTTTTTAAGACACCTAAGGCCCTAGACCTTTACAAGAAATTGTTTCCACTTAAATGAAGAACCAAAACTCACCAAAATCACTTATCAAAGTGATTTTACGGCCAAGAGAATGCTCTTGGGCCGTAAACTCAAAAGAATGGCACCAAAGTGTGCCTAGGGTCTTCATTAGCTTTAAACAATTGTCTAGAACATGTCCTTCAAAAGCAAGAGGCTTGAAAACAACAAAAACACCATATACTTAGAGTTTACGGCCGTAAACTCTAAGGGAAATGGCCTTAGGGCCGTATACTCCTATTTGGAGTATTTCTAGGCCTTAAACCCTTCCAAGGACTTAGCCATCCAAGTTGGAATCATTCTAGGGATCATTTGGGACTTCAAAACACACCATACCCCCATGGTTGGGAGTTTACGACCGTAAACTCAAGAGTTTACAACCGTAAACTCCATGTGTGATGTTATATGGGGAGTAATCTCACTTATAGGGTCCTTTGGAACCCTAAACACAAGTGCCTTGTCCCACAATAGCTTAGATGCAATCCTTAGGGCTTAAAACACTTATATAAAGTGTTTATTATGCCTAGGATGTCTTAACATTATCAATTAGTGATTTAAGACTAATTGAATGCATATATGTGCGATTATATGTTCATTAGGATCGTAGTGTGTGTACAAGTCCTCGCTTGACACCTAGCAATCCTATACCGTTCATTTCATCCCAATCACCAACTACAGGTGAGTTCATACCCCTAATCAATGTTTTAAAGGATTTTAAATGCTTTAATGGGGGGGGGGGGGGAGGGAATACAAGTAGAAACAAACATGTTATTAAATCATTGATATGTATTTTATAACTGAGTTTGTCATTTAACAGATTTCACATACTACAAAATGTGATGCATGAAATGGTTTTAAATCTTAAAAACACATTGTTATCAAATGTTTTACCTTTGAAATGTATATTAAAATGACCTCAGGTCATTTTTAATCATTGTTCAAAACCCATAAGATGTCTTACAAAACCATTTTACATTCTTGAACTAAACTATGCATATACACTTATATTCTTATATATGTATTGATGTTATAGTTTACAGCTTTCATTTTGTTCCCACACCCTTGAGTAGTAAGAGTGTATAAACCTACATGATTTACCAATTATAGTTCAGTAAATTATCATAGGGATAATTTGAGGATATCAAACATTACTCCTATTACAAGGAATCATACAAGAGTCAGTTCTTTCATGAGTCTATACTAGTACATTACCTGATACATGAGTACTTACAGATGTTTACCTGATACATGAATATGTTTACACATACTTACCTGTTACATGGACACACTTACATGATTACCATACAGGAACACTTTTACATAGGTGCATTATCCTGTATTCACTTACCTGGATACTTGTACTTAGGACTACAAGGATGATTTATTAGTACTTACTGTGTAAATTATCTTTCCTATCTCGGTTCAATGGGATAGCTCGGCGGGACTTACCATTCCGAACCCCACTGATTAACACCAGTGGTCGATGACCATCTACGTAGGTCTAAGGTTACTACTTATATTAGGTAGATCGATGGGGACTAACCCTTCCTCCCACCTGCTGCTGCTACAGAGGACAATTGGACAATCTTTGGATGTTCATTAGGTTATACTTTTCGCATATTGCGATGTTGTGTTACTCCTAGTACCCAGCGATGACACTTACATTTATACTTGTTCTGGACAATCTTCAGATGTTCATTAGGTTACATATTTCGCTTAACGCGATGTTGTGTTAGTCCTAGTACCAAGTGACAACACTTATAGTAGTACATTTTCCGATTTACTTTATTTTGTGATATTTTCACATAAACGATGAGTAGATTAAGTACTTTAGTACTAGTCAATAGAAGGAAAAACTATCATTTTACTTACAAAACATTCGGGTCTTAGTAGAAGACTACATCTCAAACTGATAGAAAATAAGGGATTTTCTAGGGTTTTCATACGTACATCAACGTTTTCATTTAATGATTTACATGGCCTTCATAACAGATTTTCACAAACAAGGCAATGACACTTAAATACTTATGAATTCACCAGCTTTAAAGATGATACTCTCTTTCAAAATAACTTGTATTCTCAGGTCATCAGTAGACAAGTACGGAGGCCAGATTTTGAGAAGACGAAGCAAACAAGTCTCGTCTTTTATTTTGATTGTATATTTTGGTGTCTTACTACAATGAAAGAACACACATGTATTAAAACTTTACTTATAATGCAATGGATGATGTTGTTGCTTGTTTATTATATTACACTGTTGTGATACTGTACATGACGTCCTCCACCACTGAACGTTTCCGCCGTTCGTGGTTTTGGGGTGTGACATCTACCTAATAAGATAAATTCAAACAAGTGACCCAACGACCTTTACAAATCCTACTCAAAGGCTTGTGAAACCTAGAGCCATGCCATATAAGTAGAGAGAAAGAGTAAAGGGACGATGAAGGAAAAAATCAATCTGAGTGAGGCACCGCATATAGATGAGGTCTCTAGGGGAACCTTGTTATACTCATATCTTAGACAAATGGTAAAGGTGACAAATAAGTGAATAAAATGATAGATAGGAGATTTGAAGCACTCTCCTTGGCTGAATGAAAAACATAAGTCCCCCTAACATGAGCCCATACCTGCCTGTAACCGTACTCCTGTGGTGGCATAGTAGTACTGCTGTCAAGATAGGCAGAAAAAATGAGGACTCAAAGATAATTTATTATATATTTCAAACTTGTGAACTCACCAACATCAAGTTGACGTTTTCAAAAATTGCTTGTGTTCCTAGAATAGAGTAAGGACCAAAGAAAGGAAGAACTATCAGCTCGAAGATGGATAATTTTTGTTTTCACTATGTGATTTGGGTAATTTATGTACCGTGACCACTCGGCATTTCCGCCAATAGCCGGGGAAGATGTGACAGAATGGTATCAGAGCTAGTTTGTATAGCGAATTAGTATTTCTTTGGTTATTACAACTATAGCTTAGGACATATACTTCGATTAGGTTTTCCCTCTAACCTATAATTGCAATTATTAATATTAATTACCCAACGGATAGACTACGTATGGGAGAGGTGCCTAGGCTGGAATCGTCACTTGGGTTGCTGGATTTTAGAATGGCTATATGCCAAAAATGGTAGTGCACTTAGACTCTTCCTACCTGGACATTCCTTAATTATTACTCTAGATGTACAAAACAATAATAACCGCCAATATTGAATAGAATGTACAAATCAAGAACGCAATATATAAGATCTGGTTCTGTACATGAAGGATGAGTCACTCCTAAACATAGCCTGATCAACTATGTTTAGTATTGGTTGAACCAATACATCAACGATATATGGACTCAATAATGGATAAAATAGAAACCATATACATACAAACATAAATCCAAAAAAATACATATAGTATAAAACAAATACCCCACATAAAAGTAGAAATAAGTATCGAAATGAAAACATAATACATCAACCTCTTGCTAGTTATTGCTCTCATACTCTCCCTCCTCGTTCTCTGTCTCCTACTTGTTGTCATCGTCAATATCCCCGGGATGTGTGCCTGACTTACCAACACCTTCGTGACCAGTACCCTGTGGTTAAGGAGGGGGTGGAACAGTTGGAACCGCCTGAAGAAAAGGTGGATGGTCCATCCCCAGACATTTTTTCACCCCATCCATCAAATCTATAATCCATTAATGCTCTTTGTGTGCAAAATCCTGACGCCGCATCACGTCATGTAGAGTCGGCTCCGACGGATAAGGCTCGGTAAGCCTAGGTATCTAATGCCTCACAAAGGCAGGCTCAGGGATGTCCTTTGGCACCACTTGTCAGATCGACTCCATAATATTGTCATCTGGAATGCTCCATTACTGCCCAACTCCTTGAACCAATAACAACGTCTTTCCTATAGCGATAGTACTTATGTCTCTAACAAGAATAGGAACCATTCCACTAGTGTCTACCTAATAAGATAAAGCCAAACAAGTGACCCAACGACCTCTACAAATCCTACTCAAAGGATTGTGAAACCTAGAGCCATGCCATATAAGTAGAGAGCACGAGTAAAGGGACGATGAAGGAAAAAATCAATCTAAGTGAGGCACCGCATATAGAAGAGGTCTCTAGGGGAACCTTGTTACACTCATATCTTAGAAAAATGGTAGAGGCGACAAATAAGTGAATCAAATGATAGATAGGAGATTTGAAGCACTCTCCTTGGCGGAATGAAAAACATAAGTCCCCCTAACGTGAGCCCATACCTGCCTGTAACCGTACTCCTGTGGTGGTATAGTAGTACTGCTTTCAAGATAGGCACAAAAATGAGGACTCAAGGATAATTTATTATATATTTCAAACCTGCGAACTCACCAACATGAAGTTGATGTTTTCAAAAATTTCTTGTGTTCCTAGAATAGAGTAAGGACCAAGGCAAGGAAGAACTATCAGCTCGAATAATAACATCTTTCCTATAGCGATAATACTTATGTCTCTAACAAGTATACGAACCATTCCACTAGTGTCTACCTAATAAGATAAAGCCAAACAAGTGACCCAACGACCTCTACAAATCCTACTCAAAGGCATGTGAAACCTAGAGCCATGCCATATAAGTAGAGAGCAAGAGTAAAGGGACGATGAAGGAAAAAATCAATCTGAGTGAGGCGCCGCATATAGAAGAGGTCTCTAGGGGAACCATGTTACACTCATATCTTAGACAAATGGTAGAGGCGACAAATAAGTGAACCAAATGATAGATAGGAGATTTGAAGCACTCTCCTTGGCTGAATGAAGAACATAAGTCCCCCTAACGTGAGCCCATACCTGCCTGTAACCGTACTCCTGTGGTGGCATAGTAGTACTGCTGTCAAGATAGGCAAAAAAATGAGGACTCAAAGATAATTTATAATATATTTCAAACCTGTGAACTTACCAACATCAAGTTGACGTTTTCAAAAATTGCTTGTGTTCCTAGAATAGAGTAAGGACCAAGGCAAGGAAGAACTATCAGCTCGAGGATGGATAATTTTGGTTTTCGCTATGTGATTTGGGTAATTTATGTACCGTGACCACTCAGCATTTCCGCCAATAGCCGTGGAAGATGTGACAAAATGGTATTAGAGCTAGTTGGTATAGCGAATTAGTATTTCTTTAGTTATTATGACTATAGCTTTGGACATATACTTCGATTAGGTTTTCCCTCAAACCTATAAATACAATTATTAATATTAATTACCCAACCGATAGACTATGTATGGGAGAGGTGCCTAGGCTAGAATCGTCACTTGGGTTGCTAGATTTTAGAATGGCTATATGCCAAAAATGGTTGTGCACTTCGACTCTTCCTACCTGGCCATTCCTTAATTATTAGTATAGATGTACAAAACAATAATAACCCCCAATATTGAATAGAATATACGCAATATATAAGATCTGGTTCTGTACGTAAAGTTTGAGTCACTCCTAAACATAGCATGATCAACTATGTTTAGTATTGGTTGAACCAATACATCAACGACATATGGACTCAATCATGGATAAAATAGAAACCATATACACACAAACATAAATCCAAAAAAAGACATATAGTATATCAAAAATATTCCACATAAAAGTAGAAATAAGTATCGAAATACAAACATAATACATCAACCCTCTTGCTAGTTATTGCTCTCATACTCGCCCTCCTCGTTCTCTGTCTCCTACTTGTTGTCATTGTCAATATCCGCGGGATGTGTGCCTGACTTACCAACACCTTCGTGACCAGTACCTTGTGGTTAAGGAGAGGGTGGAACAGTAGGAAACGGCTGAAGAAAAGGTGGATGGGCCATCCCCAGACGTTGTTTCACCCCATCCATTGAATCTATAATCCAACAATGCTCTTCGAGTGGAAAATCCTGACGCCGCATCACGTCATGTAGAGTCGGCTCCGACTGATCAGGCTCGGTAAGCCTAGGTCTCTAATGCCTCACAAAGGCAGGCTCAGGGATGTCCTTTGGCACCACTTGTCGGATCGACTCCATAATATTGTCATCTGGCATGCTCCATTGTTGCCCAACTCCTTGAACCAATAACAACATCTTTCCTATAGCGATGGTACTTATGTCTTTAACAAGAATAAGAACCATTCCACTAGTGTCTACCTAATAAGATAAAGCCAAACAAGTGACCCAACGACCTCTACAAATCCTACTCTAAGGCTTGTGAAACCTAGAGCCATGTCATATAAGTAGAGAGCAAGAGTAAAGGGACGATGATGGAAAAAATCAATCTAAATGAGGCACCGCATATATAAGAGGTCTCTAGGGGAACCTTGTCACACTCATATCTTAGACAAATGATAGAGGCGACAAATAAGTGAATCGAATGATAGATAGGAGATTTGAAGCACTCGCCTTGGCTGAATGAAAAACATAAGTCCCCCTAACGTGAGCCCATACCTGCCTGTAATCGTACTCCTGTGGTGGCATAGTAGTACTGCTGTCAAGATAGGCACAAAAATGAGGACTCAAAGATAATTTATTATATATTTCAAACCTATGAACTCACCAACATCAAGTTGACGTTTTCAAAAATTGCTTGTGTTCCTAGAATAGAGTAAGGACCAAGGCAAGGAAGAACTATCAGCTCGAAGATGGATAATTTTGGTTTTCGCTATGTGATTTGGGTAATTTATGTACCGTGACCACTCGGCATTTCCGCCAATAGCCGGGGAAGATGTGACAGAATGGTATCAGAGCTAGTTGGTATAGCGAATTAGTATTTCTTTAGTTATTACGACTATAGCTTAGGAGATATACTTCGATTAGGTTTTCCCTCAAACCTATAAATTCAATTATTAATATTAATTACCCAACTGATAGACTACGTATGGGAGAGGTGCCTAGGCTGGAATCGTCACTTGGGTTGCTGGATTTTAGAATGGTTGTATGCCAAAAATGGTAGTGCACTTCGACTCATCCTACCTGGCCATTCCTTAATTATTAGTCTAGATGTACAAAACAATAATAACCGCCAATATTGAATAGAATATACGCAATATATAAGATTTGGTTCTGTAGGTAAAGGTTGAGTCACACCTAAACATAGCCTGATCAACTATGTTTAGTATTGGTTGAACCAATACATCAACGACATATGGACTCAATAATGGATAAAATAGAAACCATATACATACAAACATAAATCCAAAAAAATACATATAGTATATCACAAATATCCCACATAAAAGTAGAAATAAGTATCGAAATACAAACATAATACATCAACCCTCTTGCTAGTTATTGCTCTCCTACTCGCCCTCCTCGTTCTCTGTCTCCTACTTGTTGTCATCGTCAATATCCCCGGGATGTGTGCCTGAATTACCAACACCTTCGTGACCAGTACCCTTTGGTTAAGGAGGGGGTGGAACAGTAGGAACCGCCAGAAGAAAAGGTGGATGGTCATTCCCCAGACGTTGTTTCACCCCATCCATCGAATCATTAATCCAGCAATGCTCTTCGTGTGCAAAATCCTGATGCCGCATCACGTCATCTAGAGTAGGCTCCGACTGATCAGGCTCGGTAAGCCTAGGTCTCTGATGCCTTACAAAGGCAGGCTCAGGTATGTCCTTTGTCACCACTTGTCGGATCGACTCCATAATATTGTCATCTGGAATGCTACATTGCTGCCCAACTCCTTGAACCAATAACAACATCTTTCCTATAATGATAGTACTTATGTCTCTAACAATAATAGGCACCATTCCACTAGTGTCTACCTAATAAGATAAAGCCAAACAAGTGACCCAACAACCTCTACAAATCCTACTCAAAGGCTTGTGAAACCTAGAGCCATGCCATATAAGTAGAGAGCAAGAGTAAAGGGACGATGAAGGAAAAAATCAATCTGAGTGAGGCACCGCATATAGAAGAGGTCTCTAGGGGAACCTTGTTACACTCATATCTTAGATAAATGGTAGAGGAGACAAATAAGTGAATCAAATGATAGATAGGAGATTTGAAGCACTCTCCTTGGCGGAATGAAAAACATAAGTCCCCCTAACGTGAGCCCATACCTGCCTGTAACCGTACTCCTGTGGTGGCATAGTAGTATTGCTGTCAAGATAGGCACAAAAATGAGCACTCAAAGATAATTTATTATATATTTCAAACCTGTGAACTCACCAACATCAAGTTGACGTTTTCAAAAATTGCTTGTGTTCCTAGAATAGAGTAAGGACCAAGGCAAGGAAGAACTATCAGCTCGAAGATGGATAATTTAGGTTTTCACTATGTGATTTGGGTAATTTATGTACCGTGACCACTTGGCATTTCCGCCAATAGCCGGGGAAGATGTGACAGAATGGTTTCAGAGCTAGTTGGTATTGCGAATAAGTATTTCTTTGGTTATTACGACTATAACTTAGGACATATACTTCGATTAGGTTTACCCTCAAACCTATAAATACAATTATTAATATTAATTACCCAACCGATAAACTACGTATGGGAGAGGTGCCTAGGCTGGAATCATCACTTGGGTTGCTGGATTTTAGAATGGCTATATGCCAAGAATGGTAGTGCACTTCGACTCTTCCTAGCTGGCCATTCCTTAATTATTAGTCTAGATGTACAAAACAATAATAACCGCCAATATTGAATAGAATATACGCAATATATAAGATTTGGTTCTGTAGGTAAAGGTTGAGTCACACCTAAACATAGCCTGATCAACTATGTTTAGTATTGGTTGAACCAATACATCAACGACATATGGACTCAATAATGGATAAAATAGAAACCATATACATACAAACATAAATCCAAAAAAATACATATAGTATATCACAAATATCCCACATAAAAGTAGAAATAAGTATCGAAATACAAACATAATACATCAACCCTCTTGCTAGTTATTGCTCTCCTACTCGCCCTCCTCGTTCTCTGTCTCCTACTTGTTGTCATCGTCAATATCCCCGGGATGTGTGCCTGAATTACCAACACCTTCGTGACCAGTACCCTTTGGTTAAGGAGGGGGTGGAACAGTAGGAACCGCCAGAAGAAAAGGTGGATGGTCATTCCCCAGACGTTGTTTCACCCCATCCATCGAATCATTAATCCAGCAATGCTCTTCGTGTGCAAAATCCTGATGCCGCATCACGTCATCTAGAGTAGGCTCCGACTGATCAGGCTCGGTAAGCCTAGGTCTCTGATGCCTCACAAAGGCAGGCTCAGGTATGTCCTTTGTCACCACTTGTCGGATCGACTCCATAATATTGTCATCTGGAATGCTACATTGCTGCCCAACTCCTTGAACCAATAACAACATCTTTCCTATAATGATAGTACTTATGTCTCTAACAATAATAGGCACCATTCCACTAGTGTCTACCTAATAAGATAAAGCCAAACAAGTGACCCAACAACCTCTACAAATCCTACTCAAAGGCTTGTGAAACCTAGAGCCATGCCATATAAGTAGAGAGCAAGAGTAAAGGGACGATGAAGGAAAAAATCAATCTGAGTGAGGCACCGCATATAGAAGAGGTCTCTAGGGGAACCTTGTTACACTCATATCTTAGATAAATGGTAGAGGCGACAAATAAGTGAATCAAATGATAGATAGGAGATTTGAAGCACTCTCCTTGGCTGAATGAAAAACATAAGTCCCCCTAACGTGAGCCCATACCTTCCTGTAACCGTACTCCTGTTGTGGCATAGTAGTACTGCTGTCAAGATAGGCAAAAAAATGAGCACTCAAAGATAATTTATTATATATTTCAAACCTGTGAACTCACCAACATCAAGTTGACGTTTTCAAAAATTGCTTGTGTTCCTAGAATAGAGTAAGGACCAAGGCAAGGAAGAACTACCAGCTCGAAGATGGATAATTTTGGTTTTCGATATGTGATTTGGGTAATTTATGTACTTTGACCACTTGGCATTTCCGCCAATAGCCGGGGAAGATGTGACAGAATGGTATCAGAGCTAGTTCGTATTGCGAATTAGTATTTCTTTGGTTATTATGACTATAACTTAGGACATATACTTCGATTAGGTTTTCCCTCAAACCTATAAATACAATTATTAATATTAATTACCCAACCGATAGACTACATATGGGAGAGGTGCCTAGGCTGGAATCGTCACTTGGGTTGCTGGATTTTAGAATGGCTATATGCCAAGAATGGTAGTGCACTTCGACTCTTCCTAGCTGGCCATTCCTTAATTATTAGTCTAGATGTACAAAATAATAATAACCGCCAATATTGAATAGAATATACGCAATATATAAGATCTGGTTCTGTGCGTAAAGGTTGAGTTACTCCTAAACATAGCCTGATCAACTATGTTTAGTATTGGTTGAACCAATACATCAACGACATATGGACTCAATAATGGATAAAATAAAAACCATATACACACAAACATAAATCCAAAAAAATACATATAGTATATCACAAATATCCCACATAAAAGTAGAAATAAGTATCGAAATACAAACATAATACATCAACCCTCTTGCTAGTTATTGCTCTCATACTCGCCCTCCTCGTTCTCTATCTCCTACTTGTTGTCATCGTCAACATCCCCAGGATGTGTGCCTGACTTACCAACACCTTCGTGACCAGTACCGTGTGGTTAACGAGGGGGTGGAACAGTAGGAACCGCCTGAAGAAAAGGTGGATGGTCCGTCCCCAGACGTTGTTTCACCCCATCCTTCGAATCTATAATCCAACAATGCTCTTCGTGTGCAAAATCCTGACGCCGCATCACGTCATGTAGAGTCGGCTCCGACTGATCAGGCTCGGTAAGCCTAGGTCTCTAATGCCTCACAAAGGCAGGCTCAGGGATGTCCTTTGGCACCACTTGTCGGATCGACTCCATAATATTGTCATCTGGAATGCTCCATTGCTGCCCAACTCCTTGAACCAATAACAACATCTTTCCTATAGAGATAGTACTTATGTCTCTAACAAGAATAGGAACCATTCCGCTAGTGTCTACCTAATAAGATAAAGCCAAACAAGTGACCCAACGACCTCTACAAATCCTACTCAAACGCTTGTGAAACCTAGAGCCATGCTATATAAGTAGAGAGCAAGAGTAAAGGGACGATGATGGAAAAAATCAATCTGAGTGAGGCACCGCATATAGAAGAGGTCTCTAGGGGAACCTTGTTACACTCATATCTTAGAAAAATGGTAGAGGCGACAAATAAGTGAATCAAATGATAGATAGGAGATTTGAAGCACTCTCCTTGGCTGAATGAAAAACATAAGTCCCCCTAACGTGAGCCCATACCTTCCTGTAACCGTACTCCTGTTGTGGCATAGTAGTACTGCTGTCAAGATAGGCAAAAAAATGAGCACTCAAAGATAATTTATTATATATTTCAAACCTGTGAACTCACCAACATCAAGTTGACGTTTTCAAAAATTGCTTGTGTTCCTAGAATAGAGTAAGGACCAAGGCAAGGAAGAACTATCAGCTCAAAGATGGATAATTTTGGTTTTCGCTATGTGATTTGGGTAATTTATGTACCGTGACCACTTGGCATTTCCGCCAATAGCCGGGGAAGATGTGACAGAATGGTATCAGAGCTAGTTGGTATTGTGAATTAGTATTTCTTTGGTTATTACGACTATAGCTTAGGACGTATACTTCGATTAGGTTTTCCCTCAAACCTATAAATACAATTGATAATATTAATTACCCAACCGATAGACTACGTATGGGAGAGGTGCCTAGGCTGGAATCGTCACTTGGGTTGCTGAATTTTAGAATGGCTATATGCCAAAAATGGTAGTGCACTTCGACTCTTCCTACTTGGCCATTCCTTAATTATTAGTCTAGATGTACAAAATAATACTAACCGCCAATATTGAATAGAATATACGCAATATATAAGATCTGGTTCTGTACGTAAAGGTTGAGTCACTCCTAAAGTATATCACAAATATCCCACACAAAAGTAGAAATACGTATCGAAATACAAACATAATGCATCAATCCTCTTGCTAGTTATTGCTCTCATACTCGCCCTCCTCGTTGTCTGTCTCCTACTTGTTGTCACCGTCAGTATCCCCGGGATGTTTGCCTGACTTACTGTGACATCCCCATTTTCACGGCCAGTAAAGACCGATTTGTTTATGCTTTGTTTTATAAAATCAGAGTAATCTTTTTAAGAAAACAGTTGCGGAATTCTTTCCCAAAACAAAATATGATAAAATTTATCAAAGAATTTCCTTAAAGAAATGTATTTTCATTATATAACAAAATCTCGGGATGTCATGTTCAATACAGAACAAAAGCATAAACAGAACAAAATAGACCTTAGAACAGTTATTCATAACTACTGGCCTATAATCCAAAATCTCTCATCAAGTCCACCAACTTATACTCTTGTGCCATTACCTATAATGCAAATAAAACTGAGTGGGTCAGGCTTGGGATCCTGGTGAGCATATAGGGTTTTCAACCCACAATAATATAATTATTATATTTAATTATCAAACAATTAATCCAATTACCCACCCCCATTATCTCCATTTATTTAGTAAAGATTTACCCTAAGAACCGAATACCTTTCTCCCATTCATTCCTAAGAATTGCCCTAAGGAATTGGCACAAAGTCTAGTGCTGCCATGGTTCTTAGATTACCTTTGGTGAACACGCAGTTTAAAATAATTAATAAACACCTAGTTGAAGAACACCAATGAACACACTCCGTTCAATAATACCTAATGAACACCTAGTTCAAATATCCCTGGTGAACTCAATCACCTAAGGAACACAGAGTACGAAAGCTCTTAGTTCAAACCACGTGATTATAATGTATATCTCGATCCTACAAAACCACTAATACTATTAACACATATAAATCATATTTCTAAAACAATCTATCCCATCCCGTCGATCCCCATATACTGACCCTATACAATGATCTTACGAGATCTAGCCTAAGGAAATCGATATGAACAACAACTGACGAAGCTGCTTCGGAAATTCCCTAGCAGCAAACGAGGATCAATAAAGACATCAAATGAGGGGAATAGAATGAGTTTCACCACGAACCTTCGTTCGTAAAAGAAAGAACCACAAGACATTTTAAGTCAGGGGTAGTTATCTAGATAACAATGCCTAGGCGTGGTCTGACTATCATGAGGTATTATAACCCCAGACTTTACCTATCCCAGCATCGAACATTGCCTAGCAGTGGCCTGAATACATGAGGCATTTCACCCCCAGACATACCCTATCCAGCAATATAACACCAGACATACCTATCAGTGGTCTATAACCGACACACTTTATTAGGTAGTCTATGAAGTTCCCTTAATTACTTCGTGAATGAAAACGCTGACATATGAAGCTTGGTCGATCACTTCATAAAAGAAACGCTGACTCCAAAGCTCTCTCAAAATAAAAGTGTGGGCAAATACTACTAGAGTACTCCCGTACGCTCCCGTAACCGACACACAAAATTGCCAAAAAGACTTTGTACATGATAATACTTTTGGCACATTATAGAACTTTGGTATGCGAAAGAATCGTACCCGAGAATATAATAGTACCCTGGCACAAGCAGCACCCAAGACACAGAGCTTTGAAAAAGACTTCGTACATAAAATGTACTTCTGTACGTAGGACGTACTCCATCGATCATCAATCTCGGAATGCACGTACTCTTAATAAGAGACTACCCAATGTCCAAACTTAATTGAACTAAACATCCCATTTAAGTCTTAACCCATCACTAGGAAAACTTACAATACTTATAATCAATTCCCGGTACTATCTCCGTTTAGGAAAAAGACTAACTAGTGTATACTTAACACAAGGTTTTAAGTAATAATATCATATATATACATCTTAACACATATTGAACCATATCTGATTCGTACGTTGTATATCATCAAATATATCTAACACGTATTTCAGAAAATAACAAATAATTCACATACATATGTGTATTTCATACTTTAATCAATTATTGTATTAAAATCACGTTCCTAAAAGGGACTATACACATGATACCTTATCGAATGAACACGTAATTCAAAAATATATAATCCGTACTCCCGGATCTAAAACTAACCTCCTGATCTGATCTCTACTCTCGAATCTAAAACTAATCTCTTGATCCGATCCATACTCTCGGATCTAAAACTAACCTTTTGATCTGATCCATACATCCAGATCTAAAACAAGTTTATCTCTTTATTCTTTTATCTCATGGTCCAACCCATATTTTATCACTTACCAACAACCTCATCTACGCATGTTCTACCCAACATATTTTTAGATACAAAATACATATATATATATATATATATATATATATATATATATATATATATATATATATATATATATATAGTTTAACTCATTAAAGCTTATATAATTCACCTATTCCACAATCATCTCAAATAAACAACAAAATATTATACACGTAGCACGTATTTCATAGCAAATACTTAATATTTATGTGTTTAGAAGAAAGTAACTACACACTCACTTGATTAGAAGATGATCGGACAACACTACTGCTTGTAGAAGTAGTATTCTTAGGCAGATCTGGAGGATCTTCACAAAAACCAAACTCCTCGCGGGCAGAGCTTCGGCTCGGGAATTGCACTTCTTGGGATTTTCGGGGCCTCGGGACTTGCTTCGAGGCTCAGGAATGATACCGGGGCATCAGGATAATTCTTGCACGAAAAACGATGCAAAAACAAGAGAAAAAGGGAAGAAATGAGCAAACTACTCGGTTGCCCTCGACACCCTTTTATAGGGGCTGGAAGGCCGATTTACACTGGGCGTAAATCCTAGTTACGCGGGGCGTAACCTGGATAGGATCGCTGATTTCCCCCCCCCCCTTCGGATAATATCGGCCAATATATATATAAATAAAATATCGAAAATATAATCAGTACTCCTGTGGTGGCATAGTAGTACTGATGCCAGGTATACACATATAATCAATATCATATAATCATGCTAACACACATAATGATCATAAACACTATCATATGTTCTAGTCCTTAGGCCACTCCGGGCATCGAGTCCCCCCCCCCCCCCCCGGTATGCATAATAGCTCATAACACATGAAAGGGTCACATAATAGCTGCCCAACTCCTTGAACCAATAAAAACATCTTTCCTATAGCGATAGTACTCATGTCTCTAACAAGAATAGGAACAATTCCACTAGTGTCTACCTAATAAGATAAAGCCAAACAAGTGACCCAACGACCTCTACAAATCCTACTCAAAGGCTTGTGAAACCTAGAGCCATGCCATATAAGTAGAGAGCAAGAGTAAAGGGACGATGAAGGAAAAAATCAATCTGAGTGAGGCACTGCATATAGAAGAGGTCTCTAGGGGAACCTTGTTACACTCATATCTTAGACAAATGGTAGATGCGACAAATAAGTGAATCAAATGATAGATAGGAGATTTGAAGCACTCGCCTTGGCTGAATGAAAAACATAAGTCCCCCTAACATGAGCCCATACATGCCTGTAACCGTACTCCTGTGGTGGCATATTAGTTCTGCTGTCAAGATAGGCACAAAAATGAGGACTCAAAGTCTTTTCCACTGTATAAATGTAACATCCCAAGATATGGTTCCAAAAATTTCCTTTTTTTAAACTAGATAAAATATTATTTTCAAATATCACCCGTGCATCTCAACAAAACCAATGTATCAAATGTCATAAAAATCATAATAAAAATATCGTATGTAGAATCCCAACGGTGTAGCGATGCAGTCAACCCGAGCACTTCCCCTTAGAACCAGTGGTACCTAAAACATTAACTGAAAATCGTAAGAATAAAGTTTAGTGTTTTCCCCAAACTACCCCATACCATACATACTAAATCATAGTGTGCCACCCCAGCCCGACATCGGGCCCCACCTGACATTGAGGCCCACTAGGTATATATATCTATTATTCTCAGGCCTCGCCTATCACTGGGCCCTGCCAGGTATACACATATAATCAATATCATATAATCATGCTAACACACATAATGATCATAAACACTAGCATATGTTCTAGTCCTTAGGCCTCTCCGGGCATCGAGTCCCCCCCCCCCCCCCCGGTATATATAACTTAGTTAAGATTATTCATTCTAAATAATCTTTCATCAAAAATTCATTTTTGAAGCCTATTGTCTCTAAATTGACTAGCCTTGATCTACGGGCGTTACACTTACCAACACCTTCGTGACCAGTACCCTGTGGTTAAGGAGGGGGTGGAACAGTAGGAACCGCCTGAAGAAAAGGTGGATGGTCCATCCCCAGACGTTGTTTCACCCCAGCCATCGAATCTATAATCCAACAATGCTCTTCATGTGCAACATCCTGACACCGCATCACGTTATGTAGATTCGGCTCCGACTGATCAGGCTCGGTAAGCCTAGGTCTCTAATGCCTCACAAAGGCAGGCTCAGGGATGTCCTTTGGCACCACTTGTCGGATCGACTCCATAATATTGTCATCTGGAATGCTCCATTGCAGCCCAACTCCTTGAACCAATAACAACATCTTTCCTATAGAGATAGTACTTATGTCTCTAACAAGAATAGGAACCATTCCGCTAGTGTCTACCTAATAAGATAAAGCCAAACAAGTGACCCAACGACCTCTACAAATCCTACTCAAACGCTTGTGAAACCTAGAGCCATGCTATATAAGTAGAGAGCAAGAGTAAAGGGACGATGATGGAAAAAATCAATCTGAGTGAGGCACCGCATATAGAAGAGGTCTCTAGGGGAACCTTGTTACACTCATATCTTAGACAAATAGTAGAGGCGACAAATAAGTGAATCAAATGATAGATAGGAGATTTGAAGCACTCTCCTTGGCGGAATGAAAAACATAAGTCCCCCTAACGTGAGCCCATACCTTCCTGTAACCGTACTTCTGTGGTGGCATAGTAGTACTGATGTCAAGATAGGCACAAAAATGAGCACTCAAAGATAATTTATTATACATTTCAAACCTGTGAACTCACCAACATCAAGTTGACATTTTCAAAAATTGCTTGTGTTCCTAGAATAGAGTAAGGACCAAGGCAAGGAAGAACTATCAGCTCGAAGATGGATAATTTTGGTTTTCGCTATGTGATTTTGGGTAATTTATGTACCGTGTCCACTTGGCATTTCCGCCAATAGCCGGGGAAGATGTGATAGAATGGTATCAGAGCTAGTTGGTATTGTGAATTAGTATTTCTTTGCTTATTACGACTATAGCTTAGGACGTATACTTCGATTAGGTTTTCCCTCAAACCTATAAATACAATTATTAATATTAATTACCCAACCGATAGACTACGTATGGGAGAGGTGCCTAGGCTGGAATCGTCACTTGGGTTGCTGAATTTTAGAATGGCTATATGCCAAAAATGGTAGTGCACTTCGACTCTTCCTACTTGGCCATTCCTTATTTATTAGTCTAGATGTACAAAATAATACTAACCGCCAATATTGAATAGAATATACGCAATATATAAGATCTGGTTCTGTACGTAAAGGTTGAGTCACTCCTAAACATAGCCTGATCAACTATGTTTAGTATTGGTTGAACCAATACATCAACGACATATGGACTCAATAATGGATAAAATAGAAACCATATACATACAAACATAAATCCAAAAAAATACATCAAGTATATCACAAATATCCCACACAAAAGTAGAAATAAGTATCGAAATACAAACATAATGCATCAATCCTCTTGCTAGTTATTGCTCTCATACTCGCCCTCCTCGTTGTCTGTCTCCTACTTGTTGTCATCGTCAGTATCCCCGGGATGTTTGCCTGACTTACTGTGACATCCCCATTTTCACGGCCAGAAAAGACCGATTTGTTTATGCTTTGTTTTATAAAATCAGAGTAATCTTTTTAAGAAAACAGTTGCCGAATTTGTTCCCAAAACAAAATATGATAAAATTTATCAAAGAATTTCCTTAAAGAAATGTATTTTTATTATATAACAAAATCTCGGGATGTCATGTTCAATACAGACCAAAAGCATAAACAGAACAAAATAGACCTTAGAACAGTTATTCATAACTACTGGCCTATAATCCAAAATCTCTCGTCAAGTCCACCAACTTATACTCTTGTGCCATTACCTATAATGCAAAGAAAACTGAGTGGGTCAGGCTTGGGATCCTGGTGAGCATATAGGGTTTTCAACCCACAATAATATAATTATTATATTTAATTATCAAACAATTAATCCAATTACCCACCCCCATTATCTCCATTTATTTAGTAAAGATTTACCCTAAGAACCAAATACCTTTCTCCCATTCATTCCTAAGAATTGCCCTAAGGAATTGGCACAAAGTCTAGTGCTGCCATGGTTCTTAGATTACCTTTGGTGAACACGCATTTTAAAATAATTAATAAACACCTAGTTCAAGAACACCCAATGAACACACTCCGTTCAATAATACCTAATGAACACCTAGTTCAAATATCCCTGGTGACCTCAATCACCTAAGGAACACAGAGTATGAAAGCTCTTAGTTCAAACCACGTGATTATAATGTATATTTCGATCCTACAAAACCACTAATATTATTAACACATATAAATCATATTTCTAAAACAATCTATCCCATCCCGTCGATCCCCATATACTGACCCTATACAATGATCTTACGAGATCTAGCCTAAGGAAATCGATATGAACAACAACTGACGAAGCTGCTTCGGAAATTCCCTAGCAGCAAACGAGGATCAATAAAGACATCAAATGAGGGGAATAGAATGAGTTTCACCACGAACCTTCGTTCGTAAAAGAAAGAACCACAAGACATTTTAAGTCAGGGGTAGTTATCTAGATAACAATGCCTAGGCGTGGTCTGACTATCATGAGGTATTATAACCCCAGACCTTACCTATCCCAGCATCGAACATTGCCTAGCAGTGGCCTGAATACATGAGGCATTTCACCCCCAGACATACCCTATCCAGCAATATAACACCAGACATACCTATCAGTGGTCTATAACCGACGCACTTTATTAGCTAGTCTACGAAGTTCCCTTAATTACTTCGTGAATGAAAACGCTGACATATGAAGCTTGGTCGATCACTTCATAAAAGAAACGCTGACTCCAAAGCTCTCTCAAAATAAAAGTGTGGGGAAATACTACTAGAGTACTCCCGTACGCTCCCGTAACCGACACACAAAATTGCCAAAAAGACTTTGTACATGATAATACTTTTGGCACATTATAGTACTTTGGTATGCGAAAGAATTGTACCCGAGAACAAAATAGTCCCCTGGCACAAGCAGCACCCAAGACACAGAGCTTTGAAAAAGACTTCGTACATAAAATGTACTTCTGTACGTAGGACGTACTCCATCAATCATCAATCTCGCAATGCACGTACTCTTAATAAGAGACTACCTAATGTCCAAACTTAATTGAACTAAACATCCCATTTAAGTCTTAACCCATCACTAGGAAAACTTACAATACTTATAATCAATTCCCGATACTATCTCCGTTTAGGAAAAAGACTAACTAGTGTATACTTAACACAAGGTTTTAAGTAATAATATCATATATATACATCTTAACACATATTGAACCATATCTGATTCGTATGTTGTATATCATCAAATATATCTAACACGTATTTCAGAAAATAACAAATACTTCACATACATATGTATATTTCATACTTTAATCAATTCTTGTATTAAAATCACGTTCCTAAAAGGGACTATACACATGATACCTTATCGAATGAACACGTAATTCAAAAATATATAATCCGTACTCCCGGATCTAAAACTAACCTCCTGATCTGATCTCTACTCTCGAATCTAAAACTAATCTCTTGATCCGATCCATACTCTCGGATCTAAAACTAACCTTTTGATCTGATCCATACATCCAGATCTAAAACAAGTTTATCTCTTTATTCTTTTATCTCATGGTCCAACCCATATTTTATCACTTACCAACAACCTCATCTACGCATGTTCTACCCAACATATTTTTAGATACAAAATACATATATATATATATATATATATATATATATATATATATATATATATATATATATATATATATATATATATATATAGTTTAACTCATTAAAGCTTATATAATTCACCTATTCCACAATCATCTCAAATAAACAACAAAATATTATACACGTAGCACGTATTTCATAGCAAATACTTAATATTTATGTGTTTAGAAGAAAGTAACTACACACTCACTTGATTAGAAGATGATCGGACAGCACTACGGCTTGTAGAAGTAGTATTCTTCGGCAGATCTGGAAGATCTTCACAAAAACCAAACTCCTCGCGGGCAGAGCTTCGGCTCGGGAATTGCACTTATTGGGATCTTCGGGGCCTCGGGACTTGCTTCGGGGCTCAGGAATGATACCGGGGCTTCGGGATAATTCTTGCACGAAAAACGATGCAAAAACGCGAGAAAAAGGGAAGAAATGAGCAAACTACTCTGTTGCCCTCGACACCCTTTTATAGGGGCTGGAAGGCCGATTTACGCTGGGCGTAAATCCTAGTTACGCGGGGCGTAACCTGGATAGGATCGCTGATTTCCCCCCCCCCCTTCGGATAATATCGGCCAATATCTTCCTCATACAAACTCCGTTTTCGATGTTCTTTATATCCACGCGTAGGTGAGACTACGATCTACAACTTTCGTTTAGACTCCGTCGGCTAATTTTGATTTTATTTTTATTATTTATTTTTAGTAGGCCGGGACAGGAAAACTCCGTTATAAAATCATAACTTCTTCATCCGACGTCCGTTTTCGCCTATCTTTTTATCGTTTTACTACAATTAATGAGATCTTCGATTCTCATTTAGATTGTTTCGGCTAAAAACCACCCGGTCTCAAATCGAGTATTCGGGTTGCATACCGCTAAGTCGAAACTTCGAAAAATCATAACTTCCTCATACGAAGTCAGATTTTGGCGTTCTTTTTATGCATGCTCTCGGTTTAACGTATTCTACGACTTTCATTTAGATTGCTAAGGCTAAATATTGCTCTAACGTAAATTCACTTTTTACGTCGCGCTGTGTCGTGCCGGTTCTGTCGCGAAACTTCGACAGGTCATAACTTCTTTGTTATAACTCGGATTTCCTCGTTCTTTATATGTACGGAAACCTTGTATCATATAATATAACTTAGTTAAGATTATTCATTCTAAATAATCTTTCATCAAAAATTCATTTTTGAAGCCTATTGTCTCTAAATTGACTAGCCTTGATCTACGGGCGTTACACTTACCAACACCTTCGTGACCAGTACCCTGTGGTTAAGGAGGGGGTGGAACAGTAGGAACCGCCTGAAGAAAAGGTGGATGGTCCATCCCCAGACGTTGTTTCACCCCAGCCATCGAATCTATAATCCAACAATGCTCTTCATGTGCAACATCCTGACACCGCATCACGTTATGTAGATTCGGCTCCGACTGATCAGGCTCGGTAAGCCTAGGTCTCTAATGCCTCACAAAGGCAGGCTCAGGGATGTGCTTTGGCACCACTTGTCGGATCGACTCCATAATATTGTCATCGGGAATGCTCCATTGCTGCCCAACTCCTTGAACCAATAAAAACATCTTTCCTATAGCGATAGTACTCATGTCTCTAACAAGAATAGGAACAATTCCACTAGTGTCTACCTAATAAGATAAAGCCAAACAAGTGACCCAACGACCTCTACAAATCCTACTCAAAGGCTTGTGAAACCTAGAGCCATGCCATATAAGTAGAGAGCAAGAGTAAAGGGACGATGAAGGAAAAAATCAATCTGAGTGAGGCACTGCATATAGAAGAGGTCTCTAGGGGAACCTTGTTACACTCATATCTTAGACAAATGGTAGATGCGACAAATAAGTGAATCAAATGATAGATAGCAGATTTGAAGCACTCGCCTTGGCTGAATGAAAAACATAAGTCCCCCTAACATGAGCCCATACCTGCCTGTAACCGTACTCCTGTGGTGGCATAGTAGTTCTGCTGTCAAGATAGGCACAAAAATGAGGACTCAAAGTCTTTTCCACTGTATAAATGTAACATCCCAAGATATGGTTCCAAAAATTTCCTTTTTTTAAACTAGATAAAATATTATTTTCAAATATCACCCGTGCATCTCAACAAAACCAATGTATCAAATGTCATAAAAATCATAATAAAAATATCGTATGTAGAATCCCAACAGTGTAGCGATGCAGTCAACCCGAGCACTTCCCCTTAGAACCAATGGTACCTAAAACATTAACTGAAAATCGTAAGAATAAAGTTTAGTGTTTTCCCCAAACTACCCCATACCATACATACTAAATCATAGTGTGCCACCCCTGCCCGACATCGGGCCCCACCTGACATTAAGGCCCACTAGGTATATATATCTATTATTCTCAGGCCTCGCCTATCACTGGGCCCTGCCAGGTATACACATATAATCAATATCATATAATCATGCTAACACACATAATGATCATAAACACTAGCATATGTTCTAGTCCTTAGGCCTCTCCGGGCATCGAGTCCCCCCCCCCCCCCCCCCCCCGGTATGCATAATAGCTCATAACACATGAAAGGGTCACATAGACTCCTAGCGTCCTAACATAATCAATAAGGGCTGAAATTGGTGCCTTAGACCCGCTAAAACCCAATGAGGAAACTCACCTCAAATGTTGAATCTCATAGAAAGAAGTCCCTAGTTGTTGTCCTGACGACTTGCTTAGCTAACAATACAAAATAACACCCAATCAATACTTGGGTTCCAATCAATATCCAATACTCCATACTTAAGGTAAAATGACCATTTTACCCCTAGACTAAATTCGTCCATGACTAAGGCATAAATCCACAATCTAATGGCCCAACACAACTAACCTTCCACAACGCACTTTTGGCCCACTTATAATGGGCCTTTCCCTAAAGCCTAATATTTTACTTGATCCAAAAGCCTGCTTTCAGGTGGCCCACAAAGGACCAAAACAACTAGGTCCATGAAATGGCCCAAACTAAGGCCTAAAATACGAAGCCCACTCTGAGTGAGTACACACGACGTACTAAGTTGTATGCTACGTGTACATGCTTGCTGGATTATACGTTGCACGTATAGATATGTACGCCCAACATACTCCTCTATTAAGTCAACTTTTGCCATTAAGCTCTTAATGCTTAGCCCAAAGGTCCACATCACAGATCTGAGTCCTACTCAATGCCTAGACCCATAAAGTCACTGACTTGGTGACTTTGCATGCCCCAAATGAATCCAAACTAAATATATAACATTCTACTTTCATGAAAAAGGGCCCTAACTTATGCATGGATGGATTTCAACCCCAAAAATATTAACTTTATGACTCAAGGACCCAAAAAATACGGAGAGCGGAAACTCTAAGCTTCAAAAATGATATGAACTCATAAGATCTCATCAATGGGACTAAAAGGGTCCATAAACCCTAACCAAAATAAATCTAAGATAATAAACATCAAGTTCAAGACTTTATACCTTAAATGAGTGCCAAAAGATGATGGGGTTCTGGATCGATAAGCCTTCACTCCTCTAATGAACTTCAACGGTCGACAACTTCCTTCAAAGCACCAAAATACACCTCAAAATGGCCTTATAAGCTTAAAAACACACAAGTATGGTATTAGGGTTCGAGTGTAGGGTGAGGAGGACATAGAGGCTAATAAAATGAGAGTTCCAAGTCCAGAAGGATTCTAAAATAATGGCCAACCCCAAAAATTAGGGTTTTCATTTAACTTTGCATATGCCTGCGTATGAAGCTGTACGCCTTATGTACGCATCCGGACCCTCGATCAATACCTTCGCATGAGTATGCTAAGCGTACCACTTGGTACGCCCCACGAACTTGCTTCACCACTTGTACGGTAAGCATACCTTGTTGTATGCTCCGTGTACAACTCAAGGTCAAAATGTGACAAATATTCTAATGCAAGATCAAAAGAGAAACTTACCGAGATTCAAGTGTTACAATTCTCCCCCACATGAAGCAGACTTCGTCCTTGAAGTCCGTTGCCCCGAACAACTCTAGATAATGCTCTCTCATCTCCTCCTCAGGCTCCCAAGTCCATGATATGTGCATATTTAGTGTGTATTTGGTATAGTTTTTTTATTCATATATTAGCTAAATTATCGCATATTATGGACAAAAGGTACTTAAAAGTGTTAAATTATGTTTTTTAGTCCAAAGATGAAGCTCGGAAGCAAAAGGAAGCAAGAGAAGCGGTTAGGAGCTCGAGAGTGGAATGAAGAAGGAAAAACACTAAAAAAAGCTTCTACTCGTCGAGTCAGATAGCTACTCGACGAGTCCGGTCGAGGAATCAGAAGGATAATGACTCGGGATCCCAGATAGTTATCGCAATACGGGGAATGTGAGAGGGACTCAACGAGTCACCAATTGACTCGACGAGTCGGACCGCTTATTTATAGATAATTCCACAGATCGATAAGGGAGGATAGAGAGAAACCCTAGGAGGCTGAGAAACGATTGGAAGTGCTGCTAGGTCGTGAGGAACTGAAGAATCAACCCTACATTCAATTGTGAAGAGAATCAAGACAATTTTGTTTTATTCTTAGTAACTTTTTGATTTGAATCATGTTTACATACTTTGATTTCGTTTTTGAGTTTATGTTTACTTCAATCATGAGCTAAAAACTTATTCTTCTGTTCGGGTAGACAATTTTGTGAACATGGATTGATTATTTGAGTAGGATTAATTTTAATTGGTAATTATGTTTAGTTAAGCTTGTTAAAGAACCTTATGTGTTGACAATAACTATTCTTCTGTTAATAAATTAGTAATTAAGTTGTATGAACATCTCTTAGTTATTAATTTCATATGATTTATTGTGACCACATAGTTGTATGTCTAGGAATAACGAATGTGAAACTAGAATTAACTAGAAGATAGGTAAGTTAATGTGTGAGATTGTTTGATGAACATCAGCAATAGGTTAATTGAAGGGTCAATTTAATTAACCATTACAAGTCTTACTTAACCCGAATCAATAATCTAGGAAACCCGTTAATTTAGACAACTGGCCATTGGTTGAGTTAATTTGTTTTCTAAGAATTAGAAATAGCGAACGTGAACCTAATTATCTTAATCGGTAGCCAATGAAGAATTAATCTGATACATTAAAATCATCCATGGGAACAAATGAGTTGTACCTAAACAGAAGTCCTCTTTATTATTGAATTTAGTTGATTTTTTATTTGCTTAGCTCTTAGTTTCTTAGTTTATGTTTTAGTTAATTGTTTAAGTTTCTAGTCTTGCAAAACTAGAGAAAACCCATTTTCTATTACTTGTTTTATTTAGATAATATTAGCATTTATTTTAATTGTTTACCGTTCCTTGTGTTCGATATACTACTTACCTGAACTAAACTGCTAATCGATAGGTACACTGCCTTTCGTGTGTTTATTTTGTGTCTAAGTTAGTAGGATTAAAACTAGTTGGTTTTACACACATCAAGTTTTTGGCGCCGTTGCCGGGGAACGGTTCAAATAGTTAATTTTATTTGCTAATTGTTATCGGTTTTATTTTATTGATTATTTTTTTTATTTAGTTTAATTTTTTATTTTTATTTTTATTTATTATGTATTTTCCAAATCTCGATGCTTTTGATGCTTTTCTTGAGGAAATAGTACAGGAAATTGAGCAAGAAGATGAGGAGTATGACTCAGATGAAGATTTGAAGAAATTTGGAAGATGGTTAGATAACTTCTTGTCTAACGATCAAGAACAATTTGAGTCACAAGAGCTAAATTTACAAGATGAAGAATTTAATCCAGAAAGAGATTTGGAGGAGCTGGAAAGGTTGCTAGCAGAGAGGTCAGACGAAGAACAAGAACAAGCTAAATTGCAGGAACCAAGTTGTGGTTTGACCATTACCACGACGTGGCCCCCTGTTCTTCCGGTTTGTGTTTCAAAGCATGGGGTGACGACTCCAACTTTGGAGAAAGTTCTGAAGCACGATCCATTTCTGATTAGTATCCGACCGGTCCCAACCCTTGTCAGACTTCTTGGGTTTTATGTATTAAAGCTCGTTTGGCCAATTTTAGAAGCAAAGAGTCAAATTTTACAAATTGGTCCACCAAAGAAAATATTTAATGCAACGGATGGATTGGAATTGAGTTTATTGGAAGTTTATTAAGTTGGGAGTCCAGCTCAAGACTCGCACAAAAAGAAGCGCTTGCGGGAGGCAACCCGTCATTAGAGTTTTCTTTTCTTTTTCTTTCTAAACTTCTAGTTTATTAGGGTAATTTAGGAATTTATTTTTGATGTTTGTTTTCCTTTTTTTATTACTTGGTTTTTGTTTTTGATCTTTTCAGTTTGAGTGTAAGGATGCATGTGAAGGCTAGAGTCAAGGCTGACGAAGCGAGAAATCGAGTCTAGGCGAGAGAGGAAACGAAGTTTTGAGTCAAGCTATGAGTCCAATTGATAGAAGGGTTATAGAGTGTTTATTTGCTGAAGAAAAATGAGGGAAATTATTAGTTTATATAACCCCCATACATCAGAAACGGACTTGGGCAGAATAAACTTTTCGTCACACAGCGGTCTACTCGCCGAGTGCATCTTATGGACTCGTCGAGTCCATGTGAAAATTCACGATTCTTCTGCCATTTACGCTTCAACTCGGCGAGTCTACATACTTACTCGACGAGTCACTCATTCTTCTTACTTTTGAGCTGAAGATTTGATGACATTCGATGTGGGCATTGGTTCTATTCTTTGAAGATCATTTTCCGAGCATTTCCAAGAGTTTTTCCCTTATATTTGGAGCTTTTATAAAGACTGTACCACACGAGATTTTGACACCCAAGACATGGATGAGTTGTTCCCATGTCTAAAGTCAATTGAACATGGAGATGAAGAGAAGAGATATCAACCTCGCCACTACTATCCCAGGGGAGTTTGTTTCAATTCTCTCTTTATTTTATTGTTCTTTATCATGCATAATATGCAATGGGGACATTGCATAAATTAAGTGTGGGGTAGGGGTTGGTTAAATTAGTTAAATTTCGAAAATCTTGAAATTTTAGTTAATTTTGAAAATTTTGCATTAAAATTGCTAGGGCTAATTTAGAAAATTTTGGTAAAGCAATTAGGGATCATGTTAGTATTATATTTGATACCCCACACTTGTCTTTTGCTTGCCCTCAAGCAAAACTGAATTTTAACACATTAGAATTATGTATAACAACTCCAATCTAACCCAGCCATTATGCCAAGACCGCAACGCATGCATTTGTGTCTAAAATTTTTCCTAAAGAACCCCCCATATTCCAAATACTTACAATCCTCATAAACATTCGCCCACTCACCCCGAACTATGCTCATTTTATGCAACCCTCCGAATCCATCCGCAGAAAACTTCTTTACCCTCAAGGTATTTTTAATTGAGCAACCCAAGCATACATATTCTAGAAAATTACAATTTTTCGATACCACTATGGAATTCTTTGAATTCTTCACTTCCTTGATAATTTGATCTTTGATATCTTTGAATTCACCAACTTGTATTGACTTTTGGCATCTTCAACTTTTTTTTTTTTGATTTCTTGGAATTTTGATCTTTTGATCTTCACTTTATTTTCTCCAAAATTCTTATAACTTTTCTTGTCATTCTCTCTCTCTCTCTCTTTTTTTTTTTTTTTTTTTTTTTTTTTATAACATGTAACTCACTTTTTTTTTCACTCAAAACCCTACATGCTTAAGCAGGGGCGCTCAATCTCAACCTTTATTGGTTAAAGATAAAAATTTTCCTGGATACATTTCAGGTTTAGGCTGCTAGACATATTGCATCCCTCAGGCTGAGCGAGGTCGTGTTTTTGTCTCATGATTTCACTGAAATAAGGAAGCCACAAACGCACTAGAACGTATATAGGCTCAACTAAACATTTGGGTTATCATGCAATCATCAGTCCACTTCGACCCATTGCGATGTTGCCTCTACAACTTCACTAGCTCTACAACCTTGTTCCTTAAGGTCTTCCTTTAATGGTACAACTTTAGAATCATCCACTAAACACTTCCGCAGATGTGAGACATGAAATGTACTAAGAATCTGACTGAGCTCGACTGGAATATGTAGACGAAAAGCAACCCAGCCCACCTAAGCCAAAATCTTGAAGGGACCAATACACCTAGGGCCTAGGTTGCCCCATTTCCTGAACTAGATGACAACTTTCCAAGGCGACACCTTCAGGAGGACCATATCTCCCATCTAGAACTCCAAGTCTGACTCGTGAGTGTCAGCTTAACTCTTCTTCCGACTCTGAGCTGTCTGGACCCAGCTTTGAAATTGCTAAAGTAGCTCAGTGGTCTTGAGCACCACCTCAGTACTCCCCATTAGCCACTGACCGACCTCTCCCCAATAAATCGGGGTCCTACACTTCCTCCAGTAGAGCATCTCCCCAAAGGAGGTTGATCGATGCTGGCGTGATAACTCTTATTATATGAAAATTATGCTAACGGTAGATACGTATCCCAACTCCTACCGAAGTCTAACATGCATGCATGCAACATATCCTCAAGAGTCTGAATAGTCCGCTCACTCTAACTGTCAGTCCGCAGTGAAATTTTGTACGGAAAAGGAGATGAATGTCTATCTCGTCATGAAATCGCTTCCAAAATCTGGAAGTAAGATGAACAACCCTGTCCGAAACCATTAATACGGGCACCCAATGACGTGCCACTACCTCCTGGACATAAATTTCAGCCAACTTCTCTACAGATATAATCTCTTGGATCGGAATAAAATACTCGCTCTTGGTTAAACGGTCCACAATGACCTAGAAAGAATCCACTCCGCTCGCAGTCCTGGAAACCTTTGTGATGAAATACATGGTGATGTCTTCCCATTTCAATACAAGAATCTCCAAGGGCTGCATCTTACTGTGAGGTCGCTATTGTTCGGCCTTGACCTTCCTGCAGGTCAAGCACCACTCCACATACCATGCTACGTCTTGCTTCATGTAGGGCCACCAATAATCAAGATGAAGATCCCTATACATCTTCTTCGCCCCGAGATGGATGGAGAACCTCGACTTGTGGGCCTCCTTCATCAGAATCTGGCACACAACACCTCAATAAGGAACATAGAACCGTCAATGCAGGGTCAACAATCCATAGCTATCAAAATTGAAGGAAGCCACCTGACCCAGAATGCGCTCATTCTTCTGGTGCTCTTCCTTCATAGCCTCTACCTGAGCCTCGCGGATCTACTCCATCAATGGAGTAATCACTGTCATCCTCAAGCACATATCTCTGATCGGAGCCGCAACTTCCTTGGGCTTTCCTGGGTGATAAAGGATCTCGCAATCATAATCCTTCACCACATCCAACCAACGACGTTGCATTATAATCAGGCTTGGATGATCCATCAAATACCTGCAACTCTTGTGGTCGGTATAAATAATACAACAAACCCCATAGGGGTAATGCCGCCAAATCGGGCGTAAAAACGGCCCCCAACTCCAAATCGTGCGTCGGATAGTTCGCCTGGTTAGGCTTTAGCTGCCTCGAAGCGTAAGCAATCATCCGACCCCTCTACATCAACATTGCCCCCAAACCCGTGATCAAGGCATCAAAATATACCACAAAATCATCAACACCCTCTCGTAGGGTCGAAATCAACGCCTCACTTAACCGTTGTCTAAAAGTCTCAAAGGCTGCCTGCTGCTCAGGCCCTTAACAAAATGCCACTGACTTCTTGGTCAGTCAGATCAATGGAACATTGATCTTGGAGAAATCTTGGATGAATCTTTGATAGTAATCCTCCAAACGAAGAAAATCTGAATCTCGGATGGAGACCTCAGAACCTGCCACTGCATCACGACCTCGACCTTGGCCGGATCAAACAGAATACCCTTCTTGTTCACAAGGTGCCCCAGAAGCCGCACCTTGCTCAAATAGATATCGCACTTGGAGAACTTTGCAAAAAGTCTCTTCCTCTTCAATGTGTCAAGCACTTCCCTCAAGTGCTCCTCGTGCTGCTCCTGATTCTAGGAATAGATCAATATATCATCAATAAAAACTATCACAGACCGATCCAACATCGGTTTGCAGAGACAGTTCATGAGTTCCATGAACGTGATTGGAGGATTGGTGAGCTCAAATGGAATCACCACAAAATCATAATGACCATATCGAGTCCAGAAACCTTTCTTCTGCACATTCTCATCCCGGACCCGCAACTGATGATAACCCGATTGCAAATCAATCTTGGAGAACCAAGATGCACCCTGAAGTTGGTCGAAAAGATCATCAATCCTCAGAAGGGGATAACGGTTCTTCACTGTTACCTTTTTTAACTCTCATTAGTCGATACACATCTGATGAGACCTGTCCTTCTTCTTCACAAACAAAATCGAGTCTCCACAAGGAGAACTGCTCGACCTAATGAATTCCTTGTCTAATAGCTCTTGCAGCTTTGTAGACAACTCTTGCATCTCGGCAGGAGCCAGCCGATATGGTGCTTTGGCTATCGGAGCCGCACCTCGAACCAAATCAATCCTGAACTCCACCTGCCTTTCTGGAGGTACCCTTGGAAAATTATATGGGAACACATCGAGTTAATCTTGTACGGTCGACATATCATCCACAATCTCCTTTCCCTTATCTCGGGTATTCATGACAAAAGAGACTAAACCCGAGTAAGCCTGAGGAAGATAGCATCTGGCCCTTGCTGCAGAACACGTAACCGATCCACATTGTAGTCTCTCTCCCTTAATCATCAACTCTCCCCCACTTGGGCTCTGAACCCGACTAACAACTATTCACAGTCGATCACTACCCCATTAACGCTCAAGCAGTCCATGCCCACAATAACCTTGTTCCGATGCAGAGGAATGGGAACCAAATCAACCTAATACCACTCACTGAATAACTGGAGAGTACAACCCCAATGTACCCTCGCAACCCAAACTGTCCTATCATCAACAGTCTCAACATCAAGAGGACAACGCAGTTCCCCCAGAGCTCCAGCAAATCTCTTGCTAAGCGTAAGTGATACAAAATATCGGGTAGCCCCCAAATCAAATAATACCAAGGCTGAGATACTGTTCACAAGGAACGATCCTAAAATAGAACACATAAACATAAGTAAAAATTCAATATAAATAATGATATATTGAGTAGATACATACTCATCACAATGTAGGGAGTTGCACGCGCCTCCTATGCTGTCAGCTGGAAAGCCCTGCTCTTCGCTACTGGTGCATCTGCCCCGCCCTAATGGCCGTTAGTAATCCTCAAAGTCATAGGAGTGGGTGCTAATACTAGTCCTGGTGCAGTCAAACCCTAACATTGCGCCTTCTTGTGGCCCCTCTGATTGCAGTGAAAGTAAATCAGATTTGATCCATTGGTGGTGGTAGCAATGCAATCCCTACTATAATGACCCGTCCGAATATACTTGAAGCAGCCAATACCACCACCACTACCACCCTTGCACGAACCCTTGTGGGTCCTACCGTAATTGCCACAACAACTACGACCCTGATGGCCCCTCGATCTGGAATCTGATACCTTGCGCCACTTTCCAGAACCTCCTGATGTCTGATCCTCATTTGACTTCCTCTTCATCTCCATCTCCAAGTCAATCTCCCTCTCCCTAGCTCGAGTTATCATATCATCCAACGTCTTGCAACTGGATCGGCTCACAAACTGTCGGATGTCGCTCCTTAGCAAAAAAAATCGGTCCTTCTTCATCTCCTTGTACGCCAAATACTGGGGAATCAGAAGCGCCCTCTCTATGAACATAACGGTGATCTCAGCCACCATCTCATTAGTCTGGCGGAGATCCTGAAACTCTCACACCAACTATTGCACCTCAATAATCAATGAAAAATTAGCTCAAAACCTAGCTGGAAAATCATCCTGGTTCATCACATCAACAACATCATCACTAACAACTCTATCGACCTCCTCCTACTAGTCCCGAGCCCTTTCCTTCAAAAGGAAGGAAGCAAGTCTGACCTTGTCCCCTTTACGACAACGATTGGAGCGGAAAGCGTTAGCAACATCTACGAACCAACACCTACTCGCAATGGGATCCTTCTCCCCATGATAGTCTGGAGCTCCACAACCTCGAAACTCTTTGAGTTTTAAAGATCGAGCTCCTGCTATATCCATCATCTCATAACGAAACGAGCTCAATCGATCATCCAAAACCTCTAAGATATACTCCTTGATCAAGTTGAAGATCACAGGAGTCTGATCGAGAATGCAACAAGTAATATCTGACACAAGAAACTCCCTAGTCTGCTCATCAAGCTGCCCGACAGAAGATCCTGAGCCTGGTCCCTCCCCGGCTCCAGAACTGCCGACTGGTCTGCCTGGCAATACCACTATACTCACAAAACTATCATAATATGCATCAAAATATACCGGTGAATCACAACCTTATAAGCTTCCTGATTTTATCGCAACCCTCCATGAATTGAGTACAGATCCTATACTTCTAGTAGTATGGACCCATTTATCTTTACTTTTTATCGCAACCTTCCACATTTATCTTTACTTTCCTCAAGAATTGCTTTGAGTTAAGCAAGTTACTATAAATCCATCTATCCATCCTTCATAGATAAGGATCCCAACACTAGATCTTCTCCTAGGTTTTCCTAGAGCAACTCCATACTACTCTCCGCCATCAGCTGCAAAGGAACTCTCGTTATCTCCCTCTAATTGGCTTATATATACCACCACATATCACTAAAACTAGATAATTCTTTGAATGAGAGGTCTCACACTACAAAGGTTGGACTCAAACAAGAGCTCTGCAATAAAGTTCCAACCTAACCTTTTAAAATTATTTAGTTCCGATGATATGTAACTTAGCATTTTACTAGGTAACTGAAGCTAGTTAGAACTCCTAAAAGTACAAAGTAAGCATCATTCGAGCATCAAGTATCATAACCAAGCATACCTAATCAGACCATCCTATCACTTACTAATTAGTACTAGCATGCAAATTTACATGCTCATACAACAAGCATACATAGGCATATTTCCTAGCATTCTATCATGCAAAAACTAAGCAGATCCTGAGCCCTAACTAGCTTCGATTCACAGATTCACAAGTTCAAGCCTATCAAATAATATGTATGGGTAATTTGGGAAAACTTACTTGTGCTCGGTCGATTGCATGCACTACACCCTTTATCTCTTTTTAGAAATCTTTTTTATAAAATGTTTTTCTTTTGAAAATCCTACCAAGTCCTTAGTTTGAGTTCAGACACACCCAAGAGTGTGCCTGAATCCCTCAAACCAAAGCTCTGATACCAACTTCTAACATCCCAAAATATGGTCCCAAAATTCCAATTTTTTTAAAATAGAAAAAATAGTATTTTCAAATATCATCAATACATCTCAACAAAACCAATGTATCAAATGTCATAAAAATTAGATTAAAAATATCATATGTGGAATCCCAATAGTGTGTGCGATGTAGTCAACCCGAGCTCTTTCCATTGGAACTGGAAGTACCTGAAACATAAAGTGAAAACTTTAGACAAAAAGCTTAGTGAGTTCGCCAAGCTACCCCATACCTTACATACTAAATCATACAGTGGGCCCCGCCTAGCATTAGGCCCCGCCCGACATCGGTCCCCACTTGGCATCAAGCCCCGCTCGATATACATATCTGTTATTCTCAGGCCTCACCTGTCACTAGGCACCACCTGCTAAACAAATAAAATATGTATCACATAATCATGATAACACACATAATGATCATATAACTCATGCATGGATGGATTTCAACCTCAAATATTACAACTTAATGGCTCAAGGACCAAAAAAAACACCAAGAGTGGAAACTCTATGCTTTAGAAATGATATGAACTCATAAAATCTCATCAATAGGACAAAAAGGGCCAATAAACCCAAACCAAAAGAGACCTAAGCTAATAAGCATCAAGTTCAAGACTTTATACCTCGAATAAGTGCCAAAATATGACGGGGTTCTAGATCTATAAACCTTCACTCCTATAATGAAGCTTCAAGGTTGCATGCTTTCCTTCAAAGCACAAAAAATACACATTAAAATGGCCTTCTAAGCTAAAAAAGACACAAGTATGGAATTAGGGTTCTAGTGTAGGGTATGGAGTAAAATGAGGCTGATAAAATGAGGTGTCCAAGTCCATAAGCATGCTTAAATAGTGGCCGTTCCCGGAAAATAGGGTTTTCATTAAACTTTGTGAACGCCCCGTGTATGAAGCTGTACCGCCTTTATACGAATCCGTGCCCTTGATCAATTGTGACAACCATCAAAATTCGAGTCAGTTCTAGAATTGATAAATTTAGTTGCATATGTAGGCATGACACATACTAGACTTAATAACTAGAAGCTAACTTATAACCCACTAGAAACTTGGAAACAACTAGAATCGATGGATAGTGTACTTAGATTTCATATTGATACGTGACTTCTATAGTGACTTTAACTGTAGCACCTATTCAAATTCGTGTCATTCCTTTACTTGAACACATTTTCATATACACACATAATGCTCTTGACCTAGAAGTATAAATTAGGTCAGAGCCCCAAAGTATCTTAAGTCAAAGTTGAAAACTAAGACTAGTAAACTTGATTCCTTAATTTCAGTTGAATCTCGGAATCACTGCATCGAAGGCCAATAAACCGATAAAAGTAAATTACAAACATTATTTCTAACTTGAATAAGAGTTAAAACACTAAAATAATTTGAAGTCTCAAATATTCATATTATTTTGATATTCAAAGTTTGGCAAAAATCCGAAAAACCCTAAAACCCTAAACTCAAATTTATAAACTTTAACCTTAAAAATTCTATAAAAATAATTATGAACCTTATAATATTATCTTATAATTATTAAAATTATGAAAATTCATTCAAGGAAAATAAAATTTAATACATTAACATTTACCCTTAATTTTTAAGTCAAAAATCAAGGTTTTATGAATAATATATAGGTTAAGGTGCATATTTTATAAAAATTTCATAACTTTATAAAAGATATAAACTTTATAAAAATAGAAGAGAGGGAAACCCTATCTCATCCCCTAAAATTCGTTCTCTCTCTCTCTCTTTCTCTCTCTCTCTCTCTCTCTCTCTTTCTCTCTCCCACTATCTCTCTTTCCAAAGCAGAAATCAATTAAACAACTATTACACTCTTCCTTCCCTTTCACACTTTACTCTCTCACACTCTGTCACAACTAGCATTTTAGCTAGGAAATTCTACTCCTGTGTAACTATTCAACTATTGTGAAACATATACTCTAGGTGAATCTCACTCAAAGCTCACTTAAATTCACCATTGATGTTCATCAAAGAGTCTAAAAACCCTAAGAATCTCGGTTTGAGTTCATACTGGACTAGAAGTTCCTTATTTGGCCTAATGGACTAATAAGCATCCAATTCAACTTTATTGGACTTAGAAGCCCTAATTAGATCCTAATTGGACCCAATTCGTAAAATCTATAACATTTTGGACCATTTGGGCCTAGTATGATTCATTCTAACCCTAATGGGCCTTATTGGGCCATTAGTGAATTAATTAGCCTTAATGGACCCTAAGCCTCTTTAATTAGACTCATTGGACTGTTGACATCTATGAGGGCCCAATGGGCCGAAAAGTAATCTTTAGGCCTCATAATTTCGAGTAAAGGCAAGTCAAGGCCTAAACTACTCCACCCTTTCTCCTTGGTCCTAAAATCTCGGCCCACCACGATCATCAAAAAAATAAGGAAAAATGAAACGGAAGGGGGGGGAGTTGACTTTGCAGATGCCACCTCCATAATATACAACATGAATCAAGGCTTAAAACAACCATGGAACAAAGCTAGTCACCTCACCTCTCTCTCCCCCCTCTCTACTTCTACCCTCGGCTGAGAGCCATAACACACACACATACTCCATCAAACTTTCTCCTTAATAACTATCAAGCACTCTTCTCCTTCTTCTTTGAATATCTCAAAATTTGCTAGTGTCTCAAGAGGATTTTCACAAGGAAATCATCATTCTTGGTAAGTCTTTACATATTCATGTTTTATAACTCCATCTTCATGATATATCACTCTTTTAAACAAAGTTTTTTGGTGATCATACTCTTAGAAATCTTCTTAAGTTCGAGATCTACTCAAAGTTGTGCTAGGACCAAAAATCTCTTTCACTTCTTCTTCAAAAACCAAAACATCAAGCAAAAGGTCAGTTCATACCCTTTGGTTTTCGGTTTTCATATGATTTTTGGGGGAGAATGCAAGAAAAATGTGTAGATCTATGTGTTATATGCATGTTTTGTGTGATTTCTTAGCTTAGTTGGTAAAAATGTGTTAGATCTTAGTAGATGTCAAAATTCTAAGTAATATTGAACAAAGATCTATGAACTATGACATTATATAGATCACATTATCAAGCCGAAAGTGATTACATGTTTTAGATACAAAAGATTTCAACAAGAATGTGACAACCCGGAATTTTCATTTGGTCAAACCCTAAAAGTCAACCACTTCGTATCATAAGTAAATGTAACTATTTCTTATTTTTATGAAATATAAAGTTCGTTTGATTATTTTAATATTATTTTTAAACAAATGGGTGAAAGTAAGTGTCGTCTCGGGTTTTGAATTTCAAAAACCGCAAACACTTCGCGTATTAGAAACACCCGACCAAACTTTTATGTTTTGGGTTGAGAAATCATCCAAAATCGTGAACTCATACCTATGTATGAGTTTACTCCCCAAAAAGTCTAGTTATTGTGTTTACTCCCCAAAAGTCAAAAGAGTAAACTCCAAGTATTCTCTCAAAAATCATCCAAGATTTAATTCCAAATCTTCAATCTTGTAAGTGTTCTAACCTTTTTAAGTTAGTAAAACACTTAATCTAGTGTTTATACATCTAATCATCCAATCATATTTGTATTTTGACTAGATTTCCAAAACACCAAGAACACACACTAAGTGTTCTTGGCCTTTTTAGCTCAAATCAAGCCTTCTAATAGTAAGTGCTTCCATCCTTGAGTGATTTTAAGCTAGTATTACATTTGAATATCAAGAAATAACGTCAAGAACACAAGGATATAGGTGTTCACAGTCCAAGGAGATGCTTGGGCCGTAAACGCCATAAAGTGCACCAAAGTGTGCCTAAGTCCTAATCTAAGCCCTAGTTTGATGTTTAAGCCTTCCAGGAATTGATTAAACCTTCCTTTGATGTATCTAGGCCTTGAAAAACACCAAAATCCAACATTTATAGGTGTTCACGGTTTGGGGATCTCCCAAAACCGTAAACACCCTAAAGTGTGTCTAAATGGATTATTTTCCTTCCTTAGGCTTATAAACTAGCACCTACACTTACCTAATTGTGTTAGGGACTTGAAAACATGGCAATACACTTCTTCATAAGGGTTTACGGTAGTAAACTTAAAGGAAAATGCCATTAGGCCGTAAACTCCTCAAAGGCGGTGTTTTGTTGCCCTAGTCCCTTCCAAAGGCCAAACCACTTAGTAGAATTGCTTCAAAAGGCTTGCTAAACCACAAAACAACACTTGGACCTTAAGACTAGAGTTTACGACTATAAACTCTATAGTTTACTGCCTTAAACTCCCTATGTCTTATCCATCAAAACCGTAAACTCCAAACACACTAGTTTTGCCCTACCAACACTCGGATGCAATCCTTGTGATCTTTAACACTTGAAACAAAGTGTTTTCATGTTATAGGGTGCCCCAACTTAATTTATTAGTTATAAATTGGCTAATTAGTTATATATATATGTTCATTATATGATAACTAGGCTCGTGCGTGTGTACAAGTCTTCATTTGTCACCTAGCACCGTAACCGACACTTCAACCCAATCCGCTCACCACAAGTGAGTTCATACCCCTTTAACTAACCTTTGAAATACTTTTATATGTTTTAAATGATTTAATAGGGGGGGGGGGGGGAATACAAGTTGAATACTTGTAGTTATTACATCAATCACATGTGATTAATAACTACAAAACCAATGATTTTATTACTATTCAAACTATTTATGAAACTGTTTCACTTCAAACTGCTTTACAAACTCTTTTACTTATCAAATGCTTTTACTTAACCTTTTTTATACTTATTATAAATTGCATGCCCGTATATGTATAGTTATATAAGCAATGTTTAAAAGGCTTACGAAGGCCGTCCGCCCTATTTCCTTTTCCTCGATTTGGATGTGGTCTGGTGGATTATCGGGTAGCCGTCCAAAGGTCGTTTCAATATTAATTATATATCATGTGTACATATATAGTCATAAAAGTTCTTCTATGCTTACACGTACTAGTTACATAATTATTGAGTTACTATCGGGGTAACACAAGATCATACTTATACTATTTCTAAATCAATGAGTCAGTTCATTCATGAGTCAATACTTATTACTATGAGAACATATACAACTATACTAGAAAGAGAACATATACAACTATACTAGAAAGAGAACATATACAACTATACTAGAAAGAGAACATATACAACTATACTAGAAAGATAACATATACAACTATACTAGAAAGAGAACATATACAACTATACTAGAAGGAGAACATATACAACTATACTAGAAAGAGAACATATACAACGATACTAGAACGAGTAACGTTACATTACATATACATGAATACGTTAACAATTGTGATCCACCAAATCGGAGCATGACTTCAGTTTCATGGCCCGTGTTGTAGCTAGAGTCTCTTGAAGGGAGAGCGTGAGTTTGCGTATAGATCTATACTGGATTGACTATCCTACACCTTGCTGCTAGTTACAGCCGGACCTGCAGGTCTGCGGGTGCCAAACGTCATTTCATTTTACGACCTACATTTGTCGTTGTTTATCCAGTCGATAGTATGGTACAATTAATCACATGATACCATAATATAAATCCGGTTTAAGGTAGTTAGTACAACAGTAGTTCCTATAATACAACACTACAGTACTACAATAATTTACCCTTTACATATATTTAGTGATTATTTCACTTAAACATTTATGTACAAACTATATTTTGTTAAGGATAGTTACACTTGAGAAATTACACACTTTTACAACAAACGAACATACGGAACAGTTACACCTTGGTAGAAGGCTACTTTAATAGAAAATATAGGTTTTTCTAGGAAGATTCAAACATTTACAAACACTTACAAACGGTTACAAACTCATACTTAAAACCATGTTCAAACGTTTTGATAACAAACACCGACACTAAAATACTCATGAACTCACCAGCTTAATGCTGATAAACTCTTTCAAAATAACTTGTATTCTCAGGTCGACAGTAGACAGGTACCGAGGCCAGCTTTTGAGAAGATGGAGCGCATGCAAGACTCATCTAATTATTTTGATTTACTTTTTGGTGTTTATAACTGTACAGAACACACTTGTAATAAAATTATATATTTAATGCAATGGATGATGTTGTTTGCTTATTTACTGTTATACTGTGTCGTGATACTTTACATGACGTGCTCCGCCCCAGAACGTTTCCGCCGTTCACGGTTTTGGGGTGTGACAAAGAACCCTGTTAAATGTCAAAATTGTCAAGAAAACAAAAGATAAGGGTAAAAAGTGTCATTTAAGTTTTCATATGGGACAAACAGGTCCTACATGTATATAAAGGTATTTTTACGTTAAACATACTTTAAAAAGGGTCAAAAATGAAAATTTAAGCTTAATGGGCCAACATTTGGGCCTCATAGTGTCTGTGTAACATCCAAAAATTTACAACCAATTTAAGATTTTCAAAAACAACCCATATTCATTAAGTTATTACAAAAAGGTTTTCAATTCATTTTTTATCAGAGTATCTTAGAACATCAACATAAAACTGAGGAGCGGTACGATCATGCCTTCGCCTTGCCACAATCTCCTGAAGTACCTGAAACAATACACTGAAACTGTAAGCCCAAAAGCTTATTAAGTTACCCCCAAAATACCAACCACAATACCATACACATATCATATCATATCATAATTAGAACGGTCATGCATATCGAGTCTATAGTGTCACTGGTCTGCCTGCACCAGGCCTTCAGTCCACCCGGTCCACTCTCTCTCCGAGTCTACAGTGTGACTGGTCCGCCTGCACCAAGACTTCAATCCACCCGGTCCACTCTCTCTCCGAGTCTATAGTGTGACTGGTCCGTCTGCACCAGGCCTTCAGTCCACCCGGTGCACACTCTCTCTGAGTCTACAATATGACTGGTCCGCCCGCACCGGGCCTTCAGTCCATCTGGTCCACTCTCTGAGTCTACAATATGACTGGTCCGCCCGCACCGGCTCTTCAGTCTGTCTGGTCCACTTTCCAAGCCTCGGCACATCTGGTCCGCCCTCTTGGGGCCTTCAGCCTATCCGGACCGCTCGTAGTGCCTTTGGTCTAACAGGTCCGCCCTGGGTATGTTGGCCTAAAGCACAAAGCAGGACCCGCGTCAACCCAACCCCAGTCCAACAACCATGTGCACATAAGCATATAATCATATAGCAATTTACAACTAATCAACCGATCTAGCAGATCACATAACATAGCAACATGCTAACCAGGATACCGACCTAACCGGTCACTAACATATACCATCCTAACTACCAGGATGCAGACATAGCAAGGCAATAACATAACAAACAACTACCCGGATTCCCATCTGATAAAGGGCTGGCCTTCGTGCCTTAGACCCTGTCGATATAGTGAGGATAACTCACTGAAGAAATAAGATCACGCTGCTCCAACCACCGACACGAACTCCACCACTAATCAATACCAAATAACTGAACTCAATAAATACCAATAATTACCAAAATATCCCTGGATGTCAACTGGTCAACTCTTGGTCAAAGTCAAAGTCTTCAGTCAAAGTCAACCTTCCTGGTTGACCCTACTCGCCGAGTCAACCCATTGACTCGTCGAGTCCCTATACTAAGAAACTCCCAATCACGACTCAACTCGCTGAGTCACCCCAAGACTCGTCGAGTCCCATCTTGCTCAACTCACTGAGTCATCCCTCGACTCACCGATTCACAGCTCAACCAGAAAAGGCTAGGGTTCCATGACCAGAATCGCCGAGTCCAAGAACAGACTCGCCGAGTCCAAGGCAATCTTCAACAGACTCACCGAGTTATTCTTCCAACTCACCGAGTCCAAACATGACATCTTTATTCAGACGATTTCAGGCCATTCCATTGCTTCCAATACATAGATCTGAACTCCTAGGGTCAGATTCACACGTAAAGTTTCAAACTTTACGTGCATGCAAGGCTCAACAAGCTCTATCAAACTAACATGAAGGTTTAAGGCAAGCACACTCTCAATCAAGCCCCAAAGCTACCACTTTCCAGTTTCATGAGTCAAGACCAGTCTAGATCTGTAGTAGCAACCTCAGATCTGAACCCAATACTCGAAAAGAGACTCATATATGACAATTTGGCCCTAAAACTTCATCTATGAACAATCTAAGAACAACAAAGTGAAGGCAACAGCTTTTTACCTTCAATCTGATGCCAACAAGCAAGGAAATCATATCCACTTCTTTCCTCTATGATCCCACCAACTCTTGCTTCAAGTATCCTTCTTCTCCAAGCTCCAAAAAACACTTAAATCCTTCTCACTCTCAATTTAGGGTTTGAAATCGATGGGGAAGCTTATGGACATCAAAGGGAGTGCTAAAGAGGCTGGGGTGGGGCTTAAGGTTCCTTCTATAGGGTGCAAACCCTAAAAATTAGGGTTTCTTATTCCAGCACCGACTCGCCGAGTCTAGTCGTCGACTAGCCGATTCGGGTCACTTATTCACGCGATCCACACGCGACTCGACTCGCCGAGTTACCTTTCCAACTCGCTGAGTTCAAACCTCCATTTAAACTTTACACCCCCGATCTCTTGCTTTAAAACTTAGGATGTTACAGTTTGAGGCCCAAATTGCAAAAAAAAAAAAAGAAGTTTTGGGTTCGAAATGATATTTAGCCAAAGGTTGGATCATAAATGAAGATAAACCAAATTTAAGGGTAAAAATAACATTTATTTTCAAATTGGACCAAAAATGTAAATTTTTCCAAAATTGGGCCGAAAGTGTAAATTTTTACAGACAAAGGGTTAAAAATGCACTTTTTTGTAAAACATTGTTCTAAAAGTGAGAATATAACTTTTTGGGCTAAAACCGTAAATTTTTATACATTTGAGACAAAATTGCAAATTTTTATAATTTATGGACTAAAGTGTCATTTTTACAAAATTTGGGACTTAATTAACCATTGGAAGGTTATTTCCTAAAAATGTCATTTTTACAAAAAAAGGATATTTATATTATCAATCTAATAAACCTCGAGCTAAAACAAACAACGGAGAAAAACAAACGAACAAAAACACGTCGATAACTATTTATTGGACGTAATATTCAGGATCTTGGCCATTGGGCCGTGAGGGCCCAATTAAGTGTATATTGAGCCCAATGTTTTCCATGACATGTTTAGTGGGCCTTACAACCCATTTACATGTTAATTTGGGCCTAATTTATGGGTTACATGTTTATTGGGCCTTTGTGGCCCATTTTCATGCCTATTGGGCCTAAATTACCCTTTTATTATGTTATTGGACCTTTGTGGCCCATTTACATGTTAATTGGGCTTGGAATGAAAATTCACATACTTTGTAGATCGTAAATATATCTCTACATAGTTTATGAAATTGTATGCTTACCTTTGGAATGGAAAAATCTATAACCTACGCGTAAAACATTAAACATGGGGAAAATCTAATCAAACGGGAAAGGTTGAGAATCTAGTCAGACTTGTCGGTTGACACCTCTTAGTGTACAATCGTAGCTTGTAGTTATAATCAGTGTTTCCTGGATTGAAAGCAGGAGTTTGTGTATAGATCTATACGAGGTGAGCCCCACGCCTTAGCTGTTCGCTACAGCTAGACTAGGCCAGTCTAGGGCGACAATATCCTTAGCACGACCGGTGTCTGGAAAAATGCCAAGACGGGCGACTTAGTCATTATCATGCGTGGTTATAATGGCTCATGTAGGGATTCAACACCACTTAAACACATAGAAGATTAATTCTTTAATTGTGTCAACACGAAAACACTTAATCAACAAGACAAGAACCTAGACATTAAGATAGAAAATATCGGATTTTCTTGGAAAAATATTCATATACATTTATCACTTATTCACGATACAACGAATTTAAACTACACTCATATACGCTACAACTATGAAATTCACACATGTATTTATACTTGATTTTCACATCATTTTCAAATATTATACATAAAATATCGGATTTTCTGGGTTTTTACGAAAGATACAAAGACTTTTATTCAACCATACTTATGAACTCACCAACATTATATATGTTGATGTTTTCAAAATAACTTGTATTCTCAGGTAATTGTTAAGCTGGAAGAATTGCAAGTGTCTTTGGTTATGTTTATGTAATATCAGTTGTCGTATTTTTAACAATTTAAACTTATGTAATTTAATAATGTACTTGATGTAAATAATGTTAGTTGTATTATGTAATGTTGGTGATGAATGTGTTATGTTCATGTATATTTATTATGATGATTATTCAATTCTTAGTCACACGAGCTCCCGGACGTTTCCACCGTCTGGTTCGGGGGTGTGATAGGTTGGTATCAGAGCAATGTTTATAGTGAACTAGCATATCCAACCATACATGATATGCAACTATAAACACAATGGGACTAAATAACTTTGAACAAAACAAAAATTTCACACTTATGTGCGCATACTAGGATAATAACCTAACAATATGTAATAAAAGCTTCTGGAGGAAATTGAACACTATGATTAAACCTGGGCAGTTATCTAGTCATATTAGGGATAAATATAGTCTGATCAACTATATTTATTCAGAATATGACCGACATGTGTTCAGGGGTAACCATAGCGGGAAGTGAATCCAAAATCCTACCCCACTCTCCAATAACTCTACGGAATCCAAACACTAATAATTAAAAATAATATGAGGATCAAAAAGTCGTAAAAACCATAGGCACTCAACATCTTTCCATTCCATGAAAGAAGGATGCTTCAACGACCCACCCGTGGAAACCCCGAGCCCTCACCTCTAGAAATTAACTCAGTTGCATTCCAGGCAGCAATGTCCGTTGTGGTCACTGCAACACTTGCACAGATTTGTAATGGAAACAATGGAGATGGAAACGGACAGGGAACTGGAAGTACAAATCAAGAAACAAATCATGGAGCCGCACCAACATGCACCTACGAGGACTTCACCAACACCAAACCTCGGACCTTTAATGGGACAAGAGGTGTCATAGCCCTAAAGAGATGGATTGAGAAGGTAGAGTCTGTTTTTGTAATATGTGGATGTCCGGATGAGTGTAAAGTCAAGTTTGCAGCCTGCACGTTCATTGTGTTGGGTTTTAGTATACTACAACATCCTATGATTCACATACAACCCTAAATACCTTGGATCTATTTTTTCTCTATTATACATGCAAATATGAAGTTTCCAAGATATTACCCTATACTAGCATACAAATATCATATAGTTGGGTAATAAAATAGATAGAATACATACCTTTTCTGATGTAACTTTTCTTCATGAAGCTTGAGCGCCTAGTACCCCAAGTGTGACACCTCAAATGGTTCACACAACACCATGAACACGTGGAATAACCTTCAGAATAAGGATACTTTAGTTCTCTCTAGTGAAATCAGCCTTGCCCTTTTGTGTACACACACTAGTGCCAATTTCACCAACCAAGGACATCTTTATATAGTGTGGAGATTAGGGTTAAACCCTAATACCCATGACGTTTCATTTCATATGATCCATGGCTTAAACACTCCATGGACTATCCATGAAAGCTTAGCCCAACCTAAATGAACTTGGCCAATCACACAAATATATCTTAGAGTCCATATTTAATTAGTTCCGTTTGACCACTTAATTAATTATAAATCAATTCTTGATCAATACTAATTAAATAATATGATTATATATTAATATATTAGAACTTATAATATATTAATATGAATCACTAGTATCCTTTTTCCTCATCTTGTCTATCCAATTGTCCCGATGCCATGCAACTCAAATGGACCATTCCAGGTCGGGTCAAGTATATACAAATTATAGTTATGGACTTAGACACTAATCCAACAGTCTCCCACTTGGATAAGTCTAATAACTATTATTGCAAGTATAACTTCACAACCTGACCAGCAATCGTAGCTCTCAAAAGCTTTTGTCAAACTCTGACGTGTTAACTGAACTCTGATCTTGTCAATGACTTGCCCATTAGATAAGGGATCATATATTCCTCCATTTTAGATATCATATGGACTGAGAGATGGATTATAATCATTCTCTCTGTCCATTTTGTTGTTTCCCGATTTCCGATTTATGACGACTGACTGATTGAACAGATCAAATCAGTCCTGGCTTGGCCAAGCACTCACATGTATCATCATTAAATCATCGAGGGGCCCATGGATATCACTTTTGTCCTAAAGGTAAAAGGAATGGATAAACTTCGACTCATATGACTTGTTCTACTACTTGTTGAATCATACACAAATGCACATTTTATAACATCGAGTTACCAAACGCGTTTTCGTGCAATCAATGTACAACCAACTCATAGTAACAACTCATATCTCTAGGTTTGAAGAATATAAGATATTATTGTCTCATGATCACTCGTGATAAATCTCATGAAGTGATTCAAATGAGCGCGGGTTGAATCCAATACTCAAAACTTATGAGCACTCATGAGTGTTATAGCATAACTTTGTCCACTAACTTGGACCTCTACAAGCCAACCCATGACAATCTTGATTCATATCTACTTCCAACATATGACCGACTGTGGATGGTTTGAATAACTTAGTCATTCTGGAAGAATAACCTAATTATTATGGAAGTCAAAACATGCAAAGTGAAACACAAGAATATATGAATCAAATATGGTATCAAACCCTATGAATATAAATAGACCAATTTTATTTATCACCATAATGATTACTAATTATTCATTGTTTCGGTTTTATCAACTTTATACCTAAATTAAAAACATTAGTTGTCCCATGATCCAAGCATGTACACTATGTTTTTCTAAACAATAGCTTTGCCATACACCAAGTATGCACTCTATGTTTGTCTATGATCATTTTCTTTGTGAACTAAATCAATTGAACATAATTTCAATGATTCTCTTTTCACACTCCCAAATCCTTGTCTTAAATGTAATAATTCCAAATTCCTATCATGTATCGAAATCTGTTTAGATTTTAAACTTATATGCACTGTTCCTCTTGTAATGATTATGCACAAAGACACAAAGACTTGGCAACAATAATTACAGAGGATTCCGATGGAGAGCAAATCCATGGAAACGATGTCTCAAATTCAAAGTGCATTGCTTTGAACATGCTTCTTGCATTAAGTTTCTTTAACCTTACACAAATTGCTTCCACCTATGAAGACAACTCTATATTCCCATTTTAACTACCACTTCTGAACAAGAGTTGCCTCTTTTCAGACTATGTCAATATGGTCCTTCCAATATTAACAGTATACTTCCAACTGTCCTTGAGCAACCAATCTTTGGTAAACCTTAGATTGTCCTTGACAATTGCTTAATCACTTTAGTCATATTCAATTCTATACATTTTCCTCCTTAATGCCCCATGGCATTTGGAAAATTCGGAAAGAATAAATATTATAGCACATGTAATCGATTTTGTACCCAAAGTAAATGGGACACGATTCATGATGTTTCACATAAAGACATGGTTCTAGACCAGTCTTTTGCCATAATAATTGTTTGTTTGCCATATTCTCAAATTTTGACTGTGAAAAGGGATGTCGTAATCAAAATCGAATTTTGAGAACGCAATATATAGAATTTTCTTAAGTTGAGCCAATCCAACATGAAATTGATATATATATATATATATATATATATATATATATATATATATATTCTTGACTAACAGTGATTAAAGTCTCAATATAAGCTCTTTAGAATGATTCTAAACTCAATCTAAGCTTTTTAGAATTGAAATGGAGTATAATTTCCCCTCCCTTAATTATAGCAAAACAACTTTTTCAACCCCTGCAACCTCACGAATTGAAACTTTTGTTTTCTATTATTAACATTGCTAACTTGAAATACTTATCATAATTATCATGCTCCCACTAACATGATGATTATTAGCATAACACTTATCCTCCCACTAGCTTTGACATGTATCCAGAAAACAGCTGGACCTCTGGAAGTCAATACTTTATTGAGATTCTTACTAAAGTTCAGATTTTTTATACTAGATTGCTTTGATAAGACTTTATCAAAATTATACACCTTATCTTAGATAGCTCACAGGTGTGTCTAAACAATTTCAAAACTATGAAAAGGGATGTTGTAATCATAGTCTCAATTATTTAGACCTTTGCTATTTCTCATAAGTCCATGTTAGTCTGCCGGTTAACCACGCACGCTCCACTAACGACTTTGAGAACTGTAAATATCACAATTGCTATATACTTAAACTCTACTTAGTGAAAGAATTTCGTCACCATCAATTTCAAGAATCGGAGAGAAATCTTATGACACTTAGATTTTATGGTGTATGTGTTCTTATCCATGTGAATGTGTCAAACCATAATCACAAGACTAGGTTAGTGACAAATCCTAACTCATATGGATTGAACTTGTGCAATCTTAACCTCTTGCCACCTGGCAGTACAAGGGCTTGCCATTGCTTCCATGTAGCGATGCAAATAATTGAGAACATGTAGAACTCAAATATATATAGCCAACTTAACTGGAATGGGAACAGAAATGTCAACACGATAGGTTATAAACCTCTAGTTGTGTGCTAGTGATGAAATACGAGTTTTATTCTTGATTACTTCTTGAAACCCTTTTAGAATCTTTTAGACTCCCACTATCTCCTTGACCTATAAGACTTTCTTGCCAAATATTCAAGAGATAGTGTGGATTCTAATCAAGACAAACACTTAACACAATTGGCCTAAGTTGGTCTCTGTTTTATCCAAAACATCACAACTTACCAAATTCAAATGTACAAGAGTCGAAAACCTTTTACTTTTACATTTCACTAGTGTTAATAAACCTTCTTTAAGATGTGTCACTAAAGTTACATTTGTGGTGGGCTTAATCAGTGCACAAGAATGTGTACTCGATCCCTTAATCCTTTACTTGACTCACACATCCATTTGAACAAGTAATTAGTCTTACTTTTCCAATTCATGAAAGTTCTCATTCATCATTGTATACAACTTGCATGATTCCAAGTTTCGGTCCAATTGAAACTTGGATGATGAGAAACTTTCATTATTTGGTAAATTTAGACACTACCACAAATGAAAGAATCAAAACCATTTTCCTATATTACTAGCAATGGAATCATATAAACAACAATTTTTTTCACAAATGCCATTGTAAGGATACTTAAAATAAATAAAATCAAAAATTTCCTTTTATTTTAAAAACTTTGCGGAAAAAATTATCCTTACAATCCATATGAAAACCTTGTTGTTATATATTCCTAAGCAACGTGTCATAACTCCTAAGTAACAGATTCAAAATTCTGATGCGATCGAAGTCCATCTTTGCGATCAGAAGCAGCATATACTTCCTTTAAGATTTCTCTCTTTTCTTTGATTCTTATAACATCAACATGTGACCCAGTCACATTATGTAATAAGAATCTCTAAATAGGGGCTTAACAGAGTTAGACAATGGACTTTACCTGAAGTAGAGTCAAGCTTATTGACTTTAACATCCTTAGGTAATTTTGGCAGCTTCGCAAACAGTGCCCTTTCTTTTGGCAATTTTATCAAATGGACACTTTGGTAATGGTACATGGGACTATCACAGAATTAGCTTTTCTCTTTACCATTTGGTCAACCGAGTTGACTATGGCCGATCCCTTTCCATTGGGAAGAGAATGCTTTTTCTGGATTTCCAGTGTCATCATTGTCAATGTCCATAAAGTTTTGGGAAGTCGATCTTCTAATCAAATTTGCTTTACTAGCCTTCCAAATCATTGTTGATTCAGTAGTACCAAGCAAATAGATAAGATCATTAAGGGTCTTGTCATAGTCTGTTTCATAGGAGTCCCAAAGGAACTCACTATGTGACTTAGAAAGTGATTGAACCACTAACTTTCTCAAGACTTTGACACCCAACTCTCTCGGCTTGTCAATATGTGACTTTATCTCCAAGACGTGATCACACCTAGACCTTGCATTGCCAATAGGGCTTGAGTGACATTGAACTTGTGGGTTAGGGAGAATAATTGGAGGACGTGGAGGAAGTGAAGTTCCAAGAGATTTAGAAAGATCATAGATGTCTGAACTACACATCTTTTGGGAGATATTCAAGTTTAGTTGATTTAAAGTCCTTAATATAACACCCAATATGAAATATTAAGGCTAGGACCCAACAAAGTATTTATAACTGGAAGAGGAATGCCGTAATCCAAGTTATAAAATAGTTGAAGGTAGGTAAATGACGACTTACCAAATTCCACCATGAAAAATGAAATATAATTAAGTTTTAATTGGATTTGAAACTCCTAGATCTTTTGAGATACATTGAACTTTCAATGGCATGTTTGAATCTCGAGTGTGCCCTCTCCAGTTTATGACTGGGATGCCGAGGATCACAAACATGGTGTGAATAACCATGCAAATTGACTTGGTACCCTTAATTTTATCACCTAATCGATGTGCCGGTTAACCACACAAGCTCCACCGATCTATGATAAAACTTAAGTCACCCTTTGCCACACATTGTCAGTCCCATGTTAGTGTGCCAGTTAACCACACATGCTCCACTAACGACTTAACAAAGGTGAAAAGTGTAATTTCATGGGTTAACACCATTTCACATTTTCCTAGGCAACTAAGATTGGGAATTTATAAGTGTTTAGTTACTTAGTATTTATCATTATACTTTTAATGAAGGGAGAATTATAGTCCTTTTCCTACCCGTTCGGCTAACGACCCTCCACCGGTCAAGGAAGTGGTGGGTGAGAGTGGACACCCATTAAACTACCATTTTATAGGCAGTAACCTTATACCCCCTTATAGACCGGCTTCGTGAATGAGGCCTACTAATGGTAAGACAACTTTACTCTTATCCATATATATATATATATATATATATATATATATATATATATATAATTATTAACTTATAATATTATAAAGTATAAGGGTTTAATTTTAACTTTTAAAATTCTAAGGGCTTAACTTGGAATTAAAGTATTAATGGGAAAACTTTACAAATTCCAAAACTTTTCATTTCATAACTTATGAGTTTAATGGTTCATTAAAAAGAAGACTCTTCATTTTTTATGTAACCTCTTATTCTTTAATAACACTTTTAAAGAAGTGACTCTTAAATATCCATAACTTGAGGACAAGTTATGGAGTCATAATATTATTTAATGAAAAAAAACTCTTCATTTTTATGTAACCTATGACACTTTTATGAGTTTTAAGATTCATAAATGTGACCTTTTATGTAACTTGAGGACATGTTACAAAAACACATTTTATGAACTACCTCTAGATTAATTAGGATTGAAAACAACTAAAACACAATTTTTTTTCATTAATCTAAACTAACTCATAAATCAAGGAAACATAAAACTTTTGGTAATCCATAACTTATGGAGTTAAATGTTTGTTTTATGATGAAACTTTTCATGTTCCATAACTTAAGAATAAGTTATGGAATTCTTTAAAATATTAACAACAAATTTTGTAACTCCATAAAAACTTTGAATCAATTTTTTTGTTTTTTAATTTTAAAACCTTTTCATATCCATAACTTATGGAGATTTCAAAACACATAAGATCACAACTTTAAAAAAACTTTTTGAGCTCCAAAATTTTATGACAAAATTTGTAACTCTTTAAAACATTTAGATCAAACTTTTAAAACTAATAAAATAATCATATCATTTTATCTTTTACTAAATTTGACCTAATTCAACTCATATAGCAAATGATTCAAATTTTACAAATAATTAGTTTTTTCACACAACAAGTAATTATCTTAAAATTTGACAAACTTCATGTTTTTTTTTTCTTTTTTTTCCTTTTTTTTTCCAACTTTGAAAATCAAACATTTGCATGAATATAACAGAAAACAACATGGCTTTGATACCACTGTTGGGTTTTAGTATACTACAACATCCTATGGCGCACATACAACCCTAAATACCTTGGATTTATGTTTTCTCTATTATACATGCAAGTATGAAGTTTCCAAGATATTACCCTATACTAGCATACAAATATCGTATAGTTGGGTAATAAAATTGATAGAATACATACCATTTTTGATGTAACTTTTCTTCATGAAGCTTGAGTGCCTAGTGCCCCAAGTGTGACACCTCAAATGGTTCACACAACACCATGAACACTTGGAATAACCTTGAGAATAATGATACTTTGGTTCTCTTTATTGAAATCGGCCTTGCCCTTTTGTGTACACACAGTAGTGACAATTTCACCAACCAAGGACATCTTTATATAGTGTGGAGATTAGGGTCAAACCCTAATACACATGACCTTTCATTTCATATGATCCATGGGTTAAACACTCCATGGACTATCCATGAAAGCTGAGCCCAACCTAAATGAACTTGGCCCATCACACAAATATATCTTAGAGTCCATATTTAGTTAGTTCCTTTTGATCACTTAATTAATTATAAATTAATTTTCGATCAATACTAATTAAATAATATGGTTATATATTAATATATTAGAACTTATAATATATTAATATAAATCACTAGTATCCTTTTTCCTCATCTTGTCTATCCAATTGTCCCGATGCCATGCAACCTAAATGGACCATGCCGGGTTGGGTCAAGTATATACCAATTATAGTTATGGACTTAGATACTAATCCAACACATTGACGAAGCTCTATCCTGGTGGAATGGCCACATAGAGGCCATGACACTGCTAGTGGCGAACGCGATGCCCTTGGAAGAGCTGAAGGGGATGATGTTAGCAGAATATTGTCCTAGAGGTGAGATATAGAAGATGGAACAAGAGTTGTGCAACCTCACGGTTCAAAACTCCAATATCGACGCATACATATCCTAGTTTAGTGAGCTATCCCTTCCGTGTCCCAGAATGATCACCTCAGGAGAGAAAAAGATCGAAAGGTTTATCTGGGGACTGACTGAACCTATTCAGGGGAATGTCATTGCGGCAAACCCAAAGACATTTGATAACGCCAAGAGACTGACCAAGAAACTGTAGGATCATGGCAATAAGAAGGGCGCCAAGACAGTGGAGGCGGAGGGTAAGAAGGAGGAAGAGAGTAGGAAGGGAAGAATCAACAAGAGAAAGGGAAAACAGAACTCGGAATCATCTAAGAAGCAACACGCGGTGTCTTTCCATGCTGCAACACAAGCTACTACCACACCACATGCTCCAGCCTCATCTACACCAAATACTTTCAAGCAGTACGCGGGAAATCTCCCTTAGTGTAGCAAATGTAAACTCCACCATCACGGGGAGTGTAGAGAGATGAGTTGCACAAGGTGCAATCGGAAGGGCCATATAGCGAAGTATTGTAGGACTCAGCTTTAACAGAACCAGATGACAACCAACAACAACAACAACAACAATATGGGAGCTAGCTATACCTATTACGGATGTGGGAAAACTGGGCATGTCAGGTGAAATTGTCCCAACGCGAACAATCAAAGGACAGGAACAGTAGGGAGAGTACTGACAATGGGTCAGGGTGAAGCAGTCCAGGACCCAACCATTCTCACTGGTACATTCTTGCTTAAAAACTCATATGCATGCATTTTATTTGATAGCAGAGCAGAGCGAAGTTTTGTGAGTAATAAGTTCAAGCATTTACTAAAACAACATCCCTAGAAACTCAATGAAGCCTTCACGGTGGAAACAGCTAATGGGAAGACTGAATCAACTAAGGATATCTATATAGGGTGTGCACTAACTCTAAACAATCACACCTTCCAAATAAACTCAATGCATGTAAATATTAGGAGTTTTGATGTGATCATCGACATGGATTGGTTGAGCCCCCATCATGTCGATATTATGTGTCACGAGAAGGCCATTTGGCTTCATCTTCCTAACCACGAAACCCTAATAATCTACAGAGATAAACCCAGTGGAAAAGTTTGCCTTATCTCGAGTACCAAGGCGAAAAAGTGTTTACAAAAGAAGAACTACACATTCCTTGCTCACGTGGTGGATAAAACCAAAGAGGAAGCAAGCATTCAAAACATCCCAGTGGCATGTGATTTCCCGGATGTGTTTCCAGAGGAACTTACTGGAATACCCCCCAGAATGACAAATTGAATTCCAAATCGACCTAGTGCATGGAGCCACTCCAATTGCCAAATCACCCTATAGGTTGGCTCCTGCTGAAATGCAGGAATTCTCAAGCCAACTAACTGAACTCTTGAATAAAGGATTCATTAGACCAAGCTTCTCTCTATGGGGAGCTCTGGTTCTTTTTGTTAAGAAGGAAGATAGATCCTTTAGGATGTACATTGACTATAGGGAACTGAATAATCTCACCATCAAAAACTAGTACCCACTTTCGCGAATCAATGATCTATCTGACTAGCTTCAAAGGGCTAGTTTCTTTTCAAACATAGATATGAGATCCAGTTATCATCAACTCAAAGTCCCAGATGAGGACATTCCTAAGACTGTTTTCTAAACTCGTTACGGTCATTACATATTCGTCGTGATGCCCTTCGGTCTGACAAATGCCCCCACTGCATTTATGGACCTCATGAATCAAGTCTGCTGCCCATTTCTTGATAAATTTGTAATCATTTTCATCGATGATATCCTCGTGTACTTTCTAAGTGAAGAAGATCATAGCCAACACCTCCGATAGATCTTAGAGACCATTCGAGCTGAAATGTTATATGTGAAACTCTCCAAGTGTGAGTTTTGGCTCCGCAATGTGAATTTCTTGAGGCATGTAGTTAGCCAGGAAGGAATCCATGTAGATCCCTCCAAAGTCAAGGCCATTGAAGTCAGGGTGATTCCGACAATGCCAAGGGAGATTCGTCAATTCTTGGGGCTAGCAGGCTATTACCAAAGATTCATTCAGAAGTTTTCTAAGATATCCAAACCCCTCACCACATTGACACAGAAAGGTGTACCATTCAACTGGATGGAGAAGCAGGAGATCGTTTTCCAAACCTTGAAGCAAGTCCTCTGTAGTGATCTAGTGCTATCCTTACCGGAGGGAACCGAAGACTTCATAGTTTACTGTAATGCTTTGAATTAGGGTTTAGGTTGTTTTCTTATGCAACGCGGGAAGGTAATTTCTTATGCATCCAGACAACTAAAAGCGCATGAAGTAAATTATACCACGCATGACCTGGAACTAGAAGCGCATGAAGTAAATTATGCTTTGAAGGCACTACCTATATGGTACCAAGTGCACCATCTTTACAGACCACAAGAGCCTCCAGCACATTCTAAATCAAAAGGAACTAAACCTGAGGCAGCGATGATGGATCGAACTGTTAAATGATTATGAGTGTGAGATCAAATACCATCCATGCAAGACTAACGTGGTAGCTGATGCCCTGAGCTGAAAGGAGTACTCAAGTCGTTGTGTGATGACCCTATCAATAACTATCCAATCTCCCTTAGCCTCATAGGTGAAGGAAGCCCAATTGGACTCCATGAAGCCAGAAAATATCACTAGTGAATCACTACGAGGAATGGAGAAGAAGCTTGAAGTTAAAAACGACGGAACTCACTACTTCATGAATAGAATCTGGGTTCCCAAAATCAGGGGATTCAGAGATGTAATCATGCATGAAGCCCACAAGATGCGATATTTCATTCATCCGAGGTAAGATAAAATGTACTTGGATATCAAGCAACAATATTGGTGCCCTAATATGAAGGTAGAGATAGCCATTTTCGTGGGCTTGTGTCTTACATGCGCCAAGGTGAAAGTGGAATACAAAAAGCCCTCGGGACTGGTGCAGCAACCAGTCATACCCGAGTGGAAATGGGAGAGGATTACCATGGACTTCGTAACAAAATTGCCAAAGACCTCAGACAGATTGGATGCTATCTGGGTAACCGTCTATAGACTAACAAAATCTCCTCATTTCCTACTAATAAAAGAATCCTACAAGATGGAAAAGCTAACCCGAATCTACCTTAAGGAGGTTGTGAGACTCCATGGAGTGCCAGTATCTATTATCTTGGATCAAGATAGCAGATTTACTTCAAGATTCTGGCAATCTCTTTAGAGGGCAATGGGAACACAACTAGATATGATCACCGCCTACCACCCACAGACTGATGATCAGAGTGAGCGTGCCATCCAGACACTCGAGGATATGCTCTGAGCTTGTGTGATTGACTTTGGCAAATCATATCTGATCAAATTCTCTTATAACAATAGTTACGATACGAGCATCAAAGTTGCTCCCTTCGAGGCTCTCTATGGTCGTAAATGTAGATCGCCCCTATGTTGGGTCGAGGTGGGTGAAACTCAACTAGCAAAAGAGCAATCATCGGCCAGTGCTCTTATTGGACCCGAAATCATTTGTGATACAACCGAGAAGATAGTCCAAATCAAAGGTCGACTTCAAGCATCGTGAGACCGACAAAAGAGCTATGCTGAAAAGCGGAGAAAGCCACTAGAATTTCAAATCGGGGATCGCGTGCGATTAAAGGTCTCCCGATGCAAGGGAATTATTCGATTTGGGAAAAGAGGAAAATTGAACCCACGGTACATTGGACTGTTCAAGATTCTTGCTCAGATTGGTCCAGTGGCTTACAAGCTGCAGCTATCCGCCGAGCTCAGCCATGTACACCCAGTGTTCCACGTCTCGAATCTGAAAAAGTGTCTATCAGATGAAATCCCTTGTTGTCCCTTTGGAAGAGATTAAGATAAACGGGAATCTCTTATTCATCGAAGAACCAATCGAGATTATGGATAGGGAGGTAAAGTGTACAAATCAAAGTCGTATTCCAATTGTGAAAGTCTGTTAGAGCGCAAAAGGTGGGCCGAAATTCACATGGGAACGACAAGACCAAATGAAGCAAAAGTACCCTTACTTATTCCTTCCTTGACAATCCTAGTATTCAAAAGAATTTCGGGACGAAATTCCCTCTAACGGGGGGATAATGTCACAACTAGCACTTTAGCTAGGAAATTCTATTCCTGTGTAACCATTAAACTATTGTAAAACATATACTCTAGGTGAATCAGTCACACCCCAAAACCGGAACGGTGGAAACATTCGGGGGTGGAGGACGTCATGTGTAGTATCACAAGACATGCATCATAGTAATCAAAGTAATAAAAAACTATTTCATTAGAAAGAAAGTGTTTACAAAGTACATGGTTCACATAATTCAGACAAAATGTAAGTAACAAAAAAAGACATGAAGCTATACTGCTCCATCTTTTTAATTACTAGCACGCGTACTTGTCTACTGTTTTCTTGAGAATACAAGTTATTTTGAATGCGTAGATCAGCATTTAAGATGGTGAGTTCATAAGATTTTAGTGATGTAAGTAAGTTAAGAGAAAGTTGTAGTAAGTTGTAAGTTCTGTTTAGAAAAGTTCGCATGTTCCTCCAGAAAATCCTATATTTCCTGCTTTGATGAAAGATAATTAAAAATGACTCTACAATACTTTCTATGGGTGCTCAGTGGATACAAGTTATTTAAATCCCAGAGTAAACAAACAATTGATTGTGTGTATCTGCACTAAGCCCACAACCAAACAAGGAGCAGGGAATGAGGCGGAAGGCACACATATAACTATCCATCGATTATTAATTATATATAACCCTGATATATACACTAAGGTATTATAGAATTAACCACCTAAGGCTCTTTAAGTTATTCCGATTTAATAAAATGGATGAAACCCTTTACTGGTAAGTTTCTAGTTTTGTATACCAAATGTTCTATTTGTAAAGTATGTTTTGTACTAGGAAAATGTGCATTGAATTAATGTCCTATGACCTGACCCATACATGGTACCCCTTATGATGACTTTTTGTCTATGGAACATATATATAACTAAGATCGAATAGATAGTAGGCTGGGTGAATCTGCTCTAAGCCAACAACCAAACAAGGAATAGGAAATGAAGCAGAAAGCACACATCCTACTACATGTCATATTTGATTAATATATGTCCCCGATGTGTACACTAAGGAATCATAAAGTTAGCATTATAGGCCCCTTTCTACTGAATGTACTAGACTCAACTGTTCTGTTTGTCGTTTGAAAAGATGTATGTTTTCCCTTGTTTATAATTATCTTAACTCGAAAATAGTTTGCATTAACTTTCAAGTGGAACTGTCACAATATGAAAGTAATGGGAAAATGTAAGTACTCAGTTGTCTTTTGAATTGACATCCTAACGTACTGATTACCTTAAAACAAGTATGTTTTATTAAGGTCATAATGTGATGTAGTTGTACCCATAGTATATGCTCTCCATCCAAGAGATTCTGGTTACAAAACGCGACTTCAACAAACAAATTACTGAGCCGTGAAGTAGTCTCACATTAAAGTTATAGTAGTCTTATATACCCAGTTTGTTATCACCTTTTGTTTAGAACAATGAGTTAGTGATTATTGGTATAATTAGACCCTATATTGTTCTTCTGCTATATCATTAAGTATGTTCTTTTTGTTATAGTATCTTAGTATGTTCGTTTTGTTATAGTATCTTAGTTTGTTCCTTCTGTTATAGTATCTTAGCATGTTCCTTCTGTTATCGTGTATTGTATCTTCCTCCCTGTTTCTCTTTATAGTATGTTCTCTATGTTTTTTGTATGAACTGAACCCCTAAACTATACGTATTATAGTTTACTAGTATGTTTACTTGAATTGTTATTGAAATGAATCATTTATATACTAAGTTATGATTGTACTTTAAAAACGGAGTTTTATAAACTATAAAGTAACATAAGTTAAAAACAGTTTTTGAAATGTTTTTTTTGCTTATAAAAACATATGCAATCCTTTAAAAGATGTTTATAACAAATATTTACACAATTATCACTGTGTTCTACTTGTTTCCCCCCTAAAAGCATTTAAAACAATTTAAAAGATTGATTAGAGGGTATAAACTCACCTTATTGGGTGATTCAAACGAATATGTGCGTAAGGATGAGAAGTTCCATGAATGAAGTCCTGAGACACACAACGAGTCCTAAATGACATATAATGGCATATATTGGCATGAATATAGTGTTTAGAAGAAACCACATGCAAGGAAACACCTTTAGGGACTTGGAAACACTTGGACCAAGTGTTAGAATCAAATGTGATTCATCTAAAGGGAGTGTACGGCCAAAAAATAGGGTGTGCGGTCATGGGTGTACGGCCAGGGAGAGTACGACCATACACTCATGGTAACAAGTGCACAAATGTTGGTTTGAATGGTAGGGATGCTTGTGGGACTATTGCTCATCAAGCCTTGAGGCTAGATATGCATTTTGAATGCCCTTTAGGGCGTTTTGAGGGGTGTACGGCTGTACACTCCTGATGATCTTGTGTTATGGTCGATTTTATGGTGTTAAACTAGTGATTGTATCATGTACTAAGCATAACGAGAGAGTACTTATGATTTGGAGGCTCAAAAGGGCCCATAGTCACCTACAACAAGTGTGTGTTCTTGGTGAACGGATGAACAATTGAAGATGTATCATAAAAGAGATGTTCTCATGGATGAATCATGAGATGATTACAAGACTAGGAAGGATATCAAGAAAGATGGAAGAATCAGTTACCACTTTTGAAGATCAAGATGAGAAATGTGATGATAGATGAGAGAAAACTTGACGTTCTTGACCTGGAAACTGATGGAATGGCTTGGAAATGAGGGGATAGCACTCTTATGGTGGGGGCGTACGGCCGTACAATCATGTGTACGGCAGCACACTCATGTGTACGACTGTACACTCCCTCACATGGAGTGTATGGCTTTATTTCAAGGTGAAGAACTTATGCAACTCGTTACTATACCCAATGCTTGAATGTACTGAGATTTGAACCCTTAAACAAACTCTAAACAAGGCTAAAAGATAGTTGAAATGAGTCTGCCATACTGTTGGATTGAATGGCTGAACTTACACGGAAAACAATTTCGGGTTGTCACATCATCCCCTCGTTAGATTTCTTAGTAGTAGAACTGGGGTTGTACTCCTCTGGTTGACAGAATACCTACTCGTAGACCTGGCAACTTTGCCCTAATGTCCATGATAGGATTCATACTTGGTCCATTTATCATTACCTCGTGTATACAAATCGTATATAATTTAAGATTAGTTAGATGGTTGAATGTGGGACTATGCCCCAAGTCCACAACCAAACAAGGAACAGGAGATAGGGCGGAAGCGCACATACTAAATCTGCGTAATCATAATCATATACTACTCTCGCGTATAGACTGAATAGTGATAGGTGGACTGTATTCGTCCTTAGCCTCTGTGCTCGAACTTAGTCTGTTGGACGAGTGGTATTTCATGACGGTCTGCTGAATATATGACGGAAAGGCTTCGGAAGACAAAGTACTCTTCGCATGAGTACTTCAGGGTTTAGAATACGAGTGACAAAACTGAGGTCTAGGTCGGACTATCGTTACTAGTGACGAAGGTTTTGCGAATTTGACGGTCAAGGCGATAGAAACATATGAACTTAGTATGGTGAGGACCATGCTAGCTCATGACGAATGATAGAAACAGACTCTTTACTGAATAAAAGTTTGGCCGATTTGAAAGAAACGCCTGTTATACGATGATATACTCCTAGTATGTTCGACAATGTACTCTTTGTAAATGTCCTAGTACTTTTTGTTTTCCCCTTGATCTTAACACTTCTACGTACCGTATCGTGATGAGCGAGTACATGCAAAGAAAGTGCTTTGATAACTAGTGTTGATACTTTATACTACGATCCTGCTTGGTACCATTATGATCGCCTGTCATATACAAGTTATGAATAATTAAGTTGAATAAGACAGTCGACTGAGTAACTCTGCCTAAAATCCATAACCAAACAAGGAAAATGAATTAAGGCCGAATCACTTACTCTAAGTCTGCAAAATCTTAGTTATGCACAACCCTTATGTACTTACTAATCCATCATAGCTTCTCTGAACGGATCTTGTAGTTCTCTTTGATACTGTGACTTGTTTCAATACGTGAGTTATTATAACTACATTTAAGTGTTTTCCCCAAGTTTTAACCTTATATAAATATAAACTATTTTTTTTAAAAGTAATTACTATTTCTAAAATGTACCACTGCTCGCTGACGACTTCGGGGTTAATTCTCCTACGGTAATCATCAGAATTCATCCATCCGCTCTTGAGTTATTTGTTATCGGGAAAACCCTCTGGTAGTGTCCAGTCTCACCACAGCCATAGCAGGATTGGTTTTCTTCAACTCCGGGGACTTGGGAGATCGTTTGAGCCGGTGCCTTGCAGAAACGGACTATGTGTCCCTTTCTGTGGCAGTTCAGACACTGCATTTCCCGGCATACTCTAGTGTGGTGATAGTTGCACTTTCCACACTTCGGGAGGGTTCCAGCATATCGACTGCCAGGTGCTGGAGTAGTAGGTTTTGTGGCGACATACATTGTAATTGTTTGTTGCTCTTGCGAGGGTTCCTGTGTTGTTTGCTTCTTCTTCCTCTTGTTCCCCGAGTTCTGTTTATAGTCCTCTCCGTTTAATGGCTCGGTAACGAGGACTTCTACATCATAGAGGATTCCATGGTCGATGAGCCACTGAGCCATGCGTTTGGCAGTATCGAATGTGGTTGGGTTAGAAGACAACACATCTCCTTGGATCAGGGCAGTTAGACCCCAAATGTATCTTTCTATCTTTTTGCTCTCTGGGATAACCATCCCGGGGCATAGTGCTGCCAGATCGCTAAAGATGTCAGTGTAGGTCACTATGTCTGAGCCGACCATCGTGAGCTCCCATAGTTCTTGTTCCAACTTTTGAACTTCTCCCAACGGGGAGTATTCTTTTAACATTAACTCTTTTAGGCTCTCCCAACCTTTCGAGTTAGCCATTGATAGGGTCAGTGACTTAACATGGCTATTCCACCATGTTAGGGCTCTGTCGGAGAAGGTGTAGGAAGGAAACTTCACTTTGCTCCCTTCTGGGCACGAACAGATTGCGAAGACCGAATCTATTTTCTCGAACCATCGCATCAAAGCGATGACTCCACCATTTCCATTGAAGGATTTGGGTTTGCAGTTCATGAAGCCGTTGTACGAACACTCCCTTGGGTGTCTGTGGGTAACTCTGGGGTTAGCTAAATGGGTACCGCTACCATATCCGAAGGTACAACTTTCGCCGAAATGAGCTAGAGCAGTTGCCAATGCGGAGGATATCACTGCTTGGAGAGTAGTAGGGTCGAATTGTGGCGGAGGTAGTAGCGGTTGAGTTGGAATTATCGGAGTAGTGCGTCTATTCTATCTGCGAGGAGGCATCTTTGCTACAAGAATACAAAGATGAGATGGAATAAGTCTATAGCAGTGGATATAAGCCGAAGGCTGAAAGACAAGGTTATCCTAGTTCTGAGTGTATCGGGTCCTGCCTTCACAGGGTTCTTGAAACGATTCATGAAAGAGTCTATTCCTAATAAAACTTATGAATTAGAATTGGCTATCCTCGAATGAATATCTATGACTTGAATAACTGTTACCAGTTGCATGTAAAGAAAATAGTCCTACACATAGGGTGAGTAGTGTTTCCACTAACTCATTAAGTTAACCAAGATTATTATTTATTAGTGTGACACATAAGACGTTTTGGTTACTTCAGTTGATCCTTCTTTGAAAGCTTCTCCTCAACCTGCTCTTGTTCCTCCTTAACTATTCTATTGACCACTATGAGGAAGTGGTTACATCTATCTGGGTTTGTCGTGCGAGAATGGAAGTGTCTAAACAATCTATGAGATTAAATTGAAACATTATGGGGTGATCCTTACAGAGTGCTTCTATAATTGCACAATGTATACAACTTGTATATAATTTAAGATTAAATAGACCGTCGAATAAGTGATCCTACTCCAAAACCACAACCAAACAAGGAACAGTTAGTGAAGCATATATCACAAATTCAAAGTCTATAAAATCTCAATTACATAAAACCTTGGGAGTATACATTGCAAGATTATAGACCTATCTGCAAGGGTCTTTGAGGTTATCACATAAGTTATTTATATAGTGCCTAAAATACTACTATAGTATTTTAATGTAATGTAGTTGGTATGTTTTAAACTTGTTATCGTGTTATAGTATCATAAAATACTCCCATAGTATTCTAACTCTATGTACTGATCTAGAATTCTCTTAACTAGCGAGTATTAGCGATAAAGCTGGTGAATTCATAAGTATTTATGTGTCTTTGATTTGTAAAATTCGTAAAGAAAAGACTTGTAAATGTTTGTAGAAAGTTTGTGTCTATGAAAATGTTTGTAAGTAATTGTAAACGTTTGAAAACTCTAGAAAATCTCATATTTCCTACCAGTAGAAAAAGTAGTCTTCTACCAAGACCCAATTGTTTTGAAAGTAGGCATCACTGTAAATGTGATGGTTTTTCCCCTGTATAAATATTATTAGAAAACTATAGTCTACCTAATCGTTTATGTAAATGAGTCACAAAATAAAGGTAATAAGGAAAATAATATAATTATTTAAATCGTATCATTTTGTATTTGTCGTTTGTAACCTGTAAATACTATAGTATTTTATAATGTGACTACTATTGTATTAATTTCCTTAAATTGAGTATTAAGGTATAATGTGATGGCTAGATCCCATACTAAACAATCTCCTTGTCAAAAGAGTCTTGGAACCAAACGCGACCCCTACAATGATTGCAACTCGTAAACATCGACATTATGATTATATGATCATGTGTACCCAATATAACTATCACCTTTTGTTTAGAACAATGCATTAGTGATTCATTGGTAAAGTTAGATCCTGTACTTGTTCCATGCTATAGCACCTTATTATGTTTGTTCTGTTATCGTGTATTGTATCTTCCTCCCTGTTTCTCTTTATTGTGTGTTCTCTTATGTTATCGTGTATTGTAATTGTATTTCTGTAATTGTATTTATGTAATTGCATCGCTTCATATAGTATGTATTGTATTAGTATAGACTCATGAATGAACTGACTCTTGTGTGATTCCTTGTACTTGGAATAGTAAGTAGTATCTCCTAACTATACCTATTATAGTTACTAGTAATGTACGTGTATAACCGAAAGTATGCCTTTGCTACCCAAAGGTACTGAACTGTCTGATGGAACTTTTATGTCTATATATGTATACTTGATTTATAACTAATATTTAGACGATATTCGGACGAATAACCGATGCCCTAAGGCCACATCCCAACGAGGAAAAGGAAATAAAGCGAGCTAGACGTCCTAAGTCCTTTAAACATTACTTATCCAACTATACATATATGGGCATGCATTTGACAATATAAAAGTATAAAAGAAGTTTTGTAAAACCTTTGAAAAGTTTAATAACGAAGAAATGATGACTTGATGTCAGTTTATAAAACGATTTGAAAGTAGTTTGCTTGATAAGACAGTTTTAAGGATCAGAAAAACTTTGTTTGGAACACAATTATAACAGGCTTTGAAAGGAAACATACAATATGTAAGACAGTTTGATAAAGAGTTTTAACATGTAAAAACGTTTGAGAAAGTCATTTGAAGTAATATGTTTGGTAAAACAGCTAAACGTGTAGTAAATCCATTTGTATGCTAGTCATTAATCACATGTGATTGATATGATAACTAGCATTATTTTACTCGTATTCCCCCCTAAAAGCATTTATAAACATTTGAAAACATTTAAAAGGTTAATTAAGGGATATGAACTCACCTGTAGTGAGTAACTCGAATGAAAGATCGGTATACAATTGTTGGGTGTCAATTGGAGTCTTGAGCACAAATGAATCCTATTTAACATATAATTACACACATATGAATACATTTAATGTATATAACCACCAATGGTGGTAGGGACATTCCATAGGGACATAAAAACACTTTGAACTAAGTGTTACAAACACATATGTTTGCACATAAGGGGTGTATGGTCCTATATTGATGTGTAACGCCACAAAACCAAATGTTTAGTGTGTGTATGGCTCGGATGTGTGTGTGGCTGCACACTCCCTATGAAGTGTGTCAAAACGAATTTTAAGGCCTTAGGACTCATCTAGGAAGGTTTCTTACTTCATGTTCTAGCCTTACATGGAGGTTCTTGTTATTTTAGGACCTAAAAAGGGTATGAGTGGCCACTATGAAGGTGTGCGGCCGCACACCCTTCATAAAGGTGATAAACTCGTGTTTTTCAAGCATATCATCAAGTGTTCGTAACATATAACCAGGTATAACAAGTATATACACGTTATAGAGGCTTGAAAAGGGTGATCAGGGTCCAAAATTTAGTGTGTGTTCTTGCTGTTCTTGGTGTTCTTGAAGATCTACACCAAAAAGATGTTTTCATGGATCTAAGTGGGGGAGAAGGCTAGTTAAGGTCATGTAATAGTCAATCAAGGGATGAATCACTTACTTGTTTGAAGATTGGAGTGAAAAGTTGGATGATACTTGAGAGGATTTCGAGTTCTAGCTTTGAAGGAGAGGGAAAAGTGTTCCAAATGACTAAGTGTGGTATATATAGGTGGGAGTGTGTGGCTGGGATGGGTGTGCAGCCGCACATACCTGTTTGGCCGTACAGTCAAGTGTGCGGCCGCAAACTCCATGTTTTGGAGTGTTTGGCCCGATTTTGCTTGATATGCTTCGTGTTATCCCATTTCTAACCTCCTACCTTAATTGTACTAGGTTTAGAACACTCAAATAGAGTTCAAACAATGCTAAAAGTTAGCAAAACGAGGCTATCTTTGATAGATTTGAACAAGTGTAAAGGATAGAAAATGAGCAGGAAGATCGGGATCAGTATCAGGTTCAGGTTCGTGTTCCATGCCAGTCGACCCTGATGGTTTTTAGGTCGATCAAGGAAGGGATTATCGAGCTGATGGAGGATCGCCTTAGGGCGTTCAGGAGCGACATGTCATCTGGCCAGGCAGGGACATGTACATTCTCCTTCAAGGACTTCAGGGGATGTGGTCCGCCAGAATTCCACAGGGTGAAGGACCTCATTGTTGCTAGCAAGTGGATTGCAGACATGGAGTCTGCTCAGTTGACGAGATTTTGCCCTGAGGGGTCGAAGGTCCGGTATGCAGCAGGTTGTTTGAGAGACTAAGCTCGAGATTGGCGGGAGGCAGTCGGTGATTCTTTGGAAGCCTCAACCATTGAAGCTGTGACCTGGTCTGACTTTATGACCAGGTTTATGGCTGAGTTTGCACCGACTGTGGAGCTCGAGCAGCTAGCCATGGAGTTTATAGATATGAGGCAGATGACTAAGTCGGTGCAAGAGATTATCCTCAAGTTCAGGGAGAGGGCCTTATTGGTGCCTCAATATGCAGGGGATCAGGAGATGCGGAATACCCGCTACCATGACATGTTGAGAGCTGACATTCGGAAGCATGTAAGCCATTCGGCATGTCCAACATTGGATGACATGATTACGAGGGTGAGGGAGAGAGAGATTTACATAGAGCACACCATGAAGAGGAAGGAAAAGACTGAGCAGGGTACTGAGGTTTCAGGGAAGAAACCCAAGGGATTTGACTCTTGATCAAAGGGCCAGCAAGGCCGGAGCCGGTGTGGGAAATGCAGCAAGTCTCATGAGGGAGTTCGTCGGACTGAGGGATCGGGCTGCTATAAGTTCGGTAAGACTGGGAACTTTGGCAGAGATTGTACTGCCCCTACCTCCACCTTTCATACATCAGACCTGATTTACTTTCATTGCAATCAGAAGGGCCATAAAAGGCCAACTGCCCGAGATTGACAACAGCAGCAGTGCCAGCTCCAGCGACCCTGCGGATTACGGATGGCCGACAGGGCAAGACAGATGCTCCAGTGATGAGGATCCGATCCTTCCAGTTGACCGCTGAGGAGGTGCGTGCCTCACCGTATGTGATGACGGGTATGTTTTCTTCTTTGTAACTCTTATTATATGTCACTTATGATATTTATGTGCCATGTTATGTGTTTTGTTTTGGATCGTTCCATGTGAACGGTATCCCAGTCCAGGTGTTATTCGATTTAGGGGCTACACGATCATTTGTCTCTCTTGCACTTATCAAGTGGTTCCCTGAGTCTTCGGGAATGTTAGATTGCCCTCTAGAGGTCTAGATTGTTGACGAATGATCAATACGAGCATCAGAGGTTTTTCAGGTATTGTGTTTTGAGGCTATATGAGGAGCACTACCTAGTGGATTTGGTTCCCATTCGGTTGCGTGGGAACAAGGTTATCATAGGAATGGACTGGTTGAACCCTAATGGGGCGGTGATCAACTGTGCGCAACAGTTGGTATGTGTTAGGACCCCAAGTGGGGAAGAGTTGGTGATTCAGGGTGAGAGACTGCAGCGTGGACCAACTATGTCTTCAGCAGCGAGGGCTGGATGTCACACCCCCAAACCAGAACGGCGGAAACGTTCGGGGGCGGAGGACTCATGTATAGTATGACAACAAATGTATAACAAACATTATATTAATAATATGAAGTTTACATTGTATTTGATTTACATAAGATTGGCTCCAAAAGTAAATAAAAAAACAAAGACTTAAAGCTACTATGCTCCATTGTCTCAAAACCTAAGCGTGTACCTGTCTACTAGTTTCCTGAGAATACAAGTGATTTTGAAAAAGAGAGTATCAAAATTTAACTAGTGAGTTCATAAGTATTTTTTTATGAAGTAAGTTCCTTATTCCTTCAAAATTGTTTGTGTGTTTATCCATAAAATCCTACATTTTCTTATTAAATAATAACCATACAAGTTCCTTCTACAATTACTTAGTGTATACAAGTTGTATATAATTTAGATCGTACGGACAGTTGAATGGGTAGGTCTGGCCTAAGCCCAAAACCAAACAAAGAAAATCAAGTGAGGCGGAAGTCACACATTCCACTATCTATCGGATCCTTATGATATATAGCCCTAATTTATCCTTTAGGTAATCTTAGAGTTAACAATAAAGGTTATTTTAATCATGATGAATGTGTTCCTTTAGAAAATCCTATATTTTCTTAGTAAAATGGATTGTAGTCTTAGACCTTAAGACCAAAATATTATATGTTTCTTATACTTAAATTAAGATATATAACTCTTTAATTTCGTATCAGTAAAGTGACCAATACTAGTTCCTACCATGATTACTTAGTGCATAAAGTTATATATAATCAAGGATCGAACGGACAGTCGAATGTATGGATCTGCCCTAAGCCCACAACCAAACAAGGAACAGGAAGTAAGGCGTAAATCACACATTCCACTGCATATCAGATATTTATGTAAACAGCACAAATGTATCCACTAGGTATTCACATCGACATGTAATCAATCGAATCTATTTCCAGAAAATCCTATATTTTCTGTAAAGATGAGTGGTAGTCTTTAACATACCAAGACCGAAAAAGTATAAGTATAAATGCACTACTTAGTTTGATAACTTGTAGTTTTATTAAGTAAAACTAGTTGAAGACGTGCTTCCCCTGAAAGCTGGATGTTTTGTTTTAACCTTACCATGATTACTTAATATATACAGGGTATATATAATCGAGATCAAACATAAAGTCGATTGGGTGATTCTACCGTAAGCCCACAACCAAACATGGAACAGGAAATGAGCGGAAATCACACAATCCACTGCCTATCTGATATTAACTGTATATAACCCTGGTGTATATACGAAGTAATCATATAATGATAACCCCTTAATATTGTTTAATAAGCATATTACTACGTAAATAAATCGTTTTTTTCACCATGTGAATTCTTATAACTATATTAATATGACGGATATCCAGATACGTTAATGGCGTTTGTCACCCAGAATAATTGTAGTTAACAGTCAGGGTGCGGGGTTGTCAGTCCCGTATAGATCTATACACAAACTCATACTCTCCCTCTAGGAGACACTAGTTCATAAGTGGGGACTTTCGTTGGTGCTTAGGTAAATATGCAAAGCCATGTCTCACAAATCTAGTGTATCAATGAATTCACGAGTAATACGGTGAAAAACCTTTTCATAAATAAAAATGAATTTTTTTTATTTATACCTGTTTATGATAAAAATTGTGGACTGACTCATAAATTATACCTATTATAGTTTATATGCTTGTTTTCATATCGTTTTTCCTACTTAGTAAAATAATCTGAAACTTTCATAAACTATACTTGTTATAGTTTATATGCATGTGAATTTAATAATAAAATCCTCGTTATTTTAACAGCTTTAGAAGATATAATTTAGCAATAACGTGTAAAGTGTTTATAAAGTAAAAGGGAACGTAATAAATGTTTTTTTATAAACACAAGATTTCTTATGTTTTACTTGTATTCCCTCCCCCCCTTAAAACATATAAAAAGTTTGGAAAAGTGTAGGGCTATGAACTCACTTGATATGTGGTGATTTGAACAACACTTTGTCTCTAGAAATGAATTTCCTTAACAAAACCCTGAGTTTCTGATGAAAATCGGTCTTTACACGCGCAAAGTTTCAACTAAAAAAGATTATTTACTCGAGGACGTTAGGGCTCCGGGATTTCTTCAGATGTTCCCGAGGATTTAGGGTGTTTTAAGATGGCTAGAGGGTATAGAGAGTGAATGAGAGTGAGAATTAGCAACCATTTCCGGTAAGCCTCACATGCTATTTATAGTTAGAGATTTTGACTCCCACATTGTGAGTTTGGTCCTAATCATCCCGTAGTGTCCAGATGGCTTCTCACGTCGTGACCCTTTAACATAGACTTGTCGTGTGTCTTCTAGGCACGAAAAGTGGCGTTTTGACTCCTCATGTCATGAGAAATGATGATCACGTCGTGCATTCTGTTAAATTAGGGTTTCTGACACACGTCATGCTCTCAGACAGTTGTATCCTCGAAAGGTCATAACTCTTGCATACAAGCTCCGTTTTTGACGTTCTTTATATACATGTTTAGATTAAAATCTTAAAGTTCGAAAATATTCAAACAGGTAAGCAATAACACTGAAATAATCAAATAGATGTTGAATGATTAAAAGTCACACCTCAGCTAAACTTGATGAAGAATTTTTACTATAGAGGTGTGCTAGGGTTACAAGATGAATAAAAGAGTTAACCTAAAATAAGATGCATGCATGCACCATAAATACTATAACGCTAGAATTAAATATGGGAGGACAGGCCCAACCTGTTTATAAAATAGACTAACTACAAAGCCCAATGACACAAAAACAAAATACTCAACAATCTCCCACTTTGCGTCAATGGAGGCTACAACCCATCAGCCAGTGATTCACTTATGTACTTCAAAGATTTTCGGATTAAAGCACAACAACATCTTGCGAACCTGGATATACCACAAAATCATATCAGAGAAGCACTTGACATCATCCTTATGGTTTCCCTTGAACATAGTAACCAGATCCAATACAAACTCTAGACACGAAGTAGTGTACAAATGTTTGTCTTCGAGATAGAAGTAAGGCCTGCGATAGTCTGTTGCAGGGCGATCTCTAGACCAGTACACAACAAACCATCCTTCCTTGTATATCTTTGATGGCTTTAACTTTTAGTAGTCCATTGGAGCTTCCTTGGGAACAACGTTCGACTTCTTTCTCAAAACAGCGACAATATCCACATCCATTAAACCAACTTCATGAATATACGACTTGATCATCAATTGGAGATGGGTCATAACAGGTTCGTACTTCTCCTTCTCTTTCAACAGCAAGTTGTATAACATGATCCAGTTATGACGATTCAGACAAGGCAAGTCTTTGAGGGTGAATTCGTAGGCTTGACAAGCCGAACCTCTCGCTAATTTGAACATTGCATTGGGGAAACTTTCAGTCTCGATAGGCCCGGTGACTTTGATAACAATAATCTTGTTCACACTCAAAGTTTCAAATTGAGGCTTCATGTGCTTCAAGTAGAAGGAAAACGACATTTGATCGGCTCCGCTGTCTGAGAAAGGAGCATTCGCAACCTTCACGAAGGTACGAAACCCAAAAGCCTTAAGAGTGATTGGATGATCTAATTGCGAATCCTAAGAATTTTGAAGATCAAAGGATGCAACAGGATCCAACCAATATTGGCTTGGAAACTCCACGACTCATTTTGGATTCACTTCAGGGTCCACTTAGGAAATAATAGCATTTTGCTATTAAGTGTGGTTTGAGCTTCCTTTTCATCCCTTTCCTTTTCTTCTGCCTCCCTGACAATACTGGAATTTTCATCCAATTCTGCTTCACGAGCCTTCCGCCTTCTAAACTCAGCTTCATCAGGTTCTTCATCTTCGTCGTTGTCAATAATGAGGTCTTCACTGAATAGTTTTTCCTTCCCCTTAGGCTGTTGCATGATGACTGGTTTGAAAGCAGCTTTGAGATGTCCGTTCTTTGTAACTTGGGAGCCACCTTCTCCTCCTTGTTTCGCATCATAGCATTGAGGTGAAACACCATGAAGTCTGTGAAACATGGTGAACACATCGCTTAATTTTTTTCAGTTAAGTGTTTCCGAACGGTGATTGATATTATTCGATCCCCGGTCTCAATGATATCTGAGAGCAAGCCAGTGACATCATAAATGCAACTTCGCATAACGGCCCTCTCAGACAATAGATTGTTGACATGCTACTGTGAATGTTGAAGTTAGAGATCCATCACCTCCAGTTTCTTTGTCTTACTGGCATGAGCATCCATTATTTTGCTTTCCATCGCCTAATTATCTTGAAGCTTTGTAATTTATGAAGAAAGGATGTTTGAAACAATGGGCGATCCTGCTGCAAGCTAGTGCTAATCTTCTCCAAATATGTCTTCTTAGTTTTGAACTTAGAGCCAAGGTTTTGAAGAGATTCATTTGCATATGCAATATTGTTGTTGTAGGTGGTTCGATAATTCTCCATAAAAGCAATTGTTTCAGAGATTAGTTTATCGACTTTTTCGGTCATTGTTTTGCAAACCTCTGTGGAATCAGACACCGCCTTATTCATTTTTGCAACGTTTTCTGCGTGTTACTTTGTTATTCGCTCAAACAGGGCTTCAACTGTGACTTTGGAGTATGCTTTAGAAGAGGAAGCCCTAGAAGCAAGGAGTAGCTGGTTAATTTTCTCATATAGGGAGTGAAGCTCCCCTTTCGTGATAGTGGCTTCGTCTTTAATATCCATCCTTATTTGAAATGGACTATAAGTGAATCCATCAAGATCATCATCATTATCATTCCCGAAGATCATATCTGTATCATCAGTGCGAATGGGGGAGATGGGAAGTGAGCCATGTGTTGAGAAATCTGATGCTTTAGCCCCCGTATCAGATACGTTGACTGTAACATCAAGGTTGGTTGATGTGGTGGGAGGAGTGATTGAATCTATGAATAGTGGGGTTGATACGGAAACAGTGGTTTAAGATTCATTTGAAACAGGCGGAGGACAAGGTGCAATAGTGATTGGTGTAGAAGTAGTTTTTGGTGAAGGAGGAGGAGAAGGAACAGAATCATTAAATGTTTCATTTACCTCTGGGTTCAGATTCTGTTCTTCATTGAGAGCTGGTAGTTTGTTGCGAACTTGTTCGCCTTCATTGTGAACACATTCTTCCTCCTCATTACGAACGAGCTCTTCTTCTTCGCTATGAACAACCTCTTCTTCCTCGTTGTGAACAAGCGCATTTCCCTCAACCATGACAACTAACTGTGTCTCAGAATTTGAATCTCTACTGTCACTCGGAGTGGGAGACTTGTGTTTGCGAGCCATTTGTTTTCGGTGTTTAGGGGCAACAGTGGAGGAGGCTGCAGTGGCATTTCACTCTTTAGTAGGAGATTTTGCAGTAGTAAATGAACCCACCTTATCGGTGAATTTCTTTCCTCCTTTCTTTGAACCCTTGTTCCCTTTCTTGACCTTGTCTGCCTCAGCTAGGATTTCTTGAAATGTTGCAGTTAAAGGGCGAAAACTAGATGGAGTAAGTGTTCGATATCCCTCCAGGATTTTGCTTGAAGGAGGCACATCACTGAACATAACTTCCGGAATCGATCCTAGAAAAAAAGAACTTTGAGATGTCGAAAACGATTATTCCAGTGGTGTGAAAAGTGGATATGTTTGCCATCAGTGCATCCACCATCAATGGAATTTGTATCTTTTCAATTGATATGCGAACGATGATAATCCAAAAAAGTACACAGGAAATCTCACTGTGACGTCTGGTGGAATGTATACTCTGGATGACTTGAGCACAAAGAATGGATCTGTAATCGACATTTTGACCATTGTACAGACCATACGTAGATCCCATGAACATCTTACTTGCACAGTAAGACCCTGTAACCCGTGTAGAAAAGGCCTTGAATAGGAGAGTGAAGAGAGTATTCCACATAGGAGGAAGGTTAGATTTCTTGAACTTGGACAGAGCTGTAAAAGTTTCTTTATATCCCATCCGGTAGAACATCTCCTAAAGAGCAGCATTGGTGGTGGTTTCTGGGTTGATCATCTCGTCTGTCTGTGAAAGCCCTTGAAGGGAGCTGAAGCGGGTCTTGGAAATCGAAGTGGTACGATTCTGAATGTCGAAGTAGATTCTTTGTTCATCCATAACATAGTAAGCAGATGTATACGCCTTGGAGAGATTCGACAAAGGAATATTCTACATTTTAGTGAGAGCAATCGTCAGAGGGGAGTATTTGAGACATTCGATGATCGGATGCATAAAAGCTTCATACTTACATGGATTTAGATTAATCATCAGATTCTAGTGTTGTTTGATTGCTAGGATAGATCAGTGAATGGTTTGATCTTGAATAGAAGCATTTTCAGAAGAGGTCGTCATTGGAGAAGCTTTGAAGAAGACGATGAACAGTAGAGAGCGATTTGTTTGCCGGATATCTTTTGAGTAGATTTTGAAAGTGATAATGAGAGAGAGGAACTGTGAAAACCTTTATATATCATTCACTTTGTGATGAAAATACAGAGAGAGTCTGCATTGGGTACTGAAACGTCACCTGAAAAAGTGTGACTTGACAATTGTAGATGTCAAATCCGTGTGTCATGCGGCGGAAAAATAGCCGGCCATTCAAATTCTTCACGCACCCTTTTGAATTCGTATCGCCAGAGATTGTCGCATCATCATCCATCTTTCGCAGGTAAACATTCTTTGTCCCACAATTGCAAACTTTCGTTTTAGAAAAACTGGATTACACTGCCAACTTGAAAGTAAATATTAAGAACCACAAACAAGACTTTTGGAAGATCATGAGGACCTTCGTGCAAGAGTGTCAAAGATAAAGAAATAAATCGAGTATATCTTGGAAATTTTGTGATGTCTATATGAAGACATAAATCATTTAATCTCGGACATAGATTTCTTCCTTCGAAGTCAAGAAAAACTAAGAAGTGTATGTGTGGTTTCCAGTTGAAATACGACCAGTTCTCTGATAAGAAACACTGAAAGGATTCTTATAATTCGGCTCATTGTGTGGCTAACTCTCCAACCGGACAATGAACTTGATATAAGAATGAATGTCGGATGAAGTACTCATGTGAACGGTGTAGTCAGTTGAACGAGTAGGTTTGGAATTATTATACTGATAAGATAAAACTCTATAACATCAAACCAAAATAAACTGGATGTTTTGGAAAGAAGAGACTTTGCAATAGAGTACTCATAAAGATCTCGCAAAAGAAAAAAGAGATTTCATGGTACAATCCAAAAAGGTGGAGTTTCGTTAATTCCATGGTGATAATCTAGATCTGTTAATTGTTCATCGTCAATTCATGTAAGTGTGTTGGATTTTGGGTTTCACTCAGTTCGTGGTGAACGACGCTAACATCATGAACACATACATTTCGTAACCATAAAACTTAGTGGTATTGCACAGAGTCTCAAGGGTTACATTTATGAGTGCGAAGGCAAACAAAGAAGAGTGAAGGTGGTTAAATAACCAAAAGTACCTCTACGAAACAAATGTGACCAAGCAGATAAGTCTTAACGTGATGTGAGAAGAGTAAGGTAGCTCATGAAGAATGTAAAATTTGCAGCCTAATTGGGAAGAAACGAATGGTAGATTCGATTCATTAAGGCTTCACATGGAGTCGATTGAGGCTTCGGTCAATATGCAACATCATGTTTCTAGGGACACTTAGCTAATACAAAGATAAAGAATTTCATACCTGCCCTTTCACCTGAATGAGAGAAATCACAAACATACTCCATGGGCTTTATATGTGCCTGATATTTTAGATAGTTTATGAAATACAAAGAAACTACGTTTGTAATTTTGTTTATCTTAAAAAATAAAAACAAAAGAAAATAGAGAATTTTGGATTTTGAGTTTTTCTGAAGAAGAAATAAAAAAAATCAGAAAAAGTGATGTAAGAACGAAACAAAGATAAGATAAAGTATACATATAGTACAAAAGATATAAGAAAACAAACAATGAATGAACATAGAACCACAAACTATTACGAGCGTTCGCATAGATTCGCATCAATAGAGTCAATAGCGAATGAACAATTGTCTGTGGAATGCTATGAACCTTCGCACCAATTCGCACTTACTTCATTATTACTACAAAAGTGGTTTTGGTATATATTCAACTTCCATCATTCCTAGCCCTTGAAGAATTCTATTAAAGGTTGTCTTAGGAAGGGCCTTTGTGAATATGTCAGCCAATTAATCAGGGGATCTTACGAAATGTATCTCGATGTTGCCATCTTCCACGTGATCCTTGATGAAGTGATACCTCAGTGTTATATGTTTCGTCTTGGAGTGTTGCACTGGATTGTGTCAAATGCGAATTGCACTTTCAGAGTCAAAGTAAAGGGGAATTATTTTCATACTCATGCCATAGTCACAAAGCTGGGTTTGAATCCAAATGACATGAGATGTGCACGAAGCTGTAGCTATGTATTCGGCCTCAGCGGTTGATAATGATACGCATGTTTGTTTCTTGGATTGCAAACTAACTAACTTGCCATCAAGAAATTGGCATCCACCAGTTGTGCTTTTTCTATCTAGGCCACAAACACCAAGATTCGCATCCGAAAATGCTTGAGCAAATAAGCCGGAGTTCGCAAGATATCATATGCCTATTGATGATGTTCGTTTTAGGTATCTGAAAATATTCTTCACTGCCACCATGTGAGGTTCGCGTGGATTTGCTTGGAACCTTGCACGATAACAAATAGAAAACATAATGTACGGTCGTCTAGCTATTAGATACACTAAGGAACCAATCATCTGACGATAAAGGGTCATATCTGGAGCTAGCTTTTCCAAAGATGGTGTGAGTTTTGTTCCGAATGCCATTGGAACGTTCACTTTAGAGTCACCTAACATGCCAAACTTAGAGAGTAAAGTTTTCGTATATGCTTCATGATTAATGAAAATACCTTCTCGTCCCTGACTTATATTCAATCCAAGGGAAAAACTAATAGGACCCATTGAGCTTATCTCAAACTTAGTTTCCATCAACTTTCGGAATTCGGCTGTGAGGCTGGGATTAGTAGATCAGAAGATGATGTCATCAACATAAATTTGGATGATCATTAAGTGGTCACCCTCTTTCTTAAGAAAGAAGGTTAGGTCATTTGAACCTTGTTTTAATTTTGACATTTTGAGGAAACGAGTAAGAGTTTCATACCAGGCTCTCATAGCTTGCTTCAAACCACATACTGACTTGTCCAAAATATAGCAATGATCCGGATACTTCTCGTTCACAAATCTAGGTGGTTCTTCCACGTATACAGTCTCTTCTAATTCTCCATTTAGGAAAGCGCATTTTACATCCATTTGGAACACCTCGAAGTTATTATGTGCTGCATATGCCAGGAATATGCGAACTGATTCCAACCTTGCAACAGATGCGAAGGTTTCTTCGTAATCGATACCCTCTTCTTCGCAATATCCCTTAACCATGAGTCTCACTTTGTTTCCTATGACATTTCCTTCTTTTTCCAATTTATTGTGAAACACCCATTTCAAACTTACCACAGAACTATCCGGTGGATTGTGAATCAATCTCCAAACCTTATTACTTTCGAACTCATTTAGTTTGTCTCGCATTGCCTGCACTCAATCGGAGTGATCAAGAGCAGTATTGAAAGTTTTGGGTTCTATCTTGGAGACAAACGAAATAAACATGTAGTATTCCACTTGAGAGAATAAAACAATTTGTTTCTCTTTCAGTTGAGATCTTGTAAGAACTCCTGCAGACGATTCACCAATCACTTGTGTTTTCGGATAATCTCTAGTCTATTTCGTTAGTGAAGGGAAGTTCGGATCATAAGATGGATCTAATTCAACGTTCAAGTCTTTGAATTCGGATTGAACATCTGTATCATCGTTCGCATCTGTATTCTCCCCCTTGAATGATGAGTGAATTTTAAAGACATGATCCTCTTCTTCCTCCTCTACTGGTCGTTCGTGTGTAACGTTTGAAGAAGAATCCTCCCCCTGGAGAGGATCATTGGATTATTGTGGTGCAGAAGGTTCCTCCTGAGGACTTGCATTGGAGTTAAAAGACTCCCCATGGACATAATCGCTTTGATCTTGAGGCACGTCCATAGTGTATGGCTGATGATCCATGTTTTTCGTAACTTCATGAATTATCTTCTTCAATTCATCAACCTTGTTGTCAGCTTCTTCTGCTTCAGAATCAATGGCCTTCTTTGGTTCATCAAAAAGGAGCATGAATTCTTCATATAGACGAGCCAATGGAATTGTCGCTTGGTTTGTTTGAGGAAAGATCTCTTTCGCTTGACAGTCATTCGCTTGAGTTCTTTTGAAGTAATTGTTAGGTCACATTTGGTTGGTTTGAGCTAGGCATCAATCTGTATAGGTCTTGATAGGGTTTTGGTCATGTATGCATGGGTGTTTTGTGTGCTTGTGGCTGTGAGGGTGTTCATGGCCCTGAATGTGTGTACGACCATGAACAGGTTTTCAGTAGTGAACATGCTTGCTGTTGGTTGGTCCCTATATATAGTGTTAGATGTGTCAGACGAACAGTAGTCGTATGTGTGTGTGTCCAAGTGTACCAGACGTTTATGGCCTTAATAGAACGTGTGCATTGTTGGAAATTCTTTGCTTCTACTCCTTCTTTTCTCATTGATTAGTGCTTGATTGTGTGCTTGATCATTGGTTGGATCCGATTCTGTGGACATACAATTGGTATCAGAGCCAATCCGGTGTCAAAATCATTCAAGTAGTCTTCATAGCTGGAGTAATCTTCTCTTTGTGACTGTTTAAGCTTGTGTACTGGGTTTTCTGCATTGGATCGTGAAGTTCAAGTCCATAGGAATCAAAATCAGCTCAAAATTATATGTTTTCATCTATTTTTGGGTGTTTACGGTTACACCTGTTAAATTGTTTACGGCTGTGAACTCTGTGTACGGCTGTGAACCAATCATCATTGACGGTGATCTCCTAAGTTGACCGTGAACCATTCATTGGTAGTAAACCATTCATTGACCATTAACTTTTGGACATGAATCACTTGTTGACCATGAACTGACCGTGAACCGTGAATTGACCATTGACTGTGAATTGAATGTGAACACTTTCTGTGTATGACCGAGAACCCTTTACGGCCGTGAACTCTCTTGGTTGTAATCGTTTACAGTTGCTTTTCATTTCAAACCTTTATTTTCAACCAGTTAAGAAAGTCACAGCAAATTATAAAAATGGAATCAGAAACATTAACAGCTCATCAGGAATTGGACTCGATTATGGGTCCCACTACTAGAATCCCACGCTTGTTGTTAGCTGAAGGTTTCCCAAAATGGAAATACCAAATGGAAAAGCACATCAAGATGAAGGACTTCAAAATATGGCGCAGTATACTAAAAGGTCTTGTTAGAATCACGACTACACTCGAAAATGGAACAATTGTTGACAAGGACTTCGCAAACTAGACCGATGAAGACTTTGATATAATTGAAGAACAAGAGAAGGCCTTTGAAACTCTAACAATGACTTTGTCTCCATAGATTGCACAGGGATTTCGTGAGTATGATTCAGCAAAGGCTCTATGGGAAGCACTGATCGAAGTGTATTAAGGGAATGAAGATATGAATCAAAGTTGTCAGGACATGCTAAAACAAAAGTTCAATATGTTCAATCATGTTCTGGGCGAAACTTCAGAAGCTCAACTACAACGTTTTATCACACTCACTAGTGAGATGAGTTCAATAGGGATCTCAGTGCCAAAATTAGAAATCAACAAGAAGCTGCTCATTGCTCTTCCAAAATCATGGGATATGAATGTCTCAGTCATCAAGAAAACTAAAGATCTCAACAGACTCAGCCTTGCTGAAACGATGGACAGTATAAAAGCATGTGATATTGATGACAAACAAAGAGAAATCAACCATGTGAATTCTTATTCTACTGCAAAACTAGGGATCTCCTCCAACAATGCTTTTTCCTTCTTTACCGCACCTGCTCCACAAAATCAAACCTTTGTTGTTCCACAAACACCATCCCAAGTTTTCCTCCATCAATGACTTATCCATATGCATCCTCCTCCTCAAAAGCCCCTGCTGCTGCCTCTGCTCCCAAAGAAGCTGAAGATAACTTGGCTTTAGATTTTGGGTTGGTGAACTGTTATAATGATTTTGTGGCTGGTGATTTGCCACCACAGGTCTCTTTTGCTGATTTAGATCAAATCCATCCAGAGGACGTGGAGGAGATGGACATCACTTGGAAACCGCTACGGCTGTTTTCAGCGCCAAACCATTTGCAAAGAAAATAGAGAAGAATAACTGGGGAATGAATGCGGATAAGAAAGTTGGTTTCAACAAGGGAAAGTTTTAATGCTTTAACTGCCACGAGCTTGGGCATTTTTCTCATGACTGTCCTAAACCTAATCGTCAAGTGAATAATGAAAGAATGATGGTGCTGTTGGGAAACAATGTAGGAGCTACTACCAACAATGAAACTGCGAATCTAGCGGTGGTGGCTCAATAATTTGACTAGGAGGATCAAATTCAAGACTTAAACATTTCTGGACTTAAAAATGCTCACTTGGCCCAGATCAATGACATCCCTGAGGAGAAAGATGAAGATGATTCTAAGGCAGAAATGACGGCATTACAATTTACTTTTATGGTGTCAACTACTCCTAAATTTTAAAAGAAAGAGGCCAGTCAAAATTCCGATTCTCAAACTTGTATTGATACTGTTAAATTATTGCGTGAACAGATTGAATTACTTCGTAGAGAGAACGAGGACCTGAAATACGAGGGGTATAACCTTAGGAAAGGCCAAAAACCATTAAAAGAACAATTAGAGGCCAACACTAAGGACTTCAGGAAATTGTAAGAAGAATACAATAATAAGTGTGAGAACAATAATTTCATTAAGAAACAACTTGCCACAGTAACTGAGGAACTCGACACATTGAAAATTCATTTTGAAAATGCTGATTTTCACTTTAAAAAGATTGATGTGTCCAGTGAAACAGTTGAAACCATGATAGAAAAACAATTGAGATGGAAAGATAAGAAACAAGTAGGTAAAGGGTATGAGTGTGTCCTTCCTCCTTTTAATCACAATTACACTGCTACACCTATGATGCAGGAAGAGATCGATAGAGTAGAATTTCTTGAGTATGGAAAACCTGCTATACCCGTGACAAAAAAATAGTGCGGGAAAAAGATACTAATGCTTCCACTTCCTATGCAGATCCATCTTTAAGTTAGGTCAAGTATGCACGTGAGAAGAATGTGTCTGATGTTTGTATTTCAAACAATGCTTCTTTTGTTTCTAAAACTGATGATTTGATTTGTGATGACTATGTGTCAAAGTCTCTTGATGCAGTTATTTTTGTTAAAAGTGGTGATGTATTTGCTAAATCAGATGTTTCTGTCAGAAGCATATCCACTCAACCCATACCTGTCACACCATTTGAGTCTTGCACATGCATGTATGGGAAGAGTAAGGGAGTAAATAAGAATAATAAACTTGTTTTAACTGTGGAACTGCTGACATATTGCTCACAATTGTCCAAATTGGGCATTTGTTCCTTTTCATGCGCACAGAAGAGAGAGCGAGTCGCGAGGAAGATCTCTCGTGAGAAATTTCTCGAGACCTCGTTCTCATGATGATGATTGGAATGTCAATAATGACAAGAAATTGGTTGAGCTTAAAAAGAATAAACATGTTTTTCATGAACACATAACATGCACTTTCATGAAACTGAACATAACGAAGCCAAGGTCGGGTTCGTCAAAGTCTTCGTGTGGGTCTTTCACTAGTATTAGACGGAAACCCAAATGATCATAACAAAAGAAAAATGTTTCAAAATCACCTGTCAATTTTTCTAAACCTAAATAACAATGGGTGCCCAAGAACTTAAATGTCCAATCATCACAATCTTATGCTTGTGCATCTGGTGATAATTCAAAATCTAAAAGTGAAAAAGAAAATTTTGTTGCTAAAAAGGGAAAACCCAGTGTGTCAATGACCTGGGTTCCAAAATCTAACTAATATCTCGCGCATTGTGCAGGAACAGCTACAGAGGAATGTTGTTAGACCCTGGTATGTTGACAATGGTTATTCCAGGCACATGACACGAGACATATCCCAACTACATGACATTCAAAATTTCAATGGGGGTTATGTTTCCTTCGTGAGAGGAGAAGGTGGAAAGATCAAACAAAGAGGAACTGTTACCAATGGAGTGCTAAGTTTTGAGAACATTAATTACGCTCCCGAGTTAAAGCACAGCCTATCGGTATCTTCTTGGCGTATGCTTCCTACATGGTGTTCATTATCTATCAGATGGACGTTAAGACTGCCTTTCTTTATGGAGCTGTGAAAGAGGAGATTTACGTTGATCAGCCTCCCGGTTTTGTCAACTCAAAGTTTTCGAATCACGTCTACAAATTGGATAAGGCTTTCTATGGGTTGCATCAGGCTCCTCGAGCTTGGTATGCTACGCTTACAAATCATTTGCTCAAGCATTGTTACACCAGAGGCACGATCGTTCCGACGCACTTTACAGAGCATGTAGATTCTGATCTTATTCTAGTTCAGATATATGTGGATGACATTATCTTCAGGTCAACAAGACAGAAGCTCTACAAGGAGTTCGAGACGATTATGAAGAAGAGGTTCGAGATGAGTTCCTTGGGGGAAATGATGATGTTTTTGGGTTTGCAAGTACGTCAAAGGTCAACCGAAATTCTTCTGCGCCAAGGAAAATATGTTGAAGACATGCTTGAGAGGTTCAGGTTTAAAGACTCAAAAGCTGCCTTGACGCCAATGGCTGAACGACCCGTGTTGTCTCCAGATCTTGAAGGCAAATCTGTTGATTAGACTGACTACAAATTGATGATCGAATCTCTGATGTATCTGACTGCAAGCAGGTCGGACATCATGTTCGCAGTTTGTCAATGTGCATGATCCTAGGCTAATCCTAAAGCACTCATTTTATTGTTATTAAAAGAATCTTTTTCTGGTATATCAAAGTGTCACGCCCCGTCCATCGGCAGAAACACCTGGTAGTGTAACGTCATTTCTCGTATCATAGTTATCAACTTCCTGAAAACACATGCAATTTAAAATACGTCAACATAAAGTTGGTGAGTTCACAGGTTTTGACTCCATATAAAAATAACACTTTTTCTCAAGTTCAAAAGTATAGTTTTGAAAGTATAATTTTGACTCTCCAACGTTTACTATATATATCCTAGGTATAAAAGTTTACTTACCAAATAAGTATATACCTATAAATCTCATATACTATTAATATAAGTGTTTGTAATTCTATACAGACAAAAGTTGCTACGTATAAATCTTATTTCAATTATATACGAGAAAAACCACTGCGTATAAATTTATTTCAATTCTATACGAGTATGTGTGCTAGGTATAATTACCTACTTAATATAAGTAGTACCCAGGGTGTAAGTAAGGGGAAACTTATACTTAACATTAATACTTGTATAACGACAAAGTACAATGCTTCTAACAACCTGCTACCATGAGTCCGTAACCGCTGTTTGACAACAAAACCTCTGACAAAACAATACACTCATGATTTACGATGAGAAACAATACACTCATGATTTACCATGAGAACAGTACACTCATGATTTACGATGAGAACAACAGTACACGCTTCATCAGCGCCGGAATAAAAATAAAAGGAATGAATCATCACTCACTTGTCTTAGGTTGTAATTAACAACCACGAGTGGGGTCGTCTACCCGTATCTTATTCATACACGACTTCCTTGCTCGCACGGGATTAATGATTATAGGTCAAAGGAGTTCCACTAAGATCCCCAATCTTAATTGATGAATGAGGTAGCTCATGTAGACTTTGACGGCTTCATATAGCTCTAACAACAAAAGCATTTTCATGTCTAAAATCCTAAGTCACTAGACTATGCTTTTAAACATTACTCCTAACCTCTTAACATTTAGGCAGTATAACAGCTATATCTTGAAGTAAAAATAGGTTTTATCTTGACCTAAAACCAATAATAACAACATATAACGTTCCTAGTTTTATCTTGACATAAAACTATCAATAACAACATATATCATACCAAGTTTTATCTTCACATAAAACCAATAATAGCAACATACTTTATAACTTAACATATAGAACTTCCGAATATAACTTCGGAACTATATATATATATATATATATATATATATATATATATATATATATATATATATATATATATATATATATATATATATATATATATATATAGAATCCTAAGTATAACTCAAGATCTACATGAATATACTACTATAACAATAGCATACTAACAACTTTACGATAGTTTTATACTTTCAAAGATGTAATAACTATATTCCGGTTATTATAACTATCTACGTTGATACTAATATACTATCATATAGACATAATAATAACGTATATATAATATTTAGCATGCGTTTTCCCCCAAAAATATTAGAAAGTGGGGCCGTGAAACTCACCTTAGTAGCATGATTTTATGTTATCTAAGCAAAAACGGTCAGCATACGTGGTCGCCGGGGCTCGGGATGCAAGAGGGCTTCAGCAAAGGAGAGAGGAGAAATGGAAATGGTGTAAGGAAGTGTCAAGGTTGGACCTGCTATTTATAGGGAGGATTTTAGACCCTCACGACGTGAGAATCTCATTGTTCACATTGTGAGTTTCGAGCTAATCTCTTCGTAGACTTGCCATCCGTCTTGTAGCTTCCGAAGGTGGCAAAATGACTCCTCACATCGTCAAAAATGCTTTGTTCACGTCGTGAGTTTAGATCTGTCACACCTCGAAACCGATGGCGGAAACGTTCTTGGGCGGAGGACGTCATGTAAAGTATCACAACCAATGTACATAGAAAGCATAGTAAACACAACCATTACATTACATAGTAAGATTTACATTTGTTTGAAAGAAAAGTAATACATGTTTGTATATACATCAGTATAACAAAAGTAAAGACGAGACTTCTATATGCTCCATATTCTCCAAAAGAAAGCGCAATACCTGTCTAACATTGACCTGAGAATACAAGCAGTTTTAAAGTATCAGCATAAAGCTGGTGAGTTCATAAGCGGTCTGTTTCTGGTAAAAGAACAAGTTTCCTTTGGTTTTATGAAAAGTTGTTTCCCAAGAAAATCCCATATTTTCTTATAAAAGTAGTTTGGTTATCCATTTATTAAACAACCTGTTTATGAAAAGTTTAGTTATCCCAAGAAAAACCCTTATTTTCCTAAAAAAAATTGGTGGTTGGTTATCGATCCGAAATGAAGTGTACAAGTATCTACCATACTCGTAGCGTTAAGTGAAATATCCTGAAAGCCTGGTTATCCTTGAAAAGTACATTAGTTTTAATACGTATATAAAACTAATAAGTAGGTTGTGAACTAATACCTAAGGGTATTACTGATACCCTCTAGTAATCAAAACAGTTATTACTTTGAGATTAGTTCACTAGGTTCATTATTACTAAAAGTAAATCTCCATTATCTAGGTTGCGAATTCCATAACCATACGACAAATTGGATATGGCGCGTAACGGGGCCAGTATCATTTATGACTTTTGTCACCTGTAGACCTGTCGGTCCCACTGTAGCTAGCAGCAAGGTGCGGTCCGTCCCATATATATCTATACACTCAAGTCACGTTCTCCCTCTAGGAGATTCTGGTTACAGGGGCGGTCCTCCACTCGCGTATCTCGGTGGAGTGTTTCTGAGGACGTGTCTCCAATCTTAAGAATAACGAATTTACAAGTAATAATACGGAAAATCCTATTTTATGAATGGCATGAAATCCTTTGTGATATATATAAAATATAACATTTTATAATGAGTTTCACAATTAGTTTGAAAACTAGCTCTACAAGTTAAACGGTTGGTTAATACGGATTTCAATGTTAAAAGCATACTGAACATGTAACTATAACATACGAAATAATAAGTTTTGAGTACAAGTTTCCTTGTACTTTTGCTTGTATCCCCCCCCCCTGAAAACATGAAAAACATGGAAAATGGGGTAGGGGTATGAACTCACCAGACGAGAATGTGTCGGGTAGGACTTTAGGTGTTAATTCAGGGCTGGAACACACGCGAGGATCCTATGTAACATGAGGAGATACATAATTGTATCTAATTAGACATTGAACCAATAATTAAGTAAAATATTACACTCTGATGCGAGAAAAACACCTTATCTCAAGTGTTAGGAATGATACGGGTTGCATCTAAGGGGGTGTAGGGCCTAGTTATGGAGTTTACTCTTCAAGAGTAAACTCTTAGAAGAGTTTTCGGCCCAATGACCATATCCCCATGATTTTACGACCGTAAACTCATGGATGGTGTGTTCTTGGATGTTTAAAGGTCTTACAACTCTTGGGGAATTAAGCTAGGTTCAATTCTAGGGCATAGGAAGTGGCTAAGTTTTCAAATAGACCATTTATGGGAGTTTAAGGCTTTAAACATAGACTTTACGGCCGTAAACTCATATGTGTCCTTTCTTTTGGTGTTTTGATGGTTCTAGGTTAAGCACACATGATTCTAGTCCAATATACAAGACATGAAAGGAAGTTAGGGCACCATTTGACCTCTTTAGAGGAGTTTACAGCCAAGGGACCATTCCTTGGGGGATTTACGGTCGTAATCTCGTAAGGTCAAGGTTTCCTTGATGTTTAAGGTCCCCACTTCGATGGTGGTTGATTCTAGACATTATTCCAAGCCATAGGAGGTGTGTAAAGGGCAATTTAACACCTTAAATGGTGTTTACGGCCTATGAAGGAGGGTTTACAGTCCAAGAATGTTCTTGGGCTGTAAACTCATGTTTACTCCCCAAATGACATGTTTTTGGTGTTCTAAACTCGTACATACAAGTCCCTAAGTCATAGCTAAGCACTAGAAGTGATTTGGAAGGGTTTTGGGGCTTCAAAACCCCATTTATGAGTGTTTGAGGTTTGGGGCTGTTCCAGGGCCGTAAACACAAGATTTTGATACTTTTGGATGATTTAATCATGGATTTGCATGCTAAACAAGCTAAACAACTAGCTAGGATACATTACTTACAAGCTTGGAGCTTGAAAGAGGTGTTTTTGGATCAAAATTGGCTTGTAGAGAGAGAGTAGAGAGAGAGTGTGTTATGAGTGGGAAAAAGCTTCAAATGAAGTCCACTCACCCTTATATATGGTTAGAGTTTGTGGCCCGGTGGAAATCTACCCGATACCGACGTTAAACGGAGCTTATGGTCGTACCCGAATAAATGGTCGTAACCCAACGTGGTCGTGATTTAGAAACTTTTAAAAAGAATATCGAGGGTGTTTCACGTTTTTCTAATGCGTTTCGACACTTATGAAGTCAAAATAAAAGTCCCAATTTAATTAACTTAATCCAAAAGTTAACGGAAAATTTTTAATAAAAACTAGTTTATTAACGGAAAAAGAGGTTACAAAACGGGATAAATTTCAGGTTGTCACAAGATATTATCCCCCCGCAGCCTCGTCACACCTTCTAGATCTGAAATGTGGCGGTTTGACTCCTCATGTCGTGAGTTTTTATGCTCACCTCGTGAGTTCAGTCAATTTAGGGTTTCTGACGGTGACATCTTCGGAAGGCCATAACTTTTGCATAAGAACTCCGTTTTTGATGTTCTTTGTATGCACGCGTAGGTAATTCCGAGTACTACAAATATCTAATACATTAAAATAGCTAAATCTAACCCTATTTTAAATTCCTCTTGTTATAAAGATTTTATAGTGTTCGGTTTATCATAACTTCTTCATGCGAAGTCAAATTTAGACGTTCTCTATATTTTTGGTATCCTATGTACGTATACTTTGAGTTGTATCATAAAATATGTATGAAAGTTCATAATTTAACATGAATTACATATTAAGTTTACACGTTACTAGTTTAACAAAAATCACATTACATGATTTGCATAATCACATGTGATTGTTTTTGACCTAATTTTGACGGGTGTTACATTCTCCCCTCGTTACAATAATTTCGTCCCGAAATTTATCTTGTGGATGGGGAACAGTTAATTAGTTGGGTAAAATATTGTGTATACGGCTTATCTCTTGAGGTAACTTCAGTTGGGATTCGTCAGAACCAATTCTTGCAAGAATTTCAAAGGTCCTATATACTTTGGGTTTAGTTTGCCTTGTTTCCCAAATCGAATCACGGTTTTCCAAGGAGAGACCTTCAATATTACTTTATCTCCAACTTGGAATTCTAAAGGCTTACATCTTACGTCACCATAGCTCTTTTGACGATCACGTGCTGCCTTTAATCGATCCTTAATTTGCAGTCTTCCAAGTTGTCTCGTGGGTTATTTATGGCTCGACACATAAGGTATATATGTTCTCTGGCCAGTTGTGTGTCTCCAACTTCTCAGTGTAAAAACTATAGCTCCCAATTCAAGGTCACGGGTAGTGTAATTATTCTCATGCACCTTAAGTTGTCATGATGCGTAGGTGATAACTTTCCTCTTTGCATCAGCACACATCCCAATCCTTGATTTGATGCATCGCGGTATACAATGAAATCTTCGGTCCCCTCTGGAAGGGATAGGATTGGTGCACTACACAACATTCGCTTTAGTTTCTGAAAAGTTGCTTCTTGGTTGACTTCCCGGTTGAACTTCATATCCTTCTGGGTTAGTGTTGTCAACGGTTTGGCTATTTTGAGAGATTCTCTATGAATCTATGGTAATAGCCAACAATTCCTAAGAATTGACGCATTTCTGTTGGCGTCTTCGTTGCTTCCAATTCTTAATAGCCAACAATTCCTAAAAATTGTACTTCTCTAATCCAAAATTCACATTCGGAGAATTTGGCATACAAATTTTCTTTTCCTAGTAGTTCCAAGATTATTTGCAAGTGTTGACTGTGTTCTTCCTTGGTTCGTGAATATATCAATATATCATCGATAACTACTATCACAAATTTATCCAAGTATGGTTTGCAAACACTATTCATGAGGTCCTGGAACATTGTTGGATCGTTGGTCAAATCAAAGGCTTAACTAGGAACTTAGATTGACCATACCAAGTCCTAAATGTTGTCTTCGGAACATCATCTTCTTGTACTTCAAGTTAATGGCATCCTGATCTGAGATCTATCTTTAATATTCTAGAATCTTCATGTGTTTTTGTCTACCAAACACCATATCCAATTTTAGTTGTGCATCGGTCTAACCATAATTAAACATAGGTGATCAGTCTACGTTTAGTTGTGGTTCAGCCCATGTACAATAAAACTCGACTAAGTAGTTTCACCTAAAACCTTGCGTTGAACTCTTATCGAGGGTTTGGGTTTTTTATATTTTTGGTTTATACATGTGTTCTCATCGCGGGACTGAGTTCATACATAACTCTATATCTTTGTGTTTGTTGTATTCATGAGTATTATTAATTACTGTTTGTTACTTCAGGTCTAGTTGATAAGGCACCAGCCAGTCAGGACAGTCGAAAGGGCAGGATCATTTTAGTATATAGCCATTCTGAAATCCAGCAACCCAAATCGACATGTCAATCCTTGTCACCGCTCCCGTAAGTAGTCCTTCAGTAGTATAATTTAATAATACTTTTTATTTGTATGTTAAGGGATATACCTAAACCTAACAGAGTAAGCCCTAAGCTATACTCGTGCTTTCTTAAGAAAGTATTAATTCACTATAGTTAATAGCTCTGATACCAATCTGTCACATCCCGACCGTCGGCAGAAACACCGGGCAGTGTAACGTCATTTCTCGTATCATAGTTATCAACTTCTTGAAAACACATGCAATTTAAAATACGTCAACATAAAGTTGATGAGTTCAGAAGTTTTGAGTCCATATAAAAATAACACTTTTTCTCAAGTTCAAAAGTATAGTTTTGAAAGTATAATTTTGACTCTCCAACGTTTACTATATATATCCTAGGTGTAAAAGTTTACTTACCAAATAAGTATATACCTATAAGTCTCATATACTATAAATATAAGTGTTTGTAATTACATACAAACAAAAGTTGCTACGTATAAATCTTATTTCAATTCTATATGAGAAAAACCACTACGTATAAATCTATTTCAATTCTATATGAGTATGTGTGCTACGTATAATTATCTACTTAATATAAGTAGTACCTAGGGTATAAGTGATAGATTTTGAGCATTCTAACACTCCTATGGTGTACATGCAACCCTATAAACCTTGGATCTATGATTTCTCTATTATACATGCAAATGAGAACTTTCCAAGGCTTTAATCCTAACTAGCATATTATGAAGCACTTATACTACAAAGTACTAGATAGATGACATACCTTTTGATGTAGCTTGATGTCTTCAAGCTTTAAGAGCTTAGCCCCAATAGTGTGGAAGCCTCAAGTGGAATCACAAATCACCAAAACACCTTGGAAGACTTTAGAGAATATGGATACTTGGTTCTCTCTAGTGAAATCGGCTAGCCCTTCATAGTGTACCACACTAGTGCCAATTTCACCAACCAAGGACATCTTTATATAGTGTGGAGGATTAGGGTTAAACCCTAATACCCATGACCTTTCATTTCCTAGTATCCATGGGTTAAACACTCCATGGACTATCCATGAAAGCTTAGCCCAACCTAAATGAACTTAGCCCATTCCATATATATAAGAGTCCATATTTAATTAGTTCCTTTTGATCACTTAATTAATTATAAATTAATTCTTGATCAATACTAATTAAATAATATGATTCCATAATAATATATTAGAACTTATAATATATTAATATTAATCATCAACATACTATTCTCAAAAGATTATCCATATAAATTGTGTCGGTGAAGTGCAACCCAAATGGACCATGTCGGGTCGGGTCAAGTACATACCAAATATAGTTATGGACTTAGACATTAATCCAACAGTCTCCCACTTGGATAAGTCTAAAACTATTATTGAGTATGACTTCAAAAACTAACTGGCAATCGTAGCTCTCAAAAGCTTCTGTCGAACTCTGACCTTGGCGATGAACTCTGACCTTTGTCAATGACTTGTCCATTAGATAAGGGATCATATATTCCTCCATTCTAGATATCATATGGACTGAGACATGGATTATAATCATTCTCTTTGTCCATTTGTTGTTTCCCGATTTCCGATTTATGACGACTGACTAATTAAACAAATCAAATCAGTCCTGGCCCGGCCGAGCACTTCCATTTGTCATCATCAAATCATCGAGGGGCCCACAGATATCGCTTTTATCCCGAAGGTAAAAGGAATGGATAAACTTTGACTTATATGGCTTGTTCTACTACTTGTTGAATCATACACAAAGACACATTTTATAGCACCGAGTTACCAAATGCGTTTTCGTGCAATCAATGTACTATCAACTCATAGTAACAACCCATATCTCTAGGTTTGAAGAATATAAGATATTATCGTCTCATAATCACTCGTGATAAAATCCATGAAGTGATTCCAATGAGCGCGGGTTTGAATCCAATACTCAGAACTTATGAGCACTCATGAGTGTTGTAGCCCTTTGTCCAACACCTTAGACCTCTACAAGCTAACCCATGACAGTCTTAATTCATATCTACTTCCAACATATGACCGACTGTGGATGGTTTGAATAACTTAGTCATTCCGGAAGAATAACCTAGTTTATTCGGGAAGTCAAAACATGCAAAGTGAAACACTATAATAATTGAATCTAATATGGTCTCAGAACTTATGAATATAAATAAAACACCTTTTATTTATCACCATATGATTACACATTATTCATTGTATACTGTTTCAGCTATCAACTTTATTCTTGAATTTAAAACAATAGTTGTCCCATGTTCCAAGCATGTACACTATGTTTTCTAAACACTAGTCATGCCATACACCAAGTATGCATACTATGTTTGTCTATGATCTTTACTTTGTGAACTAGATCAATTGAACATAACTTCAATGATTCTCTTTTCACAGTCCCAAATCCTTACTGCAAATGCAAGAATTCCAAATTCATGCCATTTACTGAAATCTGTTAGATTCTAAACTTATATGCATTGATCTTCTTGTAATGATTATGCACAAACTCACAAAGACTTGGCACTAATCATTACAGAGTATACCAAAGGAGATCAACTCCTTGGAAACATCCTTCTTGCATTAAGTTTCCTAATCTTACACAGATTAAATAATTTCTAACTTTGAAACATTTCCAAACTCCATTTTGACTATCACTTCTAAACAAGAGTTGCCCCCTTACAGATTGTGTCAATATGGTCGTTCCAGAATTATCACTATACTTCCAACTGTCCTTGAGCAACCAATCTTCGGTACACCTTAGATTGTCCACGACAATTGTTTAACCCTTTTAGTCATATCCAGTTCTAAACCTTTTCCCTTCTTAATGCCCCAGGCATTTGGAAAATTTTAGAAAGGATTAATATAGCACATGTAATCGATCCTATATCCGAAGCATATGGGACACGATTCATGATGTTTCACATAAAGACTTGATGCAGCGCAAAAAAACAACACAAAGATAACCAAGAATGAACCTGTTGATTCTAAAAGAATAGCCAGGACAATCTCTTCAAAACCACGTTGATTCTACGAATACCGTGGGATTGGCTTCAAAATCTGGTTAACACACAGAATTTGGGAGAAAATCGAAAGTTCATAAAATTGATGATTGACCATCCAAATTACATCAAAAACAGTTAAATAAGAAGCAGAAATTAAAATGAAACCCTAAAAGTCCATGGGCCAAATACAAACCCAAAAACAAAACCCAAAAATTAAGGAAAAATAACAAAAACTGCTCATAACTCCTTTTAGAAAGCGATTTATGGACTCAAAAATGGGTAAGTCCCCTTTGGGGACTTATCTAGACGTGCTCCTTGCTCCAAGCTTCGATTTGACTGGTCGTAGGCCCAAAACGGAGATTCGTAGCCAAAGTTATGGCCATTTTCGTGAAGCCCCTTTAGTCACACGATCATGGGCCTCTAGGAACGCAAGGGCCCGATCCTCCACACTAGGGCCCGCATCATCCCCTCCCGGGTAGACAAAATTCGACCTCGAATGTGCACCATGGTCATCATCAGAAGAATCCCCATAATAAGGAAGCAAATGCTTTACATTGAATACATCGGAACAACGAATGTGGCTTGGCAACTGTAGACGGTAAGCATTGGAATTAATCTTCTCCACAATCTCCACTGGTCCAATCTTCTTAGCTGATAGCTTGTTGTACTCACCAACCGAAAAACGATCTTTAGTCAAAACAGCCCAAACAAAATCACCTACTTCAAAATCAACTTGTCTGCGTTTTTTATCTGCATCTTGCTTGTACTTGGAGTTAGCTCGGACCAAGTTGTCATGAACAGCCCTATGAATATCATGTAGTCCTCCAACAAAATCCTGCACTTTCTTTGGAACTACCCTAGAAACAGGCAGTGACATCAAATCAAGTGGTCCCCGTGGCTGAACAGAATAGACCACCTGGAATGGACTATATCCAGTACTTCGGTTGATAGCATGATTATGAGCAAACTCAGCTTGACAAAGCTTCTGATCCCAGGTCTTCACATGATCACCCACTAAACACCGCAAAATATTACCAAGGGATCGTTTGACAACCTCTGTTTGGCCATCCGTTTGAGGATGATATGCACTACTAAAATTGAGCTGAGTGTTCACCATTTTCCATAGGCTACGCCAAAAATGACTCAAAAACCTAGTGTCTCGATCTGATACAATAGAAGACGGTAATCCATGCAAACGGTAGACGTCTCGAAAGAATAACTAGGCTACATTAACTGCATCTGTCATCTTTTTGCATGGAATAAAGTGTACCATCTTAGAAAAACGATCAACAACCACAAATATTGAATCATTTCCCCGTTGAGTACGTGGTAAACCCAACACAAAATCCATACTGATGTCTACCCAAGGTTGTGATGGAACAGGCAAAGGCATATAGAGTCCTGCATTGGTAGATGTGCCCTTTGACACCTGACAGATTCGACACCGTTTAACATATCTATCCACCTCCTTGCGCATTGTAGGCCAAAAATAAGATGATTGTACCAACTGTAAAGTGCGATCTCGGCCGACATGCCCTTCACCATGCAGCTCCCTAATGATTTGAAGGCGGAGACTTGAATCAGGGATGCACAATTGATTGCCTTTGAAAAGAAAACCTTCATGCAGTAGAAAATCAGACATCTGTCCAGATTGTATACCCTGCAGAACAACAGAAAAATAAGGATCAACCGTTAGTTGCTCCATGAGGACATCCATCCCCGGCACACCAACCCTCATGGAAACTAGCAAATTACTCCTCCGACTCAATGCATCAGCCACCCGATTTGACATCCCAGACTTGTGTTTAACCACGAAAGTGAATTTTTCCAAGAACGACATCCACCTCCCATGTTTGTGTGACACCTTATCTTGACTGCGAATATGTCTTAATGAATCATGATCTGTGAACAAAACAAATTCCTTATGAAATAGATAATGGCGCCAATGCTTTACAGCTTGGACCACTGCATAGAACTCAACATCATAAGTGCTATAACGCAGCTTTGGCCCCGTCAACTTCTCACTAAAATAGGCAACCGGTCGTCCTCCTTGACTTAGAACTGCTCCAATCCCAACCTTGGAAGCATCCGTGTGTAATTCAAACACTTGAGAAAAGTCTGGCAATACAAGAATCGGTGATGTAGTAAGCTTCTCTTTTACTAATTGGAAAGCTGATTCTGCTGCTTCGGTCCAAGTAAAGGTCTTCCCTTTCATACAATCAGTCACCGGTGCCATAATAGAACTAAAGTTTGGAATAAACCTCCTATAGAATGAAGCAAGGCCATGAAAGCTTCGAACTTCAGTGATGGTAGTTGGACTTGGCCATTGTCTGACAGCTGCTACTTTAGACTCGTCCACCTGTATTCCTTCCCCAGAAACAACGTACCCCAAGAACAAGACTTTAGGAACCATAAACACACATTTCTTCATAGCTGCGTACAAACTATCCCGTCGAAGTAAAGTCAAAACCTGCCTCACATGATTGACATGCTCACCAAAAGTAGCACTGTAAATAAGTATGTCATCAAAATAAACGACTACAAATTTACCAATAAAGGGCCTGAAAAACTGGTTCATCACACGCATAAATGTACTAGGAGCGTTTGATAAACCGAAAGGCATCACCAACCACTCATACAATCCTTCACGAGTCTTGAAGGCAGTCTTCCACTCATCCCCAGGCCTAAATCGAATCTGATAGTACCCGCTCTTCAAGTCCAGTTTCGTAAAGATAGAGGCACCACTAATCTGGTCAAGTAGGTCATCAAGTCGAGGAATTGGAAATCTATACCTCACCGTGATCTTGTTGATGGCGCGACTATCAACACACATACGCCAAGTACCATCCTTTTTAGGAGTCAACAAAGCAGGAACAGCACACGGGCTCATGCTCTCTCGAACATGACCTTTTGAAATCAAATCCTCCACCTGTCGTCGCAACTCCTCATGCTCTCCGGGACTCATTCTGTAATGTGGCCTATTAGGCAACTGACCTCCTGGTTGTAAATCAATATGATGTTGGATATCACGTAAAGGTGGCAAACCATCAGGTAATTCATTAGGGAAAACATCAGCGAATTCCTTGAGCAGAGGGACCATAGCCTCAGGAATTTCAACCTCCTTAGCGACTTCCTTCCCGAGCAATACAAAAATTTCACCTTCCGCCTCCAACTCGTCTTCAAACTGATTAAGGGTTAGTAGAGTACCCGAAGTTCTCGGAACTGGCTCATTTGGCTTACTGGGAACCAATGTTATCTTCACACCACCAAACAAGAAACTGTAAGTGTTAGTCCGCCCGTTATGATCTATGTTACGATCATACTCCCAAGTTCTGCCCAACAACAAATGACATGCATCCATAGCAACCACATCACACCACACATCATCTTTATACGTGGTACCAACAGAAAAATGAACAAGGGCTCGTTTAGATACAGTGACCTCGCCACCCTTCTTAAGCCACTGTAGCTTGTAAGGCTTAGGGCGATTTTCTGTTTTCAAAGCCAACTTTTGAACTGCTTCTTCAGATATAAGGTTATCACAACTTCCTGAATCAATAACAAAAGTACAAACCTTTCCCAAAATAGTACATGTCGACTGAAAGATGTTGTGTTTGAGCCAATCATCACCAACAACTTTTGGTGTAAAACAAGACCGCCTTACCACCAAATTTACCCCCACATCTCCAGTTACAACTTCCTCCTCGCATTGATGCTCTTCGTCATACACAGGGGGATCTTCGTAATTTTCACCGGAATCATCATTTTGCCAATCATCTTGCTCAGCAAACAAATGACGTTTTCCGACCTTCTTGCACTCTGATTGTCGGTGACCTGTCTCCCCACAACTAAAACACTTCAAGCTGCTACTAACAGTTGTCCTAGGGTTTGGTCCAACACTGTTAGATGTCGGTCTTTGTTGATTAGGAACAACACGGGGTACCATACCACCCGTCCCGGGACTTCCTCCAATATTGGCAGTTGAAGACGAACCGCCCACCCGATGACTTTGTTTCTCAAAAGCCAACGCCCGTTGGTGCGCTTCAGAAATAGATACCGGGTCAAACATATTTACAGAGTCCATGATTTGGACCCGTAGACCCCCAATATATCAAGCAACGAGTTGTTCCTCTGTCTCCTGGATATCGTTTCGGGCAATCAATTGGTAGAACTCAGTTGTGTAATCGTCAACTGATTTGGCACCCTGCTTCAGATTTTGCAACCGTTGGTACATCAACCTTTGAAAATTATGGGGTAGGAAGTTGGATCGTAAACACTTCTTCATCTTCCTCCAAGTCACGACCTTTGACTTTCCGAGCCTGTCTCGTGTCAGTTTCAGTTGTTGCCACCATGCAGATGCCCTACCACGTAGTCTGGTAGCAATCAATGACACTCTTTTGTTTTCAGGGACTTCTTTGAACTCAAAAACTTCCTCAACAGTAGCCAACCAGTCGATGAACCCCTCTGGATTCATACTGACCCCGTCGAATTCTGGGATATCAATTCTCATTCCGGCCTCCCAACGCCTATTGTCACCTCTATGATCACGCCTTGGCCGCCTTTCTAGATCATCTTCAGAATATGAACCGTCACTGCCGCCGAACGGGTTCCCAAATTCACCATCTTCCACTTGAGAATGTGTTCAAGACCTTTGCCCTCCTCGATTCATTAGTTCGACCATCCTATCAGTCAGTTGGTCAACCATTTGATCCATCCTCTCCTCCATTCGTTCCATAATACGTTCTTCTAGTTCTTGCTCATGAACATTAGCGGGCGTCCTGTTTCTCCTCGGAGGCATTTTGAACCAGGAATTCGGCTCTAATACCAACTGATGCAGCGCAAAAAAACAACACAAAGATAACCAAGAATGAACCTGTTGATTCTAAAAGAATAGCCAGGACAATCTCTTCAAAACCACGTTGATTCTACGAATACCGTGGGATTGGCTTCAAAATCTGGGTTAACACACAAAATTTGGGAGAAAATCGAAAGTTCATAAAATTGATGATTGACCATCCAAATTACATCAAAAACAGTTAAATAAGAAGCAGAAATTAAAATGAAACCCTAAAAGTCCATGGGCCAAATACAAACCCAAAAACAAAACCCAAAAATTAAGGAAAAATAACAAAAACTGCTCATAACTCCTTTTAGAAAGCGATTTATGGACTCAAAAATGGGTAAGTCCCCTTTGGGGACTTATCTAGACGTGCTCCTTGCTCCAAGCTTCGATTTGACTGGTCGTAGGCCCAAAACGGAGATTCGTAGCCAAAGTTATGGCCATTTTCGTGAAGCCCCTTTAGTCACACGATCATGGGCCTCTAGGAACGCAAGGGCCCGATCCTCCACACTAGGGCCCGCATCAAGACTAAACCAGACTTTTGCTATAACATTTCCATTTCAATTTGCCAAGTTCTCATAATTCAGATTATGAAAAGGGATGTTGTAATCATAACCGAATTTTAGAACGCAAATAGTGGACCCATATACAGAATTTCCTTATGTTGAGCCATTCCAACATGAAATTCATATATATATATATATATATATATATATATATATATATATATATATATATATATATATATATATATATCCTTGACTAAATGATTAAAACCTCATGATCTAAGCTTATAGATTTGAGATGAAGTATAATTTCCTCTCCCTTAGTTATAGCAAAACAACTGTTTCCCAATTGAAACTTTTGTTTTCTATAATTAACAATGCTAACTTGCAATACTTATCATAATTATCATGCTCCCACTAACATGATGATTATTAGCATAACACTTATGCTCCCACTAGCTTTGACATGTACTCAAAAATCAGCTAACTTTCTTACCAAAGTTCAGATTTCTGATACTAGATTGTTTTGTTAAAACTTTATCAAAAGCATACACCTTCCCTTAGATAGCACACTTGTGTGTCTAAACAATTATGAAGAGGAATGTCGTAATCATAATGGTTAGACCTTTTTGCCACTTCTCACAAGTCCAGGTTAGTGTGCCGGTAAACCACACACGCTCCACTAACGACTTTGAGAATGCAAATATCACAATTGCGATCTAGCTAAAATCTACTTAGTGAAAGTGTTTCCTCACCATCATTTTCATGAATCGGAGAGAAACCTTATGACACTTAGATTTAATGGTGTATGTGTTTTTATCCATGTGAATTATCAAAACCATAGTCACAAGACAAGGATAATGACAAATCCAAACTCATATGGACTGAACTCAATCTTAATTTTTTGCCACCTGGCAGCTCAAGGGCCTGCCATTGCTTCCAAGTTTTTGTGCAACAAATTGAGAACTCTAAGAACTCATATGCAAAGCCAACCTTAACTGGAATGGGCACAGAATATGTCAACACGATAGGTTATAAACCTCAAGTCGTGTGCTAGTGAAGAACTTTAGGTTCTATTCTTGATTGGTTCTTGAGACTTGCAAGACCTTTAAGACTCCCACTGTCCTCTTGACCTATAAGACTCCCTTGTCAAACACCCAAGAGATAGTGCGGATTTTAATCAAGACAAACACTTCACACAATTGGCCTAAGTTGGTCTTTGTTTTATCCAAAACATTACAACTTACCAATTTCAAATGTACAAGAGTAGGAAACTTTTACTCTTACATTTGACAAGTGTTTTAAACCTTCGTTAAGACATGTCACTCAAGTTACAATCTTGGAGTATGACTCTAAGACTTGTATTGGAACGAAGTATGACTCATCTTCTTGATTTAACCATTTCAACAATTCAAGATCCCTCTTCTTAGTCATAAGAATGCACTAAGATTTCCTTAGAGAACTAATTGTGATATGGTTTCTTAATCCTTAAGATGATCACAAAACAGATACTAAAGTACTCTCCCATCTTTTCAGATTTGAGAAACTTTTATCTTTCTACCAAAGTTGATTCTTCTTATTCGCTCTGCCTTACATTGGAACCTTTTTCCAATGTCTCAGAATTACAGTTAAGCTTGTAAGTATAATCATATTTACTGAGCTTTAGTAAACTATGACGAATAGTCTTATCGATCTTTTGTGGTCGACTTGACCAGTGCACAAGAACGTGTACTCGATACCTTAGTCCTTTACTTGACTCACACATCCATGTGAACAAGTAATTAGTCTTAATTTTCCAAAACTTGAAAGTTCTCATTCATCATGCTATACAACTTGCATGATTCCAAGTTCCGGTCCAATTGAGACTTGGGTGATGAGAATCTTTCCATATTTGGTAAGTTTAGACATTACCACAAATGAAAGAATCAATTTCATATTTCCACTCTTGCTCTTAATGGAATCTTTATAAGCAACAATTTGTCCTCAAACGGCATTGTAAGGATATTTTAAAATAAATAAAATCAAAATTTTCCTTTTATTTTAAAAACTTTGCGGAAGAACTTTTCCTTACAATTCATATGAAAACTTGTTATCTATTCCAAAGCAATATCTCATAACTCCTAAGAAGTATCTCAAGAATCCGATCTACAAACTACGCGATAGAAATCCATCTACGCTATCAGATTCAACATATTCTTTCTTTAAGTTTCTTCACTTTTCCTTGATTCTTAAAACATCACCATGTGACCCAGTCACATCATATAGCAAGAATCTCAGAATAGAAACTTAGCAGAGTTAGATAGTGGACTTTACCTGAAGTAGAGTCAAACTTATTGACTTTAACATCCTTAGGTAAATCTGGCAGCTTCGCAACTAATGACCCTTCCTTTGGCAATATAAACATATGGACCCTTTGATAATGTTACACGAGACTATCACAGACTTAGTTTTTCTCTTTACCATTTGGTCAACCGAGTTGACTATGGCCGATCCCTTTCCACTGGGAAGAGAATGCTTTTCTGGATTTCCTGTGTCACTATTGTCAATGTCCATCAAGTTTTAAGGAAGTTGATCTTAACAAATAGATAAGATCATTAAGGGTCTTGTCATAGTCTGTTTCATAGGTGTCCCAAAGGAACTCACTATGTGACTTAGAAAGTGATTGAACCACCAACTTTCTCAAGACTTTGACACCCAACTCTCCCGGCTTGTCAATATGTGTCTACATCTCCGAGATGTGACTACACCTAGACCTTGCCTTGCCAATAGGGCTTGAGTGACCTTAAACTTTTCAAGAACTTGTGGGTTGGGGAGAATAATTTGAGGAGGTGAAAGAAGTATGATTTCCATGAGACATCATCTTCATTTAGGAAAGCTTGTTTCAAGAGATTTGGGAAGATCATAAATGTCTAAACCAGACATCTTTTGGGAGATATTCAAGATAGTTGACCTTAAGTCCTTAATATGACACCCAATATGAAATATTAAGGCTAGGACCCAACAAACTATTTTATAACTTAGAAGAGGGATGCCGTAATCCAGGCTATAAAATATTTGAAGGTAGGTGAATGACGATTCACCAATTTCCACCAAGATAAACGAAATGTATTATTGGGTTTTAATTGGATTTGAAACACCTAGATCTTTTGAGATTCATTGAACTTTTCAAAGGCATGTTTCAATCTCGAGTGTGCCCTCCAAGTTTTGTGACTGAGATGCCGAGGATCACAAAACGAGGTGTGAAGTAACCATGCAAATCACTTGGTACCCTTAATAAATTACCCCTCAATCGATGTGCCGGTTAACCACACACTCTCCATCGATACTATGATAAATATTAAGTCACCCTTTACCTACCTTGTTAAGTCCAAGTTAGTGTGCCGGTTAACCACACACGCTCCACTAACGACTTAGACAAAGTGTAAAGTGTAATTTCATGGATTAGCACCTTATTCACATTTTTCCTAAAGTAACTAAGATTGGGAATTTAATAAAACATTTAGTTACTTTATAATATTCATCATACTTTTAATGAGAATTTATAAGTCCTTGTCTTACCCGTTCGGCTAACGACCCTCCACCAGTCAAGAAAGCGTTGGGTGAGAGTGGACACCCATTAAGTTGCCATTTTATAGGCAACAACCTTATACCCACCTTATAGACCGGCTTCGTGAATGAGGCGTACTAGCGGTAAGACTGACTTTACTCTTATACATATATATAAATATTATTAACTTATAATATTATAAAGTATAAGGGTTGAATTTTAACTCTTTAAAATTCTAAGGGCTAACTTGGAATTAAAGTATTTATAAGAGAAAACTTTACAAATTCCAAACTTTGAGGGCAAGTTTTGAAACTATTCAAAGCTAATTAATTCCATAACTTATGTGTTTAAAGTAGTTCTACAACAAAAACTCTTCAAGTTCCATAACTTGAGGACAAGTTATGGAAGACTTTAAACTAATAAAAGAATTAACTTTTCTTTATTTTATAACTTATGGAATTAATTAAGGTTACATATTTTATTACTTAATGAAGTGACTCTTGAACCTCCATAACTTAAGAACAAGACTCTCCATCTTTTGTAACCATTGCCAACTTTTATGAGTTTTATGAAACTTAAATGTGACTTTTCATATAACTTGAGGACAAGTTACAAAAACACATTTTAGAATCAACTCTTAGATTAATTTGGATTGAAAACAACTATTTCACTCAACTTTTCTATTAATCTAACCAACTCATAAGAACAAAATAATTCAAATCAAACTTTTTCATATAATTAGTCTAAACCTTCAACTAATAAAAAACATGAATCTATTGACAATTATCTTTGAAATTGGATTAGCATGGACATTACCACTTCAAAAACAAGTTTATAAGTTCAAAAACAACTTAGGGTAATGTTCCTAGTCCAATTCCAGCCTAAAAAGTCGAATTTATGCTGTTTGGGGGTCCAACTCATCGAGTGCATGAACCAACTCGGCGAGTTGGATCGATTTGATCACTTTTTAGGCATGGACTCGCCGAGTCTCCTGATGGACTCGCCGAGTCTGATGATCAGACAGCAACAAATTCGTCTTTTTTAAGCAGTTTTGCAAGTATAACAAGAAAACAAGCCTAGGCTCTGATACCACTGATAGATTTTGAGCATTCTAAAACTCCTATGGTGTACATGCAACCCTATAAACCTTGGATCTATGTTTTCTCTATTATACATGCAAATAAGAACTTTCCAAGGCTTTAATCCTAACTAGCATATTATGAAGCACTTATACTACAAAGTACTAGATAGATGACATACCTTTTGATGTAGCTTGATGTCTTCAAGTGGAATCACATATCACCAAAACACCTTGGAAGACTTTAGAGAATATGGATACTTGGTTCTCTCTAGTGAAATCGGCTAGCCCTTCATAGTGTACCACACTAGTGCCAATTTCACCAACCAAGGACATCTTTATATAGTGTGGAGGATTAGGGTTAAACCCTAATACCCATGAGCTTTCATTTCCTAGTATCCATGGGTTAAACACTCCATGGACTATCCATGAAAACTTAGCCCAACCTAAATGAACTTGGTCCATTCCATATATAGAAGAGTCCATATTTAATCAGTTCCTTTTGATCACTTAATTAATTATAAATTAATTCTTGATCAATACTAATTAAATAATATGATTGATTAATAATATATTAGAACTTATAATATATTAATATTAATCATAAACATACTATTCTCAAAAGATTATCCATATAAATTGTGTCGGTGAAGTGCAACCCAAATGGACCATGCCGGGTCGGGTCAAGTACATACCAAATATAGTTATGGACTTAGACATTAATCCAACAATAAGTAGGGGGAAACCTATACTTAACATTAATACTTGTATAAAGACAAAGTATAATGCTTCTAACAACCTTCTACCATGAGTCCATAGTCGCTGCTTGACAACAAAACCTCTGACAAAACCATACACTCATGATTTACCATGAGAAACAATACACTCATGATTTACCATGAGAACAATACACTCATGATTTACCATGAGAACAACACCGCACGCTTCATCGACGTCGGAATAAAAATAAAAGGAATGAATCGTCACTCGCTTGTCTTGGGTTGTAATTAACAACCACGAGTGGGGTCGTCAACCCGTATCTTATTCATACACGACTTCCTCGCTCCCACGGGATTAACGGTTATAGGTCTGAGGACTTCCACTAAGATCCCCAATCTTAGTTGATGAATGAGGTAGCTCATGTAGACTTTGATGGCTTCCTATAGCTCTAACAACAAAAGCATTTTCATGTCTAAAACCCTAAGTCACTAGACTATGCTTTTAAACATTACTCCTAACTTCATAACATTTAGGCAGTATAACAGCTATATCTTGAAGTAAAACCAGATTTTATCTTGACCTAAAACCAATAATACAACATACTTTATAACTTAACATATAGAACTTCCGAATATAACTTCGAAACTATATCGCACACAAAATATATATATATATATATATATATATATATATATATATATATATATATATATATATATAGAATCCAAAGTATTACTCAAGATCTACATGAATATACTACTATAACAATAGCATACTAACAACTTTACGATAGTTGTATACTTTCAAATATGTAATAACTATATTCCGGTTATTATAACTATCTACGTTGATACTAATATACTATCATATAGACATAATAATAACGTATATATAATATTTAGCATGCGTTTCCCCCAAAAACACTAGAAAGTGGGGCCGTGAAACTCACCTTAGTAACGTGATTTTATGTTTTCTAAGCAAAAACGTTCAACGTACGAGGTCGTCGGGGCTCGGGATGCAAGAGGGCTTCAGCAAAGGAGAGAGGAGAAATGGAAATGGTGTAAGGAAGTGTCAAGGTCGGACCTGCTATTTATAGGGCGGATTTTGGATCCTCACGACGTAAGAATCTCATTGTTCACGTCGTGAGTTTCGAGCTAATCTCTTCGTAGACTTGCCATCCGTTTTGTAGCTTCCGAAGGTGGCAAAATGACTCCTCACGTCATCAAAAATGCCTTGTTCACGTCATAAGTTTAGATCTTATCCTCCCGCATCCTTGTCACACCTTCTAGAAATATGGAGGTTTGACTCCTCACGTCGTGAGTTTTTATGCTCACCTCGTGAGTTCAGTCAATTTAGGGTTTCTGATAGCGACATCTTCGGAAGGCCATATCGTTTGCATACGAACTCCGTTTTTGACGTTCTTTATGTGCACGCATAGGTAATTCCGAGTACTACAACTCTCTAATACATTTCAATAGCTAAATCAAACCCGATTTTAAATTCCTCTTGTTATAAAGATTTTATAGTGTTCGGTTTATCATAACTTCTTCATGCGAAGTCAGATTTAGACGTTCTCTATATTTTTGGTATCCTATGGACGTATAATTTGAGTTGTATCATAAAATATGTATGAAAGTTCATACCTTAACATGTATTACATAGTAAGTTTATCACGTTACTAGTTTAACAAAAATCTCATTACATGATTGGCATAATCACATGTGATTGTTTTTTACCTAATTTTGGTGGGTGTTACACAAAGCCAGCCCAAAACTAGGTCTTTAGTATCCAAAAAATTATGATTCTGATTTATATGCATATGCTGACAAAAATTATGGAGGTTGTGAACTTGACAAGAAATCAACGTCCGCGGGATGTCAATTTTTAGGTGACCGTCTAGTGTTATGGCGATGCAAGAAACAACAGACAGTCTCAACCTCAATGGCGAAGTCGGAATACGTTGTTGCTTCTGCTTGTTGCTCTCAAGTCATTTGGATTCAACATCAATTAATGGATTATGGTTTGAACTTTCTAGAAACTCCAATATTATGCGATAACGATGCTGCAATTAAGATAGCCAAAAATCCTGTCCAACATTCTAAAATCAAGCACAATGACATCAAAGTTCAATTTATCAGAGATTTTTATGAGCGTTCGCTCATTCAGTTCGAGCAGATCCAACAGTGATAATAATGTGGCAAATCTATTCACAAAACCGTTTAACAAAGCTCGGTTCAATGTGTTGGTTGGTATTCTTAAAATGTTACATTTTGAGGACTAATTTTTGTTTTAGGTAGTTTAAATTTGCGCATTTAGTTTCCATTCCCCATATGCACAAATTTTGGGGGATAAATAAACAAAAAAAAATTAGAAAATCAAAAATCCAAAAATAGTGTTATTTATGTTTTTATTTTAGCCATGTCTGCAGGTGATATGTTGGGAAGTAATATCAACTTAGTCAAAACAGGCAATGTTAATTTGTGTAAGCTACCATTGCTGAACTGATCTAGTCTCTGTGTTCGATGCGCTAGTAGGCACGAAAGAGTTAAATGAACCATAATTGGTATAGATGTACTATGAAAGGACTTGACAAGTAATTGACTTAGATAGTTCTATTTGGTCTGACAATACGACGCTCGGGTAGATTGAGCAGTAAGATATACATGAGAATCTACAGGCTACACTAAAGTAATCAGTATCTAGAACTGTGGTGTAACTCTTTCTCGATATATTGACACCTATCCTTAATTCCGGTAATGATAGGGCGACTGGGGAATTCCGATAAAGTAGATCTATAGAAAGTTATTTTCTTGCTGTCTATCTGCCAGTCATATGTTGCCTCCTCTGCGCGATTGGAACATATTCGACCTTGAATGCAACATATGTAACTCTATTTCTATGCATCTTCTTATCTATGCAATTCTTTCTGTCTGTTAGCCATATGTTATCCCCCTTTGTGTGATCGGAAGATCCGTTATGGGACACATCATATGCACCATTCTATTTTTCAATCCCTTTATCCAGTTAGCCATATGTTTATCCCTCTGCGTGATTGGAAGTTCCGACCTTGGTGTACAACATATGCATTCTAAATCTAGCCTCCCTCCTAATAATTGTCTGGTCATCTAAAGTAAGGAGTATTCTGGAAGTTCTTTATTACCGGAGTATGTCAGGAAGCGGGAAACACATTCTAGGTCACCTAAAATTGAACATTCAATAGGTTGTCTGTAGATCTCGCTGCTAAATTTAGGTGGACAATGATATCCGTGGTCGTCGTCAGCTAAATTGTCTTCTAGGAATATCAGTTAGGATCATTAGAGTCAAATGTCTTGTTAATTGCATCATGTCCAAATTTGTCACAATTTTTTGTGTTTAAGTGGACCACAATACTGACGATTGACCAGATATATTCATGAAGGGAGAGCTACTGAAAAACAGATTAAGGTTGTCCTAAAAGTTTGATAAAAAAAATCTCAATAAGAATATCTGCAATGATGAAAAAGGAATCAATGTTATTTTATTTTTAGTTTTATTTTTCTAAAAATTAAAAATTAAAAACTAACTTAAGAATTTTGCAAAATTATTTTAGTTTAAATTTTTAGATCTTATTTAATTTTAATTTTAATTTTAATTTGATTTTTTTTTAAGTTCTTCAAAATGATTATTTTTAATTAAATTGGATGTATTGGGTTTTGGATTGATGCCTTTTGGGCTTGCTATCCATGGTCTATGGGAATAGAATTAGTCCTAGTATAAAAGCAAGGGTTATCGGTCATTAACCCCTTTACCCTCATTTTATGTTCACGACCGTGAACTATTCAACCTTAATCTCTCTATAGTTTTTCTCGATTCGTCTTTATTTCTTGTTTTTTTTGTAGAAATTGGTTGTTGATTTGTGTAGCTACATTCCAGGCGACATCCTTCATAATAAACATGACAAGAATCGACCATGTTTTAAGGGCCTATTGGAACAAATCGTGTTTTCGGCGTTGTTGTGGCGTTTAACGGCCTATCAACCGTTCACGGTCGATGAAGCGTTCACGGCCGTCAACCCGTTTACGGCCGTGAACACTCTTTTGACCATGAACTCATTTTTACTTAATTTCATTCAATATTAAAGCCTAATTAATTGATTAATGAGAAAAACCAAGCTTAATTATTTAAATCATTTGTTTTCTCACTTGGCTCGGTTAAGTGTAGCTCAAAAATGGTTGAATTGAAGATTTCCGACAATCACAACTTTGTTGTCTTTCTGATGGATCCACTAGTTGCACACAGTGACTTCAAGTCGATGATTCATGGACCGCAGAAATGTTGTCTGGCATATGCTTTCACATCCATTCCAATAATTTATCAAGATCTTGTGAAGCAGTTTTGGAACACAATTGCGATGCGCAAAGAAGATGATGATGCAATCTCCGTAGAAGCAACTGTCAATGGAAGGAAGATCACTGTAACTGATCAAGTCATCTGCAAAGTGTTACTGATCAATGACCAGCCACGGTTTCCAACCGAGAGCCCCATGGACCAGACTGAGGAGATCATCATTCGAATGGGCTATGGGGGTGTGTTTCCTCCTACAATCAGGAAACTATTTCCACCCTATTGTAGGTTCCTAGTCCATGTGTTCGTGAGTTGCATCTCTGGAAGGAGAGTTGATGCTGATGAGATCTCATTACTAAACAAGGGTGCCATTGCTTCTCTCGCTATAGGTCTCAACTTCAACTTTTCGAGATACATCTTGGATGAAATGGTTGGCAATGTAGATCGAAAAAGAAAAGATAATTTTTTCATGTTTCCGAGGTCTCTACAGATGATTTTCAACAGTAAATACCCGGAGCTTGAGAAAATAGGATAAACACTTTATTTGAAATCTCTTGGTTCCAGCACTTTCGGGCTCAGGATGCAAAATTGAAAAGGAAAGTTCATGTTCGAAAGGAACAATCCATTGGTGAAATTTGGTGTATTTGCAAAAGTCAACAATGCATCTGAGACTGAAAGCTGCTCAGCTCATGAAGAAACTGAAGATGAAGTGATTACTGCTTTTGAACACAAAGAGGAAACTATTGCTCCATTGGCAATGGTTGCCGGAGAGCATGTACCCATAACAATTGAAGAAGAAAATGATGATGAGAATGCTAATGATGTTGATGAGAGTGATTTTGAGATGAGCTTAATGGAGAATGTTGTAAATGAAGATGATGGTGAAGATGATATGGATCAGTGTGAATATCTAACTGGTTGTGATAACGATGATCTTATCTTCGGCATTGAGCAGGATCAAGATATAAGGTTAAGCACTAAAGACCTTGATGCTTTCTTCGATAACGTCAATGAAGTTGCACAATCTGCAACGGAGACAAAAGGAGACGATGATGTTCTTAAGACAACGCCTCCCACTTCAACTCAAATGGCCGATCCTTCATATATTATGGATTCCACTTCAAGGATTCCTCCCCTTCGTGTTGACATTCCAACATCATTTCCATCTGAAGATGATCTAACATTGACACAAGCCTCCCAGCCTCCAATTAAACGGAAAAAAGCCGATCCTAGGTCGGGAGTGCTAGTAAGGGAACAAGCACCACCAGTTCAATAACCCACCACAACTGCTACACCTAGTCAACCAACCTAAGAAGGCCCAATTGTTATACGATCTTCACATGAACCCGGGTGATCTTCAGCTCCTGGGGGTTCCTCTCCTCCTTGACCTGCGCATGACGTTGTCTGTGAGAGGCTTTCCAAGTTGTTGGCCCAACAAGATTCAAACCCTTCACCTCGTGGAAAAAGAATATCTATAAGGGAAGGAAATGTTGGGGGAACAGACTCATCAATTGCTGATCTGAGAGCAGAGATTAGAGTTCTAAACCAAAAGTTTCTTGAAAAAGATGTTTTGATTAGAAACCTTGAAGTTTGAGTTTCTGAACTTGAAGAAGAAAATACATTAAAGCCAAAACAAATCTCCACTCTGCAAGTCAATCTTGGAGCACCAACGGCTGGATACTTCGACTTAAAGAGTAAGCTCATTGTTGAATTTGGTGACAAGTTCAAGACCATATTCGAAGATCCAAGTGCAACCCAGACTTCTCAACCAGCCCCAGCCAATACATTATCTTTTGATCAACTTTATGACCATCCACCAGTCAAAACCACACGAGTCATTGACCGTTTTGAAAAAGAACCGGAGCAAGCCAATCCAATAATTACAATCAAAAGAGCTGGGAAACGCGTCACTTCAACAAAAAGGTGAAGGTGGCTCTTCCTAAAGAACTCTGATCAAAATCTTCGTGGAGACCAGCCTCAACTAACAGTGACTGAGCTCGACAAGAAGAGGTTCAAACACAAATACGGTGACCGGTAAAGGATTCGTATGTGGGGCTTTCATGAGAAACTCAATTGTTGGCTGGTGAAATGAAAAAGTAATAATGTGGAATATTACAAGGACAAGAACGATTTTTCTTCCCTCACCAAAGTGGACCTCGCTGAGCTTTCTGCAGCTCCATTGTCCAACCCTTCCAATGATCCTCATGCAACAGATTTTAAACTCTTCTTAGGGAACCGAGTGAGGAAAGGATTTGATGGGATGAAGACAGCCAAATCTTTCTTGAAGATAGTCAAAGATGTGTTTGACCCGATCACCAACAAGTCCTTCAAGAATATAATGTGGCCTCTAACGAAGCATATGACAATGATTCCCATCGTCAAAAACTTTTGTGATGGTTTTTACTATGCAACATGAAGTACTAGGTTTACGATGAAGCCACAACTACTGCAGTAATCAAGTTCAAAGATGGTGTCTTCCGTCTCATTAATCCGAAGGACTTGCTTCAGTTTGGTGAAAGGGACATCCACATCTTGGCTGCACATTAGATTTTATGTGATCAGGAGATTATGGAGGTTGCTGCCAAGGAGTTCACAAGCGTGATTGCATAAATTATCGACAAAAAGATGTGGCTAGGTGCTATGGGAAGATCATAAATTATCGACAAAAAGATGTTTTGTTTGTGTATGCATGGGTGTTGTGTGTGCTTGTGGCTGTGAGGGTGTTCACGGCCGTGAACATGTGTACGGCCGTGAACAGGTGTTCGGTAGTGAACACATTTATGGTTGGTTGCTCCCTATATATAGTGTCAGATGTGTCAGCTGAACAGTAGTTGTATTTGTGTGTTTCCAAGTGTACCAGAATTTTATGGCTCAAATAGAGCGTGTGCATTGTTGGAACTTCTTTGCTTCTACTCCTTCTTTGCTCAATGATTAGTGCTTAATTGTCTGTTTGATCATTGGTTGGATCTTATTCTGTGGACTTACAGTAATTATCATCAAAAGAGACATAGTAGGGTTCCTCAATCTTTTGGGATAGTTTGTTTAGAACCCTATATGCTTTTGATGTCAGCGAATATAACAGAAAAATGCCTTCGTCAGCCTTCTCATCAAACTTGTTTCATTGTTCCATAGAATTGAAAATAAAACACCTGGAACCGAAAACATGAAAGAATTTGATGTTAGGTTTTCATCTATTGATGATTTCATAGGGAGTAACAAAGAATCGTTTGTTATGAAGACATCTATTTTGAGTGAAATAGGCGGTAGCAACATCATCAACCTAGAAGTAAAGAGGTAGGTTTGCGAATGAAAGCATGGTCCTAGCAGCTTCACATAGTGAATGGTTTCACCTTTCAATGATCCCATTTTGATGTGGAGTATAAGGAGCAAATAAATTGTGAGAGACTCCCTTATCAATAAGAAATTCGTCGAACGCCTGGTTTTTGAACTCCAGACCATTGGCACTTCGAACATTGCGAACCACCTTTCTCAGTTGTAACTCAATTTTCTTGAATAAATATTTGATCTTTGGAGTTGCATCGGACTTCTACTTATGAAAGAACACCCAAGTGAAATGAGAATAACCATCCACAATTATGAGAATATACTTATTACCACCAATACTTTCAATTGCAAATGGACCACAAAGATCAATGTGAAGTAGCTCGAGTGGCTCAATAACCTTCGTGTTCACTCTAGTTGGATGACTTGTCCTGCTTTGCTTTCTCAATTCACAGGCAGCACATACATTATATATGTCATATTTCAAGAGGGGAAGACCTGGCAAATGATCACCAAGAACAAGCCTGTTGATGTCTTTGAAATTAAGATGTGAAAGTATCCTATGCCATAACCAACTATCGTCTATAGCAACTTTAGTGTGTAGACAAATAGAAGGCTTCCCTCGTATTAGATGATGTTAAAGGGATACATCTCGCCTTTGCGTTTGGACTTAAGTAGCACTGTTTTTGTCTTCTTTTCGACAATTTTAGATCCTTCATCGTCAAACGAGACCTTTAATCCAGTACCAACAACCAACTGCGAAACACTTATCAAATTGTGTTGCAGCTCTTCAACATATGCCAATTTGCGAATATAGAACTCGCCATTTGTTATCATGCCATAGCCTTTGATTTCACCAAGTGCATTATTACCAATCTTCACTAGACCACCATTCTTCAATTCCCTGTATTCTCTCAGCTCGTCTTTCCTTCCTGTCATGTTATGCGAACAACCACTGTCGATATACCATTCCGTATCAAACTGTTTGTCACAAATAAACTGCAAAATTTAAGCAGATTTAGGAACCCACAGAAGTTTGGGTCCTCGTTAGCCTTTTACAAAAACTAGATAAGCAATATAGAGATCAATTAACTTAGTTCATTTTATTAAGGTTGTTTGATCTTTCTTCTTTATTGTAAAAACCTTAATGTGATCATCTTTCATGTTAGTTTGTTTCTGTTTTTGTTTGATTCTTATTTGATTCAAGACAAACTTTTGTTCTTCCTCCTTTGATTTGAAACGAACGTGAGACTCTGAAACGACTTTCTCCTTCGCTTTTTCATGTCGTGTGAATTTGGAAGAGTGTGAAGCTCCTGGTTTAGAAACGAATGGGATTTTAGGAGATGAATTGTGGGTCGAATAAGAAGTGGGTTTTGGGACAATGCATCTATGATAAACTTTATGCTTCAAATCCTGAGTCCTGTCAGATTTATGAGGTGAGAAATCATTCAAATTCAATTGTGAAGAATCCTTTTGGCTCTTGGAATTAGCATTTGATACACCATTGATATAAGGATTGGGACACTCTTTATGATGAATGTAGTTAGGATTCCTTGACTTGCAGAAGTGCTTTCGTTCCTTCAGATTTTTCTTGTACCTAGGATTTCGTTGATGTTTTTGCGCTACAGTTCAGCTGATTTGTGAACATTCATTTTTACACTTTTCATTCGCACATGAGTGTCTTCTGAGGAATTATTAGTGGGATTTCCCTCGGTTCCATTGGCAAGTCCCTTTTTGTAGGTGGCATTAACCTTATTTAGAGGTTCAGCTACATACCTTCCTTTAACTCTCCAGGAAGTCTTTTCAGAAAGTCCTATTGTTTCGTCTGCATTGTCAATTGGGGCGGACCAAAAATACTCATCACACCCATCAGCATTATCAGTTTCAACTAAGTGTGTTAGTTCAACTGTTTAACATTTGGTTACACCATTGACTGTAAAGACTTGGTTGGGTGTCATTTGGACCTTTAGAAAAATGGTCGCATTTTCTTTTAAAACCTTTGGATTACTTTGAGTAAGATGTGCGAATTCAACTGAATTTTCTGATATCAGGGCTTTCGCTTTTTCATGGTCGCTTTTAAGAAATTACGAACAACCAACCTCATCTTCTACATATATTTCACTCATCTCACTGTCCTCGTCGAATTTAGAGATATTTCCAACATTTAATTTGTTGTCTGAACTCAACGAATCAAATTTCTGTATAGTTCCGGTTTTGATCTTTAACCGATCATTTTCATCTAGTAGCCGTCTCAACATGTCCTTGTGGTCTTTGGACTGAATATATGATTCAATTTTTTCAAGCGCAATTTTATAAGCCTCTGAGGTTTCATCAGATGACACGAGAGATTTACATTGAAAACAATCAACATCAATTTCATCTTCTTTTATTTCCAAAATTGGCAAGATCAATTTATGAATTTTCTTACCAATTTCACAATCCAAATGTATTTGAGTGATATTGAAATAAAGCCTCTTAGAAATTAAACAAAAAATGTTGAGTTGTTTCAAAAGCTTTAAATTGTCTCTTTGCAAATAAATAGACTCATCCCTAGACGTAGAAAGCTCAGACTCTATCTTCTCAATCCACATCCTCTGCTCATCACTCTTTAATGACACCCTGCTAATTTGATCGTTCAGGTTAGCATTTGATAGGTGTGTTTGTTTTAAACCATAACTTATACTTGAAAATGTGAATTTTAAGTCGTTTAATTCAGTTTCATAATTAGATACAGGAACATTAAGAGATTCAATAATGGAATGTACCTTATTAATCAGTTGATCACATTCATCGATTTGAGCAAGAATTGGCTTCGCATCAAAGCAGTTGTCATCTCTTTTTCAATTCACGTCTCCCTATCCTTCATATGTAGCATACCCTTGTGTTTGTGACACCCCATTTGTCACCACAAAGCATTTTCCACCCATATGAGAACCCTCTTTATTTGCTACAAAGCTTCTTCCATGAATAGGCTTTCTAACTTTTTCATCCTCAGAGTCAGTGGGCCTCACTTCCACTCCACCAAACTCATCTTCATCAGTATTTCCCTGCACAACCAAAGCAAGCATAACATTATCAGCTTTCTTTTCCTGCTTGATTTTCTCAAGCTTGCAAAGATGGTATGCTTCTACCTTTCCTGAAACCTTAAATATCGAACTGGTCTGACTCCCCAATAGACCTTGCATAGAGAACCACTACCTGGCAAAATCCTCATTGAATTCCAGATGGAAACACAATGCTACCAACCCTCGATGCTTATATAGAAAACAAAATCCCTAACTATTCATAGCTACAAAACACTTGTACTTGACAGAAGGCTCAGATAATTCTTCGAGTGGAAGATTTATCCTTGCAATGGTTAGACTTAGACGAGCGTTGCGTAACATGGTCAAATCAATTAATCTAAGATTAATTAATCCAACTTGCGCATAAAAAGCAACTCCACATGCGAATCCCAAATCACTAATACTGCCTCGACTCATCTTGATGCCCTCTATATTCTTTCTAAAAGTAGTTGAGACGTTCCTGGTCCCAACTTACCTGCCAACTAACCGATTCAATGAGTTTCGTCCTGGTTGCTAAGACAAATAAACACACATAGTCGCCCCACGCGACTTCCGAATGAAACACTCATCTGGCAATAATTACGCTAGATATCTCGCCACTTGTGGCTCCAACAATCTTTCTGATCTAACCAATCATATAAGACCGATCCACCTAGTGCCACTAAATCCCATGCTTAAAGTGAACGCTACATGACCAAATGTAGTCTTATATCATAACCATCCTCCAGCGACCTACCACTTCCTAATTCCATGCATGTTGTAGCCTTCCCACAACCTTACAAATTGACCCACCTTGTTCTAATCCATCTAAAGAAATCCATAACCAATCGTGGAATTGCCACACCCTCATCGCTGCACAAAGACCAGTGAATGCTACACGCCACCCCGCTATCTTACAACACTCCTACATTATCTACTAACCTAGTGAATGTTACAGGTCACCCCGTAGTCTTACAACACTCCTACACTATCTGCCAACCTAGCAATTGCTATGGGCCACCCCGTAGTCTTACAACACTCCTATCTTGCTATGGCTACCACCCATGGTCTTACCGCTCATCTACCAATCCAATCATACTCACCGTGAGTCGAAATCGCACCACACTATGTTCCTAATCAGGTTTTCGTGTCACACTTAGGACCCCTACCTGGATCCATCTATATGCGTGCAACCTGACACCAAGAAAATGGTAACCAAAGGTTGGAGGTTTTCCTGAACTACCAACTTATGCAGTCCCCAATCCAGATGGCTACTTGAGTCATACTCCCTCCTAACGTAAATGTGAAACTCATCCTAGTTTCACACCTGACTCAGCTTCTAGAAATCTGAATGATTCTCCCCCTCTTGAACTCGTCGAAGCTATCCCAACACACAGAGTTTGAAGGATTCCCAATCCATCCTACCCGGTATGGTTGAACCACTGACAACTTGCGATTTACGATGCTAGTGTTCCATCACTAGCAAAAATCAAAGACCACACAACTCTTGAAAACCAGATGAACACTCCCCGAAATCTCATCAAATCTGACAACCCCAAATGCTTCCGATGATACAACCCGTAAATCCTGAAGTCATTTATGCTGGTGATAAGACCAAAACCATAGTAATAGATCATTTTTCTCATGATACTCCCAGTGGCAAACAATGATCACGCGACTGCCTCTCTTGCTACCCATCCTTCCCCAGTAACATTAGTGATTGAACCCAAAAATTCTTCCATAGGTAACTGCCAATCCCACCAGATCAAATGCTAAAACCACTAGACCCTGATTCGGTAGGAGAACTAAATCACTGATCCTGACTACAGGACCTCCAATAATACCCTAGAGTTGATCCCATCCAAGAACCAGAACAACAACCGAACACACTAGGACCTGATCAACAAGATATGACCCATAACTGACCCACTAATGTGTAACGCCCAGTACCCGGTATGTATTTTTTAATTATGAATTTCTCATTTTTGAAGGGACTCTATGAGTTGGAGGCCCCAAACTCGTCGAGTAGGAATGAAATGATTGGACGCGGAACTTGAAGTCTACTCGACGAGTTGAGAGCCTTAACTCGACGAGTACAGCTACCAGAGTGAAACACTAATTTTAAGGGTTTTCACCCTATTTAAAAACTTTATCTAGCCTCAACTACAACCTCTATCACCTCCATATCTTGGTCACAAAAACCTAGCCTGTTTTGAGTGTTCTTGAGCCATTATTATGTGTTTTGGTGATTTTGAAGCATGAGGTGGAAGATGAAGCTTGGGGGTTCAAGAGGAAGCAAGTAGATCCAGAGTTTGCACTTCAGTTCCAGTTCATTTTAGGTAAAAAGTCAGTACCTTGTCTGTTAGTTTGCTATATCTCTTCATATGGGTAGTTTAGGTCAATATGGAGCATATTATGAAACCATTCATGGATGCAAGCATGTCTTGGGGTAATAACTTCAAAATACAGAGACTTTGTGGGACTCCATAGCATAAAGATGCCAACTTTATGACCATGGGAGTCCCATGCATAATATGAACCACTTTAAAGTCGTTTTGAGCTAGATAACCCATTCATGAACGTAAAGTTTGAAAGTTTACATGATATATCGACCCTAGGGAACCAAATCTATGTTTTGGATGCATTAAGCCTGACCAAAATTAACTCGACAAAATTGGACTTTGGGGGACTTGACGAGTCGTTCATGCGACTCAATGAGTTGGGTCGTGGCTCCCCAACTTTTGTTGTTACTGAGCAAACTCTTTGAGTCTAGAAGATGACCCAGCGAGTTGGACATGTTTATGGATTTGAAGATTAAAGAACTCGACGAGTCCAACGATGAACTCGACAAGTTAAGAGCAAAACGTCCCGACTGTTATAAAGAGGAACTTGACGAGTTCAAGGATGAACTCGGCAAGTTGAGAGCAAAATGTCCCAAATGATATATAAAGAGGAATTCGATGAGTTCAAGGATGAACTCGGCGAGTTGTGAGTGAAATACCACAACTTGTATGAAAGGAAACTCGATGAGTTCGTGGAAGAACTCGACAAGTAGGATCGAGACTCGAGAATTTTATGGACGTGGGAACTCGATGAGTTGATGGACCAACTCGGTGAGTTGAGTCAACCAGAAGGTTGACTTGGGCCAGAAGGTTGACTTTGACCAGAGTTGACCCTTAAATGGGTTATGAGTATGAAAGATATTTAAAAGAGATTGTTATGTGTAGGAGTTTGAGAGGAGTTGAAGCCAACACCGAGTACAGTTCAGCTACTTCACAACATTAAAGTGAGTTACATTCATGTAGAAGTGAGTCGAAGGCACCAATGATGGGCCACTAGTAGTTTATTATAGTAGAGATGATTTTCTTTGTGATAATTTTCAGGTATGCCGGTATCTGTTATGCGTTATGTGCTAGTATGTTATGTTTTTTTGTGATAGTGGTAGGAGGGGTAGGATGGACCCCAATATCGGTTGTAAGGACTGATTGGATTGGTCGAGCACCCATATATGCATGACCGTATATTATGTTATGTTATTATATGGTAGTGATAGGGATTGAAATAGTCCATGTAACCGGTTGTATTAAACTGGGGGTAAGTAGGGCACCCAGATATGGCTGGCAGGGTAGGTCGAGTACTCATATATGCTTGAAAAAGGGTAGGTTGGGTACCCCGGTATGGCTGACAAGGGTAGGTTGAGCACCCAGATATGCTCAGTAGGATAGGTCGGGCACCTAGATATGCCTGGCAGTATGCTTATTGTATGGTATGGGGTATGATGGGGGAACTCACTAAGCTTCATGCTTACAGTTTTCAGTTTTGGTTTCACATAATTCTTTCCCGGAGGGAAAGGAGTCGGAACGGTTGCAGCGCATCACACACATGGTTTCTGCATATGAGATTCTTGGGATTGTACTCTGAAATTGTTGTTATGTTATGACATATTGTTGAGACTTATGATCTATGGATTTTGATGAAATGAATGAACTTGATGATGTTTTCTATAAATTGTTTTATAAATTGCTATATCAAAAATGAAATTTTTGGTCCGTATTTATTTAGGATGTTACAAGTTGGTATCAAAGCCTTGGTCTAAGGGATTCGAACACAACTTCGGGGGTGTCTGCACTCAAATTGAGGGTTTGAAAGGTTTTTACAAGAAAATAGTTTACTAAAAAATTAATATAAAGAGTTTTGAGAAGGAACAAAGTGTGTGATGCGTGCATTCGGCTGAGCTCAAGTAAGTTTATCCCAAGATACCCATACATGTTTGTTATGATATATAATATGATTATGAGAACTGCATGCATGATTACGGCTAAGGATCTAGGAAGGATGCCTTGTATATGGTACGTATGAGAATTGTATGCTAGATTAGGGCTAATGATCTAGGAAGGATGCCTTATATGCCTATTGTACCTATGAGAACTGCATGCTAGAATAGGGCTAAGGATCTAGGAAGATGCCTTATCTGCCTGTTATATGTGCTTATTGAATTACATGCTAGAACTGGTTAGTCAGTGATATGATAGCCTGGTTAGGATATGTTGGGTTTGGTTTACTCAATGCCCGAATGCTACTTGATTTGTGCTTTTAGGGATCCTAGTTATCTTTAACAAAGTAGTAAATAATATGTTAAGTTACATATTATGAGGACTAAATAATTTTAGAAGGTTAGGTCTAACCCTATTTCACAGCTCTTGTTTGAGTCGAACCATTGTAAGGTAGGACCTCTCATTCGAAGAATTATCTGGTCTTAATGATATGTAATGGTTTTCACGAGCTAGTTAGTTAAAGATAGCAGGGATTTCTTATACAGTAGATGGCGGAGAGTAGGTTAGAGAGTTACCGTAGGGTAAGCCTCAGATGAGATGAGTACAACAATCAGTAGTAGTAAAAGGGAATTGGTGAAGTCGAGACAATCCCTAAGGAAAGTATAGATCGATGTGGAAGGTAGTATGGGCTCGTACTACTGATAGAAGAGGATCTGTACTTGAATAAAGGAGAGCTGAGATAGAACCAGGGAACTTGTAGAGTGTGTGAGACCTATCAAAATTATGTATGACCCAGGTGATTATATGTTTTGTTTCAGAATGGTGGTGACACATTTCAGAGCAGGAGGTTCAGGGTCGGGATCAAGTTCAGGATCAGGTTCAGGTTCGGGTGCAGGTTCCGATCTGGTTGATGATGGAATACATGAGTTTAGTGTGTCAGATATTAGGAGAGGCATCCTTGACGCGACCCTGATGGGTTTTAGGTTGATCAAGGAAGGGTTCATCAAGTTGGTGGAGGATCACCTCAGGGTCTTCAAGAGCAACATGTTATATGGCCAGGCAGGGACGTGCACACTCTCCTTCAAGGATTTTTGGGGTTGTGGTGCGCCAGACTTTCATGGAGTGAAGGTCCACAATGTGGCCAAGAGGTGGATTGTACGCATCAAGTCTACCCAATTGACGAGCTTCTACCCTAGGGGGTCGAAGGTCCGGTATGTTGCGGGTTGTTTGAGGGACCAAGCTCGAGATTGGTGGGAGGCGGCCAATGATTCATTGGGAGCCTCAACCATTGAGGCTATGAACTAGTCGGACTTTGTGACCAAGTTTTGGGCTGAGTTTGTGTCGGCAATGGAGCTTCAGCAGCTGGCCACAAAGTTTCTAGATATGAGGCAGACGACTGAGTCGGTGGCGGATATTACCGCCAAGTTCAGGGAGAGGGCCTTATTAGTGCCTCAGTATGAAGGGGATGAGGAGATGATGAAGACTCAGTACCATAACATGTTGAGGGTTGACATCTGGAAACATGTCAGCTACTCGGCATGTCCGACCTTGGAGGATACGAAAGCTAGGGAGAGGGAGAAGGAGACTGACATAAAGCACCACCGTAAGTGGAAGGCGGAGGATAGGAAGGTTACTAGGGTTTCAAGGAAGAAACACAATGGATCCAACTCTAGGTCAAAGGGACAGCAGGGCTGAAGCCGTTGTAGGAGATGCAGCAGACCACGTGAGGGAGTTTGCAAAACTGGGGGCTCGAGATGCTACAAGTGCGGCAAGACCGGGCACTTTAGCAAGGATTATACAGCCCTACCCTACTATTCATACGTCAAACCTGATCTGCTTTCACTGCGATCAGAGGCCATAAAAAGGCCAATTTCCCTCGACTGACATCAAGAGCGCCAGTGGTGCGCCTACTCTAGTGACCCTGCGGATCACGGATGGCTGACAGGGCATGATGGATGCTCCATTTGTGAGGATCTGAGCATTTCAGCTGATCGCTGAGGAGACACTTTAGGAAGGATTATTTCATGTCGGTTATGATATTGATGTGATATGTTATGTGTTTTTTTAGGATCATTCTATGTGAACGACATCCCAGTACAGGTGTTATTTGACTCGAGGCCTACCCGATCATTTGTCTCTCTTGCTCTTAGCAACAGGTTTTCTGAGTCTTCAGGTATGTTGGATTGCCCTTTCGAGGTCAAGATTGCCGACGACCGATCTGTCTATGCAACAGAGGTTCTCAGAGATTGTTTTTTTAGGTTGTATGACGAGCGTTACCTTGTGGATTTGCTTCCCATTCTGTTACGTGGGAACAAGGTTATCATCGGCATGGATTGGTTAAGTCCTAATGGGGTGGTGATCAACTGTGCACAATAGTTGGTACGTTCCAGGACCCCAAGTGGGGGAGAGACGGTGATTCCAGGTGAGAGTCCCCAGCGTGGACCAGCTATGTGTTCGGCGGCGAGGGCTAGATGCTACCTTCAGTAGGGTTGCGCATGGTATGTGATAGCACTATTGCTAAATTAGGACCATTATACCCTTGATACAAACTAATAAACAGGTGGAAATCTAACCTTGGTTTTCGATACAGATTCACCACGAAACTAAGAGTTAGTTGTCGAAGTTCACCTTCTAATTTACCTGTTAAGAAATTAGAATAGCAGGGACACGAAATTATTCTGAAGTATCACAGAATAATACAAACTTTAAGAATCCAAGAACTGACTTTTCATCCTCAATTTCCAGTACATAACGTGAAATAAAATAATCGCTACTCTACTAGTTCCCACGATCCTATTTTAAGTGGAGAACCAACTAACTGTTCTGATAAGTTCAAATTAAATAACAAAGACATAAAATTAAAACATGCTTTTGGAATTAAACAGTCGTAGCTTGTAACTGAATCAAATTGATCCACTTCTGATTTGAGCCTGGTGGTGTTGGCTCAATGGTTGGAGCCTTCCTATCATTCTCCCCCTCTTCAGAAAAGTTTATCCCCAGACTTGAAATTGGCTCATCAGGGTCAAAGTAAGGGTATAAGTCAGCTACATTAAAAGTAGCAGCAACGCCATAAGTACCTGGGAGGTCAATTTGATATGCATTGTCATTGAATTTTGCAAGGACCTTGAAGGGTCCGTCAGATCGAGGACTCAGTTTAGATCGGCGTTTCGATGGAAACCTTTCCTTGCGTAAATGTATCCATACAAGATTACCCGGTTGAAACAAGATATGTTTGCGGCCTTTGTCACGGCGATACTTGAGAAGCTCGTTATTTCTATTGATTCGACTGTGCACCTGTTGATGGATGACTTTAATATCAGTTGCTAAATCACTGGCCTGCTGATTGAATTTGGAAGTCGTCTCAAGGACTGTCAGATCCAGTGGGGTCGAAGGATTCAAACCATACACGGCCATAAAAGGACTGATTCCAGTTGTTTTATTCGGGGCCCGATTGTAAGCAAATTCAGCCCGAGGAAGAAACTCGTCCCACTGTTTCAAGTTGGTTGTAATAAGGGCACGTAATAAAGAGTTAAGAGTGTGATTTGTAACCTCTGTCTGCCCATCAGTTTGTCGATGGCTTGACGTGCTAAACTTGAGTTTGGTCCCCATTTTTCACCACAATGTCAACCAAAAGTGGCTAAGAAATTTGACATCTCGGTCACTAACCATCGTTCGGGGTACTCCATGAAGATGAACAATTTCTTTAAAATAGCGATTGGCGACCTGAACAACGTCATATGTGGTATGTCATGCAATAAAATGGGTCATCTTGGAAAATATGTATACTACAACCATTATAGAATCTTTCTGACGTTGTGTCTGTGGTAAACCGGTAATGAAATCGAAGCTAACATCTTCCCATGGAGCAGTGGACACCGGTAATGGCATGTATAATCCATGTGGTGCAAAATGACTTTTGGCTCGATGACATTGTAAACAACGCTTGATAAAATGCTCGACATCACGAGTGAGTTTTGGCCAGAAAAAATGACTTTTCGGAATGTGAATGGTTTTATCAAGACACAGATGGCTAGCTAATCCTCCTCCATGAGCTTCTTGTATCAGAACAATTCAAATACTATGGCGAGGAATGCAGAGTTGCTGTCTTTTGAACAAATACCCATTAACAATGTGGTATTCACCCACTGAATGAGTCTAACATTTAAAATACGACTCCCCAAAGTCGGGATCTATTGGGTATTCATTTTTAAGCAGATCGAGCCCAAGGACTTGTGGTTAAAGGGAAGCAAGTAGACAATATTTAAGAGAAAGGGCGTCTGCACCCTTATTGAGTTTCCCGGATTTGTGTTTAATTGTGAAATTGAAGATTTGTAGAAATTCCACCCATTTTGCATGACGAGGTTGTAACTTGTGCTGGGCTTGAATATACTTCAGAGCTTCATGATCTGAGTGTAATATAAATTCTTTACAGATCATGTTGCTGCCAGTGGGTTAAAGCTCGGATTAGGGCATAGAACTCTTTGTCATAGGTGGAGTACCACCGCTTAGCATCATTGAGTTTCTCGCTAAAATAAGTAATTAAACGACCTAATTGGGACAACACAACTCCGATTCCGACTCCCGAAGCATCACATTCAACTTCAAAGATTTCCAAGAAACATGGTAATGCTAACACATGAGTGGAGGATAGTTTTTTCTTGAGTTCTTCAAAAGCATGTTGGGCAAACGAATTCCAATGAAACTACATGAGCTTGGTAATTTGATAAATCGTCTATAAAAAGATGCAAGACCATGGAAACTTTGCACTTGTTGTATCGATTGTGTAACCGGCCAGTCTTTTATAGCTTGAATCTTCTGATCATCTACTTGTATTCCATGTGCAGAAACCAAATACCCTAGAAAATTCACATGACTTCTGAAAAAATCACATTTCTCTAAAATTCCCATAGAGTTGTTCTTGATCGAGTACTTGAAACAGTTGAAGCAGATGAGAATGATGATCCTCGGGTGAGCGGCTGTATACTAGGATGTCGTCAAAATAGATGACAATTACTTGATTCATCAAACGCATAAAGGTGCTTGGTGCATTTGATAAACCAAAAGGCATAACGAGCCATTCATACAGTCCTTCTTTAGTCTTGAAAGCCGTTTTCCATTCATCTCCTTCAAAGATCCGAATTTGATGATTACCCACTTCGTAAATCGATCTTTGAAAACACAGTTACTCCATAGAGTTCGTCTAGTAAATCATTCAATCTTGGTATCGGGAAATGATATTTGATAGTGATCTTGTTAATAGACCGACTATCCATGCACATTCTCCATTGACCATTTTTTTTTGGTAAAAGTAAGGTGGGTACTGCACATGGGCTGAGGGATTCACGAATGAGTCCCTTCTCTAGCAATTGATCTACTTGTCTTCTCATGTCAGCCGTTTCTAGAGGATTGGAACGATAGGCGGGCTTGTTAGGTAAAGGTGAGCCAGGGATTAAATCAATTTTATGTTGAATGGAACGTCTGGGAGGTAAACCACGTGGGATTTCAGATGGTAAAACATGTTTATAGGACTGTAATAACGATTGCACAGATGGGTGTTGTTGTTTTGGTGTTTTGTCTTCGTTATCCTCAAGCCCCAGTAACATGATATTTTTGGAGTGGAAATATTCATGTTGCTCATATTGAAGTAGAATGCTCAAGGGCGGTGATGGTTTAAGCGATGGTGATGTAGGTCAAATTGGAGTGAGTACTATTTTCTTGTGGTTGTGAATAAAGGAATAAGTGTTGAGATACCCGTCGTGGATCACTTTTCTATCAAATTGCCATGGTGGCCCGAGCAGAACATGACACGCGTCCATTGGAATAACGCCGCACCAGATTTCGTCAGAATAAGATTTTCCAATGGTAAACTGCAGCAGTATTCGATGCGTTACTCGAATTCCTTTCCCTTGATTCAACGAGTAGATCATGTAGGGTGAGGGATGAGGCTCTGTAGAGAGATTCAACTTAGTGACCATGGTTTGAGAGGTGACATTAGTGCAGCTTCCTTCATCAATTATTAAAGAGTAGACCTTCTGAGAAATTGTGCAATGTGTGTGGAAAATAGACTCTCGTTGGAGATCTTCTTCCGGAATAGAAGTGGTACTCAACGCTCGTCGCACTACCAGGCATTCTCCTTCATCGGGACCAATCATTTCTTCTTCCTATTCAATGGTTGGAGTGGGAGTCAGCACTGAATCAATAGCAAAATCAGAACCATTAGCGATCTCAAAGTCAGCTAGCATAATAATACGTTTGTTTGGACATTCTGACACTATGTGACCTAACCCTTGACAACGAAAACACCATCTAGGAGCCTTTGGGGTTTCGGCGTTTGTGTTAGTATTAGTTAAAGGTTTAAAAGTGGTGGTATAATTAGGCTTGGGGCTGCTGTTGTTTTTTTGATAATTAGTGGGCATGATGAAAGTTCGGTTGGGCTAAGACTTCCCTTTAATTCGCTGTTGGACATCTACTTTGTGGGCCATCAATGTTAGGTCAGTTAGGGTTTGGTAGGAATATAATTCCACCACATTAGCCACTCGTGACTCCAGTCCTGCAAGATAACGAACGAGAGTTTGAGGATCAACCTCTGGCACATCACACTTCATGAGCAAATATTCAAATTCACGAGAGTATTCTTCAACTGTACCCGTTCCCTGTGTTAATGAGTGCAGTTTGGAAAAGCTATTCTGAACATAGTATGAAGGCATAAACTTTTGTTTCATTTTTTCCTTTATCTTTGACCAATATCGAATTTTATCTTTTCCGGCTCGTTCTCATTTCAAACAGGTGTTAGACCACCATGTTGACGCATATTTTCGGAGTTTCAAGGCAACAATTTTTACCTTATGGTCGTCGGTTGTCTGTTTATGGTCAAAAACTCGTTCCACCGTTCGTAACCATTCCACAAATTCATCTGGATCTAATTTACCATCATACTCTGGAATATCAACTTTGATGTTGTGGGTTTGTCAGTTAAATTTCTCCTTGTCTCCGCGAACATACGAAGCACCAGTACCTCCCGAGTTAACCTCATCTTCGGTTCGTTGTCTTTGAGAATTAACCAACTCGTTAACTTGATCTAGTAGAGCTTGCATTTGTTGATCCCTTTCTCTTCTGTCAATTTCAAGGGCTTTAGAAATTAATTTCTTCAATTCACTAATACTTCGGCTATCCATGAGCTCTGATACCAAGTGATAGCACTATTGCTAAATTAGGACCATTATACCCTTGATACAAACTAATAATTAGGTGGAAATCTAACCTTGGTTTTCGATACAGATTCACCACGAAACTAAGAGTTAGTTGTCCATGTTCACCATCTAATTTACCTGTTAAGAAATTAGAATAGCAGGGACACGAACTTATTTTGGAGTATCACAGAATAATACAAACTTTAAGAATCCAACAACTGACTTTTTCATCCTCAATTTCCAATACATAACGTGAAATAAAATAACCGCTACTCTACTAGTTCCCACGATCCTATTTTAAGTGGAGAACCAACTAACTGTTCTGATAAGTTCAAATTAAATAACAAAGACATAAAATTAAAACATGCTTTTGGAATTAAAAAGTCATAGCTTGTAACTGAATAAAATTGATCCACTTCTGATTTGAGCCTGGTGGTGTTGGCTCAATGTTTGGAGCCTTCCTATCAGTATGTCTCCTACGTTATGCATACTTGGGAGGCGGGTAAGGCGACGATGAGTGATGTACCAGTTGTGCGAGAGTACCCAGACACATTTCCATTGGAGCTTCCTGAGATACCTCCAAAGAGACAGGTGGAGTTCTGGATTGACCTAGTCCCTGGTGCGGCTCCGATATCCAAGGCAACATATCGTTTCGCTCCTCTCGAGATGCAAGAGTTGTCTTCACAGCTGCAGGAGCTATTAGACAAAGGATACATTAGATAGAGCAGTTCACCCTGGGGAGCCCCAATCATGTTTGTGAAGAAGAAGGACGGGTCGCATCGGATGTGTATAGATTATCGGGAGCTGAACAAGGTAAAGGTGAAGAACTGTTACCCACTCCTGAGGATTCATGATCTCTTCAACTAGCTACAGGGGGCATCTTGGTTTTCAAAGATAGATTTGTTATCAGGCTACTATCTAATAAGGGTCAGATACATGGATATATAGAAGACTGCTTTCCGGACTCGCTACGGTCGTTACGAGTTCATGGTGATACCCTTCTTTAACAACCTGTTATTTTCAATCTTGTAATGGTCAAAAATAATTCAAACATATAAAATAAAAGCCAAAGTGGTTGTTTTGTTAATTAATTGAATTTTAATTAAAACAATTTTTATATGTATAAACCTTTTATTAAAAGTGTTGTATAAATTAGAAGTGAAATCCATTAAAACCAAGGATTCTCGCATACACCAAAAACCCTCGGATTGACCATTCTCCTTGAACCGAAAACGATTCCCAACTAAAAACTATTCATGGCCGAGAACCCTCGTAGAATCTTATCCTCTTTTGGCAGCAAACATACCTCGCACAACAAACCTTTCGGGGTGAGTTTCCCCTTTTCGACCGAAATCATTTTTTCTCAGTTTGAGTTCCTAACCGAGAACCCTTTCCTCGGATATTGTTCTTGGCCGAAGACACTAAACTGCTACATGTTTTCACTCATCTATATATATATATATATATATATATATATATATATATATATATATATATATATATATATATATATATATATATATATATATATATATATATACTAGGTATGTTTTAGGCCCATGCTAAGCATGGCCCATGGAGAATAATTTGGGTATTTCATGTACTGTTGTCTAAATTATATTGTGCTAACAACCAAAAAAGTGAAAATACAATGCTATAAATAGATTGATTAAAGTCCATGAATAGGAAAATGAAAATGAAAGTACATTGTTATAATATAAAAACATATGAAAGTCCGTTACACATTCCTGGTAGATTTTTTCATATTATTGGAAACCTATCAATATTATTTTTAGAACATCATAGGTGTATTGGGATTAATCACGAAATACCATCTTTGTTTTCTCTATTCAAGGCTTTAGCCACTGGTTCGTTGATTGCCAATTGATTTCTCTATCATATGTTTACTGAAACCTTTTTTCAATATTGCTTATACCATTTTATTGATTTAGCTATTTTCTATATTGATTACCTTTTGACTTAAAAAGAGTGTCATACCAGTATTGGGACAACTTCCTTCACAACTTCATTACTGCACTTTTTATAAAAACAAATATGGAGTTGATTAATGACTGCAAATATAAAACATCTGAATTTTGTTTTTTGAATGGTTGGTTAGTGGTTAGAAGTTAAATTCACCAAGTTAGTTAATTCTCCTATGCCCGGATATGAACCCCGGACCATGGTCTTCAAGACGACGACATTCCTCTTCTTCATACATATCGCAAGCGCTGTTTTGTGATAACAAAGGGTTTATAAATGCAAGTTTTAATTAAATAATGTGGTGTTCCATTGATTAGTATTGTAGTTCTTACTATCTTGAAGTGTTTTTTCTTGTGGAATATTCATGTAGTTTAGATAAATTGCAGAAATGCTAATTATAGTTCAGAAGTACTTAATGTCGATTACCATCTTATGTTAATAATTGGGAAGTTGATTTTATGAGAATTTATTATATAAATGTTCCATTAAACTCTTATCTAAAGTAACCTAGTTTTTCATAATCATATAGATTATAAATCCCATCTTTTTACATTTGAATAAAAATCAAAGAGTATCAAGAACAGGAGGATAGTAATCTTCAATTATACAGGAAGGCACAACAAATACAGAGGAGTACTGAAACTTTATTAAATCATGATGCTTTATTTAGTATTTTAAATATAAGTATGAAATTGTCATCTCCTAAGTTAATAAACAATTCCAAATTAATTTTAACTTAAGTTTTAACACCATTTTGTATATATTCGTAACTCAAAAACAAATTCCAAGATACCAAAAACTATTACATACTACTTGTCTTAAAAAAAATTCTGAAAATTTTGGTGGAAAACAGTTGGCCAGATGTATACTCACACACAGAAACATAGAAACATGAGAAACAAAATTGCGATGTAAATGCTATTTCATTTTTTTGATTTGATGAGAATGTAATGTGTTGCAATCACACAATTAGAAATATACATGTAGTCTGGGAAAATTATGGTCAATCATAGTTTGATACAGAACCAGATATGACACCAACCTTCATGAGAATATATATTATATAAATTGTAGAACGCGTCGTTCATCACCTGGCTACGTCGAATATATTAAACCCCTTCAATTTTTTAGAAGGCACCAGAATAAAAGGGTTTTTATCTATAATAATGCCTTTGACTTTCAAGTATAAATTTGGTACTGTACGATGTAAAATTAGAAATCATGCATGGGAAAGAAGAATCGAAAAGATCTTTCGGACAATTGATTTACAGGTCACATTTATGGATTGTTGGTTGCACACTTGTAATGAAGTCCAAATCTGGTCCAATACGAAACAGTGGAAGTCATCATTTTACACATTTCCCTTACCTATTGGCATCATAGAATTTGCTGGAATGAACTTAGTTGCTGAAATTTACAATCCAATGTTTACTTAGTGTTGCAAAAAGTTATAATGTGTAAAGATTAATTTTTTTATGTAGTTAACAGTCACTTTTTTCCTATGTAATTATGGACCTCACTTTATTGGTAAATATTAAATTTTAATTTCCTAAAGTTGTATTGATTGTTGGCTTTAATAAATATTGCATTCAAAGTGAGGTAGTTTACAATGTCATTTTTTTGTTAAAGGATGAATAAGACATCAACAAATTACTTGGTGCTATGCTTGCAGATTTTTCTTTCAATGGGACATTGTTCTACCCATTCTAAAAAGCACAATACCAAATTTTGATGAAATTTTATGTCGTCTCACTTTCGTGTGTAAACCGAAGGAAAGCGAAATGATATTAGGAATCCTCATAAATGATGTTGTACCTGTTGAGAAGAATGTCACATCAGAGGATCGTTCTTTTTTTATTTGGATTGGCAATATCCGCGTTGAATAAAGTGTCGAGCTTTAAATTGTTGGTCTCTTAGTTAAGGTTTTTTCTTCTGTGGAGAAGGTAGTCAGATTCCTTGGGGAGAGGAAGCGTGAATGAAAGATGGAGAATGGATGGGTATTTATATTCTCCTTTAGAGTTAGTTGGAAAAGGTGCGACGGTGGGGAAGGACTGAATCGTTTTTTTGGTAAAAGGCACTTTCAGGATGCATTCTGAATTCGATTAGTATTTAAGCATTGTGTAGGTAGATTGCGATGTTTGGAAATGGGTTACGTGGAAGTGTTCTACACTTATGAATTTGTATTAGAAGCTACCAGAATAAAAGGGTTTATATATATATATATATATATATATATATATATATATATATATATATATATATATATATATATATATATATATAGTGAGAGAAAGAGAGGTAGGTTCAATTGAGAAAAAAAAAAGGTTGAGAATGGGGGAATCATTCTCAGCCAATCATTTATCTAACATGTTCAAATAAAAAAAAATTCACGTGTCCATTTTCATTAAGGGTATCTTTGTAAATTAGCAACTTTTTTACATAGAAATTACCTGTTCGTTGTTATCAGTTTCCAATTTGATGATATCTTTATCTCGTTTGAATCGGATATGAGGAATTCATTATCAAGATTATTTTCTTTATATAACTCGTTAGCAATTATACATATTCATTCCATTAATCGTGAAGTTTCGCATTTGTGTTTCAGTTTTCTAATTCGTATTCAGTTTCCGCCGATTTGATCAGGTATATATATCGTTTGAATCGGATAGATCGGAGTTCATTAACAAGATTATTGCTTTTTATAATTTGTTTGGAATTACACTTATTATCTTCGTTTTGAGGTAGTTTAATCGGACTTCATTATCAAGATTATCAAGTTTCGAATATTTATTGGAGTTATTTCATCGGAGTTTTGTTAAGTAGTTTGAGATATTTATTTCGAATCTAAGCTGATTTAATTTTTAATCGGATATATCGTTGTAGTTTTTACGTTCTGTACCAATAGAGATTGCTTAATTACATCATCTGATCATATATGATTTGAGTTTCTTTCAGATATTTTGTACGCTGAGGTGAGATATATTCGTAATTAACCAGGTTTTCATCTTTACGACTTTTTTTGTGAGATATATTCGTTATTAAGATTTTTTTTGTTTATTTATATAGATCATTTGGTGTATTATGTCGAATTCTAGTGTTATTGATGGTGATTTGTATTCTTCTATGAGTGAGAGTGAAGAAGAAGAAGATGTTGAGAACTCATTTTTGGAAGGTATCAGTTATTGAATTATTTTGTTGTTTTTAATTTTGTTGATTATCATTTATTTACATATGAATATGTTAATATGAATAAATTGTTGTCTTATTCATATATGAATAATCGTCTGATAATTGCAATTTCAAATTTTTTATTTTTTTGGTTTTATTCATATATGAATAACTTATGTTTTATTTTATATATTTTGAATCCTCATGAATTTTATGTATTCATATATGAATGTCTTTATTCATATATGAATAATTTTTGTTTTATCTATATGAGTTTGATGTATTCATGTATGTTATTGTTGTATTCATGCATTATTATTTTAGGTGGTGAATCTTCAAGTTCAGTACATGATGCACAATATTGTGATGATATAATTGGAGAACATGTCTATAAGCCAGATGTACCTGTTCAACTTATTCCATTTAAGGGTTTAATCTTCAAATCATTAAAGTTGGCTATCAAAATGTATTCTGAGTATGCTGAAATTGGTGGTTTTGATGTTAGACTGAGCACACAGTCAAGGTTTGATAACAAGATTATAAAGAAGAAACATGTTATATGTAATCGTGGTGGTAAACAGAAAAATAAATCTTTTGACACATTAGGTACAAGTGGTGTTAGGGGGAAATGAAATTCAAATTCAAGAGCTATTGGTTGTCAAGAAAAGATTATATTTGAATCTGTGTATGGAACTCCAGATTATAAAGTTTTTCAGTTTGATGAACTTCACAACCTTCCACTTGAGAAGAGAAGCGATTTAAAAAAAAAACGAGACAAATGTCATATTCAGAAAAAGAGTTTATTGTGCGTGCTTCCACATCAAAAATAAGTCCAACTATGGCTCATAAGTTGAGGGCAAGTTTCAGAGGTGGGTATGAGTTTGTAAAGCCAAAAGTAGTTGACTATAAAAATTTAAGGAGAGATATCAACAGGGTTATTGGTTATAAAGATGTCCAGATGATAGTAAACACAATGAATGACCGTCGAGCTCATTATCCAAATTACTCATTTGAGTTTAATTGTCAAGATGATGTTTTGGACCGTATGTTTTGGGCTGATGAAATGGAGAAGGCATATTATGCTGAATTTGGTGATGTTATCTCGTTTTATGCGACTTTCCAAACAAACAAGTAAGTTATTTTATCTACTTTTGTTTATAGCTTATTCATATATGAATATTTTTATATTCAATTTTTAATACATCAAAAAATGACTTTAATGAACATTTTTTTTGTGTGTTAGGTATCGAATGGTTTTTGTTCCGTAAATTGCTATTGACCATCATAAAAAATCGGTTACTGTTGGAACTGGGTTGCTAAGCAATGAAAGCATTGAGTCTTACTCTTGGTTGCTTAAATCATTTCTTAAAACTCATGGTAAAGAACCAACACTTGTTTTAACCGATCAAGATGTTGTAATAAAACAAGCTGTTGAGAATGTGTTTCGTAATTCAAAACACCGGTTATTATGTGGCATATAATGAAAAAGTTGAAAAAAATGTATTATTTTAATATATTTCAAATATATTACTTATTAGTATATTCATTTACGAATATTGATTGTTATTTTACTTATTATTATTTATTCATTTATGAATATTTTTGTTTAAATACAGATATCAGATGATTTATTTACTAACACGGACTTTAGAAAAAGGTTTTCAAAGCTTGTTTTGGACATTAATAGGAAACCTGATGTTTTTGAGGTGAAGTGGGGTTTGCTTTTGAAGGAATTCAATCTTGAAGACACAAGATGGTTTAAAGACATGTTTACAATGAAGACTACATCGAGGTCAGAGAGTATGAATTCATTCTTTAACACATACTCAGAAAGTGGGAACTTACTTTTGAGTTTCATGATGAATTATGACACTACCATTCAAAAGCAAAGGAATACTCAACGAGATCTTGATAAGGCATCAAAGAAAGCATCATATAAAATGCGAACACCTCGAGAAATAGAACTGCAAACATCAAAGGTTTATACAAGTACATTATTTTTAAGGTGCAAAACGAAATATATAAAGCATGTTTTTTCTGTACATACTCATATGTTGGTATTGAAGATGGTTGGGAAGTTTACATTTTGCAGCACAACAACAGTAAAAGTGATTTTAAAAATGAATTTAATGTAATTTTGCTAGTTTTTTATGAAAAATGTAATAATATTCATATATTAATATGAGAATATTCATATATGAATATATGAATATATAAGTGTTGATATGAGTATTCTTATATGAATGTAAATGTGTAAATTTTGTTTTTGTCTCAGGTTGAAATAAAAGCTGAAGAAAAAGAAATAAATTGCAGTTGTGAACATTTTAAGCGTATGGGTGTTTTATGCAGAAATGCTTTTACAATAATGATGAGATGTGGTGAAGTTGTATGCAAGCTTTTGGGTGTTACTATTCATATTCTAGAAGAGATTAATATTCATGTTCCTGAAGTTCAAAGCAATAAAGGTTCTGGAATCAAGAAAAGAATTCCAAGTGTGGATGAAGTAGCATATGAAAATTCTAAAAAAGAACATAGAATGTGTTAAGGATGTGGAAAACGAGTTCCACACAATTTACGTACTTGTCCAGAAAGAGTTGGAGTTACTAAATCAGCAAAAGACAGTTAGGGATTTTTTAGTGTTTTTTTTTTTATGTTTTTTGGTTTAATTCATTATGAATATATGTAGATAAAAACAATAAACAATAGTATTCATGTATGAATAATACACATTTATATTGATATCGTAAATTGATATGTTGATATTTGTTTTTAAATTACTATAAAATAAGTTATATTGATATTGTAAATTATTCATAAATGAATACAAATATGTGAAATTTGTTATAATAATAAATAAGTATATTCATATCTGAACTTTTTTATGTTAATATCTGAACTTTGTTATACTAACATATTAATTTGAACTTATTCATAAATGAATATATCATATTCGTATTCATTTATGAATAAATAAAAATAAAGTTTGAGAATATTTGAATATAAAAAAATAACATAAATAAGCAAACTTGTTTCTACTAATAAGTTAGTTATATTCATATATGAAATTTGTTATATTCATATATGAACTTTGTTATGCTGACATATTACTCCTAATTTAATCATAAATGAATATATCATTCGTATTCATTTATGAATAAACATAAATAAAATTTGAAAATATTTAAATATAAAAACTGACAGAAATAAGCGAAGTTGTTTCTATTACATAATCATTCAACACAAGATAATAAAAGCTGTTCATAAGCATTTCACAAAATATTAAAATGATGTTCAACAACATTTAACAAACAATTTAAAACTGGTTTCGCAAAATCATCTTACATGTACTTCAAATCCATTCATCTTCAACACAAACTATTCTATAGCATCACACTTCAACATTCTTTCATCTTCACAAGAAATCATCAATATTCTTTTAACCTTTTTTGAATTGTTTGCATAGCCTTGTATGCATGACCAGTACGCACTTTGAAGTCAACTTTTTGATACTTTTCAGCAAGATCGAACACCTTAGCCTTCAACATGTTAATTTCAGAAGTTAGCATTATGTGTGCATATCTTTGCTTGAGCTTCTCTATAGTAGTTTGTTGAACTGCACTTTCTTTATGAAGACCTGGTTTCCACTTTGAGAGTTGTTGTCCCATATAGGTCTCCATATGTCTCATTGCAAAGACCCCACAATCAACTTTGTTTTTAACTGTTCTCCATGACATTTCAAGTCGTTGGGGTTTGATACTTTCTTTTGAGATTGCATTTGCTCTTGGATGGTTTATTTCGTTAAAGTATCTCACAAAAAAAATTTGATCATTAAATAAAATAAAAGTTAGATATGTAATAAATTGGTTATTTTATGTTGTTGTGAATTGGGTACATACCAAAGGTTTCAATATTACTCCGTATTTTCCTTCATAATCCACCTCAACTGCACTATTGTCTAGAATTTCAATTGACGGTTTCTTTAAGTTGCAGACAATCACAAAAATGTGAGCACTTCTAACAACTGGAAAGAATACCTGTTTTTATGTATATAATGGTAAGTATTTTGTTGATAAAATATATATAAAAAACAACTTTAATTAACATACCATGTCAATATCTTTTATGTTCAGGATTTTTTTGTACCCATTGGTACTCTCATGAAAGTTCTCCTTGAATTTTTCATACTTTCTTTCATCAGACAATGTTGAAGTTAGATAAGCAGTCTGTAACCAATATAATCATATGTGAATTTCAGTTGAATATATATAATTATGTTAAAGAATACATCATATTTGTATAATCATATGTGAATTTCAGTTGTAAAAAAATATAATATTCATAAATGAATACATCATATTGGTGTATTCATTTATGAATAAGGAAGGAATTAAGTTTAGAACATAAACTTACACAAACTCCAACTTTCAAGAAGAGTCTGTATGATGAATTTCCAAAATCCCTTTCCAGTTCTTGGTGGTTAAGTAAATCAGACCATGTGTCTAAAGCTTCTCCAAAAATCTCTGTGTTTGCATATAGACTTTCCATAATTGCTCTTTCTATTATCTAACCATATTTTGTCTGGACAACCACATCTCTTCAAATATATGATCAAAATGTCATAGATTATTATCAATATAATAATCATATATGAATGTATATAAAATAAAGTTAATTACGATGTATTGCCTTGTAAGTTGAACAATCATTCACACACAATACTCTCCTGATGTGTCAGTTTGGGTTTTGTGTCTGTTATTCTGCATTTGAAAGGTGATTTGAAAGCATCAGCAAGCTTCTTCTCTCTTGGTTGATCCAGATCATGCTTTGATGGTCCTACTTTAGTAGGAATTGACACAGAGATTGGATTTGGATTAAGAACATTTTTCTTTGCTAATCTGATAACAACCTTCTGATGGTCGTCTTTGATTTCTTTCTTGGTAAGTGCTTTTTTTGGTGAAGATTCATTAGATTTTTTACTTGAAGTTTGATCTGAATGTTGACTGAGACCTAGACTAAAGCTTGGATGAGTATCTGCATGCCAGGAGATTTATCATATAAATAGTTGTAAGTTAATTATAATATTTGATTTTATATTTTGAAATGTTTATCCAAATTGTTACCTCCTTTATTTCATTTTGTCTTGTCAGCTTTTTCACCTTTCTTGTTTTCATTTTCTGACTGTTTCTTTCCTGAAAGATGATTAAGTAATTCATATGTGAATAAGTAATGTATTCATTTATGAATAAGTAATGCATATCATTATTTATGAATAAGAAATATTTTTTTTTATGTTGCGTTATTTATTTGTGAATAATAAAACATATTATATTAATTTATTAGTGATTCAACTATTTACCTTTATCTTCTGCATTTCCTTTCTCAGTTTCTATATGTTTTTCTTCACCTCCATCTTTCGTGTTCTTAGCTTCTGTTCCTCCTTCATTTCTATCTTCAGAGTTTTCCTTGCTTGAAACATATACATCATATATGAATATTTTTTATATTTTATTCATTTATATAGTGTATTATTCACTTATGAATAAACAATCTTATTAAAAAATCAATATAAATATTCTAATATATTTTAAGTCATTCATTTACCTATATCATCTTCCTTTGTTTTTTCAACTTTTGTTCCTTGTTTATGTACACCTTCTGATTTTTCATTTTCTGCAAGAGTATTAGCTTTACCTGTACTCATTGGTGACCCTGGTGAAAATTTAACAAACAAAACTATTATTGTGTATTAATATTTTTATATATTTTTTTAAAATAAAATTAAGACAAAATTTACCTATATCAATATTATCGAAAATAGCTTTCATTTCAGGAGGATTCCAGATTTCATCTTCTTGACTATTTAAAGTTGAAATTCCAATTCCAAGGACATTGTCCACAATGTTGTGAACAACTTTATCCAACAAATTTTCATTTTCAGTTTGTCGAATAGTCTCCTCATGATTATTTGTTTCCTCAGCATAATCATCTTTTTCCTCTTCATCATTCTCATTTTCATTCCTCTTTCCATCTTTCTCTTTTACTCCAATTTCACCTTCTTTTTTATTCTTATCCGCATCATTCTTTATTTCTTCATTATCTGCTTCATTTGAATTAAGCAAATAATCTACTTCTGGTTGACTTGCACCATTATCACTGTCTTCTTCACCATTTCCCTCTTTATCTTCATTTTCTGTTTTATCATTTGTTTTTTGACCCATTATTGGTGTCAAATTGATTCCTTCAACTCCAGTTTCATTAATTGGAAAATTAAAAAGTGTTGTGCTTTCAGTTTTTTCTTCAACAATCATATTTGTCATCTTTTCATTGAAAATTCTAAAACTTTCCTTTTCAAGGAACTTTGTCATCGCATCATTAAGCTTTGAATTCAGCTTTTCCTTCATCCTCTCAAAACTATTAATCATTTTTGATATTTTTGATTCATATGCCTATGTAAAAAAAGTATATGATTACAATTTAATATAATAATTCAATGTAATCATATATTATTAACATGTTCAAACTAGATACCTCAACAAAATGATCTTCATCTTTATCATAATCATTGTCTTCGAGATCTGTATCTCCTTCATCTTGTTCATCAACAAATTCTTCATTTATTTCTCCAAGTCCAAATTTACCTTTTTCTTGTTCAAATGCCTCTCGATATCTAATCTTCTCTAAACTCCAATAACAAATTGTTGGACGTTTACGTGTTACTGTCAAAGCTTCTGAGTGGATATTATCAGCATAGAACAACTGCACATGAATGATAACTAATTGATATTCTTATATGAAGAAGTAATATTAATTTTTACTTATTCATATATGAATAAGTAATGACTTATTCATATATGAATAAGTAATGTAAAGCATTATTTGTTAACAAATATATTTTTCTTATTCATATATGAATATTTGTTATTAGTTTATGAATAATCATATTATTAAAAATTGGGTATAAACATTAAAATAACTTATCACCAAGAAAGCTGAAAGTCCAACAAAGAAGCTGGTATCTGAGTATGGTATGTATGAGTTTTTTGTTCTGACAAGACAGTCCAAAACATAGCTGCACCAGTCTATGGTACTGATATTTGTTCTTCTTGAAATATAACTCAAGGGAAACAGGTTACATCTTCCCATTGATGTTTACTCGCAAAACATGTTGACAAAAAGAACTAAGAAGTTCAATTTGAAATTGAAATCAGCTTGTGTGGTAGAAACAATAACATTTTTGATTACACTCAGTCGGATGATTGAATCTTTTTTAAATTGCTGCTTCCATTCATCATAACTTGTATCATCCTTAGGCCATCGATCCAGTTGTGTAAGTTTGGTTCCACCAATTGGTAAGCCTAACATGTCATGAACAGACTCTGCTATTACTTTCAGTTCCTTTCCTTCAATATCTATCACCATTCTCTCATAATCAAATTTTTGAAGAACATAAAATCTCAGCTTCAATGGTATATCTGTGATTTTCATTTTTAACAAAGCTCAAAAACCCATAGATCTTACATATTCTTTTTGTTCTTTGCTCATCCCAAGGATTATAGATAGTAATGCCTCTGGTGAACATCTGTTTTTCATTGAGAAAAATTCTTTACCGTTGGTTTTTTTTGTCTTTTTTGATTGGTGACCCCTTTTTTTTGTCTTCTTCGATGGATGACTACTTTCAAAATCAGAATCAGAATCTTGTAGTTGTTGTTTTTCAGGAGCTTTCCTTTTTGATGGACTTTTTCTGTTTTGATGCTTTATTTTCTTTGGTACTTTTGTTTCTTTTTTATCTGGTAAATGAAAACATATAATATTTGAATAACTTAATGATATATGAATATGATATATGCCCGTTTATTTATTTATTACAAAAATATATACAATTTTATTCATATATACAATTTTATTCATATATGAATAAATAATATATACAATTTTATTCATATATGAATATATTAGATATGATAGGAATTTTGTACCTTTCATATTTTTCCTCTTTTGCATTTATCTTGTTTCTCTGATTGTTGGTGAATCTTTATCGGAAATGTTAGTGTTCTTACCTTCATTCAATAGTAAGTAGAAGGTAAATGAATTTGATATTCAAGAATGAATATTTGAATAAAACATATGTATTCATATTTTTTTTTATTCACATATGAATATGTTTTGTTATATTCATATGTGAATAGAACATATATAAAAGTCATTATTTTTGTATTCACATTTGAATAATGTATGTATGGCAGGAAGCTATCTTCTATTCATATGTGAATATAACATACATATTCACGAATGAATATTTGAATAAAACATATGTATTCATATTTTTTTATTCACATATGAATATGTTTTGTTATATTCATATGTGAATAGAACATATATAAAATTCATTCTTGTTGTATTCACATTTGAATAATGTATGTATGGCAGCAAGCTATCTTCTATTCATATGTGAAATATAACATACATATTCACGAATGAATATTTGAATAAAACATATGTGTTCATATTTTTTATTCACATATGAATATGTTTTATTACATTCATATGTGAATAGAACATATATAAAATTCATTCTTGTTGTATTCACATTTGAATAATGTATGTATGACAGCAAGCTATCTTCTATTCATATGTCAATACAACATACATATTCATGAATGAATATTTGAATAAAACGTATGTATTCATATTTTTTTTATTCACATATGAATATGTTTTGTTATATTCATATGTGAATAGAACATATATAAAATTCATTCTTGTTATATTCACATTTGAATAATGTATGTATGACAGCAAGCTATCTTCCATTCATATGTGAATATAACATACATATTCACGAATAAATATTTGAATAAAACATATGTATTCATATTTTTTATTCACATATGAATATGTTTTGTTATATTCATATGTGAATAGAACATATATATATATATATATATATATATATATATATATATATATATATATATATATATATATATATATATATATATAAGTCATTATTGTTGTATTCACATTTGAATAATGTATGTACGACAGCAAACTATCTTCTATTCATATGTGAATATAACATACATATTCACGAATGAATATTAGTTTAGCTTGTGTTCAGAAGTAAACATAACAAATTTTATTTACCTTTTTGATTTGTTCTTGTTTTTCGTTTATATGTATTCTTCACTGTTGGTGTTGTTTCTGTAAGGGTAAGTAGTTAATATTAGGAAAACATAAGCGAAATGCGAAGTAAACTTTGTATTTTGACAGAATAGTTTTGAATAAAGATGAAAATTGAAGAGATGATGTAAAAACATTTATATATCAAATAATAATGGATAATTCTTACAAAAATTTCAAGTAAATAAAGTAATAACGAAGGAGGGTTACGAGAATGAATGAGTATTATAAATTTCAAGTAAAATTGAAGTAAACAACCTTTTTTGAAGAATGAACAGTGTGAAAACAATGTTTTTAGTTCTGAATCAACTAATAATTTTCAAACATTACGAGAAATTTCAAGTAATCAAGTGATAACTTTAGAAATGATTCGAAATCGTTAAAAAAATCGAGAAAAAACGCCGATGGTTACCTTTCATTGTCAAGAGTAAGGAAATGATCTCGTTCATGTTTTCATTGGAAGACATTTTTCTTCGTTTATGTTATTTGATGCTTCTACAAATGTTTTTCTTCTTGTCGATTCTTCTTTAAATGGTTTTCGTGTTATGGTGTATTGAAGAGGGAAATTGTGCTTTTCTGTCGAGATTTGACGTGATATCAAATTACTCAAGTGCCCTGACGGTTTAATCTTTTTTGATTATTTACATATTTGCCACCGCTCATTAATGTATTTAGATTATTTACAAGTTTGCCACCGTACATTTTTTAAGCTCATTAAATGATTGGATGAGAATGGTTCCCCCATTCTCAACTTTTTTTTTCTCAATTGAACCATCTTGTATATATATATATATATATATATATATATATATATATATATATATATATATATATATATATATATATATATATATATATATATATATATATATATATATATATATATATATACGTATATACGTGTGTGTGTAACCGAAAATATACTCTCATTCTTACACTTTCAACCGAAATCATCCCAAATCCTCTCAAGAACACATGCGAAAACATCACTTTTCTCTCAAATATCAACCAAAAATCCTTCGAATATTCATAAGATATCATTCGAAATCTTCAAGTCTTCTAGATACCAACCGAAAATACCATTCAATCTTCTTAACTTCCAACCGAAAACACCTTATCTCCTTAGTTATACCAAGAACACCAAGAACTCATTGAATCACCAACAACCGAAAACCCCCTAATAACCGAAAACTCCTATTTTCGGTTGATTCTAACACTTTTTATAAGTGTTTCTTACATAATCTTTGTATTATTTGTCACTAAGATTGTTAACTTTAGTTGTACATCGGGTATAACTATTGTTTAGGATACATTTGATAATCAAGCGTTCTAACTCGAGAATTTACACAACCACATCGTAAGCATCCAAGAACACGCACACGATGTGATTTCATACCCCTACGTTTTCATAATTTTTAACTGTTTTAGGGGGAATACAAGTGAAACACAATAAAAATTGTGTTAATATCTAAATGTTTTAATGTTTATAAATTGTTGTTGTTATCAAAATTATATATATATATATATATATATATATATATATATATATATATATATATATATATAGTTAGGATTCAACAGACCTAGAATTGGTAATTTAACTTCATTTCATGTTCCTTGTTTGGTTGTGGGCTTGGGGTAGAATTGTTTATTCGAATGTTTATTTAATCACAACTATATAAATATTTTATTTATATAAGTATAAAATGATTTTCAAAATTCTTAAACAAAAACATAATTTTTGTAAACTGTTTTAGTACCATTTGAATATAAACAATGGATTTCAAGGAACTTTATTACAGTAAAACATGAACATATAAACTATAATAGGTATAGTTAATGAAACATACACATTGCTTTTAAATGTTCATATTACAAAATAGAAAACAAACATCTAAACTATAACGGGTATAGTTTATGGACCATATGCATTACTTTACATATTCAGAATACATTACGGAAAAACACAAACATATAAATTATATTAAATATAGTTTATGAAACATACTTATAGTTTCTTCATTTCATTGTAATTTTCCATTATTTAACGTGTAATCATTAATATAGCATTTGTGAGACACGATTCAAGTACTTATCTATGTACCAACCATGTCCTGAAACTATAACCAGAGTTTCCTAGAGGGAGAGCGTGACACTTGTGTATAGATCTATATGGGACTGAAAATCCCGCACCAGAGCTTCTTGCAACAGCTAGGCCGAAAGGCCTGTGGTGAGAAATGTCGTACCGATTGCGATGCCTGAAGAACATCGTGCTCATGCCATCTTAAGTCATCAAGTATGGTTATAATAACTCACAATTTGGTATTGAAAAAAAATGATTAGTGTATGAATAAGTAGACAACCTTACATAGTTTTATTTAATAATGAAACTATAATACAGTACTTTACAAGTACAATTAGTAAAACTAAACGATTACAAGTACCCAATTTTCATAACAGGAATAAATGCACATTTCTACTTCAGTACAGAGAAAACATACTTTTCATGGTTTTAAGTGAACTAAACTACATTGTACAACTTCAGAGTACAATAACATTCACACATTTTGCTCACAACATATTACAACAGAAAATTTAGGATTTTCTGGGAAAACATATTTACATTCTCAAGGAACAGAAAATAGATTTTTAGTTATAAATAAGCTTATGAACTCACCAACTTAATTGTTGACACTCTTTTGAAAACTTCTTGTATTCTCACGAAACCGGTATATAGCTATCCACAGGTTTTGAGATGACGGAGCTTCATAGACTCGTATCTTGTGCTTTTGTATTACATTTTTCATGTCAATATACAATAATTTGAACACATATGTAAAAACTCATATATTTTCAATACATGGTCGTCGTACTTTTATTACTATTATGCAATTGTTGTGATACTGTACATGATGTCCTCCGCCCCCGAACGTTTCCGCCGTTCTGGTTTGGGGTGTGACAGATTGGTATTAGAGCATTGTTTATAGTGAACTCGGTATATCAACCTATAAAAGATATACAACTATAAATACAATAGGGCCGATGTGCTCTGACTAAAAGTATACTTTTAAAGTATAACAATATTTTATAAGAAGTATACTAACATGTATACCTACAAGAACCAGTATCACAGTGAAAAATATACAAAACTATTTAGATCTTGGAAATTACAGTTAAACTTAGACAGTTATGTAATCATATCTAGAATAAATATAGCTTGATCAACTATATTTATTTTAGATACAATGAACATGTGTTTGGGAGTACTAGTGGTGCGGAAACAAGTCTAAAACTTACCAAACCTATATACCAAAAGAACTCTAGAATCAAACATAAAGTTAAAATAATATAGGAGTATTTTATGACACTATAACACTGAAACAACAAAATTCAAGAAGGTCATCCTTACTAGAAACAAACATATGAAAACAAAGGATCATTATTGGTAAATGTATAATTACTAAGTGTATATATAAGATTTATATATAATTAAAGTTTTATACACTTATAATTTGTGATTTAGCTTTATTTCCTATTCCTTGTTTGGTTGTGGATTTAGAGTAGGACCACTTATTTGAAGCTCTATTTAATCTTGATTATATATGATTTGTATACACTGAGTGATTATAGAAAGACATGGCAGAGATTACATTATACACATTCATTTGAAGTGATATCATAAAATCCATAAATTGAAAATTACGATTGTTTACTTATATTAGTAGACTCTTGTTGTAAATTGCAGACCACTACGAAAGTCAGGGTATGATGTGTTAGAACTAAGATATATTTGTTCAATATCACTTGAATCGTAACCACTATAGGGGACTTATCATCCTTTTTCTCTTAAATTATTTAAGAGAAAGATGCCTCCAAGAAAGTCCAACAGAAAGAAAAACAATGCACCAAATCCACCACCACCACCACCTCCACAGTATGATGTTGTTGCTTTTCAAGCAATAGTACCGTCGTCGTGGCTGCTGCCATGACACAAGTTAATGCCAGTCGTACTAGTGGAGTTGGCAGTGCTGCCCATAACTCATATCATGGGGAAAGTCTTGGACACCCTCGGGAGTGTTCATATAAATCCTTTACTAATGCAAAACCCAAAACTTTTGATGGCACCATCATTACTCTAACACGCTGGTTCGAGAAAACCAAATCAATGTTTGAAATATGTGCTTGTCCTGAAGCAAGCAAGGTAAAGTTTGCAGCATGCACCTTCTTAGATAGAGCCTTTTCCTGGTGGAATGGTTATGTCAAATTGTTATCTCTCCCGGTCGCAAATGTTATGGAATGGGAAGACTTAAAAGTTCTGATGCTTGCAGAATATATCCCGCGGGGCGAAATACCAAAACTAGAGCAGGAGCTCTAGAGTATGAAGATGAAGGGCTCCGATATTGCTATTTACACTGCTAGGTTCAGTGAACTGGCTCCTCTGTATCCTATGACGGTCACCCCGGAGAGCAAGAAGCTGGAGAGGTATATATGCGGATTAACTCCCCCGACTCAAGGAAATGTTCTAGCTGCCAATCCCCTTACCTTTGATAGTGCCAAACATCTGGCACATACATTGATAGATCACGAAGATCGCCAAGACTCCATGGCAGTTTTCTCCAAACAGCCCAATGAGACTAGCAGTAGAAAGAAGTTCTGAAATAAGCGAAAGGAGCAATCGTCACAGGAGTCCTCCAAGAAACAACATACAGTTGCAGTTCTTGCTGCTACTATTCCTACTGCTGTTCCTGTCCCTATTCCTACTACTACTTCTACTACCCCAGCAACCCCAATTTGATACGTTGGAACATTGTCAAAGTTCAATAAATGCAACTTCCATCATACAGGAGTTTGCAGAGGAATGCACTGCAAGAACTGTAACAGAAAGGGGCATACAACACATTTCTATAAAGTACCCGCACAACCCATCTCTCAAGTCCCTGCCGCAGGAGTAAGTCAAGCTTTCTACAAATGTAGGGAAGTAAGACATTTCAAGAGAAACTGTCCTAACACAAAGAATGATGGTGGTACAGGAAGGGTTTTGGCAATTGGGTATAATGAAGCAGTAGCGGATCCTAATGTGGTTACTGGTATGTTTCTTCTCAACAATTCTTACACATGCATTCTTTTCGATAGCAGTGCAGAGAAAAAAGCTTTGTGAGCTATAAATTCAAACACGTACTAAAACAAAACCCCAAATCACTAAAACATAGGATGCATACTTACTCTAAATACAAATAACAAATACATAGGATGCACACTTACTCTAAATAACCATTCATTCCAAATTAACCTTATGCTGGTCTCAATTAAAAGCTTCGACATTATAATCGGAATGGGTTGGTTAAATCTTCATCGTGTTGATATCCTATATTAAAAGAAATCCATCCATCTTAATCTACCAAGTAACGAATCTCTTGTTATCTATGGCGACAAATCCAGTGCGAATCTTCAAATCATTTCTTGTGTCAAGGCCCAGAAGTATCTTTGCAAGGATTATTGTGCCTTCTGAGCTCACGTTGTCGATAAGACTCAACAAGTAAAAATCATCAAGGATATCCCTAGAGTTTGTGATTTCCTGGATGTATTCCCTAACGACCTATCAGGAGTTCCATCTGAATGCCAAGTCGAATTCCAAATCGACTTGATTCTCGGAGCTACCCCCATAGAAAAATCCCACATCGTCTTGCACCATCAGAAATGCAGGAACTATCCAGCCAATTGAACGAACTTCTCAACAAAGCCTTCATTAGACCTAGCTTCTCACCCTAGGGAGCACCGGTCTTGTTTGTGAAGAAGAAGGATGGATCATTTCGCATGTGTATAGACTATCGGGAATTAAACAAACTCACTATCAAAAACCGATACCCTTTATCTCGAATCGACAATATTTTTTGATCAACTTAAAAGAGCTAGTTTCTTCTCCAAGATTGACCTGAGATCAGGATACCATTAGTTACGAGTCCAGGATGCAGATATTCCAAAGACGGCTTTTAGAACTCGCTATGGTCACTATGAATTCTTAGTAATTCCCTTTAGTCTACCGAATGCACCTGCATTATTCATGGACCTGATGAATCGTGTGTGTCGACCTTACATAGACAAGTTTGTTATTGTTTTAATTGAAAATATACTAGTATATTCCCCGAGCAAGGAAGAACACAGCCAACACTTACGACAAGTCTTGGAAACCTTGAGCACAGGGAAATTGTATGAGAAGTTCTCAAAATGTGAATTCTGGATTCAAAGGGTGGAATTCCTAGGTCATGTAGTCAGCAAGGAAGGGCGGAAACGTTCTGGGGTGGAGGACGTCATGTAGTGTATCACAACAATGCAAAGTAGTAAACATGCAAACAACATCATCCATTGCATTAATAGTATAATTTTAATTACATTTGAGTTCTTTCATAGTATAAATCTTACAAATGAATATTCAAAATAAAAGACGTGTCTTGACCGCTCCGTCTTCACCAAAACCTGGTTGTCATACCTGTCTATTTGTGACCTGGGAAGACAAGTTATTTTGAAAGCGAGTATCAGCAATAATGCTGGTGAATTCATAAGTATTTATGTGACTTTAATTTGCAAAATTGTAAAGAAAGACCGGCAATGTTTGTAGGAAAGTTTGTACCAATGAACATGTTTGTAAGTATTTGTAAAGGTTTGAAAACTATAGAAAATCCCATATTTTCTACTAGTATAAAATGTAGCCTTCTACTAAGACCCGATTGTTTTGAATGTTTGCTTTTAGGAATCCAATATTTGCCCATAAGAGGGTGATAGTTTAAAAGTCCCAAAAATGAACTACCATGGTGTTTTTCATGTCTAAAATAGTAGATTTGTGTACGTATATAATCGCTAAAGTATATGATAACCCCGTAAATCAATGTGTTTTTAATACTCCATGTGAGTTTTATAACCATGCAAATGACCCAGTCTGCCTGTAACAACGTTCTTCAGGCGTTGGAATTGTTATGACATTTGTCACCCCAGGCCTGCCGGCCTAGCTGTAGCTAACAACTTAGGTGTGGGATTGTCAATCCCGTATCGATCTATACACAAGTATCATGCTCCCCCTACAAGGGATTATGGTATATAATACAGGACTTAAAAATGCATACTCGAAAATACTTGAAACGTCTCACAACCTAGTATAAAACAGATTTATGTATGAAAATGTCCATTTGTTCTTGTATATGAAAATATCTCTTTGATATGTTATTTGTAGTATATAAAATTTCATGAATATCTAGTACACTAACTCATGTAATTGTATCCCTTGAAATGGTATGTCTTGAAATTGTATGCTTTGTAATTGTATGTTTTAAGATTGTATGCCTTGTAATTGTATGTAATCGTATCTCTTCGTATAGTATGTAATGTATTTGTATAGACTCATGAATAGACTGACTCTTGTGTGATTCCTGGTACTTGGTATGGTAAGTAGTATCTCCTGACTATACCTATTATAATTTCTAGTATTGTACGTGTATAACCGAAATATGCCTTTGTTATTCAAAGGCACTGAATCGACTGAAGGGAACTTTATGTCTATATATGTACATATGATTATATATACTTAATATTTAGATGACATTCGGACGAATAACCAATGCCCTAAGGCCACATCCCAACGAGGAAAAGGAAATAAAGCGAGCTAGCCGTCCTAAGTCCTTTAAACATTACTTATATAACTATACATATATAGACATGCATTTGACAATATAAAAATATAAAAGAAGTTTTTGTAAAACCTTTGAAAAGTTTAATAAATAAGAAATGATGACTTGATGTCAGTTTATAAAATGATTTGAAAGCAGTTTGTTTGATAAGAATAGTTTTAAATATAGGAAGACCTTTGTTAGAAACATGGTTCTAACAGCGTTTGAAAGGAAACATAAATTATGTAAGACATTTTGTTAAAGAGTTTTTAACATGTAAAAATGTTTGTTGTAACTATTATAGTTTTTCCACAAGTTTGTTTCGTTTGTATAGTAAACCCTAGTGAAATGCTCACTCATTATGTAAAGTGTAACTTTTGTAGTGACATAAATGAACACATATACACAAAGTATAGATAAAGTGTTTGTTTCGTATATGCATAACAACGTATTTAATTTTAAAAAGACAAGATGTTACCGTGATATATTTTGCGTACAAAAGTTTCCATGTAGTAGTTATGAACCTCATATGTTTTACTTGATAAAAAGAGTATATAATGAAACTCTAGATTACACACGATAATAATCGTGTGTTTACTTGAATTCCCCCCTAAAAATGTATAAAAAGCATTGATAACACATTTGAAAATGTAGTTTATAGGGGTATGAACTCATCGTAGAAAATGCGCAATTTGAAGAAAACGAGATTTTCCCGGGCGGCACCTTGACCGGAAAGTGACGAGATTCTTGGGAATCTCTGGGCTTCGGGACTTCGTCGGGGCTTAGATATGAAACCGGGAAGTCGAGATGTTGTCGGCATGAAAAACGAGGTGAAAATGTGAGAGGATTGAAGAAATTTAGCAAAGGTAGTCGGCACCCTCGCACACTATTTATAGGAGCTGGAGGTCCTCGGTACGCTGGGCGTACTTCGGGCTTACGCGGGGCGTACCTCGTACGCTGGGCGTACTCCGAGGGTACGCTGGGCATTCGCTTGCATCATTGCTGACCGCAGCCTCGGAAGAAGTGATTGGCCGACGTGCACGATCCGGAGCCTAGTATCCGAGTACGCTGGGCGTACTCCTTCGGATAAGACTTTGAAGTGCGTGCCAAGAACTTCTAAAATGCGTAAGTTTCGCATACGAGCTTCATTTTTGACGTTCTTTATATCCACGCGAAGGTTAGAAAATACTCTACAACTTTCGTTTAGACTTCGTCGGCTAATTTTGAATTTATTTTTATTATATTTTAATTAATAGGTCGGGACACGATAACTTCGTTAAAAATCCATAACTTCTTTATCCGACGTCCGTTTTCGTCAGACTTTTTATTGTTGTACTCCTATTGTGGGTCTCTCCAACTTTCGTTTAGGTTGTGTCGGCTAAAGACCGCTCGATCTCTATTTCGAGTTTTTAGTTGTCTACTACTAGGTCAGAAACTTCGAAAAATCATAACTTCCTCATACAAAGTCAGATTTGAGCGTTCTTTTTATGTATGTTCACGGTTTAATGATATCTAAGACTTTTGTTTAGATAACAAAGACTAAAAATTATTGTATTGAAACTTTGCGTTTTACGTCTATCAGTTGTGCTGGTTTTTGCCGCGGATCTTAGATTGGTCATAACATCCTCGTTATAACTCGGATTTTAGTGTTCTTTATATGTACGAAAAACTTGATACGATTCCTACCACTTTATTTAACCAAAATAAGATTTTAGGAAAGTTATATTTTGGCCTAAATTTGACTGGCGTTACCCTTTATTGTCTCAAAATATCAGGTTGTCACATACATATTGATCCCTCCAAGATCAATGCTATCGAAAAATGGTCGACCCCACGAACCCCAATAGAAATTCGTCATTTTCTAGGTCTCACTGGCTACTACAGGAGATTCATTCAAAACTTTTCAAAGATCACAAAGCCACTCACCACATTGACCCAGAAAGGTGTGACATTCAACTGGGAGGAGAAACAAGAAGCTACTTTCCAAACAATAAAGCAAGCTCTTTATAGAACACCGATCTTATCCCTCCCAGAAGGGATGGGAGATTTTGTATTTTTCTGTGATGCGTACAAGCGAGGGTTAGGCTGCGTTCTTATGCAACAAGGAAAGGTTATATCCTATGCCTCGATACAACTTAAGAATCACGAGGTCAACTATACCACACATGATCTCGAACTGGGAGTAGTGGTTTTCGCTTTGAAGATCTAGAGGCAATACCTGTATGTTATGAAACGCACAGTCTTTACTGACCACATAAGCCTCCAACATATCTTTGATCGGAAGGAATTAACATGAGACAACAATGATGGGTAGAGCTACTCAATGATTACAAATGTGAGATTCGCTATCATCCCGACAAGGACAATGTGGTACCAGATGCCCTATGTCAGAAAGAGTACTCGGGCCACCGAGTAAAGTCTCTAAGTATGACTATCAATTCCCACCTATCAACACAGATCAAGGAGGCTCAGCTGGAAGCCTTGAAACCTGAGAACGTGAAGGATGAAACATTAAGAGGAATGGAAAAGAACTTGGAAATCAAGGGTGATAGAGTTCGTTATCTCATGAATCGAATCTAGACTCCGAAGCTTGGTGGTTACAGTAATGTTGTCGAGAATGAAGCCCATAAAAGTCAATACTCCATTCACCCGGGTTCAGACAAGATGTATCTGAACCTTAAGAAACTCTATTGGTGGCGAAACATGAAAGCTGAGATTGCTACTTATGTGGGTAAGTGTCTAACTTGCGCTAAATCCAAAGTAGAATATCAAAAGCCCTCAGATTTACTTCAGCAGCCAGAAATACCTGAGTGAAGTGGGATCGGATTACAATGGATTTCATAACCAAGTTACCTAGGACAACGGATGGTCATGATACCATTTGGATGATCGTCGACAGATTAAGCAAATCCGAACACTTCCTGCCAATAAAAGAAATTGATAAAATTGAGAAGTTATCAAGGATGTACATTAAAGAGATAATACGGTTGCATGGTGTGCTAATATCTATTATCTATGACCGAGATAGTAGATTTACCTTGCGATTTTGGTAATCACTGCAAAAGTCCTTGGGAACCAATCTTGACATGAGTACAGCGTACCATCCTTAAACTGATGGGCAAAGCGAGAGAACAATACAAACGATGGAAGACATGTTAAGGGCTTGTGTGATAGATTTTGGTAAATCTTGGGATACCCATTTACCACTAGTTGAATTCTACTACAACAGTAGCTATCACACTAGCATCAAAGTTACAACCTTTAAAGCTCTTTATGGCTGTAAGTGCAGATATCCTCTATGCTTGGCTGAAGTGAGCGATACACAACTAACCAAGAACAAGGTACCCGACAGCATACTAACCGGTCCCGAGACCATTCGAGAAACTATAGAAAAGATTATCCAAATCTGGGAACGACTGAAAGCTTCTAGAGACAGGCAGAAGAGTTATGCAGACAAACGACAAAAACCCTTGGAATTCCAAGTTGTTGACCGTGTCTTGTTAAAGGTCTCACATTGGAAAGGAATGATACGTTTCGGAAAACTTGGGAAATTAAATCCAAGGTACATCAGACCATTCGAGATTCTTGCTAGAATTGGTCTAGTTGCTTACAAACTCAAACTACCGCATGAACTCCATAACATTCCTCCCACTTTTCCCGTCTCCAATCTCAGGAAGTATCTTTCGGACAAGACTATTGTAATCCCAGTTGATGAAATCGAGTTAAACGAGAGTCTTCACTTCATAGAAGAACCGGTGGATATCATGGATAGGGAAGTCAAAAGAACAAAACAAAGGTGTATCCCAATAGTGAAGGTTCGTAGGAATGCCAAGCGGGGACCTGAATTCACTTAGGAACGGGAAGATCAAATGAAACAAAAGTATCCACATCTTTTTCCTAATTCATGAGTACCACTATAGAAACAATTTTGGGACAAAATTCCCTCCAACGTAGGGATAATGTACCAACACGTTATTTTCATTATTGTAAAAGTCAACAAAAGTGAACATATCAAATAAAAGTCTAAGTGGTTGTCTTGTTAATTTGTTAAAGTTAAATTAAAACAGTTTTTATATGTATATACCTTTTATTAAAAGTGTTGTATAAATTAGAAGTGAAATCCATTAAAACTGAGGATTCTCGCATACTACAAAACCCTCAGATTGACTTTTCTCCTCGGATCGAAAAAGGTTCCCAACCGAAAATTATTCACGGTCGAGAACCCTCGTAGAATCTTATCCTGTTTTTACCGCTAACGTACCTCGAACAACAAACCTTTCCCAGTGAGTCTCCACTTTTCGGCCAAAATCATTCTTTTCTCGTTTTGAGTTCCTAACTGAGAACCCTTTCCTCGGATATTGTTCGTGGCCGAAGACACTAAACCGCCACATATTTTCACTCATATATATATATATATATATATATATATATATATATATATATATATATATATATATATATATATATCTATGTCTGTAACCAAATAATACCCTTATTCTTACACTTCCAACCGAAATCATCCCAAATCCTCTACAGAACACATGCAAAAACATAGATTTTATCTCAAATATAACCCAAAAATCCTTTGAATCTTCATAGGATATCATTCAAAATCTTCAAGTTTTCTAGATACCGACCGAAAATACCATTTAGTGTTCTTAACCTCCAACCGAAAACACCCTATATCCTTAGTTATAACAAGAACACCAAGAACTCTTTGAATCACCAAGCAACAGATAACCCCCAGGTAACCAAAAACTCCTATTTTAGGTTGATTCTAACACTTTTTATAAGTGTTTCTTACATAATCTTTGTATTAGTTGTCACTTAGGTTGTTAACTTATTAACTTTTGTTCTACGTCGGGTATAATTATTCTTTCAGATACATTTGATAAACAAGCATTCTACCTCGAGAATTTTCACAATGACATCGTAACCAACCAAGAAAACGCACACGAGGTGAGTTCATACCCCTATGTTTTCATAATTTTTAACTACTTTAGGGGGGGATACAACTAAAACACAATAAAAATTGTGTTAATATCTAAATGTTTTTAATGTTTATAAATTGTTGTTGTTATCAAAATTATATATATATATATATATATATATATATATATATATATATATATATATATATATATATATATACACACACATAATTAGGATTCAACAGGATTTAAATTGGTAATTTAACTCCATTTCTGTTCCTTGTTTGGTTGTGGGCTTGGGTTAGAATTATTTATTCGAATGTCTAGTTAATCATAATTATATAAATATTATATTTATATAAGTATAAAATGATTTCCAAAATTGTTAAACAAAAACATAATTTTTGTAAACTGTTTTAGTACCATTTAAGTATAAACATTGGATATCAAGGAACAACCGTATTACATATTATACAAATTTGTCAAACATTTTTATTACAGTAAAACATGAACATATAAACTATAAAAGGTATAGTTTATGAAACTTACACAATACTTTTAAAAGTTCAGATTACAAAACAGAAAACAAACATATAAACTATAACGGGTATAGCTTATGGACAATATGCACTACTTCACATATTCAGAATAGATTACGAAAAAACACAAAAATATAAACTATATTAAATATAGTTCATGAAACATACTTACAGTTTGTTCATTTCAAAGTAAATTTCCATTATTTAACGTGTAAGCATCAATATAGCATTTGTGAGACACGCTTCAAGTATTTATCTAAGTACCAACCAAGTCATGTTATTATAACCAGAGTCTCCTGGAGGGAGAGCGTGACACTTGTGTATAGATCTATATGGGACTGACAATCCCGCACCAGAGCTTCTTACAACAGCTATGCCGACAGGCCTGTGGTGACAAATGTCGTACCGATTGCGATGCCTGAAGAACGTCGTGCTCATGCCATCTTAGGTCATCAAGTATGGTTATAATAACTCACAATTTGGTATTGAAAAAAATGATTAGTGTATGAATAAGTATATAACTTCACATAATTTTTATTTAATAATAAAACTATAATATAGTATTTTACAAGTACAGTTAGTAAAACTAAACGATTACAAGTACCCAATTTTCATAACAGGAACAAATGCAGATTTCTACTTCAGTACAGAGAAATCATACTTTTCATGGTTTTAAGTGAACTAAACCGCATTGGACAACTTTAGAGTACAATAACATTCACACATTTTGCTTACAACATAATACAACAGAAAATTTAGGATTTTCTAGGAAAACATATTTATATTATCAAGGAACATAAAACAGATTTTCAGTTATAAACATGCTTATGAACTCACCAACTTAATTATTGACACTCTTTTCAAAACTACTTGTATTCTTAGGATACTAGTAAACAAGTATCCACAGGTTTTGTGTGACACCGTCAAGCTCACCAATGCTCCTGCCGCATTCATGGATATCATGAACCGCATATGCAGACCGATTTTGGATCGGTCTGTGATAGTTTTTATTGATGTACTCTTGGTTTACTCCAAGAAGCATGAGTATCATGAGGAGCACTTACAAGAGGCCTTCGATCCCTTGAGAAGGGTGAGCTTATATGCTATGTTCTCCAAGTGCGAGTTTTGGTTGCGTGAGGTGCAATTTCTTAGGCACTTTGTCAACCAGAACGGTATTTTGGTTCAACTGGCCAAAGTGGAGGTCGTGATGAGATGGGAGGTTTCGAAGTCTCCATCAGAGATTCGGAGTTTCCTTGGATTAGCAGGCTATTATTGGAGATTCATACAAGACTTGTCCAAGATAGCAGTACCCTTGACCCAGCTGATGAAGAAGGTTGTGGTCTTCTATTGGGTACCTGAGCAGTAGGCAACGTTCAAGACATTAAGACATAGATTGTGAGAGGCGACTATCTTAGCCCTGCCAGAGGGCGTGGAGGATTTTGTAGTCAACTGTGATGTGTCCATCTCGGGTCTAGGAGCAGTGTTGATGCAGAGGAGGCATGTCATCGCCTACCCCTCGTGGCAGCTGAAGCCTCACGAGGCAAACTACCCAACACATGATTTAAAGTTGGGGGTGGTTGTCTTCGCCCTCAAGATTTGATGGCATTACCTGTATAGGGTCTATTGTACCATATACATAGACCACAAGAGCTTGAGGTAGCTCATGGATCAGCCGAATATGAACATGAGGTAGCATCGGTGGCTAGATTTTATGAAGGATTACGACTGTGAGATCTTCTACCACCAGGGGAAGGCCAACGTTGTGGTCGATACGCTCAGCCACAAGGCAGCCCCAATCAGAGACATTTGATTGGGGATGACAGTGGCAACTCCACTTTTGGAGCAGATCCGAGAGGCGGATGTTGAGGGTATGAATGAGGAGCACCGGAAGTGTGAGCGGATCATAGGCCAGGTGGCCTCGATTGATTATGATAGTCGTAGGTTGCTGACCCTACATGGGAGCGTCTAGGTTCCTTACTGGGGCAGAGTACGGCAAGTTCTGATGGATGAGGCCTACAACTCTAGATTTTCCATCCATCTCGGGGAGATAAAGATGTACAGAGATCTCCGTCGGGATTACTGGTGGCCCTGCATGAAGCGGGATGTAGCCTAGTATGTTGAGAGATTCCTGACCTACAAGAAGGTCAAGGCGGAGCACCAGACGCCTCATGGCAAGACACAGTAGTTGGATATCCCTATGTGGAAGTGGGAGGATATTACAATGGATTTCATCACGAAACTTCTCAGGACCGTACGCGGAGTGGATTCAATTTGGGTCATCTTGGATCGATTCCCCGAGAGTACCCACTTCATCCCGATCTAGGAGAGCATTTCTATCGAGAAACTGGCCGATATCTACATCAGAAAGGTAGTAGCTCGACGCGGAGTGCTAGTTTCAATGATTTCTGATCGAGACACGTGATTTACTTCCAGATTCTGGGAGAAATTTCATGATGAATTGGGTATTCGCTTACACTTTAGCAAGGCTTTTCACCCGCAGACGCATAGTCAGAGCGAGCGGACCATCTAGACTTTGGAGAATATGTTACGGGCATGTGTTCTAGACTTTGGTGGTAGCTGGGATGCCTATCTTCAGAGTTTTCCAATAATAATAGTTACCACATGAGTATCGATCGTCCTCCCTTCAAGATGTTATACGGGAGGAAGTGCATAACCAGAACATGATGGGGTGCGGTTGGATAGAGGGTCATGGGGAGTACCGAAGTGGTACTTAAGACAACGAAGAGAATCCAACAGGTCTGGAGTAGGCTTCAGGCTGCTCAGAATCAATAGAAATTTTATGCTGACAAGCGCCATTCGGACGTGGAGTTCTAGGTCGAGGATATGGTTCTCCTGAAGGTGTCACCTTGGAAAGGTGTTATCCGGTTCAGGAAGCGGCAAAAATTGGGCCCCATGTATATTGGTCCTTTCAGGGTTGCATCACAGGTGGGCAAGGTGGCGTATATGCTGGATCCACCAGCCGAGCTCAGTCAGATCCATAATACCTTTCATGTCTCCCTGCTACGGAAGTGTCTGGTAGATAACTCCGCGGTGGAGCCTCTAAAGGACATTCAGGTGGACAATAGCCTGAACTACATTTAGCGGCTGGTAACTATCCTCAACAGGAAGACAAAGGATATGTCGAGTTAGTTAAGGTGCAATGGTAGCTCCATAAGGGCTCAGAATAGACTTAAGAACCGGAGGACGAGATGAGGGACCAGTACCCCGAGCTATTCCCAAATGTAGCAGACTTCAAGTATGAAGTCTAAAATAAGTGGGTGAGACTTGTAACACCCGGTTCCTAGTATGTATTTTCTAATTATGAATTTCTCATTTTTGAAGGGACTCAACAAGTTAGAGGACCTAAACTTGTCGAGTAGGAATGGAATTATTAGACGCGGGACTTAAAGTCTACTCAATGAGTTGAGAGCCTCAACTCGACGAGTAGGGATGCCAGAGTGAAACCCTAATTTTTTTTTTCACCCTATTTAAACACTTTATCTGGCCTCAACTATAGCCTCCATCAACTCCAAACCTTAGTCACGAAACCCTAAACCATTTTGAGTATTCTTGAGCCAATATTGTGTGTTTTTGGTGATTTTAAAGCTTGAGGAGGATGAGGAAGTTTGGGGGTTCTAGAGGAAGAAAGTAGATCCAGAGTTTGTGCTTCATTTCCAGTTCATTTGAGGTAAAAATTGTGTACCTTGCATATAGGTTTACTAGATTTCTTCATGTGGTACTTTAGGGCCATATGGAGCATATTATGGAACCATTCATGGATGCAAGCATGTCTTGGGGTAATACCTTCATATCCAGAGTCTTTGAGGGACTCCATGGCATAAAGGTGCCAAATTTATGGCCATGGGAGTCCCATGCATCATATGAACCACTTTTAGAGTCTTTACGTGATATATCGACGCTAGGAAACTAGATTTGTGCTTTGGATGCATTAAGCTCGACAAAAATCGACTTGACAGAATTGGACTTTCCGGGACTCGACGAGTCATTCATGTGACTCGATGTGTTGGGTTGTGATTCCCCAAATTTTATTGTTACTAAGAAAACTCGTTGAGTCTAGAAGATGACTTAGCGAGTTGGACGTGTTTATGGATTTGAAGAAAGAACTCGATGAGTGTAAGGATGAAGTCAGCAAGTTAAGAGCAAACCTTCCTGATAGTTATGAAGAGTAACTCGACGAGATCAAGCACGAACACGGCAAGTTGAGAGAAAAATGTCCTGAATGATATAACGAGCAACTTGATGAGTTCAAGGATGAACTTGGCGAGTTATGAGTAAAATAGCCCGACTTGTGTGAAGGGAAGCTCGGCGAGTTCATGGAAGAACTCGACAAGTAGGATCGAGACACGATAGTTTTATAGACCTGGGAACTCGATGAGTTGATGGACCAACTCGACGACTTGAGTCAACCAGAAGGTTGACTTGGGCCAGAAGGTTGACTTTGACCAGAGTGTTCACCTTTGACTTTGACCTTTGACCATAGTTGACCCTTAAAAGGGTTATGAGTATGAAAGGGTATTTAAAATAAATTGTTATGTGTAGGATTTTGAGAGGAGTTGATCCTAACACCGAGGACAGTTCAGCTACTTCACGACATTAAGGTGAGTCACCTTCGAGTAAAAGTGGGTCGAAGCCACCAATGTCGGCCCACTAGTAAGTTGATTATAGTAGAGATGATTGTCTTTGTGATAATTTTCTGGTATGCCACTATCTGTTATGTGTTATGTGCTAGTGTGTTATGTTGTTATGTGATAGTGGTAAGAGGGATAGGATAGACCCCAGTATTGGTTGTAAGGACCGATAGGGTAGGTTAGGCACCCAGATATGAATGACATTATATTATGTTATTTTATTATGTGGTATTGGTAGGGGTCAACTAGTCCGCTTAACCAGTTGAAATAAACCAGAGGGTAGGTCGGGCACCCAGATTTGCCTGGCAGGGTAGGTCGAGCACCCAGATATGCTGGAAAAGGGGTAGGTCGGGCACCCTGGTATACCTGACAAGGGTAAGTTGAGCAGCCAGATATGCTCACCATGGTAGGCCCGGCACCCAGATATGCCTTAAAATATATGTGGTCTGATGGGGGAATTCACTAAGCTTCGTGCTCACAGTTTTTAGTTTTGGTTTCAGGTACTTCTTCCGCAAAGGGAAATGAGCCCGTACGGTAATAGCACATCACACACACGATTTCAGCATATGAGATTCTTGGGATTGTACTCCGACATTGTTACTATTTTATGACATATTGTTGAGACTTATGATCTATGGCTTTTGATGAAATGAATTAACTTGATGATGTTTTCTATAAATTGTTTTATGAATTGCTATGTCAAAAATGAAATTTTTGGTCTGTATTTTTGGGATGTTACATAATGATTCATGGCATGAAAATGACATATAACAATTCTTAATGATATAACTCAAACAATAATAGAGAATTAAACAAAAGATAACGCTTACCCAAACCGATACAAAATCCCAAGCAAAAAGCAATACATATAATTGTTGGGTTATGAGCAAAACAACAATCCTAAGGTGCACATACAAACTCTAAAGCTTTGGATCTAGGTTTTTCTAAATGTACGTGCAATAATCATCCAAAGCTTGTAAACCCTAAATCTAGCATACAAAATCAAAATCAATATAAATAAACAAGGATGCTACCTTTTAATTGTAGCTTGAAGATCCTTGCCTTTGATAGCTTAGTATCATAAATGCAATACCCCTAATCGATCACAAACACCACAAACAATTGGAGAATGTTAGAGAGATTGGAGGAGGGATGATTTTAAGTCTAGGGATCCTTCTAGGGTTTCTAGTAGCCGAAAATTAAATGCCAAGGGGGTCAATATATAGGTCAGGAATTAGGGTTTCTTTCAAAAACCTAATTTGGTTGCTTAAGCCCTAAGCAGTGTATAGGAACCTTCCAGAACCCTAGCCTTGGACAAAATCCTTATGGGATCCCATAAGATCTCATTCATCACTTAATCAAGAGGTCCTCAGCCCATTTCTGCATTTATCTTATAATTACAATATTAGTCCCCTTAATTCAATTAACCTCTTTTGACCATAAAATTAATTCTAAATTCATTCTTGACCAATGTTAATTAACAATATGATTTCTCTTTTAATATATTATTCAAATAATATATTAATAAATCATATTTATCCTCATTCTCCATTATTCATCTAGTCAAGTTGCTTTGGTGAAGGAAACCCAAAAGGACCATGCTATAATCGGGTCAAGTACATACCAATTTATTAGGGAGTAGCAGTGTTGGTGTCAATCTCCTTCAGCTCCTTCTCGAGAACATACTCCTTCTCCTCGTAGCGAGTGACCATGCGGATGTTGCGGATCCAATTGTTGAAGTTGGACCCACCAAATTGATGGGTTTTAGCTAAAACAAATAAACTAGAAAAACAATTCCTAAGTTCACATGCAACCTACTTTGGATCTATGTTTTAACTATTGAACATACAACTTTGAATTTCAAAACAAGGACCCTAGAGGGGAGAGGCTAATTTCGAAATTAACAAACTAGGGTTTAGTAATTACAAACCTTTCAATTGTTATAGTAAACAATTGATAATTCCCTTGATCTTGATCTTGATCTTGATCTTCTTGGAAGCTTAGCACCACAAGTGTAATGCCTCTAATGGAATCACACCCAAACTAGCAAGAAGGAAATAGAGGACAGGGGAGAGGGAGTATGCAAAACTTCGGCCCTTAGGCTTTCTTCAAAAGAAAGAGTGACCAAAATATGAACCATGAGGCTCCTTATATAGCTGAGGGATCTAGCATTTAGGGGAAACCCTAGTTATCCTTTGCTTAGGGCGTAAGCAAACCCAAGGACCTTATCCAAGCCCCTATGGACGAAATTATTAGGGTTTTCCCTAAAGATTTCGTCCACCCTTATCCAAGGGGGTTCTAGAGCTTTCCACTCAACTATTAGATAATTGCAAACTAGTCCCTGTACTTTATAATTAATTCTTTTAACCTGAAAATTAATTCTAATTAATTTCTGGCTAACAATTAATTAAACCAAATGATTTCTTATTAATATATTAATCTTTTAACATATTAATAAATTCATTTATATTAATTTATTAATCTTATAATAAATTAATATCTCTCCTTTCATAATTTCCTTGTCTGGTTGCTAGGTTTGAGGGCAACCCAACAGGACTGTGCTGCTATCTATTCAAGTACATACCAATTATAGTTATGGGCTTAGACACCTAATCCAACAGTCTCCCACTTGGATAAGTCTATAACTATAATTGCTAGTATGCCTTCTAAATTTGACCAGCAAATTGTAGCTTCCAAAAAGTTGCTGCCGAACTCTGACCCAGTTAGTTACGTGTCCTAAGATAAGTGATCATATAATCCTTCGTTCTGCTAGATATCCCTAGACAAAAGACATGGAATGCAATCAACCTCTTTGACCATAATCTATGTTTCCCGATTCCTGATTTGTGATGATGTAGGACTTCTAATTGAACACTTCAAATTAGTCATGGCTGGGCCCAGCACATAAGTCAACACCAAATCATCGAGGGGCCCACATATATCACTTTTCCAGTTAGGGAAAAAGGAACGAATAAACAGTGACTCATATGCTTGTATCTTTTACTCATCAAACCACACATGATAATACGTTTTATAACACCAAGTTACTGATGCGTTTTCGTATCACCAATGCATAGCCGACTTGCAAATTACAACTCATATATCTCTGTTTTAAGATTATAAGATATTATCGTCTCAGTATTACTCATGATGAATTCCATGAAGTAATACTCTGAGCGAGGGTTTATCCAATACTCAAATCTCAATTTCTAAGTACTAATGAACGTTGCAGCAAATCTATTGCCATGTCTATCCTTAGACAATCTACAATCCAGTTCATGACAGTCTTGATTCACTACTTACTTCCAAAAGTACGAGCAACTGTGGAGTTTGAATAATCTTATTATTCGGGAAGTAAAACATGCAAAAATGAAACACAATAATAAACAATTAACAAAAGGTAGAACCCAAACTTATAAATAATACTTTATTATTTAATCACCAAAAGCCAATTACATTTACTTTGTTACAAGTTTCAGAAAAACTAATCTAACTACCAAAACTAATATCATCTTTCAGTTAGTCTCTTCTTTCTATTACATGTGCTCTGACTAAGTCCAATTAGTCTCTTCTTTCTATCTCTCAATATTCTAATCCCAAGAATATAGGCGGCTTCTCCAAGGTCTTTCAGGGCAAAACACTTTCCAAGCCAAGACTTAACTTCATTTAAGGTTGGAACGTCGTTACCAATGAGTAATATGTCATTGACATACAACACCAGAAAAGTTACTATACTCCCACTAGCCTTGATATACACACAAAACTCATCTTCACTTCTAGAGAAGCCAAACTCTTTGACTTTCTCATGGAAGCAAAGATTCCAGCTGCGAGATGCTTGTTTCAATCCATAAATGGATTTCTCAAGCTTGCACACTCTATTGGGAAACTTTGCATCAACAAAACCTTCTGACTGACTCATGTAAACATCCTCAGCCAACTTCCCTTTAAGGAAAGCAGTCTTGACATCCATCTGCCAGATTTCATAATCATGAAAGGAAGCTATGGCGAGCAATATCCTAATAGATTTAATCTTAGCTACTGGCGAAAAAGTCTCATCATAGTCAACCCCAGGGGTTTGAGTGAAACCTTTTGCAACCAGTCGAGCCTTGAATGTATGCACATTCCCATCCATGTCTGTCTTCTTCTTGAAGATCCATTTGCACCCAACTGTCTTCCGACCTGGTGCACTCTCAACCAAATTCCAAACTTGGTTGTCATACATGGACTTAATCTCATTGTCCATTGCCTCTTTCCACTTGGAAGCCTCTGGGCCTTCCATTGCTTCCTTATAAGTGACTGGTTCATCTAAGTTTACCAGTGTTCTGTCACTTATGAATGTGTCACCATCTGAAGTAATATGAAAACCATACAACTCAGGTGGCACACTCACCCTAGTGGATCTTCGAAGAGGTAATGATTTATCAACTGGTTCAACAGGAACTGTTTCCTCTGGTTGAGTGCTAGTGTCATCTAAGGTTCCTTCATTGGTTGACTCTTGAATCTCTTCAAGGTCAATGGTACTCCCACTGTCCTCTTTGAATATGACCTCTCTTTTCCAGAAAGACTCCTCTTCGAGCTACAAACACAACATTTTCACTAGGTATGTAGAACAAATATCCAAAAGACTGCTTTGGGTAACCAATGAAAACACATTTCTCACTTCTAGTTGCTAGCTTTTCATGAGTCTCTCATCTTATGAAAGCTTCACAACCCCAGACTTTAATATGTGCTAACGAGGGAACTTTCCCTGTCCACATTTTGTGAGGTGTTTTGGCAACCTTCTTTGTAGGGACAAGATTGAGGATGTGGGTGGCTGTCTCTAAGGCATACCCCCAGAAGTGAATAGGAAGTGAGGCACGACTCATCATAGAAATAACCATGTCTAACAAGGTTTGATTACGCCTCTCAGCTACACCATTTAACTGTGGTGTCCTAGGAGCAGTCAATTGTGAGACTATCCCACATTCTTTCAGATAGTCATTGAACTCGTTACTAAGATACTCCCCGCCTCTATCGGATCTAAGTATCTTTATCTTTCTGCCCAATTGATTTTTGACTTCATGCTTAAACTCTTTGAACTTTTCAAAGGTTTCTGACTTATGTTTGATCAAGTAGATGTAACCATATCTGCTATAATCATCAGTGAAAGTTACATAGAATCGATTAGCATCTCTTGTGGTTGATCTGAAGGGCCCACACACATCTGTGTGTATGAGATCTAACAGACCTTCACCTCTTTCACAAGACCCTGTGAATGGTGATTTTGTCATCTTTCCCAATAGACAAGACTCACCCATATCATCTGATTTTAGGTCAAATGATTCCAGCACTCCATCCTTTTGGAGTTGGGCTATGCGTTTCTTGTTAATGTGTCCAAGACGACAATGCCACAAGCATGCCTTATCTACACTATTAGACAAGTCAATATTAAGTACACTATTTCCTAAGCTATCAACACAAGTCACTGTTTCATACACACCATCACAAGGTAAAGCTTCAAACATAAACACACCATTCTTATAAACAGAAATTGAACCATTCAAATCATTAAAGGAATATTTACAACCTTGTTTGAACAATGCATGAAATGAAATAATGTTTCTCATCATCTCAGACGAATAGCAACAATTTACTAAGTCTAATCTAACATCATTACTAAGCAATAGTTGATAAACTCTGATCTTGGTCACTGGCAAAGACTTTTTGTTCCCCATGATCAAGTTTATCCTCCCATGCTCTATCTTCTCACTTTCCTTTAGCCCCTGCAAATCAGAACATATATGAAAACCACATCCTGTATCAAGGACCCATGAACGAGAAGATAATGAGTTATTAGCAGAAATAGTGTAAATACCTGTCGAGGATGGCTTCACTTTGCCATCCTTTATATCTTGCAGATAATGCAGCCAAGATCTCTTCCAATGCCCCTTTTGATTGCAGTAAAATCAAATGGCCTCTTTGGATCAGAAACATGGGGAGTGGAACCATTGGCCTTAGCCTTTGGGCCATTACTAGATGACACAGCTTGAGCCTTGCTCTTCCAGTTTTGCTTGGGAGTACCTTTCCTCTTCTTCCCCTTTCCCTGTCCAATGGCCAAGACAGGGGCACTTGCAGGTGTGGAAGGTATACTTTTACCCTTCATCCCTGCCTCAGCTGTCTGCAACAAGTTGTGCAATTGGGCCAATGTCTGCTCAGTGTTGTTCAAATGGTAAGCTAAAATAAACTGACCATTACAATCAGGCAATGAGTTCAAGACCATATCAATGGCCAATTCCTCATCGAAGTGAATGTTGAGCTTGACCAAACGCTCTATGTAGCGTTGCATTCTTTGCACATAAGATACAACCAATTCCCCTTCCTTCATCTTGCAAGCCATGATTGACTTGACTACCTCAAACTTTTCTTGACGAGCTCGCTTATGGTACTTTTGCATAAGGTCCTTGTTAATCTCAAAAGGCTAGTAGTCCTCATAGTACCTCTGCAATTCTGGAGACATGGTTGCAACCATGATGCATGCCACTTTGGTAGCATCATCATAGTGTTTCTTGTAGGCAGCATACTCTTCGGGAGTGGCTTTGGACTCATCAAGTTCTTTGAGCTCCTTTTCAAGGACATACTCTTTGTCCTCGAATCTAAGCGCCATCTTGATGTTATGCATCCAATCGTTATAGTTGGAGCCATCCATAACGACTTTGGAGCAGATGTTTAGTAGAGAGAAGTTGTGGCTGGAGGATGATGAAGCAGAAGTGTTTCTAGGAGTAGACATCTGAAAAGAAAGATAGTTTTAGTTAGATTTCAAGACACCTCAATATAATAACCCAAAGATATCATGTCAAGGTTAGGACCCAACTATGATGATTTACAACTTAGAAATGGGACGCCGAGATCCAAGTTAAATCTCATAAAGGTAGGTGAATGACGATTCACCAATTCCACCATTAGACAAAATAAACGAAGTGAAATTCCTAATCCTTTTGAGATACATTAAAACTATTTAATGGCATGTTTTAATCTCGGATTATGCTCTACTATTTGTGATTGGGATACCGGGGATCACAAACTAGATGTGAATAACCATGCAAATGTGCTTGGTAATCTTATTGTCTTTATCATTAACTATTGATGTGCCGGTAAACCACACACACTCCATCAAAATGATAATTATAAGATACCCATTACTACTCTTTATTAGTGCCTTTTAGTGTGCCGGTTAACCACACACACTCCACTAACGACCAATAAAGCATAATGTGCAGTTGGGATTTTGAAAAATACTGTTCTAGTACTTTCTTTAATAGCATTATACTTTTAATGAGAAGTAGTTGTCCTATCAAATCCTTTCTGCTAACGACCTCCACTAATCAAGGAAGCGGTGGGTGAGAGTGGACACCCATTCAACTACCATTTTATAGGCAGTTTCCTTATACCCACCTTATAGACTAGCTTCGTGAATGAGGCATACTAGCGATTTGACTAACCATATTCTTATACATACAAAATATTTAACTTTTAATTATAATATATATGTATATAAGGTGTGTTTTAAAACATTATAAAACTCCAAGGGTTTATATAAATTTTCGAAATTTAAACTATTAAATTTTAAATTTAAATAAACCAATTAATTAGATTTAATATTTATCTATTAATTAACCTTTAATTAATTTATTATATCTTGTAAGGATTATCTAATTAAATTAATCAATTAATTTGATCCTAATCTTTATCCCTCTAAATTTCGAAAAATAGGGTAAAGGATAATTATCCAATTAATCTAATCAAGTAACAATTATCCAAAACAAGAAACCCTAAAAAAAGGCTAGCAATTTCGAAATTCACAAGGGAGGAGGCTAGTGTTTTCAAAACCCTAAACCTAATTTCTATTAGGGTTCTTTGGAGGCTAGGGTTTTCGAAAAAACCCTTTGATCCACAACCCTAAAATCAAAAAATGGCCTTTAGGGTTTAATGGCTATAAACCCTAATTTTGCAATTCAACAATTATAGCAATTCAATTTAAAACAAACAATGGCTCTGATACCACTGATGGGTTTTAGGTAAAACAAATAAACTAGAAAAACAATTCTTAAGTTCACATGCAACCTACTTTGGATCTATGTTTTAACTATTGAACATACAACATTGAATTGCAAAACAAGAACCCTAGAGGAGAGAGGCTAATTTCGAAATTAACAAACTAGGGTTTAGTAATTACATGCCTTTCAATTGTTATAGTAAACAATTGATAATTCCCTTGATCTTGATCTTGATCTTCTTCGAAGCTTAGCACCACAATTGTAATGCCTCTAATGGAATCACACACAAACTAGCAAGAAGGAAATGGAGGAGAGAGGGGAGAGGGAGAATGAAAAATTTTGGCCCTTAGGGTTTCTTCAAAAGAAAGAGTGACCAAAATATGAACCAGGAGGCTCCTTATATAGCTGAGGGATCTAGGGTTTAGGGGAAACCCTAGTTATCCTTTGCCTAGGGCCTAAGCAAACTCAAGGGCCTTATACAAGCCCCTATGGACGAAATTATTAGGGTTTCCGCTAAAGATTTCGTCCACCCTTATCCAAGGGGGTTCTAGAGCCTTCCACTCAACTATTAGATAATTGCAAACTAGTCCCTGCACTTTATAATTAATTCTTTTAACCCGAAAATTAATTCTAATTAATTTCTGGCTAACAATTAATTAAACAAAATGATTTCTTATTAATATATTAATCTTTTAAGATATTAATAAATTCATTTATATTAATTTATTAATCTTATAATAAATTAATATCTCTCCTTTCATAATTTCCTTGTCCGGTTGCTAGGTTTGAGGGCAACCCAAAAGGACTGTCTTGCTTTCTATTCAAGTACATACCAATTATAGTTATGGGCTTAGACACCTAATCCAACACAAATATCACCCTCCCACACAAGTTCATGAGTGAGAATGGGCCAGAAGGGGTTGAGCCAAAAGAGTTGTTGTTTGGAGTAGATATCTAAAAAAGAAAACGGACAAAGTTTAAATTAGATAAGAATCCCCAATTTAACACCCAAATGAAAAATTAGGGCTAGGACTCAACATAATTATTTGCTATTTTGAAGAGGGGTGTCGTAATCTAATTGCAAATAATTTGAAGGTAGGTAAATGACGATTTGCCAATTTCCACCTTCGAAAACGAAAAATTCAATTAAGTTTTAAATGAATTGAAATTCCTAGATTCTTTTGAGATTTATTGAACTTTTCAATGGCATGTTTAAATCTCGATATTCCCTTCAAGTTTGTGATTGGGATACCGAGGATCACAAACAAGGTGTGAATAACCATGCAAATTTACTTGGTACTCTCGATGTCAATTACCATCTAATCAATGTGCTAGTTAGCCACACATGCTCCATTGATCTATGATAAACATCGAGCTATCCTTTCCACCCTTGCTAGTCCCAAATTAGTGTGTCAGTTATCCACACACGCTCCACTAATGACTTGGAAAGGTGAAAAGTGTAATTTCATGGAATAGCATCATTTTCACATTTTTCCTAAAGTAACAAGAATTGAGAATTTATAAAAACATTTAGTTACTTTATAGATCATTATACTTATTAATGAGGAATTAGCTGCCCTATCCTACCTGTTCGGCTAAAGACCATCCACTTGTCAAGAGTGTGGTGGGTAAGAGTGGATACTCAATGATGGTCATTTTATAGGCCGCTTCCTTAAACACCCCTTATAGACCAGCTTCGTGAATGAGGACTACTAACGGTAAGACTAGCTTGTCTTATACATATATATAATTATTAATCTTATAATATTATAATAGTATAAGGGTTGAATTTTAAACTTGTAAAATTCTAGGGTTTAGAATTTTAATATTTCAAAATTAAAACTATTAATCAAAAATTTAAATTTCAAAACTAGAGGGGAAGTTTTGAAACTTTTCAAAACCATCTAGATCAAAATTCAAATAATTTAATTAATCAAATAATTTTTATTATCTAAGTTTAGCCTAATTCAATTTATGGCAAGCTAATTCATATTAAATAATACAAATAATTTATTTTATCATATAAACAAGTAATTATCTTATGATTTAACAATTATCTTCTAATTGGATGAGGGTAATCAGTACCATATTGAAAAAATTGAATTTTATCAGTTAAATCGTTTATGGTAATTATCCCAACCCAGTTCTAGTCAAAATCCTGAAAAATCTGCTAACAGACGAGAGGACTCGCCGAGTCACATATTGGACTCGTCGAGTAGACCTAACTCGTCACGTTCATCATGGGACTCTATGAGTTCATCAGGCAGATGCAGATTTTTTGACTTTTCCAAATTTGAACAATTTAGCTATGCATCAAATACAATAGAGAAACGACATAGGCTCTAATACCACTTTTGGGTTATGAGCAAAACAACAATCCAATGGTGCACATGCAAACCCTAAAGCTTTGGATCAAGGTTTTTCTATTTATACATGCAATAATCATCCAAACTTGTAAAGCCTAAATCTCTCATATAGAAATCGAAATCCACATAATTAATCAACTAAGAATCTTACCTTTCAATTGTAGCTTGAAGATCCTTCCCTTTGAGAGCTTAGTATCATAAATGTAATACCTCTAATCATTCACAAACACCACAACCAATTGGAGAACGTTAGAGAGAGGAGGAGGAGGGATGATTTCGGCTCTAGGGATCCTTCTAGGGTTTCTAGTAGCCGAAAATTGGATGCCAAGGGGTTTAATATATAGGTGAGGAATTACAGTTTCAGTCAAATACCTAATCCAGTTGCTTAAGCCCTAAGCAGCCCATAGAAACCTTCCAGATGCCTAGCCTTAGACGAAATCATTATGGGCTCCCATAAGATTTCATCCACCACTTACCCAAGAGGTCCCCAGCCCATTTCTGCAATTATCTTATAATTACAATATCGGTCCCCTTAATTCAATTAACCTCTTTTGACCATAAAATTAATTCTTGACCAATTTTAATTAATAATATGATTTCTCTTTTAATATATTATTCAATTAATATATTAGTAAATCACATTTATCCTCTTTCTCCATTATTTATCAAGTAAAGTTGCTTTCGTGAAGGCAACCCAAAAGGACCATGCTACAATCGGGTCAAGTACATATCAATTATAGTGATGGGATTAGACACCTAATCCAACAATAATAACCAATGAGAAGACAAAAGATAACATAACCAAAAAATCAGTTGTTGGAGTCCTGGCCTCCCCCGTCTGACACAACAATGCTTGGCTACTCTCTATTAGGGCTCCTATCCTACCCTCATGACCATTAGTGATCCCAAGAGTAACCAAAGAAGGTACACTTAATGCTCCTCCCCTCAACATCGGACAGTCGGCCATCTTGTGGCCCACTTAGTTGCAGTGAAAACATAGCGGGCTTGCCCCCTGAGGATAATACATGCTGACATAACCAACCCTGCCACACTTGTAGCAGCCTATACCCTTAGAACAACAAACCCTATTGTGTAGTTTGCCGTACGTGCTACACTGAGCCGGTCCCTAATGGCCCCTCAATTGTTGATCAAAAGTTTTGAGTCTCTTCCTTGAACCATCGACTACCTGCACCTGATCTGTCCCCCTCTTCCCCAAGTTCTCCAAATCGATCTCCAGCTCTCGGGCTCTAGAAATCATATTATTCATGGTCTTGCACCCTGATATATTCACAAATTCCCTGATATGATCCCTCAGCATATCATGATACCTTACCTTCTTTATTTCATCGTCCGCTGCATACTGCAGAACCAATAAATCCCTCTGTCGAAACTTGACAATGATTTCTACCACAATCTCAATAGTCTGGCAGAGATCCCAAAACTCTTATGCCCACTGCAACACCTCAATCATTGGTGAAAACTCAGCTCGAAACCTGGTCGAAAAATCATACCACATCATCGTAATAACAACATCATCCCCAAACTCACATCCTACCTCCTCCCACCATTCCCGTGCCCAGTCCTTCAAAAGGCAGGAAGCAAATCTAACCTTCGACTCCATAGGGTAGAAACTTGTCCAAAAAGTGTTATTCATATCCGCTAACCATCTCCTACTAGCAATGGGTTACTTCTCCCCAATAAACATAGGAGCTTTACAAGCACAGAACTCATGGAAAGAAATAGTGTGAGCTCCAATAATAGCCCTCACCTCAACACTGAATGCACACAAACGTTCATCCAAAATCTCCAAAATCCCCTCCTTGATTGTAACAAAGATCACAGGAGTCTGCTACCAAATATCGCAGCTAATATCTGACGAGATGAACTCCCACACCCGCTCATCAATAGGCGTAGTACCTACACCTGAGCCTAGTCCCAAACCTAAACATCCTTCCTGTGTACTGATCACCATTTTAAACATAACAATAACACCGATCATAACATAACAATGCGTCCTCATCCTACAGGCTTTCGAGATTCTCCAAGACTCTCTCTGATTCGAGTATGGATCATGTGCTTTCAGTAGTACGGGCCCAATACTACCTTCCACACCTATCCATACCTTCCTCAAGAATTATATCAAATCCTCTAAGTTGCCTTCCAACCTGATACACAAATTGATTGCTAACCAGCGCAACAAAAAACACTAAAACACTTCCTAGGCTCGCCTAGGTTCCCAACCTCACCTTGCCATCAGCTATTAAAAGGCTTCAACCAATGTCAAGTAACTACCTCATGAATATAGTCACATGCAACATAGATCAAATAATCCTTTGAGTAAAAGACTCAACCCTAAAATAGTTACACTCAGACAAGAATTACGCAATAGGGTCAAATCTGTCACTCTGACATTATTCAACCCGTGAGACATGTGATTTAGCGTATTCACTTAGTAGTTGATGCACATCACTAAGATTCCCACAGAGCACAAAGAAAGAACCATTCGGGAAACATAAAATCTAACCAACATACACTCATCAAGCCATTCTATCCAATCATATGAAAATCATACTAGCATGCAATTCTAAAAGCTCAAACAATCAGGCATTAGGCATCTCTCCAAATATAAAATCCTAATAAGACCATTAGCCTAATCTAGCATGCACTTCTCATAATCATATCATATAACATAATAAACATGTATTGGTATTCTAGGAACCACTTACTTAAGCCCAGCTGATTGCACGCATCACGCGCCTTTCTTTGATTAGAAACCCCTTTAATAAAATATTTATTTAATGAAAAATTTACCAAACCCTCAGTTTGAGATCAGACACACCCAAGAGTGTGCCCTAATCCCTCAAACCAATGCTCTGATACCAACGTGTAACATCCCAAAAATCACAATGTAAAATTTTCATTTTTAATACATTAAAATCGCCAAATCTCATTTGCTCAAACCATTTAAAGTATACTATAATAAACTATTATCAGAGTAAAGTTCCAAAGTAAATAAATTATGGAGAACATGAGTATATGCAGTACGATCAAGCCGGGGGACTTCCCTTTTGAACTTGAAGTACCTAAAACCATAAACAATAAGCCGTAAGCACCAAGCTTAGTTAGTTCCTTAAAATACCACATAATATACATATCATACATGCCATAGAAGATACTACATGCCAATCATAGACTTGCTATTATGCTATGAGATGGGTCATGGTCTTTACGTTCTAAGCCAAGGGCCAAACCCTAGGTCTCATAGACAACTGCCAGGAGCCACCTTCTGGTCTTCCATGCAAGCAGCACAAAGACAACTAACATACAACTATACACAAAACTATCTACCTGATTGTCAGGGTCCGAACCCTAGTATTGCATACAGTGTGTTAGGAGCCACCTCTGGGTCTGCCATACAAATTCAAGGGACCACCCCTTATCCTCCTATATACATAACATAATGGGCCGACATTGGTGCCTTAGACCCATAGTATAGTGAGGAGACGCGCCTCAGATAAGTTAAACCCATGGGTAAAACTCTGACTGCAGATCCGCTAAAATCCTCACGCTTACAAGCCACCAAAATAAGGTGCATAATTTTGATCGAAAAGCCCTCCTCCAAAAAATGAGTCTTCAAGCTTCACCTTCCTCCTCTAGATGCACAAAACTCCTCCACAAAAGCTTCAGAAGAGCTCAAAATCACACAACATAGGCTAATCAACAAATTTGGGTTTTTAGGATACGGAGGTTGGCTAGGAAATGATCGAAAGAGGCTAACATATGGCTTATATAGGGTACAACTTGGAAAATTAGGTTTTTCTTATCCCTCCTCACACGCCATGCATACTCCTCATACGCCCAATGTACAAGGCTTCGGACCCGCTACCATCATCCACTAGTACGCTAAGTGTACACCTAAGGTACACTCCGTGTACTAGCTTCTCAACTAGTACACTAAGCATACCTTGTTGTATGCCCCACATACTACTCATAAGGGTCAAATTTGAAATTCTTTTAATTAAGAAGGGGAACTAGGAACATATTCGATACCAAGTGTTACACATCAGCATAATGTGAAACAAGAATACTAAACCGATTAGGAAGTCCAATTATGTATGGCTGAGAAAATTTAACCATAGAGATAAAAAAACATTGGATTAGAGCACATATGATCCAGTATCAATTATAAAAGAAACAAGTTGTTTAAGAAGAGAAGATGAGGTATGCACATTAGATGAAAATTAAGCATAATATAAGGATGTACTGTGACATCCCCAAAATCACGGCCAGAAAAGACCGGTTTTGTTTATACTTTATTTCAAAATCAGAGTAATCTTTTAAATAAAAGAGTTGCGGAATTTGTCCCAAAAAAATATTATGATAAAGATTTATCAAAAGCATTTCCTTAGAAATGTATTTCATTAAAAAGACTCGGGATGTCATGTTCGATACAGTACATAAGTATAAACAATACAGTATAAGACTTACTACATTATTTCATATCTACAGGCCTATATCCGTAATCCCTCGTCCAAAACATCACATCTATGCTCATGCGCCACTACCTGTAATACAAGAAACTGAGTGGGTCAGGCTTGGGAGCCTGGTGAGCACATAGGGGTTTCAACCCACAATAAATAAGTTTATTAATTTCATCAATCAACAATAACCCGATTACCCGTTCCCGTTATCCTCACTTTACGTCCCTAAACACCTATCATAAGGGCCTTAGCCTAAGGATCATCATCGGGATGGACACCACTGCTAAGGGGATTCCTCAGCAATAAATGTCTTAAAGGAAACCATGTGGGGGATGGAGTACACTGGTGAACACATCGTTCACAAACACCTACAGGTTGCGAGCTTGCTAGTGTTCCACTAGACTGTCTAGAAGAGTCCGTGGTCGTCATCCATACTCCGTCAGATGACAGAATCAACAACATGAACATCGAGGCCTCTCATCATTTTATCACACATCACCTATTACATCTACCCATATTTTACCCCAACATTTTCGTAGATATAAAATACATATATACAGTTTAAATCATTGAAAACATGTATAAAAACGTTCATCCAACATAGATAGCAAGTATTCAGATAATATGCCCACATAGCACGTAATTTATATAAAATACTTCATATCTATGTGTAAGCTGAAAGTAACTATTGACTCACTTGAAAGGGGGTGACTTAGCTCTCAGACAGCGCTTCAATACTCTTAAAACGATATTCCTTCGATAAAACCTAGTATTGATACCACTAGGGTTTAGTCTAACGATAACCGCGAGAAATTAATTGTCTGACTATTATTATTATTATATAAGCGTTAATAACACTCAATATAACTCATAATAATAGCCCAAATAATTATTTTAAGGACCTAATAACATTCCTATAATTATTTGAAAGCTATATTAAAAATTGTGTAAGCGTAGCACACTTACAGGGAATTTTATCGAAAACCAGAACTTAATTGGAGCAGCGGTTCGAAACCGAAAAACATCCTTTTTCTCGGGACTCCGGGAGCCTCGGGGCTTCCCTAGGGTGCTAGGGGTTTTATCTAGGGCTTAGGGGGGTTTGGGATACTTAGAGAGAGAAAGTTTGTAGAGAGAGAAGTGAAAAAGGTGCAAGAAAGTCGGCAGCCTTCGCTGGCTTTTATAGGCTGAAGTTCGGACATTACGCTGGGCGTACCGAGGGTACGCTGGGCGTACTCCTCGGATAAGGGTTCCAGGTCAGATCCAGCTGGCTTCGTACATCGGACGGATATGGGCGAGGGTACGCGGGGCGTATCAACTTCGGACGCGGGGCGTAATGCGAAGACTTCATGGCATGATCCGAAGCGAGGTCTGATCAGCGATGGAGGGTCCGAATGTTGCCACGTCATCTCAGTTTCGTAAATTTCCTTCTCGACTTCTAAAAATCATAACTTTCGCATACGAGCTCCGTTTTTGACGTTCTTTATATTCACGCGAAGGTGGGAACGTACTCTACAACTTTCGTTTAGAATTGCTCGGCTAATTTTGGATCGATTTTAAATTTTATATTATTAACAGGCCGGGACAGGATTGGTCCGTTAAATTCTCATAACTTCTTCATCCGATGTTCGTTTTCGCCCATCTTTTTCTCGTTACGCTACTCTTAACGAGATCTTCGATTCTCGTTCAGGTCGTGTCGGCTAAAAATCACTCGATCTAATATTCGAATTTCGGGTTGTACACTGCTAGTCCGAAACTTCGAAAAATCATTACTTCTTCATACGAAGTCAGATTTGGGCGTTCTTTTTATCGATGTTTTTAGTTTAACATATTCTACGACTTTCGTTTAGAACGCTAAGGCTAAATCTCGCTCTATTGTAAAGTAACTATTTACGCTTCCCGGTATCGTGCCGGTTCTGTCGCGAAACTTCGACGGGTCATAACTTCTTCGTTATAACTCGGATTTCGGCGTTCCTTATATGTACGGAAACCTTGAGAAATATTCTACAACTTTATGTAAAGATATCGGGATTATCTCAAACTTTAATTTTGATGCTTATTTTTATTCTTTATTAATTATACATTTATAATTAAATAGTAAGCACATAAACACACATAATTCACATAATACTCAAATATTTCATCTTTATTACTTCAAAAAGAGTTACAAGAGTTGACCTAGACTATTACATTGACAAAAAATCCTTTGCCCTGAAACCCGGGCGTTACATGTACCATCAGGAATCATAGTGTTGTCATGTAGAGAAACATTGTTGGATGATGAATTGAATTAATTTTGATTGTTCGGTTATAGGAAATGTTGGTACTGTTCTTGTGAAATGTTCTAAGAAGGATCATTGGTTTCTATTTAAGCAGTAGTTCTTGGTTCATCTTTTCGGCTTTGGTGAATTTGGAGTGACCAGAATTCTTGCAGTGTGTACATACAAATTTTTTCTTTGATTAATCAAGTATTTGATATGTAGATACATCTATAGTGAATACATTAGGAGAAATAACTATTGGATTAGGTGTCTAAGCCATTAACTATATTAGGTATATACTTGACCCAATTGCAACATGGTCCTTTTGGGTTGCCTTTACCAAAGCAACTTGACTGGATGAATAATGGAGAAAATGGATAAATGTGACTTATTAATATATTATGAGAATAATATATTTAAAAATAAATCATATTATTTAATTAATATTGGTGAAGAATTAATTTTCTGGTTAAAGGAGGTTAAGTGAATTAAGGGGACTGATATTGTAATTATAAGATAATTGCAAAATCGGATGAGGATCTCTTCGATAAGAGGTGGACGAAATCTTATGGAATCCCATAAGGATTTCGTCCAAGGCTAGGTGTTCTGGAAGATTCCTATAGGCTGCTTATGGCCTAAGCAACCGGATTAGGTATTTAACTGAAATCCTAATTCCTCAAATATATAAAGCCCCCCTTGGCATCATATTTTTGGCTACATGAAACCCTAGAAGGATCTTAGAGTTGAGTTTTGAGCCTCGTCTCTCTCTCTGTGTGTGTGTGTGTGTGTGTGTGTGTCTCTCTCATAATCTCCAACTTGCTTCTTGGTGTTTGTGATCGATTAGAGGTAATACATTTGTGATACTAAGCTCTCAAAGGCAAGGATCTTCAAGCTACAATTGAAAGGTAATATTCTTACTTGATTAATTATGTTGATTTGGATTCTATATGATAGATTTAGGGTTTACAAGCTTTGGATGATTATTTCATGTACAAATAGAAAAACCTTGATCCAAAGCTTGCGGGTTTGCATGTGCACCATAGGATTGTTGTTTTCCACATAATCCAACAGTAGTATCAGAGCCTACGTCATTTTTCTATTGTATTTGATGCATAGCTAAGTTTTTCAAAGATAGAAAAGTTGAAAAATCTGCATCTACCTGATGAACTCATCAAGTCCCCTGATGAACTTGACGAGTTAGGGCTACTCGACGAGTCCAGTATGTGACTCAGCGAGTCGGCTCATCTTTTAGCAGATTTTTTGGGATTTTGACCAGAAATGGGTTGGGATAATTACCATCAACATTTTTAACTGATAAAATTTGATTTTTTTCAATATGGTACTGAATATCCTCATCCAATTAGAAGATAATTGTTAAATAATAAGATAATTACTTGTTTATATGATAAAATAAATTATTTGTATTATTTAATATGAATTATCTTGCCATAAATTGAATTAGGTCAAACTTAGATAATCACAAAGTATTTGATTAGTTAAATTATTTGAAATTTGATATAGATGGTTTTGAAAGGTTTCAAAATTTGCCCTCAAGTTTTGGAATTTAAAATTTTGATTAATAGTTTAAATTTTGACATATTTAAATTCTAAACCCTAGAATTTTACAAGTTTAAAATTCAACCATTATACTATTATAATATTATAAGATTAATAATTATATATATATATATATATATATATATATATATATATATATATATATATATATATATATATATATGTATATATGTATGTATGTATGTATAAGATAAGCTAGTCATACCGTTAGTAGGCCTTCACAAAGTTGGTCTATAAGGGATGTTCAAAGAAGCGGCCTATAAAATAACCGTCATTAGGTATCCACTCTTACCCACCACACTCTTGACTAATGGAGGATCATTAGCTGAACGGGTAGGATAGGACAACTAATTTCTCATTATTAAGTATAATGATCCATATAATACTAAATGTTTTATCAATTCCCAATCTTAGTTACTTTAGGAAAAATGTGAAAATGATGTTATTCCATGAAATTACACTTTTCACCTTGCCAAGTGGTTAGCTGTGACAACCCGAAATTTCTATTTTGTACAACCCTTCAATACAATAGAAGTCAGAAAAGTTGCTGCTAAGTTTCAAACTTTTTGGAACAAGTTTGAGTATTTTAGGATTTACACTTTAGGAGATATCAGGAGAGAGGATGTCCTAGAGTATTTTGTGCATCTTAAAAGTTTCAAAACTCCACGAGTTTGGAGTTTACGGCTCAAATGATATTTTTGGACCAAAAACTCAAGGAACTATATAAAGGGCACTTAGCCATTTTAGTTCATTTCTTCCATTTCATCTAGAGAAAAGCCCGAATTCTCTCCCAAGGATCTTCAATCTTTTGCTCCGGATTGTAGGTACTGCTACCCTAGAATGTTTTAAAGCTTACTACATGTTTAGATATGATAGAAATCACTCAAGAATCACAAAAAGAAGGAGTTTACAGCCCAAGATCTTCTTGGACCGTAAACTCTATTTTGGGTGCCAAAATGCTCCCAACTCTTCCCTTGTGCTTAGGAACTTGTATGGAACCCTTCTCTGATGGTTTTAGCACATGAAAAACACCTTAAGACCCCCTTGTATATGGGTTTATGGTTTAGGAATCTCCCAAAACCGTAAACACCCCTAAGGTGTGTAAAAATGGCACTAGTCCCTTCACAAGCTTAGGAAACTAGTCTAGATTTATTCCTTTAAGTGTTTAGGACTTGAAAACATCAAAAGAACATAAATAATATTGTGTTTACGGCTGCAAGCACATGGAGAATTGGTCCATGGGCCGTAAACTACATATAGAGGTGTTTTGATGCCACAAACACTTCCATAGGCTTATACTTCAATGTAGAAATGCTTCAAGGGACTTACAAGACTTCATATCAACTCATGGTCAAGAAGACATGAGTTTACGGCCATGAACTCAAGGGTTTACGACCGTAAACTCAAGGGGTTATGGTCTTTAGGGAGTAAACTCACAAAGAGGGTTCCCTTGAACCCTAAGCTCAATAGCTTTGTCCTACAACACTTAGATGCAATCCTTAGCACTTATAACACTTATATAAAGTGTTTAACATGTCTTAGGATGTCTTAACTTTGTTATTTAGTTATTTAAAGGCTAATTTGTTACATATATGTGATATTATATGTTAAATAAGATCATAGAGTGTGTGCAAGTCTTCACTTGACACCTAGCATCCTATATAGTCCGTTCATCCCAACCACTTGCTACAGGTGAGTTCATACCCCTTAATCAATGATTTAAATGTTTTTAAATGCTTTTATGGGGGGATACAAGTTGAATCATGCTAGTTATTATATTAATCACATGTGATTAATAAGTAGCACACAAAAGGATTTACTACGCTTTTAGCTGTTTTACCAAACAGTTTACTTCAAATGGCTTTCCAAAACATTTTTACTCAGTTAAAACTCTTTATTAAACTGTCTTACATATTGAGTGTATCTTTTCAAACCCTGTTACAGTTGTGATTCAAAACAAATGTTTTCCTTATACTTTACACTTTTCTTATCAAACCAACTTCTTTCAAATCGTTTTACAATTTGACATCAAGTCATCTTTTCTTAAATACTAAACTTTTTAGTGGTTTTACAAGACTTCTTTTATGCTTTTATATTGTCAATTGCATGACTAGATATGTAAAGTTATATAAGTAATGTTTAAAGGACTTAGGAAGGCTAACCGGCTTTATTTCCTTTTCCCCATTGGGATGTGGTCAGGTAGGGTATCGGGTATCCGTCCGAAGGTCGTTTAAATATCAGTTATATATCATGTGTATATATATAGTCATAAAGGTTCTTCCAGTCAGTTCAATACCCTTGGGTAGAAAGGGTATACTTCCATGTTCATACGTACCAGTATATTACTAGTAAGCTACCATAGGGGTAGTTCAGGAAGATACTAGAACTATTACTAGAACGCGAAATCATACAATCAGTCAGTTCATTCATGAGTCAATACATGCTAGACAGAGAGAGAACACACATTACAGCTAGCACACACAAAACATTAAAGTACATTACTATACATGCTAGATAGAGAGAGAACACACATTACAGCTAGCACACGCAGAACATTACAGTACATTACTATACTACTACATAGATACGTTTACATGATTACGCTTACATGAGTACGTTTACATTGATACGCTTACATGAGTACGTTTACATTGATACACTTACATGAGTGCGTTTACATATACGATAATAGGACAGACTTCACTAGGTGCTATCGCATGGAACGGTTTCAGGATCTAACTATACCAATGAATCACAATGCATTGTGATAGTTATATTGGGTATACACGATCATAGTAATGTGGATGTTCGTGGCTTGCAAACATGCAGGGGTCGTGTATGGGTCCCAAAATCTCTTTGACACGGGAGTGTCTAGTCTGGGATCTAGCCATCACATTATGCCTTATCCCTCAAATAAGGAAAAATAGTACATAAGTAGTCACTTATTGCAAATACTACAGTACTTACGAAATTACAATAGATTTAAGGTAGTCAGTACGGTTGTAGTTATTTGATACTACACCATAGTACTATTTCATTTTTCCCATTACATTCACTTAGTGAACATTCACACGATGCACGGTAATGTGGAAACTATATTTTTGGTTAATGATAGTCAGATTTGGGAAAATACACACTCTTACAAGAGACACACACAGATACTAGATGCCTTGGTAGAAGGCTACTTTCAGTAGGAAGCATAGGGCTTTCTAGGATGTTCAAAACGTTTTCAAATACTTACATTTCATATACGTACAAATACTTGCATTTCTTATATGTACAAATACTTGCATACAAATTAAGACACTAAAATACTTATGTTCTCACCAACTTTAAAGATGATACTCTCTTTCAGAATAACTTGTATCCTCAGGTCAACAGTAGACAGGTACACATGCAAGGTTTAGAGAAGATGGTGTTCGTTCAAGACTCATCTTTTATTTTGATTTACACTTTAGTGTCTATTAGACATATCAGAACACTTGTATTAAAATTATATTATTAATGCAATGAATGATGTTGTTGCTTGTTTACTACTATTCATTGTTGTGATATTGTACATGACGTCCTCCACCCCAGAACATTTCCGCCGTTCATGGTTTTGGGGTGTGACATTAGCGGAGTGTGCGTGGATAACTGGCAAACTAATTTTGGACTAGCAAGGGTGGAAAATGGTAGCTCGGTGTTTATCATAGATTAATGGAGCGTGTGTGGCTGACCAGCACATTGATTAGGTGGTAAATGACATCGAGAGTACCAAGTACATTTGCATGGTTATTCACACCTTGTTAGTGATCCTTGGTATCCCAGTCACAAACTTGAAGGGCATATCGAGATTTAAACATGCTATTGAAAAGTTTAATGGATCTCAAAAGAATCTACCAATTTTGACTCATTTAAAACTTAATTGTCTTTTTCGTTGTTCATGGTGAAAATTGGTAAATCGTCATTTACCTACCTTCAAATTATTTGCAATTACATTACGGAATCCCTCATTTGGGTGTTAAATTGGGGATTCTTATCTAATCTTAACTTTGTCTCTTTTCTTTTTTAGATGTCTACTCTAAACAACAACTCTTTTGGCTCAACCCCTTCTGGCTCATTCTCACTCATAAACTTGTCTAAGAGGATGATATTTGATAGGTCCAAATTTAATGATTGGATCTGAAACATTCACATGGTCACCCTCTACGAGGACAAAGAGTATATTCTCAACAGGGAGCTGAAGGAGATTGACACCAACACGGCTACTCCTGAGGAAATTGTTGCGTACGAGACTCATGAGAAAGATGCTACGAAGGTTCATTGCATCATGCTCACAACAATGACTGCTAAACTAAAAAAGTCCTACGAGGACTACTATCCATTCCAGATGCACCAAGATTTGATGGAAAGGTACCATCAAAGTGCTAGGAAGGAAGGGTACGAGATCATTGCTGTAGTGATCACTACTAAAATGAACGATGGAGAGTCCATAATGGCCCACTTGCAGAAAATGCAAAGATACGTGGACCGCTTGGTGAAGTTATATGTCAACTTCGATGAGGAGCTGGCCATAGATATCATTCTACACTAGTTGCCTCCTTGTTATGACCGGTTTTTCATATGACCTATCACATTAACAAGGAGGAGGTCACTCTAAGCAAGCTTCAAGGACTGCTAAGGATTGCTGAGAGTAGTCTAAAAAGTAAATTTGTTGTATCTACTCCTACTGTTGCCGACCTGTCTTGGCTATTGGGCAAGGGAAATGAAAGAAGAGGAAGGTCCTTCTAAAACCCACAAGGGAAAGTCCAATTATGGTACCTCTTCTAGTGGAACCAAAGATGGTCCTGCTGCTCCTTCTTCCAACCCGAAGGATGCAGAGTGCTTCTACTACCACGACAAAGGGAATTGAAAATGAAGCTGCCCAAAGTATATGCAAGATATCAAGGATGGGAAGATAAAGCCCACCTTCGTAAGTCTTTATACTATTCAATCTAATAACTCATCACAAGCTATGTATTGGGTCCTCGATACAAAATGTGGTTTTCAAATTTGTTCTGATTTGCAGGGTCTAAGAAGAAGTAGGGATGTGGAGCATATGAAGATAACTTGATCATGGGGAATAGAAAAGTGTTGCATGTCACCAAGATTGGAATTTAATCTTTAGTGCTTAGTAGTGGGTTAGGTTTAGATTTGAATAATTGTTGCTATTCATCATAAATGACATTAAACATTATTTCTTTTCATGGTTTGTATAAACACGGTTTTAGATTTTCGTTTAATAATGAAACCGGTTCTATTAATACTTTCTTTAATGTCACTTTCTAATTTGAAGAATTTCCATGTAATGGAATATATGAAACTGTGATGGTTGTAGACAACTTAGGAAATGATGTGTTGCATATCGATTCTTCCAATGGTTTGGACAAAGCATGTTTGTGGCATTGTCGTATTGGACATGTCAACAAGAAGCGCATAGCCCAAATCCAAAAGGATAGAGTGTTGGAGTCATTCGAACATATGGACAATGACACATGCAAGTCTTGTTTTCTTTGAAAGATGACCAAGTCACCCTTCATTGGTACTTGTGAAAGGGATGAGGGTTTATTGGATCTCATACATACTGATGTATGTGGGCCCTTTAGATCCACCACAAGGGATGCGAACCGTTTCTATGTGACTTTTACCGATGATTATAGTAGATATGGGTATATCTACTTAATCAAGAACAACTCTGAAACCTTGTAAAAGTTCAAAGAGTTTAAACAAGAAGTGGAGAATCAACTAGGCAGGAAGATAAAGACGCTCTGATCCGGTCGAGGTGGTGACCATCTTTGTATCGAGTTCCACGACTATCTCAAGGAATGTGGAATTGTTTCACAATTGACACCACCTAGGACACCACAGTTGAATGGTGTGGCTAAGAGGCATGTTGGATGTGGTTCTGTAACATCCAAAACTTTGAGCCAATTTTAAACATTTTATTTCATTCAAAAACCATTAAGTGCATACATCTTATTTTCAAATAGTTTAAACATCAGAGTATCCCCCAGAACCATATCACATGAATCATAAAACATCAGGAGCGGTACGATCATGCCTTCGCCTTGCCACAATCTCCTGAAGTACCTGAAACAATACACTGAACTGTAAGCCTGAAAGCTTAGTGAGTTAACCCCAAAATACCAACCACAACAACCACAATCATAACATATTGTATGACAATATAGAACAACCATCCCTATCAAGTCTGCAGTGTGATTGGTCCGCCCTCAACAGGCCTTCAGTTCACCTGGTCCACTCTCTGAGTCTACAGTATGACTGGACCGCCCGCACTGGGCCTTCAGTCTATCTGGATCTATCCGAGCCTTCGATATGACTGGACCGCCAAACGGGCCTACAATCTATCCGGACCGCTCGTAGGGTTTGTTGTCCTTCAGTACAAAGCAGGACCGCCTCAACCCAAACATCAAGCAAATAACCATGTGTACATATAGCAGCAAATCACATAACAGTACATAGGCAAACAAATCGATCTAGCAGATCATAAAGCATAGCATCATCCTTACCAGGATATCGACCTAACCGGTCACTAACATAGCATCATCCTATATACCAGGATACCGACCTAAACCAGGTCACTAACATAGCATCATCCTATATACCATGATACCAACCTATATCAGGTCACTAACATAGCATCATCGTATATACCAGGATACCGACCTAAACCAGGTCACTAACATAGCATCATCCTATATACCAGGATACCGACCTAAACCAGGTCACTAACATAGCATCATCCGATATACCAGGATACCGACGTAAACCAGGTCACTGACATAATAGTGTCCCAATTACCAGGACGCCGATCTAACAGATCAATAATCACATCAACAGTACAAGTACAGATATCACATATAACTATCTCACAGATCATCGATCATAACAATCTCTCATGACCAAGGCATCGACCTAACCAGGTCACTAACATACCAAACCTGACGGATCACAAGGGCATACAACATACTGTCTATTCTGATACCAATCTAACAGATCATAACCACATGTAGCATACTGTAACCAAGATAACAACTAAAAGGGCCGGACTTGGTGCCTTAGACCCTATTGATATAGTGAGGATAACTCACCTTGCAACCGCCGAGCCAAATCACGAGAGCATAATCCCGAAGCACTGCAACAAACTCCAACACCTATATCCATCAATAACCATTGACATAAATATCCAAATTACCATAATACCCCTGAAGGTCAAAGTCAAAGTCCTCAGTCAAACTCAACCTTCCGGGTTGATTCTACTCGCCAAGTCAACCCGTCGACTCGTCGAGTTCCTATACTTAGAACCTCCCACAACACGACTCAACTCACCGAGTCACCCCAAGACTCGTCGAGTCCAACGATCTCCGAGTCTCATCCTGCTCAACTCACAGAGTCGTCCCTCGACTCACCGATCCAAAGCTTTAACCAAAAGATGTTAGGGTTCCATGACCAGACTCGTCGAGTCCAAGAACAGACTCGTCGAGTTGTTCTTCCAACTCGTCGAGTCCATGCACGTGTTCATACAACTCATCAAGTACACCCATCTGACTCGCTGAGTCTCTCCAGTTCTCAATCCATTCAGAGGCTTTTCGAGCCATGGTGAGGCTCCAATCCGTAGATCCACCCTTCTACAATCTATCCCAAACATGAAGTTGCAAACTTTACGCGAAACCAAAGAGATATGGGCCCAAAACACACTAGGTCTTGGGTTTTAGACAAAAGGGCTTCACCAACAATTCAATAACTGATGCTTTATGACTTTCTGGACCAATACAAGTCTAGATCTGAAGTAGCAACCTCATATGTGGACTCCAAACCCGAAGTGGATCTCAATCATACCAAAATGGCCCCAAATCACATTCAATAATAAATCTAGAAGCAACAAAGGAAAGGTAACAGCTCATTACCTCCAAGATGTGCCCAAAACTGCAGTAGCTTCTGGATCTACACTACTTTCTTGATGCAAACCCTTTTGATCTTCAAGTTTCTTCCAGTAGAACACCTCTCAAAGCTTCAATCTCCCTCCAATGGCCTTATATTGTGACATCCCCAAAATCTCGGCCAGAAAAGACCGATTTCATTTATGCTTTTTAAACGTTTTCAGAGTAAATCCTTTTACTTTTAAAAGAGATGCGGAATTTGTTCCCAAAAACAAAAGATGATAAAATAGATATTTATCAAAACATTTCATAAAGAAATATGATTTCATTTCATAATCAAAAGTCGGGATGTCAAGTTCCGATACATATCATAAAGCATAAACGATAGCATTACAAGCCATTCAACAAATATATATATATATATATATATATATATATATATATATATATATATATATATATATATATATATATATATATATATATACAGACTTGTAAACAAAACAACTTGATGATTCACCCATCTTAAGCTCTTGCGCCACTTCCTATAATACAAATAAACTGAGTGGGTCAGGCTTCGGAGCTTGGTGAGCATATAGGGTTTTCAACCCACAACAAATATTTAATTTCAACAATCAACAATAAACCCGATTACTCATTCCCGTTATCCTCACTTTACGTTCCTAAAAATAACATCTATTATAAGGAACCTAATTCAGGATTTTCATCGGGACGGACATTACTGCAGAGGGGTTTCCTCAACAATAAGTGTCCTAAAGGCAACCATGTGGGGGATAGAGTACACCGGTGAACACGTCGTTCACAACACCTACAGGTTATGAGTCTGCTAGTGTTCCACAGGACAGTCTAGAATAGTCCGTGGTCGTCATCCATACTTTGCTGAATGACTAGAATAACACCAACAACACCGAGGCCTCTCATCTGTTTATTACACACCAACTATCTACCCATGTTCTACCCAACATATTAGTAGATAAAAATATACATTTTTATACATAGTTTAAAAACATGTATAGCATGCTTTAATCAATACATATTCCATATAACAGATGAGGCACACACACATAACACGTATTTCATAGAGACTAAATCAGATCTATGAGATAGAAGAGAGTGAATATACATACACACATATAACAACAAAATATATACAAGTAGCACGTATTTTATATATACTACTTCATAATATTGCGTTGGAATGAAAATAACTACACACTCACCTGATCAGAAGATGATCGGGCAGTACTACGGCTTGCAGAAGAGGTGTTTCTCCGTAGATCTGGAAGATCTTCACAAAACCGGGCTCCTCGCGGGCAGGGGTTCGGCTCGGGAATAACGCTCTTCGGGATCCTCGGGGCTTCGGATCTTGCTTCGGTGCTCGGAAATATTACCGGGGCTTCAGGGTATAAATGGCACGCAAAACGAGGCAAAAGATGAGAGAAAATGGAAGGGTTTTTAAAAGAAAACGGGCTGCCTTCGCCTCCCCTTTTATTGGGCTGAGCCTCGGGGTTACGTTGGGCGTAACTTCGGGGTACGCGGGGCGTACTGCCTCGGTTGCCGTCATCCCTTGCATCATCGGCTCCTGTACGTCATCGCATACGACTCCATAGTACTCGAGTGGTACGCTGGGCGTACTTCAGATGAGTCTGAGTCTGGTGACTCCCCTCCTCCGGATAATATCGGATGTTTTAATTAAAATTAAAAATTAAATATTTAATAAACTTCAAAAATTCATATCTCCCTCAGATGAACTCCGTTTTCGACGTTCATTAAATCCACGCATACGTGAGACTACGCTCTACAACTTTCGTTGAGACTCCGTCGGCTAATTTTGACTTTATTTTTATTATTTATTTTTAGGATGCCGGGACAGAAAAATCTCTTTATAAATTCATAACTTCTTCGTACGACGTCCGTTCTCGCCTAGCTTTTCATCGTTTCGCTACTAACAATGAGATCTTCGATTCTCGTTTAGATTGTTTCGGCTAAAAACCGATCGATCTCAAATCGAGTATTCGGGCTGCATACTGCCACGTCGAAACTTCAAAAAATAATAACTTCCTCATACGAAGTCAAATTTGGGCGTTCTATATATATTCGAAAACCTCGTTTCAACTACTATAACATTATCCAAAGATATCGAGTTTATTTTACACTTAAATGTTGACACTCATTTTATTCTTAATTCATTAAATTATAATAATTATGAAAATACACACATAATTCACATAATTCACAAATAATACATTTTTATTATTTCAAATTGGGTTACAAAGGTTAACCTAGACTAAAAAAAATAGCAAGCCCAGAAACACGGGCGTTACAATTCTCCCCACCTTAGGATGATTCCGTCCCCGGAATCACACATCAACAAACAAATGCGGGTAGCGACTCATCATGTCACTCTCCGTCTCCCAGGTGAGATTCGGCCCATTTGTGTGTTTCCATCGGACAAGCACTAACTCAACCATCTTACGCCGCAATTTCTTAGTCTTTCGGTCAACGATTTCCTCTGGTTCTTCAATCAACCTTTTGTTCTCATTGATTCTCAACTCTGAAAGTGGAATTATGATGGGAACTTCTCCCGTGAACTTCCTCAAATAACACACATGAAAAGTGTTATGAATTCCATTCAGTTCTTCTGGTAGTTCGAGCTTGTAAGCCTTATTCCCAATCCGTTGAAGAACTTTAAACGGTCTAATAAACCTTGGACTTAATTTTCCCCTTTTACCAAAACTTATAAGTCCCTTCCACAGCGAGACTTTAAGCAAAACCGAATCTCCAACTTCAAAAGTCATCGGTCTTCGCTTTTTGTCAGCATAGCTCTTTTGACGGTCTTGAGCTGCTAACATTCTCTCCCTAATTATTTTCAATTTTTCAGCAGTTTGATGTACTATCTCTGGTCCCATAAACTGCTTTTCGCCAGCCTCAAGCCAACAAGATGGCGTACGACACTTCTGTCCGTACAAAGCTTGATAAGGTGCCATCTTAATGCTCGAGTGGAAACTATTATTGTAGGAAAATTCTAACAATGGTAAATCTTCATCCCAATTACCTAGGAATTCCAAGGTACATGCTCTTAGCATATCTTAAAGTGTTTGTATCGTTCGTTCGCTCTGACCATCAGTCTGCGGATGGTAAGCTGTACTTAAACACAACTTGGTACCCAATTCCTCTTGTAGACTTTTACAAAATCGTGAGGTGAAACGACTATAACGATCCGACACAATCATTAACGGAACACCGTGAAGCCTCACAATTTCCTTCACGTAAGAATTCGCAAGCTTTTCCATAGACAATATCTCCTTGGCTGCTATGAAATGCGCACTCTTAGTGAATCGATCAACAACCACCCAAATCATGTCGTGACCATTCTTTGTTCTGGGCAGTTTAGTGACAAAATCCATAGTAATCTCTTCCCACTTACCCGTAGGCACAAGAAATGGTTCTAAACTCCCATACGATTTCTGATGTAGTGTCTTTACTCTCGCACAAGTCACACACTCAGCCACATACTTTGCAACATCAAGCTTCATCGTCGGCCACCAGTAGTAGGGTTTCAGGTCCCTATACATTTTAGTGCTACCGAGATGAACTGAGTACATGGTCTTGTGAGCTTCTTCCATCAGAAGATCTCTGACTCCTCCTGTCTTAGGTATCCAAATCCGATCTTGGAACACCTTCAGTCCATGACTGTTTATACCGAGCACCAACATTTTGCCCAAACGTTCCTCCTTTCGGTCATTCTTCTCAGAAGCTTCGTCTTGAGCTTTCTTTATACTTTCCAAAATAGTCGAGACAACTTCAATTCTCAACGTTCTTGGCCTTCTCTTTTCAAGATTGACTTTCCGACTGAGAGCATCAGCAACAACATTAGCCTTACCGGGGTGGTAAAGTATCTCGCAGTCGTAGTCTTTTAGTAACTCTAGCCAGCCTCGTTGTCTCATATTCAATTCCTTCTGACTAAAGAGATATTGGAGACTCTTATGATCAGTGAAAAGTTTGCACTTCGTGCCATAGAGGTAATGCCTCCATATTTTCAAAGCGAAAACTACCGCTGCCAACTCCAAATCATGAGTCGGGTAGTTCTTTTCATGCTCTTTCAGCTGTCAAGATGCATACGCGATCACCTTATCTCTTTGGGTCAAAACACAACCCAATCCAACACCAGACGCATCGCTATAAACAACGAAGTCTTCAACTCCATCGGGTAGAGAAAGTATCGGTGCCTCGCATAGTTTCTTCTTTAGTTTCTCAAATGCTTCTTTATGCTTATCACTCCAAGCATAAGTAGCTCCTTTGTGCGTCAAAGTTGTTAATGGACTAGCGATCGAAGAACAACCTTGGATAAACCTTTGGAAATATCAGGCTAATCCTAAAAAGCTTCGGATCTCCGTGGGACTTTTCGGTTGTTCCCACTTCATCACAGCTTCGATCTTCGTTGGATCAACCATTATCCCTTCTCAGTTGACCATGTGACCCAAGAATTGGACTTCACGAATCCAAAAATCACATTTGGAGAACTTCGCATACAACTTCTCCTTCTTCAAGACTTCCAACACTTCTCGCAAGTGTCTGCCATGCTCCTCTTGGCTTTTTGAATAAATCAGAATGTCATCTATGAACACTATCACAGATTTATGAAGGAACGAGTTACAAACTCTATTCATTAAATCCATGAATGTTGCTGGAGCATTGATCAGTCCAAACGAAATAACCAAGAACTCATAGTGTCCATATCGCGTTCTGAATGCAGTTTTCTCGATATCCTGCTCTTTTACTTTTAGCTGATGATATCCTGACCTTAGGTCGATCTTTGAAAAATAACTTGAACCTTGTAGTTGATCGAACAGATCATCAATCCTCGGCAATGGATATCTATTCTTTATTGTTGCCTTATTCAGCTCTTTATAATCGATGCATATTCTCATACTTCCATCTTTCTTCTTCATGAATAACACCGGAGCTCCCCAAGGTGATGAACTAGGTCTAATGAAACCTTTGTCCAATAACTCCTGAAGTTGCATCATCAGCTCCTTCATCTTCGTCGCTGCTAGTCGATAAGGTGCTTTTGCAATTGGCGTTGTTCCGGGCAACAAGTCAATACGGAATTCCACTTGTCGATCAGGTGGTAATCCAGGAAGATCTTCGGGAAATACTTTCGGATAATCACACACAACGGGAATATTCTGCATCACCTTCTTTTCCTTCTTAGCATCGATCACGAATGCTAAGTACGATGTACACCCCTTGGTGAAACATTTTCTGGCTCTCATTAGAGAAATGATTCCAGAATTTACTCTGCGTTTATCTCCGTACACCATAAACGATTCCTTCCCAGGCGCATTCACTTTCACTATTTTCTTCTTGCATAAAATTTCAGCATCATTAGCGCTAAGCCAATCCATTTCCAAAACGATGTCGAAACCGTTAAGTTCGATAGGTAATAATTCTTCGTGGAACTTATTCCCATTCAGATCAATTAAGATGTTTTTCATACGATGGCTAACAGGTACAAACTTTCCACTAGCAACTTCGACTAATAAAGCATTATCTAGTCTAACAACAGGCAAAGCTAGTTTTCTACCAAATTCATGCGATATAAAGGAGTAGTTGCCTCCAGAATCAAATTAAATTTGGGAAGGCAATTTGTTTACGAGAAAGGTACCTGAAGCGACATCGGCTTCATCTTTAGTAGCTTCCAGTGTCATCTGGAATGCTCTCGCCTTTGGCTTTGGCGGAATGTTGGGTCTTGCTGCTTCCTTCTTTTTCGGACAATCCCTTGAGATGTGCCCCTCCTCACCGCAACCATAACAAACATTCTTGGTGAGGGTGCAGTCGTTGGCATAATGCCCTGGCTTTCCACATTTGAAGCATGTGGTTTCCCCGCCACACTTCCCATGATGCTTCTTCTTGTATTTATCGCACCATTTCGCCTCTACCTTTCCTCCACTTCCTCTCGAACTAGACTTCGAGAATTTACTTTTCTTGCTGGACCCTGAAAATCCATCGATTTTCCTCTTTTCACCCACCTCTGACCTTTCCTGACCTTTCTCCCTGATCTAGGTCTCAACATTTCTAGCAGCCCAGATGGCGGCTTTCGATGTAGTTGCTTGCTTAACCATTGGACCATAGTCCGTTGGTAGTCCAAGGGCAAACTTGTTGACCTTAGAGAGTTCTGTTGGTACCAAATATGGGATAAACTTCATCTTTTCTGTGAAACTTGCAGAGTATTCAGTAACGCTTGTTTTCCCCTTCTTCAAATTCTGAAACTCATTACTGATTTCTAGAAGGTCCTGCTCGGAGCAGTATTGCAGTTTTAGTTGTTCTACAAAGTCTTCCCAAGACATTTTGCTTGCTTCTCCCTTAGGCATAGAGTCAGCTAACAGCTTCCACCAACTCAACACTCCAGATTTTAGTAGAGGGATCGCAAGAGCGGTCTTCTGCCTGTTGCTGCATTCGCAACTTTCAAACATAGTCTCCATTTCGGAGATCCAGTCCATAACTTGCACTGGCGTCGGGCTTCCAGATAGGCATGGTGGTTTGGATGCCATGAAATCCTTATACTTACACCCACGCCCATCATTTCCTCCATACTAGTTATTGCGTCTAACCATTGGTGGGTTGTCTTGACCAATGATCCCACTAAAGTTTTCTCCTTCAGACTGCCCTCCATTCTCCTCAGGCTCTTCTACATGAATTGATGGTTCTTCACGATTCTGCCTAAGCAGGCGTCTTATTTCTTCCATCTGGTGATCCAACATCGTTTGAATCATCATTTGTACACCAGCCATTGATATCGGCTCAGCTACAGCAGCTACAACAGGTACTTGTTGAATTACAGGCGGTTGATTCCTGTTTTCATCAGCATTTCCAACTTCGCTTCTAGTTCTCGCCATTTTTGATCTATACACCGAATAAGGTGAAATTAGATCCTCTTTCACGATAAGATTTCAATTCATTCTTCGTACTCCAAACGATTACATGCTAGATCTAATATCATATACATACGCTTAGAATTCTAAACACATAAACCTTCAAATTCGGTTGGCAACAAACCGTAGATCCGAACAAATAATCTCATATATGGCATCATATAACATTTAGCACGTAAAAGCATTTTAGGAAACTTTCCTAAAATATACTAGTGCTCATGTCTAAAATTTATCAGACACACATCTCAAAACCTCCACTTAGCATCCTAAGTTTAAGTCTAGAAATCCTACACATTCCTAGTTCGCTTAAACTAACGCTCTGATACCAACTGTGACATGCCCAAAATCTCGGCCAGAAAAGACCGATTTCATTTATGCTTTTTAAACGTTTTCAGAGTAAATCCTTTTAGTTTTAAAAGAGATGCGGAATTTGTTCCAAAAAATAAAACATGATAAAATAGATATTTATCAAAACATTTCATAAAGAAACATGATTTCATTTCATAATCAAAGGTCGGGATGTCATGTTCCGATATAGATCATAAAGCATAAACAATAGCATTACAAGTCATTCAACAAATATATACATATACAGACTTGTAAACAAAACAACTTGATGATTCGCCCATCTTAAGCTCTTGCGCCACTTCCTGTAATACAAATAAACTGAGTGGGTCAGGCTTCGGAGCCTGGTGAGCATATAGGGTTTTCATCCCACAATAAATATTTAATTTCAACAATCAACAATAAACCCGATTACCCATTCTCGTTATCCTCACTTTACTTTCCTAAAAATAACATCTATTATAAGGAAACTAATTCAGGATTTTCATCAGGACAGACATTACTGCAGAGGGGCTTCCTTAACAATAAGTGTCCTAAAGGCAACCATGTGGGGGATAGAGTACACCGGTGAACACGTCGTTCACAACACCTACAGGTTATGAGCCTGCTAGTGTTCCACAGGACAGTCTAGAATAGTCTGTGGTCGTCATCCATACTCTGCTGAATGACTAGAATAACACCAACAAAACCGAGGCCTCTCATCTGTTTATTACACACCAACTATCTACCCATGTTCTACGCAACATATTAGTAGATAAAAATATACATTTTTATACATAGTTTAAAAACCTGTATAGCATGCTTTAATCAATACATATTCCACATAACAGATGAGGCACACACACATAACACGTATTGCATAGAGACTAAATCAGATCTATGAGATAGAAGAGAGTGAATATACATTCACACATATAACAACAAAATATATACAAGTAGCACGTATTTTATATATACTACTTCATAATATTGCGTTGGAATGAAAATAACTACACACTCACCTGATCAGAAGATGATCGGGCAGTACTACGGCTTGCAGAAGAGGTGTTTCTCCATAGATCTGGAAGATCTTCACAAAACCGGGCTCCTCGCGGGCAGGGGTTCAGCTTCGTATCTTGCTTCGGTGCTCGGAAATATTACCGGGGCTTCAGGGTATAAATGGCACGCAAAACGAGGCAAAAGATGAGAGAAAATGGAAGGGTTTTTAAAAGAAAACGGGCTGCCTTCGCCTCCCCTTTTATTGGGCTGAGCCTCGGGGTTACGTTGGGCGTAACTTCGGGGTACGCGGGGCGTACTGCCTCGGTTGCCGTCATCCCTTGCATCATCGGCTCCTGTACGTCATCGCATACGACTCCATAGTACTCGAGTGGTACGCTGGGCGTACTTCAGATGAGTCTGGTGACTCCCCTCCTCCGGATAATATCGGATGTTTTAATTAAAATTAAAAATTAAATATTTAATAAACTTCAAAAATTCATATCTCCCTCAGATGAACTCCGTTTTCGACGTTCATTAAATCCACGCATACGTGAGACTACGCTCTACAACTTTCGTTGAGACTCCGTCGGCTAATTTTGACTTTATTTTTATTATTTATTTTTAGGATGTCGGGACAGAAAAATCTCTTTATAAGTTCATAACTTCTTCGTACGACGTCCGTTCTCGCCTAGCTTTTCATCGTTTCGCTACTAACAATGAGATCTTCGATTCTCGTTTAGATTGTTTCGGCTAAAAACCGATCGATCTCAAATCGAGTATTCGGGCTGCATACTGCCACGTCGAAACTTCAGAAAATCATAACTTCCTCATACAAAGTCAGATTTGGGCGTTCTATATATATTCGGAAACCTCGTTTCAACTACTATAACATTATCCAAAGATATCGAGTTTATTTTACACTTAAATGTTGACTCTCATTTTATTCTTAATTCATTAAATTATAATAATTAGGAAAATACACACATAATTCACATAATTCACAAATAATACATTTTTATTATTTCAAATTGGGTTACAAAGGTTAACCTAGACTAAAAAAATGGCAAGCCCAGAAACACGGGCGTTACATATACACACGAGCTAGGGTTTATTTGATCTCAAAGGGGGCTGAGGAAGCTGAGGGGAGGACATTAAGTCCTTTAAATAGGGTGTAAACCCTAAGATTAGGGTTTTTCTCATCCCAGCACCAACTCGTCGAGTCCAACTTCCGACTCGGCGAGTTGGTCACTTAATTCGCGACCCAAACCTACTCCGACTCGGCGAGTAAGCGTACCTACTCGTTGAGTCCCTTCCTCGAAATTACACTTTAAACTCTTAAATCGTACTTCTGAAATTTGGGATGTTACAGGTTCATTCCATGATGAGTTGAAATTCGTTACCTATCTCATTTTAGGGGTATGCCTTAGAGACTGTCACCCATATCCTTAATCTAGTCTAACCTAAGAAGGTTGCCAAAACACCTCACGAGATGTGGCCATGGAAAGCTCCCTCGTTAGCACATATCAAGGTTTGGGTTTGCGAGGCTTTCGTAAGACAAGAGACTCATGACAAGCTTGAACCTCGTAGTTAGCGGTGTATTTTCATCGACTATCCGCAGAAGTTCTTTGGATATCTCTTCTATAGACCAAATGATAATGTTGTCTTCGTTGTGAGGAGAAGGGTTTTCCAAGATTGAGAACTCAAACGACAGAGGACATTGGGAGGTAAATTCATCTTAAAGAGCTTCAAGAATCAAGGAACCTCTAACACTGGTGATCAACCCAAGTTATTAGACTTATCTAAGTGGGAGACTGTTGGATTTATAGTCATTAGACATATCCAAGAACATATCAGAGTTTGGTAATAGATTTTGAGAGCTATGATTGCTAATCAGATTTTGAAGTCGTACATGTATTTATAATTATTAGACTTATCCAAGTGGGAGACTGTTGGATTAGGTGTCTAAGCGCATAACTATAATTGGTATGTATTTGACCCAATTGTAGCATGGTTCGTTTGGGTTGCCTCCACCAAAGCAACTTGACTAAATGAATAATTGAGAAAGACGATAAATGTGATTTATTAATATATTATTTGAATAATATATTAAAAGTGAAATCGTATTATTAATTAACATTGGTCAAGAATTAATTTAAAACGAGAACTCTATGCCAAGAGGACAGTGGGAGGCAAATTGATCTTGAAGAGCTTCAAGAATCAAGCGATGAAGGAACCTCTAACAGTGGCAGTGAACCCGAGGAGGAAACCCAGGTTGAACCAATTGATGAGTGCTTACCTCTTAGATGTTCCAGTAGACTTAATGTTCCACCTATGTCATATGGTTTTCATATAACAAGTGAAGGTGATACATTTATTATTGATAGCACACTGATAAATTTGGTTGAACCTAACAACTACAAGGAAGCCATGGCGGGCCTGGAGTCTGCAAAATGGAAAGAGGCTGTGAACAACGAGTTTCAGTCCATGTATTACAATCAAGTTTGGAACTTGGTTGACAATGTACCAGGGCGTAACACAGTTAGGTGCAAATGGATCTTAAAGAAGAAGACCGACATGGATGGGCAAGTACACACATATATAGCGCAATTGGTTGTGAAGGGCTCTACTCAAACTCTGGGAGTTAACTATGATGAGACCTTCTAACCAGTAGCAAAGATTGAATGTATAAGGGTTATGCTAGCCATAGCTATGTTTTATGATTCTGAAATATGGAAAATGGATGTCAAAACCGCTTTCCATAGTGGAAAGTGTTGGGTTTTGTATACTACAACATCCTATGGTGCATCTACAACCCTAAATGCCTTGGATCTATGTTTTCTCTAACTATAACTAGCATACGAACGACATAAACAATATGAAATACAAGTTAGGATGACATACCTTCTTATGTAGCTTGAAACCTTGTAGTATTCAACCTTTAAGAACTTAGCACCAATAGTGTGGATGCCTCAAATGGAATCACAACACACCATGGACAAAGGATGACATTTGAGAGAGAATACGAGCCACATAAAGTCGTCCGTAGGAACTCCAAGAACATAAGTGGAAATTTTGGCTATGGAGCAACATATTTATATGTGGGATTCCAAAGGTCATGGGTTAACCCAAATCCATACCCATGGGTTTATGATCCACGGTTCATGTGGCCCAAATCTTAGTCCAACATGGATTAATAGCCCAATGCATATGTTTCACTAATTACCATAATTAGTCCCCATAGGTTTATCTAGTTTCTTTTGATCACTAAATCAGTTCAAAACTAATTCTTGATTAATACTAATTAAGCATATGATTTCATATTAATATATTATAACTTATAATATATTAATAAATCATAAATAACCTCTTCTCAAAAGTCCATCCTAACAAATTGTCCTGATGATATGCAACCCAAATAGACCATGCTACTCTCGGGTTAAGTACATACCAATTATAGTTGTGGGCTTAGACACCTAATCCAACAGTCTCCCACTTGGATAAGTCTAATAACTATTATTGCAAGTACATCTCTAAAATCCCAACTAGCAATCATAGCTCTTAAAAGCCGTTGTCGAACTCTGACCTAGTCGATGACGCGTCCATTAGATAAGGGATCATATATTCCTCCATTCTAGATATCATATGGATCGAGACATGGATTATAATCATTCTCTTTGTCCATCTGTTGTTTCCTAATTTCATATTTATGACGACCTACTAATTGAACAAATCAAATCAGTCCAGACCCGACCGAGCACTTAAGTTTGTCATCACTAAATCATCGAGGGTCCTATAGATATTGCTTTTATCTCTCTAAGGGTAAAAGGAATGGATAAACTCCGACTCATATGCTTTCTCTATTTACTCATGAAATCACATATAACAATGTGTTTATAACACCAAGTTAGTGATGCATTTTCACATTATCAATGTGCAACCGACTTGTAGACTGCAACTCATATCTCTCTGTTTGAAGAATATAAGATATTATCGTCTCACGATCACTCGTGATAAAATCCATGAAGTGATTCAAATGAGCGTGGGTTTAATCCAATACTCGAATCTTATTGTAGGAGCACTCATGAACATTGCAGCTAAGTCTAAAATATCTAGACAAACTACAGACCCATTCATGACAGTCTTACCTCAATACCTACTTCCAAAGTATGACTGACTGTGGATGGTTTGAATAACCTAGTTATTCGGGAAGTCAAAACATTTAAAGTGAAATACAAGAATAATACTAATCCTATATGGCCCCAAAAATTTTGAGTCATATTTATTACTCATTATTCATTGTATAATGTTTCAAATGATCAACTTAATGCTTGAACTAAAACAATAGTCGTCCCATGCTACAAGCATGCACACTATGTTTACCGGTGGTCCTTCCTTTGTGGAATAGATCAATTGAAAACATTTCAATGATGATCATCACAATTCCAAATTCTTATGATAAATGTAAGAACACAAAATTCTTTGCCATTTACTAAAATCTGTTAGATTCTAAACTTATATGCAATGATCCTCTTGTAATGACTTTGCACAAAAGTCACAAAGTCTTGGCAACAGACATTACAAAGTATTCTAATGGAACCGAAGTCTCAAATTCAAAGTACATTCCTTTGAACATCCTTCTTGCATTAAGTTTTCTAATCTTAAAAAGATTTAAAGAATAACTTCCACCTCTAGAAACATTTCCATATTCACATTTTGAGTATCACTTCTGAAAAAGAGTTGCCTCTTTTCAGAATATGTCAATATGATCCTTCCAAAAATTTACACTATACTTCCAACTGTCCATGAGCAACCAATTTTTGGTAAACCTCATATTTTCCTTGACAATTGCTTAATCATTTTAGTCATATCCAGTTCTAGTGCTTTTCCCTCTTAATGCCCTAGGCATTTGGAAAATTTAGAATAGATAAATATTACAACACATATAATCAATCGTATATCCGAAGCATATGGGACACGATTCATGATGTCTCACATAAAGACATGATACTAAACCAGTCTTTTGCTATAAAAATTTTTGTTTGTCATGTTCTCACAATTCGGACTATATATAGAATTTCCTTATGTTGAACTGTGACAACCCGAAATTTCTATCTGGTTCAGTTATTCAAATGAACCAAGGTCGGACTCGTTTTTGCTATTTTCTAGCATTTTTTAGAGTCAATTAGAGTGTTCTAAGCCTAGTACCTTCAAAATTAGGGTTTAGAAATGGGTTCCACAAGTTCACCACTTCCCAAAATGGCCAAACACTCCATCATGATGAGCATACGGCCGTACACTTGGGTGTGCGGCCGTACACCCCCCCCCCCCCCTCTGACCGTACACTCTAAGCTATATATGTGGGACTTAGCCTTCATTCAACCCTTTTCACCTTCCTTAGCCAAGAACTAGTTTATTCTTTTAACTATCATCCGATTCTTCACCTAGATCTTCAAGATTGTAAGTATTTCTTCCCTTGATTTGTTGATTCCTTCCACTATCTTGTATGGATGATTGATTCATCCATGAAATCACTTCATTTTGGTAGATCTTCAAGTGCTCTTCAGTTTCACCAAGAACACCAAGAACACCTACTAAGTTCTTGGACCCCAAACACCCCTAAAGGCTTCTATATTGTAAGTACTGTTTCCTATGCTTGTTACTTACTAGATATCCCATAGAAATTGTCCAAATCATGATCATCAAGGAGTGTACAGCGGTACACACCCCATGTGCCAGTACACCCCCTTTGTGTGGTGCTTTTGGCCTCAAACTCATATTCTATGCTAGTACCTGATCAAGAACACTTAGAGGATGCAAGATATAGCCTTGAAATACAATTTTTGACCATTTCCTCATGGAGTGTACGATAGTACACTCGCTGGCCATACACACCTGGTCGTACACCCAAGTATCCGTACACCTGGTGGTCGTACACACACTTGTGTGGTCGTACACCCATTATATGCAACCCTTGGCACTTATAACACTTCAATATAAGTGTTCCCTAAGTCCTAGTGTGTTTCCCTTTCATAATTAGTTGTATAAACACTAATTATTTACATATATGTACCATTGGATGCTTATTAGGATATGCTTGTACCTAAGATTTCACATAGCACCCAACATCCTTTCCCGATCTTTCAGTCAAACCACTAACTGCAGGTGAGTTCATACCCCTGCGATCAACCTTTTAAACTATTTTAAACGCTTTTAAGGGGGGGGATACAAGTGAAAAAAATTGAGATTTTGTTAGTATAAACATTTATATACTTGCTAAACATCTTGTTTCAAACCAGTTTCAAAGTGCTTTTAAAACATTGTTAGATTTATTTATAAAACCCTTTTAAAATGCTTTTAAACTCTTTTCACACTCTTTCACTTTCAAAACCATATTCATTTATGTATTAATGTATAATTATGCCTTAATGGGCTTAGGACTATTGTGGATAACCTTGACTCCTGTTCCTTGTTTGGTTGTGGGATTAGGGTAGGATACACTAGTCCGACTGTCGATTAACTTATGGTTATACATGCTAAATGCGTAATGGAATATAAATTTTATCTTTAAAAAGGTTTACTTATCTCAATGGTTCAAGCTGAGAAATCGAGCCTTTTCTACTAGTCAAGATCAAAACAAACATCTAGTAAACTATAAAAGGTATAGTTTAGTGAACATATACATACAACGGAAGCGAACACATACATATACATTTGCATATACAAAGAAACAGAAGCGAACATATACATATACATTTACATATACAAAGAACAGAAGCGAACATATACATCTACATTTGCATATACAAGGAACGGAAGAGAACATATACATATACCAGAACAGGAACGAACATATACATACAGTAAGAATACGACAACCAGAATGTGAAATACTACTTCATGATACAATAATACATTGTTGTATCACATTTGTCACCAGAGTCTCTAGGAGGGAGAGCGGGCATCGTATGTATAGATCTATACGGGACAGACACTCCCACACCCCGACAGCTAGCTACAGTCCCAGCCGGTAAGGCCAAGGGGTGACAAAATGTCACCTTACAATTTTATGACGCTAGAAGGATGTCACGTATTCAGATATCAATCAATATGGTTACAACTAATTCACGTCTAACCCTTTAATTAACCAAATCAGAATTAAAGGCAATAAGACTCTCCAAAAAGTATAGTACATTTAATACGACTATGAGTCTTCATTTTTATCATTTCATATACAGTAGTGTCACTGTTGAGATAAAACGTTCTATTTTCCTAATAGATGATAATAATCAATGGAAGAAAACATACTTTTACACACATATAAAGTACTACTATATTTTTCTATAGTATTCCAAGTATATATGCAAACATTACATTTTTACACGAGAACAAACATATAAAACGGTCGGGCCTCGGGTAGAATGCTATTTTAATTATAAGCAGGAAATATAGGATTTTCTGGGAATAATTCAAAAACTTTTCAAGGTTTTAATACAAACATTTTGAGGTTTTTAACTACTAAATGACACTAAACACTTATGAACTCACCATCATTTTATGTTGATACTCTCTTTCAAAATAACTTGTATTCTCAGGGAACCAGTAAGACAGGTACACCATGCAGCTTTTGAATGATGGAGTGGATTCAAGACTCGTCATTATTTTGATTATACATTTTTGGTGTCACTTAAACCTTACAAAAGAACACACATGTATTTAACTATTCTATTAATGCAATGGATGTTGTTGCTTGTTTTACTATTATGCATTGTTATGATATTGTACATGACGTCCTCCACCCCCGAATGTTTCTGCCAATTCGGTTTGGGGGTGTGACAGATTGGTATCAGAGCATTGTTTATAGTGAATTGAGTATATCAAACAGTAAAAGATATACAAACTATAAACACAATGGGATTAAAAGACTCTGACCAAGAGTTAATAATTTTACATAATAAAATATTTAACTAAGTATATGTACATGCACTCATACTAAGGTCAGTATCATACTAGGATAAAACAAAAGTATTACAATGGTTGAACAGCACAGGTAGTCTAGGGGATGTATGGTCACTTCTGGGAATGGCATAGCCAAATCAACTATGTCAGTCCGAGAAGTGATTAGCATATGCCCAAGAAAGGTTGTGGTGTTGCAACAAGTCTAAAAACTTTCCAACACTACTACAATGCAAATCCTAGAAAAGAGCATAAATCTTAAAATACTATAGGAGTGTTTTGTGTTACCATAATTACTTATTTATGAACTAAAAAGGTCTTTACCAGTAGGTCAATAGTTGCGGAATGAATACGCTAAGGTTATATGTGACTAAAGTGTCATAGACATAGAATCTGTGATCCTTGCTTAATTTCCTGTTCCTTGTTTAGTTGTGGACTTGGAGTTATGGCCACTTATTCGAAGGTCTATTCTATTTTTGGGTCACATATGATTGGTATGCACTACGCAAGTATTGAAGTAACTGGTAAGGATCATCATATAATTATCTTAATTAGTGAATCTATTAACTTTTCTTTTTCCCCTATTCTCGTGTAGATAACATGGTTGGCTTCCATCTCCCCGGCGATCTGTACTTTCCCAAACAAGGGAACGGTAGATGGCTCGATGATGAGCCAGAAGAGAATCATCCAATCCCTTTGGATGATGACCTTGCAGAGAACTTCTCGGAAGATTCTGACTCCGAGCCTAAAGTCAATAACCTACCTCCTATGGCTCCTGTCCCAAATCCTAACCCTCGTCTGGCTTTTAAAGGCCCAACGCCTCCTTGGGTGGAAAGCTTGGAAACATGGAGTCAAGAGTAGGATCAACCCATGCCATTCAATGGAGACAGAAGCTTCTATGACTTGAGCGAAGGAGGCTCAGCAGACAGGGTCCTGCCAATTCTGGTCTGCATAGTTGCTCGAGACGAAATACAGTGTAGGACAGCCCTCAACCGACTCATGGAAGTGGATGCCAATGCAAGAATGCATACAATCCGCACCATTCATCTTGAAGGTGCTCGTGAGAGGTCTATGAGAGACCACGAGGCCCTGCAGCAAGAGTTTGATGCGACTTGGGTTGAAGTCATAGAACTCCGGGTACGCCAGAGAGTCTATGAACGACACCTTTTTGACATGGAGTGTCAGCTGGAAAACTTGAGGGTTCACCCGAGGGTTACTCGTCGCCAGTAAAAGATGCTTTACTCGTCTTCTCTTTTCGTTTAAGGAATAGCCTTCGTATCTACGATCTATGTAGCACTTTTCATGTAAAATATTCTTGTCTTTAAAGTACTGTAACTAAAACTTCTATGCGGTCAAAATTTTCCCTTTGTTGGTATGATGTAAGACCTACTCCAAGGTCAAATTTTCTGAACTCTATGTAACTCGATACCAACTATAATGATAGAAGTAGTTTCCGCTATATGAGCATCTCTTTTAAATTCTATTCTGGCACTACATTTCTCTTGATAACCCTAAATGAAGTCTTATTACCATTTTATTTTTTATAGATAAAAGATGCCGCCTCGCAAGCGTCCAAACAGAAACACGCCTATAAATCAAACTACATCACCACCACCGCCTCCGCAGTTCCATGCGGTGATGTTCCAGGCTGCTGTGACCGCGGCTGCAACCGCAGCCATGACTCAAGTAAATTCTGGTGGTGCCAGTGGAGCTGGAACGGGCACCAACTCTAACCATGGTGAAAGCCAAACACATACACGGGAGTGTACCTATAAAGACTTCATCAGCTGCAAACCGGTGTTCTTCAATGGAACCGGAGGAATCATTGCATTATCTCAGTGGGTTGAAAGAATAGAGTCGATCTTTGAGATTTGCTCCTGCCCCGAAGGAAGCAAAGTAAAATTTACTGTCTGCGCCTTCTCTGAAAGGGACCTGACATGGTGGAATGGCCATGTCAAGTCACTCACACTGGTAGTGGCTAACGCTATGGGCTGGGAGACACTGAAGGATCTCATGACAAAGGACTATTGCCCGAGGGATGAGGTTCAAAAATTAGAAGAGGAACTGTGGAGCCTTAAGATAGTGTCCTGTACAGCTAGATTCAGCGATCTGGTGACCCTATGTCCAAACATGGTCCCCACCGAAAGCAGAAAGATAGAGAGATACATCTGGGGTTTGGTACCCCTGTATCAAGGAAACGTTCTAGCATCGAACCTTGCGACCTTTGATAGTGCCAAGCAATCGGCCCAAAGACTTATCAATCACGACGTTCCTCCTCCACCAATAACTACAACTGTTGTCTCAGCACCAGCCAAAGCGGTCATCAACAAGAGAAAGTGTTGGGACCGAAAGAAGGGCAAATCAACTCAACCTTCTTCCAAGAACCAAGAGGTTGTGGATGTCCGTGCTGCCACAACTCCTGTTGCCCCTGTACCAGTTAAGCCTTATGCAGGGAGTCTACCCAAGTGCACCAAGTGCAATTTCCATCACAACAGCCCCTGCCGGGAAATGCACTGCACCAACTGGGACCGGAAGGGCCATACTATCCGGTTTTGCAAAGCACCACCAAGACCTATCACCCAGGTCCCTGGTATAGGAGTAAGTTAGGCCTGCTACAGGTGTGGCGAGACACGGAACTTCAAAAGAAACTGCCATAAAGTTGGGAATGCAGGTGGAGCAGGGAGACTACTTACTATTGGTCATAATGAGGCCCTGGTAGACCCCACGGTGGTCACGGGTATGTTCCTCCTCAATAACTCATATGCATGTGTCCTATTTGATAGTGGAGCAGAAAGGAGCTTCGTGAACCAAAAATTTAAACGCTTACTTAACCAAGCACCGCAAGCACTAAAAGAAACCTTCGTCATAGAAATGGCTAACGGAAAGACAGAGAGTTCAAACAAGATCTACATAGGTTGTACCCTCATGCTAGATAACTATTCATTTCCAATCAACCTCGTACCTGTGTCAATCAAGAGTTTCGACGTCATTGTGGGCATGGACTGGTTGAGTCTCCATCGTGTCGATATTCTGTGTTTCGAGAAAGCAGTCTATCGAAATCTACTGAGTAACGAAACCCTGTTTATCTATGGCGACAAACCCAATACAAATCTTCGTATAATCTCGAGCATGCAAGCCAAGAAGTACCTACGCAACGAATATCGTGCATTCCTTGCTCATATAGTCGATGTGAACCAAGAAACAAAAGACCTAAAGGACCTCCGAGTAGTGCACGACTTCCCCGACATCTTTCCAGAAGAACTACCATGGTTACCACCCCAACGTTAAGTCGAATTCAGGATCGACTTAGTTCCAGGGGCTACCCCCATAGCCAAATCTCCCTATTGTCTAGCACCAGCTGAGATGCAGGAACTATCCGGTCAACTTCAGGAACTGCTCGGCAAGGGCTTTATAAGACCAAGCTTCTCACCTTAGGGAGTGTCGGTCTTATTCGTGAAAAAGAAGGACGGATCGTTCAAAATGTGTATTGATTATAGACAACTGAACAAGCTGACCGTCAAAAATCATTACCCCCTGCCCCATATAGATGATTTATTCGACCAACTGCAAGGGGCGAGCTACTTTTCAAAGATTTATTTGAGATCCGAGTGTCACCAATTATGAGTGTTAGAGGAGGATGTTCCGAAGACAGCCTTCCGAACTCGTTATGGGCACTACGAGTTTGTAGTGATGTGATTCGGATTAGCTAATGCACCCGCAGTATTCATGGATTTAATGAATAGGGTGTTCCGTCCTTACTTAGATCAGTTCGTCATTGTGTTCTTTGATGACATACTTATGTACTCTCATAGTAAGGAAGAGTACAGTAAACATCTACAGCTGAGCTTAGAAACACTACGGTCAGAGAAACTTTATGCGAAGTTTTCAAAGTCCGAACTTTGGATCCGAAGAGTTGAAATCTTAGGTCACATCGTTAGCATAGAGGGAATCCACGTGGACCCTTCCAAAATCAAAGCGATTGAGAACTGGTCGGCACCGAAGACGCCTACAGAAATTCATCAATTTCTAGGCCTTACTGGCTACTATCGCAGATTCATTCAGAACTTCTCGCGCATTGCAAAACCTCATACTACATTGACACAGAAAGGCATGGCCTTTGACTGGGAAGAGAAGCAAGAGAAAGCATTCCAAACGCTGAAGCGAGCCCGATGCACCGCACCGGTACTATCCCTCCCAGAAGGGATAGAAGACTTCGTAGTTTATTGTGATGCATCCAACCAGGGGCTCGGTTGTGTCCTGATGCAACGAGGTAAGGTCATTGGCTGTGCCTCATGACAACTGATGACACACGAGGTCAACTACACCACTCATGATCTTCAGATAGGAGCAGTCGTATTCGCCCTAAAGATCTGGAGACACTACCTGTATGGTACGAAAAACACTATCTTTATAGACCACAAAAGCCTTCAACATATATTCGACCAGAAGGAGCTCAATATGAGACAACGACGGTGGGTCTAACTACTCAATGACTATGAATGCAAAAATCATTATCATCCCTGTAAAGCCAACGTAGTAGCTAACGCCGTAAGTCGGAAAGAATACTCTGGTCGTAGAGTCAAAACATTGACCATGACTATCCATTCACACTTGTCCACACAAATTAAGGAGGCCCAGATCGAAGCCTTGAAACCTAAAAAGGTGGCGGGTGAATCCCTAAATGGGATGGATAAGAACTTGGAAGTCAAGGGTGGCAGAGCTTTATATTTCATGGACTGGATCTGGATACCGAAACACGGTGAATTCAGTGACTTGGTCATCACAAAAGCGCACAACACCCGATATTCCGTCCACCCAGGTTCAGATAATATGTATCTGGATCTTAAAAAGTTATATTGGTGGCCAAACATGAAAGCAGAGATTGCTACCTTTGTGGGTAAATGCCCTACTTGCACAAACGTTAAGGTCAAATACTAGAAACCATCAGGCTTACTACAACAGTCGGAGATACTGGAATTCAAGTGGGAGCGGATCACGATGGGCTTCTGTTAGATGCCATTTTATGCATCTTATAGGGTATTTTTCATTATCATTTTAGTATCATATTTTCTACATTGGCATGTAATTTATTTAAATAATGTTCAGCTCATGTCTTTTGTTAGAATTCCCGTACTGCTCATATTTGTATGTCAATTTCAGATAGTTCGAGTGGAACAGTGCTTCGGGAGCAGTTGCATGCATGTTTGGAGCTTAAAATGGAGCTTGGAACTTCTGGAGTATGTTGAGGAATGATGTCAAGGTGCTTTGGTCAATAAACATTCGATTGAATTGATCACACGAAGATAGAATATACAATATCAAAGTTAAAGGATGTTGCTGGCAGCTTTGACCCCCTGTCTATGTTTTGACCATATATCGAGAACCATAACTCTGATCGACGTGATTCAAAATGATCTGAAAAGTAGACGAAATTTCAGACGTTATAGGCACAACCTGCGATTGCAGGTTGTCTCCTTGCGATCGCAGGTGACCTATTTGTGATCACAATTTTGGTCGCAGGTTGCCTTCGAGGTTCTTTTGTGCCCAAAATTCATCCGGAAGTGAAAACTCAAAACCTGCGATCGCAGGTTGTCTCCTTGCGATCGCAGGTTGGCCAAAAAGTCTCAAAATAGCATCTTACTTCATTAAAACGGCATCAGATATGTTTATTTCAAAACCTGCGATCGCAGGTTGTGTACATGCGATCGCAGGTGCGCCGTTTTTGCTGTTGGACGTATAAAAAGACCCTGGTAGCCTTCCAATAACCTAAGTTGGCGATTCCAGAGGTATCAGACGATGAAAATACGATTTTGGAGGCGTTTCTTCTCTGATTTCATCAATTTCTGAAGATCTGAAGACTGTGGATCATCTCCTTCAAGTAGATTAGTAAGATTAGTTGTTTGATGTCTCTTTTCATCTATTTTTATCAGATTTTGGCCATGTCTGGCTAAACCCTAGTTTTCAGTTCTGCAAAGACAAGTACTTTTCATGTGATTGATCATTAGATCTGGTTTTTTATTTGTGTTTCTATCTAGATTCTTCAGTTTTGAGCTTAATGAATGTTTGATTTTGATTCTTGTTAGTTTGATCACCTAGCTAGGGTTTTATCATTCCAGTTAATCAGTTAATAGATTCTGTAATTGTTCTTGTCAACTGATAAAAGTAACAAGTATCAGATTGGTTCCGTTTTTGGATTTAACTCTTGTATAAACTGTAAAAATCATATATTTACGCTTCTGAGCATGTGAGAAGTATTGGATATCGCTGGGAATTTTACATAGATTATAATGCAACTTTTCTGATTTAATTAAGAGCTTATTTAATTAAACAGTAAAAATTTAGGGTTAATTAAAGAGCTTTTTTTGGTTAACTAAATAAGGTAAAAGTGGAATTACTAGAGCTTGTTAGTTTTTCTCAGTACCAGCTTAGATAGAACGCATCTCAAATAACCAAGTCAATATTGATTGCATGACTAGGAAAGTCACAGCAGAGCTAAAACCATTTTTATTATTGATTGTCGCTTACTTTATTATCACTGCATTTCTAGTTATTAGTTTTAATAAAAAAAACCCCTTTTATATTCTATTTCTTGACTAGATGTGCCTGATGCAAAAAGGCATTAACCATTAGGCTGTGTCCCTGAGGATTCGACCCTGATTCCCTGTGCTATATTTTTAGTGCAACCAGTAGTGATAATTTATTTGCTTAATACGTGCGCGACAGCGTGTTAACAGCTTCATAACCAAGTTGCCCAAGACAACGGGTGGTCTCGATACCATTTGGGTGATTGTAGACAGGTTAACCAAGTCCGTACACTTCCTACCCATCAAAGAAACTAACAAGATAGAGAAACTATCTCAAACATACATTAGGCAGATAGTACTATTGCACGGTGTTCCCATATCCATTATCTCTGATAGAGATAGTAGATTCACTTCGCGGTTCTAGCAGTCGCTACAAAGTTCCCTAGGAACGAGGTTGGACATGAGTACAACCTACCATCCGCACACCGACATGAAGACATGGGATACTCATCTACCCCTTGTCAAGTTCTCCTACAATAATAGTTATCACACGAGCAAAAAGGCTGCTCCATTCGAAGCCCACTATGGCCAAAAGTGCAGATCCCCTCTGTGTTGGGCTGAGGTGGGTGACACTCAGTTAGCTAAAGGACGAAATCTTGACAGCACTCTCACGGATCTGGTGATCATTCTAGAAATGACAGAGAAGATTGTTCAGATTCGTGAACGATTGAAAGCCTATAGAGACAGACAAAAAATCTACACTGACAAGAGGAGGAATCCTTTGGAATTCCAGGTAGGAGACCTCATTCGTTTGAAAGTCTCACCCTAGAAGGGCTTGATACGTTTTGGTAAACGTGGAAAGATAAATCCAAGATACGTAAGGGTTTTCGAGATTCTCGCTAGAGTCGGCCATGTAGCTTACAAACTCAATCTACCTCGTGAACTTAGGAACATACATTCTACTTTCCACGTCTCGAACTTGAAAAAGTGTCTATCCGATGAGACTATTGTAATCCCACTCGACGAGATCGAGATCAACGAGAGCCTCAACTTCGTGCAAGAACCTATAGAGATCATGGACCGAGAGGTGAAGCAAACGAAGCAATGCCGTATCCCGATAGTGAACGTTCACTGGAATGCCAAGCGAGGACCTGAATTCACTTGGGAGCGCGAGGATCAAGTGAAACTGAAATATCCTCATCTTTTCGTTTAGTTGTTTGTAACTACTTAATTGCTTAAACTCTAATTTCGGGATTAAATTCCCTCTAACGGGGGGATGATATGACAACCCGAAATTTCTATCTTGTTCAGTAATTCAAATCAACCAAGTTCAGACTCGTTTTTTGCTATCTTCTAGCATTGTTTAGAGTCAATTAGAGTGTTCTAATCCTAGTACCTTCAAAGTTAGGGTTTAGAAATAGGTTCCACAAGTTCTCCACTTCCCAAAATGGCCAAACACTCCATCATGAGGAGTGTACGGTCGTACACTTCGGTGTGCAGCCGTACACCCCCCCCCCCTCTGGCCTTACACTCTGAGCTATATATGTGGGACTTAGCCTTCATTCAACCCTTTTCACCTCCCTTAGCCAAGAACTCGTTTATTCTCTCAACTATCATCTGATTCTTCACCTAGGTCTTCAAGATTGTAAGTATTTCTTCCCTTGATTTGTTGATTCCTTCCACTATCTTGTATGGATCATTAATTTCATCCATCAAATCACTTCATTTTGGTAGATCTTCAAGTGTTCTTCAGTTTCACCAAGAACACCTACTATGTTCTTGGACCCCAAACACCCCTAAAGGCTTCTATATCGTAAGTACTCCTTCTTATGCTTGTTAGTTACTAGATATTCCCCTTAGAAATCATCCAAATTATGATCATCAAGGAGTGTACGGTTGTACACACCCCATGTGGCCGTACACCCCCTTTGTTTGGTGCTTTTTGCCTCAAACTCATATTCAATGCTAGCACCTGATCCATAACACTTAGAGGATGCAAGATATAGCCTTGAATTACAAGTTTTGACCATTTCTTCATGGAGTGTACGGCTGTACTCCCCTGGCCGTACACACCTAGTTGTACACCCAAGTGGTCGTACACCTGGTGGTCGTACATACACTTGTGTGGTCGTACATCCATTATATGCAACCCTTGGCACTTTTAACACTTCAATATAGGTGTTTCCCAAGTCCTAGTGTGTTTCCCTTTCATTATTAGTTGTATAAACACTAATTATATACATATATGTACCATTGTATGCTTATTAGGATCTACTTGTGCCCGAGATTTCACTTAGCACCTAACATCCTTTCCCGATCTTTCAGTCAAACCACTCACCGCAGGTGAGTTCTGTAACGCCCGCAGATCCGGGCTAGTTAATTTACAGGCAATAGGGGTTGAAAACGACTTTTCGACAAAATATTGTTTAGAATAAATAATCTTAACCAAGTTTTAGAATATGTCTCAAGGTTTCCATACATATAAAGAACGCCGAAATCTGAGTTATAACAAAGAAGTTATGACCCGTCGAAGTTTCGCGACGGAACCGACACGGCACCGGGAGGCGTAAATAGTGAATTTACGATAGAGCGAGATTTAGCCTTAGCAATCTAAATGAAATTCGTAGAATATGTTAAACTAAGAGCGTCGATAAAAAGAATGCCCAAATCAGACTTCGTATGAGGAAGTTATGATTTTTCGAAGTTTCGGATTAACAGTGTACAGCCTGAAATTCGAATAATAGATCGAGCGGTTTTTAGCCGACACTACCTAAACAATAATCGAAGATCTCGTTAAGAGTAGTGTAATGAGAAAAAGATGGGCGAAAACGGATGTGGGATGAAGAAGTTATGAGAATTTAACGGACCAATCCTGTCCCGGCCTGTTAATAATATAACTTTTAAAATAAATCAAAATTAGCCAACAGAGTCTAAACGAAAGTTGTAGAGTACGTTCCCACCTTCGCGTGGATATAAATAACGTCGAAAACGGATCTCGTATGCGAAAGATACGAATTTTTGAAGTTTGAAGTCGAAATTACGAAGTCTGGTGCGAAATTTATGACGTGGCGGCGCCACAGCCGTCCGATGTTGGTTCCAGAAGTCGCTTCGGGTCTTGACGAGTCACCCTCGCATTACGCCCCGTGTACGAAGTCCGGAACGCACCGCGTACGCCTTGCACTCCTCGGTCTAGCTTGAGCTGCATCTCCCCATCCGAAGCTTACCATCTGTCTGCCTTATCCGAAGCTACGCCCCGCGTAGAGCTTCTGAACGCCCAGTGTAGCGAGGCCCTCGCAGCTATAAAAGGAGGCCGAGGCTGCCCGCATTTTCACACCAAAAATCACTTCTCTCTCTAATTTCTTTCTCTCTCTAGCTCCCCAAACCACCCCTAAGCCCTTGGAAAAATACCTAGCACCTAAAGGAAGCCCCGAGGCTCCCGGAGTCCCAAGAAAAAGGGTCTTTCGGTTTCGAAACGCTACTCCGAGCAAAGCCCGATTTTCTTTAAAATCCGTTGTAAGTGAGCTACACTTACGCAACTTTTAATATAGCTTTCAAATAATTATAGTAATGTTATTAGGTCCTTAAAATAATTATTTGGGCTATTATTATGAGTTATATTGAGTGTTATTTAACGCTTATATAATAATATTAATAATAATAATAATAGTCAGACTATTAAGTTGTCACGGTTATCGTTATACTAAACCATAGTCACCACCTTTCAAGTGAGTGCATGGTCCCTTTCAGCTTACACATAGATATGAAGTATTTTATATAAATTACATGCTATGTATGCATATTATCTGAATACTTGCTATCTATGTTGGGTGAACGATTTTATACACGTTTTAAATGATTTAAACTGTATAATTATTTTATATCTACAAAATGTGTTGGGTAAAACATGGGTAGATGAAATAGTTTCTGTGTGACAAAAATAAAATGAGAAAGAGGTGAACCATGAGCGAAGCCTTTTACCCAAGTGATGGCCCCGTCATCCAGCAGAGTATGGATGACAACCACGGACTATTCTAGACAGTCCAGTGGACACTAGCAGGCTCGCAACCTGTAGGTGTTTTCAACTGTGTATTCACCAGGTGTACTCTAAAAACCCATTGATATGTATTGCGAGTAGACTCTCGAAAATGATACTGTCAATAAAACCCTGGCAGATGCGCCTAAAGGACTCTACCGGCAGAAGTGCCTAATAGAGAACCTCATAACCCCAGCAGATGCGCCTAAAGGACTATTTCGGCAGATGCGCCCCATAGAGAATGTCACAATTTTAGTAGCTACGCCCTAGTGATAGAACTAGCAGATTGTGCTTGACAGATGTGTCATTTACAACGATGGAATTCATACCTATTCCTTAGGATACTCCTTAGGAATAAATGAACGAGGAATAGCTGATTCTTAGGGTAGATCCTTAAGAATAAAGAAGATAATGGGGATGGAGAATTGGGTTGATTGTTTAATTGTTTAAACATAATAATTATATTATTGTGGGTTGAAAACCCTATGTACTCACCAGGTTTCCCAACCTGACCCACTCAGTTTATTTATATCACAGGTGTCGATATGAAGTGACATTACACTGAGAGATTAAAGAGATGTAGATCACTAGTGTAATTAAATGTAAGTTTCGTTTATGCTTATGTTCCTGTATTGACAATGACATCCCAAATGTTTTAAAATGAATAAAATACGTTTCTTCGAAAATGCTTTGATAACGTATTTATCGTATTTTTCTGGGAACAAATTCCGCAACATTTTTATTAAAAGAGGTACTCTGATTTTTATAAAGCATAAACAAAATCGGTCTTTTATGGCCGTGAAAATGGGGATGTCACAAGTTCATACCCCTGCAATCAACCTTTTAAACTGTTTTAAATGCTTTTAGGGGGGGGGGAATACAAGTGAACACAATTGAAATTTTGTTAGCATTAAAATTTAAATACTTGCTAAACATCTTGTGTCAAACCATTTTCAAACTGCTTTTAAAACATTGTTAGATTTCTTTATAAAACCCTTTTAAACTCTTGTCGCACTCTTTTACTTTCAAAACCATATTCATTTATGTATTAGTGTATAAGTATGCCTTAATGGACTTTGGAATATTGTGGATAACCTTGACTCCTGTTCCTTGTTTGGTTGTGGGATTAGGGTAGGATACACTAGTCCGACTGTCAATTAACTTATGGTTATACATGCTAAATGCGTAATGGAATAAAAATTTAATCTTTAAAAAGGTTTACTTAACTCAATGGTTCAAGCTGAGCAATCGAGCCTTTTCTACTAGTCAAGATCAAAACAAACATCTAGTAAACTATAATAGGTGTAGTTTAGTGAGCAGATACAAACAACGGAAGTGAACACATACATAGACATTTACATATACAAAGAACAGAAGCGAACATATACATCTATGTTTGCATATACAAAGAATGGAAGATAATATATACATATACCAGAACAGGAACGAACATATACATATACATATAAGTACAGTAAGAATATGATAACTAGAATGTGAAATACTACTTCATGATACAACAATACATTGTTGTATCACATTTGTAACCAAAGTCTCCTGGAGGGAGAACGGGCATCGTGTGTATAGATCTATACGGGACAGATACTCGCACACCCCGACTACTAGCTATAGTCCCAGCCGGTAAGGCCAAGGGGTGACAAAATGTCACCTTACTATTTTATGACGCCAGAAGGTCGTATGGTATTCACTCGTCAATCAGTATGGTTACAACTAATTCACATCTAACCCTTTAATTAACCAAATTGGAATTAAAGGCTATAAGACTCTCCAAGGTGTATAGTACATTTAATACGACTATGGGTCTTCATTTTTATCATTTCATATTCAGTAGTGTCACTGCTGAGATAAAACGTTCTATTATCCTAATAGATGATAGTAATAAATGGGAGAAAACATACTTTTACACAGATATAAAGTACTAGTATATTTTTCCACACTATTCCAAGTATACATGCAAACATTACATTTTTACACGACAACAAACATATAAAACCGTCGGGCCTCGGGTAGAAGTCTACTTTAATTATAAGCAGGAAATATAGGATTTTCTGGGAAAACTGTCACACCCCCAAACCAAAATGGCGGAAACATTCGGGGGTGGATGACTTCACGTAGTATCACAACCATTGAATATTGTAAAGAAAGTAACACAACCATCACATATATAATGAAAAACGTATGTTGTTGCGTTATACATATTAGCAAAAGAATATTACATTAAGATGATAAATGTTCAATAATAAAACATCCTTAGTGTTTCCTTCTCCAAAAGCTGGTGGTTACCTGTATTACTGATTCCCTGAGAAATACAAGTGGTTTCGAAAAAGTGTCAACAATTAAGTTGGTGAGTTCATAAGTGTTTTGCATTGAAAAGTATGTCCTTTTTGATAGTAAATCGATGAACGAGGTTTTCAGAAAATCCAATATTTTCTATAAATGATTTGAAAAGTTTCCCGTGTTGGAGTGCGTTAGTGTTTTTCATACTTGAATAATCATAACGAAATTTGTATTAAAAATAAAATGGAAAACTGAAATGCATATGTGAATCTCGTAAATCAAACTTGTTTTTATACTTTTATGTGAGTTTTATAACCATACTATTGACACTGATGGCCTGTAACAACATTCTTCAGGTGTTGTAGTGTTATGACATTTGTCACCCCAGACCTGCCGGTCTAACTGTAGCTAACAGTTTAGGTGCGGGATTGTCAATCCCGTATAGATCTATACACAAGTATCACGCTCTCACTCCAAGAGATTATGGTATATAATACAGGACTTGAAATGCATACATACGAGTACGTTGAAGTTTAAATGTCTCACATTACTTGGTATAAATAGATTTACGATAATAAAGACTTTACTTCTTCTGAAAGCATTTCATTTGTCGAGAAGTATATGTAAATGTATGAATAATTGGAATACAATGCTCATTATAGTTTCTCAAAAGTATGTTCCCATTTGGTAATAACAACTTGGTGATATAATAGCCCTTTAAACATAAAGTTATTTTTGTATCGAAACCCTATAAGAACGATAATATAATTATGTTTATAAAATGATACTTTGATTCGTAATGTACTTGTATTCCCCCCCCCCCCCCTAAAACGTGAAAAGAATTGAAAAGTAGGGGTATGAACTCACTCGTTAAGTTTGAAGAGAGAGGCTAGGGTTGAGCAGAACTTCGACCGCGGATGGTTGCGTCGCCGGGCTCTTCGGGGATCTCTGCAGCGTAAATCTTTCGTCGGGGGCTTGAGTGCGGAAACCAAGGTCGTCAGGACAGCTTCTTGTGCTTGGAAGGGTGTGAGAGTATCTGGAGATTTGTGAATGTGTGCTTAAACTCGCAGCTGATGCCATCTATTTATAGTGCTGGAAGAGTGAGTACGCGGGGCGTAATTTTGGAGTACGCTGGGCGTACTCACGTACGCGGCGCGTACGTCGTTACGCTGGGCGTAATATGGCGTCATGGCTTACGACTCCTGGCTAGCTAAGCGTAGCTTGGGCGGGCCGATGGGACTCGACTCTGGGTCTAGTACGCGGGGCGTACTCCCAGAGAACACGGGGCGTAACCCGGCCTGTCCTCTTCTAAATTCCGTAACTTTCGCGTACGAGCTCCGTTTTTCGTGTTCTTTATATCCACGCGTAGGTGAGATTATGCTCTACAACTTTCATTTAGACTCCGTTGGCTAGTTTTGACTTTAATTTTAATGATATATTTTTAATAGGCCGGGCCTCCTAAAATTCGTTAAAAATTCGTAGGTTCTTTATTCGACGTCGGTTTTCGTTTGTCTTTTTATCGTTTTATTACCACTGAGGAGATCTTCAACTTCCGTTTAGGTGGCGATAGCTAAATAACACTCGATCTTAAATCCGAGTTTTTAGCCCTCTATTACTGTTACGAAACTTTGAAAATTCGTAACTTCTTCATACGAGGTCCAATTTGGGCGATCTTTTTATGCACGCTCACCTTTCAACGAGATCTACGACTTTTGTTTAGATACTTAAGGCTAAAAATGCATTTTATTGAGATTTTACTTTTTACGTCAAATAATGTTTTAACGTCGTGTCGTAAATATACGAGTGGTTATAATTTCTTCAATATAACCTGGTTTTGAGCGTTCTTTATGTTTTTGGAAACCTTGGCATGATATCTAATATTTGATGTATCCCAACTTAGATACTTGAACACTTTATTTTCGAGGTTAATTTCGTTGCTTTTAGCTTTCGAGTGCTTACAATGCTTTTGGGAAATATAGGGTTGTCACATCATCCCCCTGTTAAGGGAATTTCGTCCCGAAATTTAATCTAAGATAGAGTTTACAGTTTTTGGAAAAAGGTGCGGGTACTTTTGTTTCATCTGATCCTCGCGTTCCCAGGTGTATTCAGGTCCTCGCTTGGCATTCCAGCGGACCTTTACAATGGGTATTCGGCTTTGTTTAGTCCTTTTTATTTCCCGATCCATGATCTCTACTGGTTCCTCCACAAACTGGAGGTTTTCATTTATTGCAATTTCGTCTAGAGGGACGACAAAGGTCTCGTCGGATAAGCACTTCTTCAGATTTGATACGTGAAAGGTAGGGTGTACGTTGTGGAGTTCCTGAGGTAGTCTAAGTTTGTAGGCCACTGGACCGATCCTGGCAAGGATCTCGAATGGTCTGATGTATCTAGGGTTCAGCTTTCCACGTTTTCCGAAGCGTATTAAACCTTTCCAAGGTGAGACTTTGAGTAGGACATGGTCTCCAACTTGGAATTCCAAGGGTTTGCGTCTCTTATCTGCGTAACTCTTTTGTCTATCCCTTGATGCTTTTAGACGTTCTCGGATTTGAACAATCTTCTCCGTAGTCTCCTTTATGATTTCTGGCCCAGTGAGCGTGTTGTTAGTTGCTTGCCCTTTTGCTAGTTGTGTGTCCCCCACTTCGGCCCAGCACAAAGGTGACCTGCATTTGCGGCCATAGAGGGCTTCGAACGGGGCAGCTTTGATACTGGTGTGGTAGCTATTGTTGTACGAGAACTCGACCAATGGTAGATGTGTGTCCCATGCTTTTCCAAAATCGATTACGCAAGCTCTTAGCATGTCTTCTAGGGTTTTTATAGTTCTCTCGCTCTGGCCGTCGGTTTGTGGGTGATAAGCGGTACTCATGTCTAGTCTTGTCCCCAAAGCTTTTTGTAGCGACTGCCAGAACCTTGAGGTGAATCTACTATCTCGGTCCGAGATAATGGATATCGGCACACCATGCAGTCGTACAATTTCTCTGAGGTATGTCCTTGTTAACTTCTCCAACTTATCCGTCTCTTTGATCGGTAGGAAATGCGCTGACTTAGTTAACCTGTCGACAATTACCCAAATGGTGTCCAGTCCGCTTGTTGTTTTGGGTAATTTTGTTATGAAATCCATGGTTACCCGTTCCCACTTCCATTCGGGTATTTCTGGTTGTTGTAATAAACCTGAAGGCTTCTAGTATTCCACCTTGACTTTGGCACATGTCAGGCATTTGCTCACGTAGGTAGCAATATCGGCTTTCATGTTCGGCCACCAGTACAACTTCTTGAGATCGAGATACATCTTATCGGAGCCGGGATGTATGGAGTATCGTGTTTTATGGGCTTCGTCCATGACGATTTCTCTGAACCCACCAAACTTCGGTGTCCATATTCGATCTATGAAATAACGAACTCCGTCGCTCTTGGCTTCAAGGTTCTCATCCATTCCTCTTAGGGCTTCTCCTGTCACGTTTTCGGATTTCAAGGCTTCTATTTGGGCTTCCTTGATTTGCGTGGACATGTGTGAATGGATCGTCATAGTTAGGGACTTCACTCGGCGATCTGAGTACTCCTTCCGACTGAGTGCATCAGCCACTACATTAGCCTTTCCAGGGTGGTATCGAATTTCGCACTCGTAATCACTTAGTAGTTCTACCCATCGTCTCTGTCTCATGTTGAGTTCCTTCTGATTGAGGATATGTTGGAGGCTTTTATGATCGGTGAAGATGGTACATTTTGTGCCGTAGAGATAGTGTCTCCATATCTTCAGAGCGAAGACGACTGCTCCTAGCTCAAGATCGTGTGTTGTGTAGTTTACTTCGTGCGTCTTTAGTTGCCTTGAGGCGTAGGCGATGACCTTCCCTCTTTGCATTAAGACACACCCAAGTCCTTGGTTTGATGCATCACAATAGACCACAAAGTCCTCCGTTCCCTCTGGCAAGGTTAGGATGGGCGCACTACATAAGGCTCGCTTTAGTGTCTGAAATGCGCTGTCTTGTTTTTCTCCCCAGTCGAAGGTCACATTTTTCTGGGTTAGGGTGGTAAGTGGCTTGGCAATCTTTGAAAAGTTCGGTATGAATCTTCGGTAATACCCGGCGAGTCCCAAAAATTGCCGGATTTTTGTAGGGGTTCTTGGAGTAGTCCAACTATCTATTGCCTTTATCTTGGAAGGGTCCACGTGTATTCCTTCTTTGCTTACAACATGTCCTAGGAAATCCACTTCCCGAATCCAAAATTCACATTTGGAAAATTTTGCGTAAAGTTTCTCTGCCCCTTAATGTTTCCAGTACTCGGCGGAGGTGTTTGTTGTGTTCTTCCTGGCTTCTTGAATAGATGAGTATATCATCTATGAACACGATCACGAACTTGTCCAGGAAGGGACGACATACTCGGTTCATCAAGTCCATGAACACTGCTGGAGCTTTCGTCAATCCGAAGGGCATTACCACAAATTCATAGTGACCATAACGTGTTCGGAAAGCCGTTTTGGGGATGTCTCCTTCCAGTACTCGCAGTTGGTGATAACCAGACCTTAGATCGATCTTTGAGAAGTAGCTTGCTCCCTGCAGTTGGTCGAATAGATCGTCTATGCACGGTAAGGGATATCGGTTCTTGATCGTGAGTTTGTTTAGTTCCCGATAATCGATGCACATGCGAAAGGATCCGTCCTTCTTTTTCACAAATAGGACTGGCACTCCCCATGATGAGAAGCTCGGTCTGATGAATCCCTTGCTCAGCAGCTCGTTTAATTGACTGGATAGTTCCTGCATCTCGGCTGGGGCTAGACGGTAAGGTGACTTTGCTACAGGGGTAGCTCCGAGGATTAGGTCGATTCTGAACTCGACTTGACGTTCCGGTGGGATTCCTGGAAGATCTTCTGGGAAGATGTCTGGGAAATTGCAGACTTCCGGAATGTCTTTAATGTTTTTCGATTCTTGTTTCTTGTCTACTACGTGGGCTAGAAAGGCATGATATTCCTTACGAAGATATTTTTGTGCTTTAATACAGGAAATGATTTGTAAACTTGAACTAGGTTTGTCACCATAAATGACAAGAGTTTCGCTGTTTGGCAGATTTAGGCGAACAGCCCTTTCATGACAAAGTATATCGGCATGGTGAAGGCTCAACCAGTCCATACCGATGATCACATCGAAACATCTTATGGAAATGGGCATAAGATCGACTCGAAACAAACGCTTGTTTAAATTTAGTGTGCACCCTACGTACAAATCGTTTGCGTGTTCTGTTTTACCGTTTGCCATTTCTACAGTGAATATTTTATTGAGTGGTTGGGGTCTTTGATTAAGTAGGTGTTTGAATTTATGACTCACAAAACTTCTCTCCGCACCGCAATCAAAAAGTATGCATGCATAAAGTGTTGTTGAGTAGGAACGTACCCGTAACCACCGTCGGGTCTGCTATTGCTTCATTCTGTCCTATTGCCAACATTCTCCCCACACCGCCAATATTCCTTTCCTTGGGACAATCCCTCCTGAAGTGTCCAGTCTCTCCGCACCCATAACACGCCCGACTTACTCCAGTGCCAGAAACTTGAGTGATTGGTCGTGTCGGTGCTTTACAGAAACGGGCTGTGTGCCCTTTCCTGTCACAGTTCTTGCAGTGCATCTCGCGACAAATACCATGGTGATGGTAGTTGCACTTGGGCAGATTCCCCACATATGGTTTTGTTGGTGCAGAGGTAGCAGGACTTGTGGTGGGGGTAGTAGCAGCATGAACCGCAACCATTTGCTTCTTTGAAGGTTCTTGCGAAGTTTGCCCCTTCCTTTTGTTCCAAAATTTCTTCTTGTTGTTGTTGTTGGCATTGATTTCATTGTTGCTGTTCCCTTTGGTTGGTTCAGCCATAATCACCGCGACTCCTTGACAGACACCATGATCAACAAGAGATTGCGCTAGTTCCTTGGCGCTGGTGAAAGTCAAGGGTTTGGAGGCTAATACACTTCCTCGAAGTTGGGGTGATAGTCCCCAGATGTATCTCTCGACCTTTTGGCTCTCCAGGGTTAACATTCCTGGGCAAAGTGTTGTTAAGTCACTGAACCTGTTGGTGTAACCAGCTATGTCCGATCCTACCATCGAGAGGTTCCATAGTTCCTGTTCAAGCTTTTGAATCTCGCCTCTCGGGCAGTATTCTCGAAGGAGCATTCTTTTCAGGTTTTCCAACCCATGGAGTTTGCCACCACCAGGGTTAGTGTTTGGACGTGGCCGTTCCACCATGTCAGGGCGCGTTCGGAGAAAGTAAAAGCGGCAAACTTTACTTTGCTTTCTTCAGGACATGCACAGATTTCGAATACAGCTTCCGTTTTCTCTATCCATTGAGATAGAGCCAACACTCCCCCAGTCCCGTAAAAGGGAATAGGTTTTCCATTGGTGAAGTCTTTGTAAGTGCATACCCCTGAACGGCTTTGACCTTGGCCATTTGTAAAACTGTTTGTTCCTCCCCCCGATCCGTTGTTGCTCATTTGTGCCATTGCTGCAGTTACAGCAGTCTGGAACATAACGGTGTCCATAATTGGAGGAGGTGGTGGAGGTGGTGTTGAAGTTGAGTTTCTGCGTGTTGATCTACGAGGAGGCATGTTCTGGTAGAAAAAGAAAATAAGAATGAATACTATGAGTTTC